>NC_140595.1:849130955-849730955 GCF_964204655.1 Triturus cristatus
GCAGGGAGTCACAGTACTCCCTAGTGATCCATAACGCACAATAACTGATGAACACTGCACTATGAACGCAAGCTCAAGCGCACGCGCACTATCAGGAGACACAGGGTGGTGAGCAGTACACTATGAACACAACGGAAATAGTGCTGCTCTGCGATAATACACCGACTCACAAGCACTATGAACACAAGCTTAAGTGCACTGCACTATGACGAGAAGACGCCTCACTACCAGGACACAGAGACTGCACATGACGACTCTACATTTCAAGGCAGAAACTTATCATGGTCTCCGTCTGATCTCTGACTGCAACTCAATGTCCAAAGGGTGTACACTCCCTATGGTTAGATGGGTGAAACCTAACTTATGATCCACTGCCGTTCTTATTTTCCCTGACCCACAGCTTTCAGACCTAAGGTTACGGATGAATTTTTGGCCCACCCACTCACCGAATCTCACAAACCATATCAGAGAGCTCTGCAGTACAAGATGCCAGGCTTAAACTGAAGAGCGCTGCTGTAAGTGATGTCACAGACTAACTGAAAAGCATGGTTGAGACGTCTCACCTTCAGTACATTGCTCCAAATATTATCATAGGCGCAAGCAGGAGAGTTTCTATATGTAGCTGTCACAGGCACTAGCTGCACCCACCTGAGCTCAACCAAACGTGCACAATTGTAAATCAAATTATTTAAAAAATATCAAGTTTCGTCATATATAAATTTTTGGGAAAAATGCACTTGACGTTTTTTATTATAATTTGGCTATTTAACGAGGTGGAGTTGATCTAACACTCCAGAGTGCACAGATCAACATTAAGAAGGGTATTAAAAGGTAGGGCAGAGTGTGCTGGGCCAAAATGTTCTTTTGAAAAGCATAAAGCAGTGCATTTCTATAATGCACACTCTTCCAGCAGCTGCAAGTACTTGCTACCAGGACCTGCAAGTACTTGCTACCAGGACATTGTACAAGAAACCTTTGAATAAAAGTTGACCGGTCGCCAGAGATGCAGACATATAGCTTCAAATGTCTCGCTGATCCTCGTTTCTCCATTCTCTGCAGCTATACGTCAACACATTTGTGGAATACCCAGGAATGAGCGAAGCCTGCCCAGTTTCCTTTCATGAAGGAAAGCATAAGGGGATTATATTTATTATCTACTGGCGGTCGCCAGTAGATAGTTATAGTTAGGACCGTGTTTCCATAGGAAATCCGCAACATTCTATTTGGAATAACTTTGGCGCCGGTTGACAAATCCTCGCGAAATTTTCAAAATAGGTGGGGCGCTCCGCTCCTACCCTGAAAGTCTCGGGGGGATTCGTCAAGCGGGGGCTGAGAAAAAAGGGGGTCCCAAAACGTGTTTTCCCCATGCATTTTCCCATAGGACCTTTAGTCCGAGCTACAGCCCGAACGGCTGAACAGAATTACTTGAAATTTGGCAGAGAGGTAGTCCTCAGGTCAGAGATGTGCCTTTTGCAGGTCTGGTGTAAATCTGTTCAGTAGGTCCTGAGAAAATAGCATTTAAATCAATATATATATCTGTAAGCGCGCTCTGTGCGCTTACGGTAAGCTTACCGTACGCGTACGGTGCCGTGCGCGAGCTCAATTCTGACCAGACTGTAAACATTCGAATCGGTCGAAATCAGAAAGTGTCGGCCGCCATTTTCTGTCTCGCACTGAAAAACAAAGGTGGATAACGTGAAAAGGGGGCAACGAAGAGAGTTGCAGACCCCCTAGCGTTTGTCAGGGGGTCCACTAAGGACCAAAAAGTACGAAAAACACATTTAATAATATTTTTTTAAAAAAATCGCGGAGTGCGCGTACGGTAAGCTTACCGTACGCGCACGGCAAAAAAAAAACGAAATGACAATCACATTTATTAAATAAATTGAAGGACCCGCAAGGGAGAAAAAAAAATTGTTACTGTGTAAAAAAAGGCGAGGCGCGCACGGTATGAACTGCGCAACGTGGGTGCTCGTTGCTCGAAGCGCACCGAGTGCCCACAGCGCGCGCGGTGAAAAATCTGAAAAATAAATAAAAAATACATAACTTAGCATTTAAAAAAACCGTACAAATTCACTGAAAAAACCATAGGTTTCACACACGTTATAGTTAGGAATTAGCATTTAAAAAACCTTGCAAATTCACTTAAAAAACCATAGGTTTCACACATGTTATAGTTAGCTGGACATTTCACTCGTAAAAAACCAATGAAATTCCACGTTATAGTTAGATCAGGTAACTATAACTTGCGCGACCGCAGTCCACAATGTGTCATTTCAGATGTCATCATTGATGTGATGAGTGATGTCACAGACCATGTCATGAGTGATGTAATATGTGACGTCATCAGCAGTTTATTGTGGGCGCGCAAGTTATAGTTACCTGATCTAACTAAAACGTGGAGTTTCATTGGTTTTTTACGAGTGAAATGTACAGCTAACTATAACATGTGTGAAACCTATGGTTTTTTTAAGTGAATATATATATATATACATATATACATATATATACACATATACACACATATCCCACTCATGGCTGGTTATAATAAAACCCAGAAGGGGAAAGATTTTGAGACGAACCATCAGCCTTCACGTGACTTCTAATAGCATGTAGATTTCAGCAGCAGCGGTCTAATCTCGGGCATTCTGGACCAGGCTGCTGAATAGATCTGTTGAGCTTGGTATAAGCGCACAAGTAAGCAGCACTTTCCAACCTTGAATCAATGGACAAGTTGGTTTCTGTGAGGGGTATGAATACTGGGGGCAGAACAGTCTAGGGTGATTTATCTTTTGGTGGAACTAGCTGATCAAAGCCTGGCATATAAAGCTTTTTTTTTTAAGGAGACAACCTACACTAATGTGCAGACATTGGAGGTGCACCAGGTTAACGTTCCCTCCGATTGACAGGCTGGATTACTTGCGGGATGTAAAGAGCTTCAACTCTCTTTCATAGTAAACGAGAAACTTTACAGAAAACCAAGGTTTCAAAGCTGAGAAAGTAGTTTTGCCACCTATTGTGTAAAGGAATGAGTGAAATTAGAGCCACAGTCCTACTGGATTACATATTCACTCCAACCAGCCATGCCTGTGACTGCCCGGAGCTATGAAGAATACTCATTCAATATGTTATCTAACTTTTCATGAAAAAACACAAAGTTGTGTGTGGTCAAACGCCTCATGGAATACAAGAAGCCCCAGGGACTACTTGTCCTTAATGGAATCTTAACTTGCCTTCACAATAGCTAAAAACATTCTATTTCCCATCCAAAACTATGCAACGCATCCCTGAGGCCTCAACACAATTATGGTAGAGCCTGATGCCGTGCTGGAGAACATATTTTTAGGTCTCGGCTGTCTAAAGCAGCACATGCGCTGCTCTCGGCATCGAGAGCTTCTTGTAATCAATACAGATTTTGAAGCTCGGAAGCGGAGTTGAAGCCCCGCCCATCTTTCTGATTGGTTCGCGTCATGTAATATGCAAAACGTAGGCTTTTCATTGTAAAGGAGGCTTCGTCGTCCCTCCTTGTTGCCGCTTTGTCTCCTTTTCACCACGCCCACCGGGATTTGATCTTTTACTGGGGGCGTGACACACTCTCCCTCATTAGCTGGGACGCACTATGTTTTCCACACAATGCCAATAGCTTTTTGTTGAAGGGCAGTCAAACCGATATGTGTCTTGTGTTTTTACTGTATTTCAGAGCGAGGCGCTGGCTTCAGGCACACTGCGCTCCGTTTATTTACTTATTTGCCTGGAGGACTCTGGCGAACTGTCGCTGTTAAGTTAGTAATTGTAATTCGTTTTCACGCAGGATAAACGAGTGTTAGCAATATAGAATAAGATTACAAAAAACAACGGGTGCATTTAACGAAAGCAGCGCCCCCTGGCCGTGGGTTTGCAGTGCGCGGTTATCTGGCGCTGCATCTCGCTGGTGCCAGGACTCTGAGGAGGCGCAGACCCCACTCTGCCCCTCGCGAGACTGGTGCACACACAGCACCGGGGTTTCCCATGAAACTTCCACAGCGGCTGATGTTCGAGGGGGGTGAGGAGTCACTCCAGAGACTCATGGGGGACTCTGCACTTCTGCCTGCCCCAGTGAGTGATATTTGCTGAGAACCCCCACACAGTTGTAGGTAGACAGACAGACAGAGACAACCCCCCCCCCCCCATTGCACAACTATTCAACCAGCTCTTGAGGGGTGTAAAGGGGTTTGTAAAAGAGATATCAGGAAAAACAGATCCACAAAATGGCGTTCGAACTAAACACAAAAAAGACGTAAAACGAGAAAAGCACGTCAAAATACTTCTCTCACAGGTTAAAAATAAAATCAGCTGACATTTGGTTGACAAGCAAATAAAAGTTTGGTTATAGCATGTTATTTACTAAATGAACCGCTGCAGGAAGACACTATTAGCTTATTAATCGGGGTGGGCGGGCGGGGGGGGGGGGGGGGGGGGGGGGAGACGACTGGAGGCGTTGGCAACGGTTTGGCCAGTCATAAGAGAAAAAGCAAACAAGCATTGGCATAGCCGATGGGACCTTACCTTATAAGTATTTAGCCATGCAACAGTTGTATACCCAAATACTTATAAGGTCCCAAAAGCGAGATCTATTGGCTATGCCAAGCGGCCGCGAAGGTGATCGCGATCAATCATTCAAAGCGTCCGTGCGGCCGCAAAAGTGAATGTAATCGTGGTAAAGCGCGACGCGCGCGCACATGCACTGTAGCTCTAGGCTAGCCTGGTAGCACTTTTTGGAGCCCTCTCAATAAGTCTCGCCAGACCAGCGCATGCGCTGGGTCAGGCGAGACCTAAAAAGGTGTCAAGTGTCACGAGACAAATAATTTTGCTTCAAGTGCAGGCTAGAAAATGTAATCGTATTTCTTTAGGCTGTAATAAATAGCACATAATATTTACAGCGTTCAGACCATCAAAAGTACACGTACAAAGCGCTATGTGAAACGTTAATATTTTTAGGTCTCGGCTATCGTAGGCTGCGCAGACATGCGCAGTCTCGCTGGTGAGATTTAATGAGTTTGGGTAGATTTCACTAGCAGGGTTTAAGCCCCGCCCCTCTTTTCCATTGGCTGGCGTCACCGTTTATGCTAAACGGTGGCCAGCCCTTGGAAAAGAGCTTCCAGTGACCTACAGTTTTCTCTTTTAGAGCCGTCCCAGTTGGACTGGCTCGCTTGGTTTACGTTTGTGGTAAAAGCTTTTCTTATCTTTATGGGGCCATGTGTTTCAAACATATGGCCCCATAAAGACAAGAAAGCTTTCGTGAAGGACGAAAGTGAAAGCGGACAGTGCCTTAGCAGCTCAGCCAGGCGTGGCGAGACTCCACCCCCTCTGCCATCGCCATTCCCTCGGAACAATAGAGCCGTATCCAGGGAGCGTGCGCCGCAGGTACAGTTTTACTTTATAAATTAATGCGGGTGCCCACCCCGCTTATGGGAGTCCTAGCAGGGGGCCCACCCCGCATGCTAACTTTATTTCTACACAGAGGGAGCCTACCCCTCATTTGCCGATGCTGCTGCCCAGCCGCGGCTGCCCGGAAGTCAGGCAAGTCTGCCTGCGACGTGGGTGGGGCCTGCGACTGGGCCGGCAGAAGCCAGAAACAGCGAGAGCGTTGCGGGAAAGGAGTTAGCCTGGAGCCTCGAGTGCTCCCTATCTTAAGTCCCGGTCCCGAGATGGGGGACCGGGTGAAGCGTGGCGCCGCCTCTAGAAATGGCGGAGGGCTGAAGTGGACTTTTTGAAATACCAAAGCAGCTGTCACTGGTTGTTGTGCATCTGATCCACCTCTTCAGGAAAACCCAGGAGGTAAGTCGCTCCCATGTAAATGTATGGTCTATAAATTTATCACAAGGGGAGATCCATAAAATCCTGCATATATCCGACACTAGCGGATCAACGTTGGGGACCACTCAACACAGCTAAACACACGTCCCAAAAGTCCATGACTACACTAGATTGCATTCATTTAGGACAAATGCCAATAACAACCAACACATCATTTTAATTTTTCGCGGCAACAAAACTATATCCTTAGAACAAAAGTCATCCTCTTATAAATTCAGCTCAGTACCAAGAGGTAAGACTTGCATCGTCGAATGGCACTTATGCTGGGTACAATCTCAAATGCACAACTGTTTGAAAAGTAAATCAGAATGTTTACCTTTTGCTACACAGGTGGTACTTATTTTGTCCAAACAGCCTAAATAACACCCACAGCCCTGTTTTTGCCTTTCGCTTAATTAACACTTTTCTATATACACACATGATTCCTATTGCTTCACGCCGAGGCGGCCGCATTGTTCTCAATTCTGATGTCATTTTAAATGATAATCAAAGAAGCCTCTTCAATTTCGTGACTTTTTGGATAATATTTATATCAATGCCAGACCCACGCTGCTGTCTGCACCAGGGGTGAAATGCGACCCGCGCTGCTGTCTGCACCAGGGGTGAAATGCGACCCGCGCTGCTGTCTGCACCAGGGGTGAAATGCGACCCGCGCTGCTGTCTGCACCAGGGGTGAAATGCGACCCGCGCTGCTGTCTGCACCAGGGGTGAAATGCGACCCGCGCTGCTGTCTGCCCCAGGGGTGAAATGCGACCCGCGCTGCTGGCTGCACCAGGGGTGAAATGCGACCCGCGCTGCTGGCTGCACCAGGGGTGAAATGCGACCTGCGCTGCTGTCTGCATCAGGGGCGGAATGCCACTGGCCTGGCAGGAGAGACGTTCCAAGTAAACCCAGGATTGCTCAGACCTCAAATGATTCCCAGCCTCTGAGCAGCAAACAGTGGTCAGGGTGAGAAGCAGACCCCAGGTTAAGCCTGTGTCAAGACACAGACCTTTAAAGTGACTTTCGCCTTCAGTGCCTTACTCGAAGTACCTTTAGCTTCAAGTGCCTAAGTTTCAGTTATAGTCTCCAAATGGCTCTAGTACTGTTAATTCAAGACCTCTATGAGGGAATAATGTTTTATTCGTATATAAAGCATTCTATAGAGCAACGCAAACCTTGCCATGTCAGCTGCCCACTGCGTATATTTTCTGTGGGTCAACAATGCAACAGGTATTGCAGCTTTACGCATTTTCACTAAAACATTATGCTTTCAGTTGCTTGGTCTTATATGAATAGGTGTGGACACTAGCACACAGGTACAGGCAGACTCACTCACAGACATGTAAATGTAAATGTCAAGGTACTTATAGAGCGCACTGTCACCAGACACCTTGCGGTGTCGCCTTTTGCGGTTTCCTGGCGCCGATACTCATACCGCTGTGGAACCCCTCCTGACTTTCCGTGTGAAGTGTCCACTCCTGGGCACCCCCAGGGTGAAGCCAGGCATCCTTAGCGCTGTTGGGGCCGGTGTGGAGGCTAAGCAAGCTATTGCCCAGAGTTGCAGCGTGGGGCCCGTGATTAGAATAGGCACCGAGGCGAGAAAAGCCAGGTCTGAGGAAATTGAGCCCGAGCCCCGCCGAGGCGGGAATCGAACTCTGGTCCCTGGCCAGAACTCTGCTTCAGGGTCTGCCGCTCTAACCATTGAGCCACACTCCTCCACTGCAGATACTCACCCACACACAGGTACACTCACTCAAAGCTCTTTCTAAGTAGAGCGTTTTAGGCATCAGTACCTCTTGTTCATGCTGCTGTGCAGCATGGCTTGAAGTAAAAAAAAAAAAATTTAAAAAAGCCCTGTGATGCGTTAAACGCTGGCAGTGTCATAGCACTTTAAAAACAAGCATTAAAAATGCAATAGGTCTCGCCTTTGATTAAGTTAAAGCCATTTGCTTTGCTATACAATACCATTAGCAAAGCAAATGGATTTAACTTAATCAAAGACGAGACCTATTGCATTTTCAATGCTTGTTTTATTTATTTATTATTTATTTATTTAAAACATTTGTAGAGCGCGGCTGTCACCTGGCAGGTATCCTGGCGCTGGTAGCTTACTCCTGGGATTTTAGTCGAGGGGTGACTAGGGGCGGACGGGGTTTGAGGGGTGGGGGAAGAGCCATGTTTTGATTCGCTTCCTGAAGGGTAGGAGGTGAGGGATTTGGCGGATATCGGCAGGCAGACTGTTCCAAAGCTTGGCCGCAGCTACTCTGAAGGATCTTCCCCCAATTCTGGCCTTCTTGCATCTGGGTACTTTCACAAGGCATGCGGTTGCGGACCTAAGTGTTCTGGTGGGGATGTACCACGAGAACAGACGTTTAAGAGGACTAGGTCCTGTACCGTGTAATGCCTTGAAGACCAAGCAAAGGGCTTTGAAGGCAATGCGTTGCTTCAAGGGAAGCCAGTGCAGCTCGGCCAAGGCAGCGGTGGTCGAGGATCTCCTGGTCCATCCAAGAGCCAGTTTGGCTGCTGCCGACTGAATTCGTTGGAGTCTGTCTAGCAGTGTCGCAGGGGATTCAAGCAGGAGGGCATTACAATAGTCAAGGCGACTGAGAATCGTGCACCTGACTATCGATGCTCGGGCTGATGGTGGTAGTAGAGGCAGGATTTTGCGCAGTGAGCGCATAAGGGCTGAGCAGGTGGCGACTGTTCTTGAAACCTGCGTTTCCATGCTCAGTTGGTGATTTAGCATGACGCCCAAAATGCGAACGCTGGTAGCAGGTTGTTTAAGTTTTCCGGGGGCCAAAACTCGGCAGGCAGAGGGCGGGGTATGCGGCTTACGGGACAGAACAGAACCTCGGTTTTCGAGGAGTTGAACTGGAGGGAGTTCGATGTAACCAGCCTGCAGTGTCTCTTAGGCAGTTGTGGAAGGCTTCTAAAGAGATGGAATCTTCGCCCTCCCAAGAGAAAAGGAGCTGGGTATCGTCCGCATAGTTTACTGTAGTCATGTTGTGGGATTTAATTAAAGTGACCAGTGGTTTCAAGTAAACATTAAAAAGAATCGGACTGATAGAGGAGCCCTGGGGAACACCGTGAGGGACAGGGGAGAAGACAGATTGGAAAGGGGGGAGGGATACAGCCTGTTTTCTGTCACTGAGATAGGAATGAAACCAGAGCAGGGCCGTGCCATCGACCCCTGCCTCTCTCAGCCTCTCAAGCAGGGTCGCGTGGTTGACAGTATCGAATGCGGCAGACAGGTCTAATAAGATCAAGGCCACGGCTTGGCCCCTGTCTGCACGCATTCGAAGCTCTTCCATGGCAGTAAGCACTGCAGTTTCTGTGCCATGGGCTGGACGAAAGCCAAATTGGAATTCGTCCAGAGCGTGATGCTGCTCAAGGTAGGTTGAGAGGCAGTTGCTGACCCAACGTTCAAGCACCTTTGCCGGGAATGGCAGAAGAGATATGGGGCAGCAATTGGAGAGGCATTCTGGATTCAGCGTAGGTTTCTTCAATAGCGGGGTGATGAGCGCTTGCTTCCAGGGGATGGGGACGAGACCACAGCCGAGAGATTGATTGCAAATCATCCGAAGGGTGTGGAATAACTCGTGCCCGCATGCTTTCCAGATTTTTGGGGGCAGAGGGTCAAGGGGAGATCCCGAGGTAATGCCCCGTGCCAGTTTCTCAAATTCTGCTTGAGAAATCAGGGGGAAGGCCAGGAGACTATTCATAGGAGGGCACACTGATCTCGAAGGATCAGGGTTGGTGGAGCCAGCTCCAGGGGGGATTGAGTGGTTATGTGAAGGGGGCGTTGCCAGATTGTTAATGATGGTCTCAATTTTATCCGTAAAAAACAGAGCGAGATTGTCACAAAGGGTCTGAGATGGTGGGACAGAGTTCTTGGCGCAGTCAGGATGTATAATATTATCCAGGATTTGAAATATACTTTTTGGGCTGTTAGCAGCGTTGGCTATAGTGCTGCAGTATTAATTCGATTTACTCTCTGCAATGGCAGATTTGTAATCACGGAGTGAATTTTTCCAGAGGGCTTTATTAGTGTCACAGTATCCGTGTCTCCACTTTCTCTCGGCCTGTTTACAGGCTGATTTGAGGGTTTTGAGGGAGTCATTGTACCAGGGTGCAGGAGTTCTACCTTTGGGTTTGCAGTGTTTTAATGGGGCAACCGAGTCCGTGATAGAAGTAATTCTCGAGCTGAGGGATCTGTAGTTGTTTTCCACCGAGCTGGTAGGAGAGAAACTATCCTGCACTTCGAAGACTTTGGTGGTGGTGCTGAGTTTTTCTAAAGCTTTCCAATTTCGGTAAGGGAATTGTGGTGGAGAGCTATTCTTGGACTTTATTATGACGTTGGTGATGTATAATTTAATAAGCGAGTGGTCCGTCCAACTCATAGGCAGAATGTCGCCTACTTGAGTTAGATCAGGGCTCGAGAAAATGAGGTCAAGACGATTGCCTGCGGAGTGGGTGGGGTCCTTTATCAGTTGGTGAAGCCCTACGCTAGCACAAGACAGCAAAAGGTTGTCTAGTCCTGTATCTAGGCTGCCGTTGGGCCAGAGATTAAAGTCTCCTAGAATAATAAGTTTGTTATGGGAGGTTGCCATGTTTGTGATGAGCGTGAGAAGAGCTTGCTGTTGCGGGAGGGGAAATGCCCCTGGCGGTCGGTAACAGATGATCACCGTAAAGGTGACTCCTGGGTGGCAGTTTATGGCCAGACCAAAGAGCTCAGTTCCAGGTACTGGATCAATGTCGATGGTGTTTATTTGCCAGGAGGCTCGGAAGATGACGCCAACTCCGCCGCCGCGGCCTTTAGGTCTGGGGAGATGTAGAATGTTGAAGTTTAGCGGACAGGCAGATGCTAAGTCGATCTCACAGTTGGCATGTGTCCAGGTCTCAGTTAGAAAAAGGACATCTAGATGGTGAGTCTATAAGAAGATTGATTTCAGTGGCATGCTTAGGTAGGGATCTGACATTCAAGAGACCTCCTACGATTAGGTCCTTGTGGGTGAGGTCAGTTAAGGGAGAAGCAGTCTCTTCAAAGGTGAGCTTACCTTCGTGCGCATACCCTCGAAGATTGAGCAGTGCATCCCGGGTGTAGCAGGTGGATTGAGGGCTGGATTATTTAGGAAGAAGGTGTGCTGGTCAGCAGGGACTGAGAACTGGCTAAGTGATACATATCCCTGGAAACCACAGTTGAAAGGCATGCCCACTACTGGACGGAACAAGGGGCCTGAGGCAGCCCTCCAACCATGGGAATACCAGGAGGCAATCAAGCAGCGTTCGTTATCCTTCGGAATGGGAGCTTTAAAAAGTAAAGGCGTTTCTGGCCCCTGTTCTCCATTGTACAATGTGCTACAATCCAAAGTGTAGGATATGCGACTCCCATCTATCTCGGAAAAAAAACTAAAGCTGGAACTTCAAATCAGCAAAACTTCTGAAATCATGACGCGCAGTCAATATTTTATGGAGAGCGGTTTTCTTTTTAAAAACAGAAAGAAATACTACAGTTGTAACCTTAGCAAGACTGACCATCGTGGAAAAGACACTTCCATTGACGTATATCAATTACGAAGGTTTGCTCGGACACAGGTTTGCCTGCTTCTAAGCGCTTATCTAATAGCAAGGGGACAGGAAGCGGGCAGTAGCTCAAGCCAATCAAATTTGGCATCGCATATGACATTGATGAAGGCAACGCCAATTTCAGTTCGCATTGCACCCTTAATGACGTCACGTATGACCCAGCAGTGTGGCTCATTAATGTTTCCCTTGCACCTTACCTGTCAAAGGGGACAGATGGACAGATGGTTAATTATGCGTCCTTTTATAGGGGCCCACGCTCGACATATATATGCACCTTGGGACAAAAACTGCAGATAACACAGGAGAGCCAACATCCATGTAATTCATCTATGAAAAAGGGATTGTTTAAGGGCCCCATCTAGTGCCATACAGCAGCAATAAGAACCCAAGAAATCACCAGTATTCAAATGTGTTCCAGGCATAGTGCACGATCAAACGAATATAAGAGAAGTTATATAGCTGGTGAGATAGCTCAGTGGGTTGCGTGTTTTGTTGCAGAAAAGTGTATGCAATCTGCAGGTGAAATTCCTGTTAGAACTGTGGCAGCTTTTCATAAATCGGATGAAAGGAGTACCACAGGGTTGAGTAATAATAACAGGTAACATTGAACTGCTAATCGATTATCAAGGTTGTACTGCAAGCAGCTGATGTGTATTACTTATACAGCAATGCATAGACCGCCAGCAGATACACCGAGCCCTCTCTGGGCGCCATATGCAAATAACTAAGCATGACATGGCATTTTGAACCTGAAAATGGTAGGTGAAGCTTGGTGGCTGTTGAACTAGCATGAACAAGATGCCAGCTTTAGGATGGTGTAGAAGGGCCACATTAGCAGGGCTTTAAGTGGGATGAAAAAACAGGGGGGGGGGGGGGGTCTCTCAAAGGGGCGTGGTCAATGTAGTTAAGGCCGTGGCTTAAAAACACGCAAGCTAAAAATCTTTGCTTGGCAGTGTGCGCCGCCCGACTTGTATTTCGTAGTTTGTCACTGCATCCAGATATATGATACAACAAGAAACATCATACCTACAACAAGTCAAGTATTTGCTTTGTCAATGGCTTTTAATTGCATAATATAAATAAGCAGCAACTATGGCTTTAATATTATTCCATTTGAAAACTTTATTTCGGCCACCAGGGCCATAAAAGCAACAATACATTTCATCAATAATCATGTCAAAAAGCAGAACACATTTAAACCACCAAAACAGTATAAAACAATCGAATTGGGTTTAAAATTATCAAATGATTAACAATTGGTGGAAAATTTCCTATGCTGCAACCATACAGCATTTAAAAAACGTGAAACTGCGAAGACAATGGGTGGATGGGTGTCATATTTTAAAACTCGCAGGGCGGTAACACAGTCTCTAAAACCAAGATTCCTGCATATTGCTTTCACCCAACACTTCCTATGGATATGGTACGTTGGGCAGAAGAAGAACACATGATTTTCATCTTCCAACTTGTAGCCACATGCAGGACATGAAGTAGTCTTAGTGGTGCCCCAACTAGAGGTAAAAGACCTGAGTGGTAAAGTACCCATTCTAAATTGTACATATAATTTCCTGGCCACATTAGGAAAAATCAAATCCAAGAACGGTTCCCTCCCATAATTTGGTTTGACCAAGAGAAACTGCTCAGTCAGCCTACCTATTTTAGAGTTCATGTGTAGACGTGTTAAGTGGAAATGTCTAAGATCATCAGCCAGATTGGTTTTGGAAACAGCTAAACAGGAACTTCCTGGGGTATCCCAGAGGGCCTGTCGTCCAATCTTGGAACAGGTGTCCCTGACATGAGTCAACCAAGGAATATTCATATATTTGATTGTGGGACAAATCTCTATAAATTCATCTCTATAGGTCCCAAGATCCGGATTAGACCATAGTCTCTTCCAATAGTGGACAGGCCGAGCTGCCACCACCTCTTCAATAGGAAGCAGATCTAGGTCGAATCTAATGGGGACCAAAGGAGAACTAGAGGGTAGACTTAATAATTTTCTTATAAAAGAATTTAACCCTCGCTAGACTATCTGTATTCGAGTGACCCCATAGTTCTGCTCCATAAGTTGAAGCAGGTCTTGCCTGGGTTTTAAGGATTTCTAATATTATTGAAATAGCTTCCACCTAAAGCCCCGGTGACACCACCATAATGTTGCAGCTCCCGAGATAAAAAGGTAAATTCAGAGAGAAAATGACTCTTCAAAGTATTTCCCTTCCCCTACAACGCTCACCAGGCATCAAGTCATGTTGTAACTCTTCACTAGTGAGCAGCGCAGTCACTGCAGTCCGGAAAAAAAAAAAGCATTTGCAAAGCAATAGGTCTCGCATTATAAAAGTTTGAGCTGTTGGCATTGCTAATAATGCAACACTACAAGCTCCAAGATTCAGCAATGTGAGACCTATTGCATTGCAATAGTTTTTTTTTTTTTGGTTTTTTTTTATATAGCATGAACTTGAGCGAAACGTGTGTATTTAGGTTACACTGAGTACAGTGTAATTATGTGGCACAGATTGGTATGGTGTGGAGTGTATTTATGTTGCATTAAGTAGAGAGTAATTACATGGCGTGCACTTATGTAGTACAGAGTGGTATGTGGAGTGTATTTATGTTGTACTGAATACAGTGCAATTACATGATGTGTAATTATGTGGTATTGAGTAGTATTAGGTTGTGTAGTTATGTTCTCTACTCAATGCAACATAAATACACCCCTCATACCACTCAGTACCATACAATTACAAACCACATTTTCACACTAATCTATGCAACATAAATACTCTCCGCATCATAACACTCAATATCACGTAATTACACAACACATTTACAACACCTATTTACACTCTACTCAATACAACATACCTACAGTCAACATAATACCACTCAGTACCACATATGCTTGTTTCAAGGGTTGTGGTCAGTTTCAGATATCGTACTGTGATCAGTTTCAGTTATTGTGGATAATTTGAAGAACTGTATCCTTGGTGCAACAACATCAACTGTTGAATGGCTAAACACTTATAAGGTCCCAAAGGCGAGACCTATTGGCTATGCCAATGCTTGTTATTTATTTGCGTTAGACGTTCCATGTCAAGCTGACTGTATGCCCTTTAACAGCTCCTAGTTGAAAAATTTGCATTTGATGCAAGGAGCCACGAAATGCAAGCAAGGACACGTGACAACCAGAGCTGCTCTGTCACATTGCTTGCAGCATCCTCTCCACAGACCTGCTGAACTCCAGTCTGCGATGGAAACCTTAGAACTGCTCGAAAGGTCGTCCCCGATCTACTGAATGAGCTGTGAAGCCATAGTAATAGCAGAGTCTCCACCGTACAGGTGCCAAATACATTGTCCCAGTCGAAAGTATTTTAGATTTCGCCCATTTGAAACATATTCCAATTCAATTAAGTGAGCAAAACTTCTCCAGAACCATAGGCGTTCCAAATGTTGCCAAGAAGATGGTGTGAGCTATTGCCCAGAGTCACATGATGCTGAGCTGCCGTGGGTACCGGGGATCGAACCAAGAGCCCCGCGCTCCAAAATCAGCTGCTCTGGTCGCTGCGCCACACCTCTTCTTACCACACTAACACACACCTAGACACATAAGGTGACTGATGGCACACCGCTTGCAACAAGGGCAACCACCATACAGCTTGAAAGCCACCTGCTTGTTGTAAAGCAGACCCAACACCGTTAATCACAAAGAGTGCGCGAGCACAGGGCAGGCAAAGAAGCGTAGAATAGCTCCAGTGTGGGACTGCAGGAGACGAGGGGGAAGCGTGTGAGCGCAACGAGAACGACAATCTGATGACCCCGTCTGATGGGGGTAAATATTCGCTCATGATCATTTGCATTCATCAGAAGTTCCTCTCAGGGTAGAAGGAGCTGGAGACCTTTGATCCACACAGTACAAAACAATCTTTTCTTAACTGTGTTACGCATGGAGAATACATCACAGGCCCTGCATCAAATGCAAACAATGGGCAAGCCTGCACAGAGGCATGACAGGGGCATCCACAAGCTCCCTGAGCACAGTCCATGATCTCAGCCACGCAGCTTGGAACCCGCTCGCAAGAGGGAAATTCAGTTCCTAAGACACAGGATTGAATGCAGAAGCCCCTTAACTAATCGAGCCATTCCTCAAAAAGCTACAATGTAGGTTGAGGCGAGAAAACATGGTTATAAAGAAGAGAAGGTCTAGTCAGAGAGGGGAGCCCGTGCTGCCGATATAAAGTTGCAGCAGTGATTGCGAAAAAGTGGTTTCAACACAGAACAGTTGTATCTCGCAAACCAAATGAACAAACTTCTACCGGATAGAAGTGCACCTCACACTCGAAAGAGTTAGCACACCTCCAAAACAGCAAAGTTGGTGCCACTTCTACAACAAACAGAGGGGCACTTGTCTTGGTTATCAGGAAAAGTAGTTAGATCCCAGACATCAAGAGCTGTGCTCAGAAAAAAAGGCATTGTAGCCTTTAATATAAAAATAAAAAAAATACACATCTCAGTGTTCTTCCTCCCTAAACACAAACACATTTTGAAGTTACGAAGCAAGCTGAAGGCACTGGACGGCTTGACCAAAAGTCTCTGCTGCCAGCCCTGTCCAAAGGAAGAAAGTGCTGTGTCCACTGATCAAAAGGAACTTCTGTACCCACTGTCCAAAGGAAGAAAGTGCTGTGTCCACTGATCAAAAGGAAATTCTGTACCCACTGTCCAAAGGAAGAAAGTGCTGTGTCCACTGATCAAAAGGAACGTCTGTACCCACTGTCCAAAGGAAGAAAGTGCTGTGTCCACTGATCAAAAGGAACTTCTGTACCCACTGTCCAAAGGAAGAAAGTGCTGTGTCCACTGATCAAAAGGAACGTCTGTACCCACTGTCCAAAGGAAGAAAGTGCTGTGTCCACTGATCAAAAGGAACTTCTGTACCCACTGTCCAAAGGAAGAAAGTGCTGTGTCCACTGATCAAAAGAAACTTCTGTACCCACTGTCCAAAGGAAGAAAGTGCTGTGTCCACTGATCAAAAGGAACGTCTGTACCCACTGTCCAAAGGAAGAAAGTGCTGTGTCCACTGATCAAAAGGAACTTCTGTACCCACTGTCCAAAGGAAGAAAGTGCTGTGTCCACTGGTCAAAAGGAACTTCTGTACCCACTGTCCAAAGGAAGAAAGTGCTGTGTCCACTGATGAAAAGGAACTTCTGTACCCACTGTCCAAAGGAAGAAAGTGCTGTACCGCGTGTCTAAATGAAAAGTGAGGCTATTAAAGACATGGGTTTAGTTGGAAGATGCCTCGTCAGACATGTGGAACAGAGACATGCAACATTAAACATGTCTGTCTTTGTGGTGTGCAGCAAAGCTGTGCCAGGGGCTCAGCAGCAGTCCGGGAGGGGTGTGGCAGGATCAGTGCAGCTTGCAGAGCAACTGCGACCCATCCCCGCGGATATAAAAGCAAACTTCCATGATAAGGGTGAGCCATTGACTAATATCCCACTGTGTCTTCTCGACTTTGTACAACAAAGAAACTGCTGTCCCTGCCACAGACCTTTAACCTTTAAAAGTATTGCAGTGCTGCTGAGAAGTGCAGACACTCTCCCTCTCAAATTAAAGAAGTGATGGTGCTCATTACATGCCCGTCTAAAGCACTGCCCGGCAAGGATTCAAAAGACACTGCTGCAACCCTAACTAATAAGGAAAACAGTGCATCTATATTGTAAAAAAACCCTGGCCACAAAAAAACAACAAATGTTTGCTTTAGCCAGTAGCTTAATGGAAACTAATAAAGTTCCAAATGTAAAACTTACCTGAGAAGAGATAACTGAACAACAAAAAGGAAGGAAAAGGTGGGTGTTATGGGACAAACATTGGGTGAAAAGAAATCTGGGACAAGGAACAGGGAAAGGATGTTTGGTGTGCCACGCAAAATTGCCTTTTGCCTTTGGAGCCCTCCCCATACATGAATAAACATGCATTTTAAAAAAATTATATTGTAAATAACTTAAACCTATGGCGGTGCCATCTGGAAGAGAAAGCCCTTCCCAGAACTATTGCTGGGAAAAATGAATGCAACAAAATACCATGTTCAAAATCTATTGACCAAAATTAAGATGAAAAAAAAAAAAAAAAAAAAAAAAAAAGGTAAACATGCTCTTTTCTATGACAGGACTAACAACTGCCTATTTGTTTGTTAAATTTAGTAAGAATCAAAGGTTTAACATTTAACAGACTATTACTCAATAGAGAAAAGATAGTTTTCTTATTTTATTCATGCTTGTAACACTCAGCAAGTTTTGAGATGAAGCTTTCCTGTGGATTCCTCTAGCATTATGTGTGATAAGTAAGAATTGCAGCATTTTAGAAGGTCACGCTCTCCAGACGAGCAACAATTTGTCTCTGCTGAAACGTTTCAGCCCTGCTCGTGAATAACAACTTGATTGCCAGCGCGTCAGTATCGGCTTCTGAGATCGCAGCAAACACTGAACTGCCGGGTCATAGTGACGCCTGGAAGACAAAGTGAAATGCAATCGACCAAATCAGTTTAGCTCATTTGTATGCAGTTGCAACCACACACACGTCATCAGCTCTGACCTGAGCTAGAGAAACGGGTGTCATGCACATTAAAATGAAGGTACGGTCCCCAATAGCCGTGCGGCCGCAAAATGAAATAAATAAAAAACGCGAGTGGTGTCGAGAGTTGTGTGCGCGACAGGATAAAGTGCTGTGCACGTCGCACGCACTTGTGCGCTTAATAGCAAGCTGGTGGCCGGCCTGGGAAGCACTTTTAAACCACCTACTAAATTTCTCGCAAGAGCAGCGCATGCACAGACTCTAGCGAGACCTAAAAACAGGCCACCTGTGTCAGAGCACAAAACAGAGCCCGATAGAGACCAGTTTCGAGTCCCCCCTTAAACTGCTGGTGCTCAGACCCGGCCCACTTAAAGACATGGCCACACGGTGAAGAAGTGTGCGTGTGTGGTGGGGGTGTCTGTCTCACCCTCCAACCCACGCAGAGTTTTGTCTCCAGGCCTTTTTTTTTTTTTTTTAACAATCCCATTTCCTTGTAAAAGCATTTGCAGGGGGAACGGTGATAAGATTCTGGAGGCAATTAGACGTTTATCTCTGTGATCCTGCTTACCCCATCAGCGTCTATTCAGGTCTTATGGTTCACAGATCCTCCAATGGGAAGTCACTAGCATCTAACCAAAACAAAGAGGCTCTCAGAGGGGTAGGGGCTGTCCACTTCCCCGGGTCCTTGGACAGGTCGCCAGAGATCCTGGCTCCCCGCAGAACCATTCTTCAGGCCTTACGGCCCTGGGAACGCTGCAGGAGCAGCTCCATCGTGCGCACCTCGGCCCTGGCGGGAGGGGGTTGAAGGAAAAATGCAACATCCATTTTTATCATTACCTCTCGCGGGCACGTGCAACATGGCCTACCTGAGCGCCCATAATGGCCTTTTCATGATTAGAGGCACCTGCAGTCAACTGCAACTCTCAGAATAAATCACAGACCTGGTTGAAATTTAATGAACAGGTGGAAATTGTAAAAAAAAAAAAAAAAAAAAAAAAAAAAAATACAGGGCATTTGGGGGCTTTCTAAAGAATTTCGTATATATCGGGTTGGAGTCATTTTTAGGTCTCGCCTGACCCAGTGCTTGTGCTGGTCTGGCGAGACTTTAAGTAAGGGCTTCAAAAAATGCTGCCGCCGGCCACAGCTTGCAGTGCATGTGCGCAGGCTTGAGCAGAGGCGCCATATGGCGGGATTACTGCTGCGCGCGCACCACTAGCGCACATGCACTGCAAGCTGTGGCCGGCTGTAGCATTTTCCCCCACGTGATCACTTTCACTTTGGCCCCTCGGTTAACTTCATTGTCTTGCTTGTTTCTATTCACTTTGCCCCTTCTATACATTTCAATATATAGGAACACACCCACAAAACTCCTGTGACCCTAGGATGCATTCATTAGTTTGGGAGTTAGAAAGCGCGACATGCCTCGCTAAAGGTCCTTTGTAGCGCTTCGAAACCGGCTTACAGGAGGATGATAATTAGTAACATATCTGGATTGGGAAAAGGGGAGTATCCTAATTAAAGAACGCTGTGTTTGAGCACTTTGGCACACGTTATCTGACTCTCACGTCCTCTCCGTTGCCTGATCTTAGCTCTTGCCCCAAATCCGCCGTCAGCCTCCCCTTCTTCCAAAGTCTGTCTCCTCTCCTCACGCCCCCTAGACTACTAAACTTGCCCCCTCCTCACAGTTGTTCCACACCTTACCGTGGCTCCACCCCCGCAGGGCCCTAGCCACGGGCAGCAGGATGTAGAACAGGATACTCCCGATCATCCTCCTAGCTCGCGCTGCAACCTTTCCACCACGTGCTTCCGGTACAACAACAACAACAACAACCACCCCTTTCCGGTTCCGACTTCCATTGAACAGGGAAGAGACATCTCCGTGGCAACCAGCAGAGCTACTCCTAGCCTTCATGGGTACAAAAGAAGGACTGCTGCAGAGTCGCAGGTGTGGACACAGAAGTAGGGCCAGAGACGTTTTTTTCAGCGGAAAAGAAACAGTACCTCAGTAAATGGCTCATTTTTTAGGTGCGACTTAACAGGTACTGCGAACTTATGTGATTTACCTAAAAATATCTTTTACTGAGAGGTACTTAAGTAGGAGTACATGTTTTTATTGGGCAGACGTTCTGTGCTTCCACAACAAAAAGTGCAATCGTACCACGCATGTAATTATTTTGTTTGTTTACCATAGCCGCCAAGTTTCTCAGTTTCATGTGTGATTGGATGCCCCACTAAAGTTTTTATTTCTCTGAATTCTGGAACGGGTAGTTCTGTTTTAAGATGGAGTAAACAAGACTGCAAGTATAGGAATTCAAAGAAAACAAGCATTGGCATAGCCAATAGGTCTCGCTTTTGGGACCTCATAAGTATTTAGTTATGCAGCACAATATCATTGGTGCAACAACATCAAGTGTTGCATGGCTAAACACTTATAGGGTCCCAAAGGCGAGACCTATTGGCTATGCCAATGCTTCTTACTTCAGTGAGGTTGGTTCGTGCAGAAAATGACTCGCTTGAGAGATATCTACCACTTGCCCGCTGGTGTGCCCCCACGTGAAAACAATGTGTACTGAGATACTTCATAACCACTTTATTAAAATTAAAACCACACTCATAAAATTGCATAAAATTGTGAAATATTTCGCAAAATTTCCATGCTAGTTGCATGAAAAAAATACTCACCTTGGCACACCTTCCCTTGTGACTAATGCATACTAACTGCTGAACATGTTTTATATGCACCAGCAATGCATCGCTGGCTTTTAGGCAACTTCACGTTTCCTCAACAGAAGAAAAACAAGCATTGGCATAGACAATAGGTCTCGCTTTTGGGACCTCATAAGTATTTTGTTATGCAGCATAATCCTTGGTGCAACATCAACTGTTGCATGGCTATACACTTATAAGATCCCAAAGGCGAGACCTATTGGCTATGCCAATGCTTGTTTTTACCTGCAATGACGTCACAAGGCAACAAGAGCCCAAGTCCTCCGTACCTCCTCGGCCGTAAGACATTTTACACCCAGACTCGAAACCAGTTAGAAATAGAGACAATAAAGTGTGCTGAATCTGCAAACATTAGAAACTTTCATAATACTCAACTGGAGAGCGGTAAGCATCATCGCCCACACTGCTGAGAACGTGGGACTCGTATGCAGAGAGGGGGAGGAAGCATGCAGACAAAGACGGGCCAGCAGCAGAAAATTATACGTAGTAATCGAAGAGAGCTAGATCACATATTACCGGCCATCCCTGGCAGACACATGATTTATTAAGCAATTCCTGGACTTGACATCACCCGCAAGTGTTATGAAGGCAGAAGAACAAGAGGAGGAAGGCAAGCCATCGACTCAGAAGTAGGCAAATGAGACGACAAAAAGCCACTCCATGGCAAGCAAAGGTCGGGATCGAAGCCCAATGCACATTTTTGGTAGAGTCCAAAGGAAGTATTTCACAACTCGACAGCTAGAATCAGTCACGGGAATCACTGTAAGTTACAGAGAAAAGGCATTTACCTTCCAAGAGCTCTGTACCCTTCTTGATGTCATCGTTGTATTTGCTTCTGATGAGACACCAGGCGTACTCGAACTGGGTGCTTTTGGTCACACATCCAGCCAACTTCTCCCCCTGGTACTTCTTTTCAAATCTCTACAAGAAGCAGCAAAGCAAATACTTATTATTGATTCTGCAAAGCTAGTTCCTACAAGGCAATCCTGACCACTACGAAGAACGGACCTTCAGTCAAGGTGACAAAGGAGAGCAATATGAACAGGGCTCCCAGCCTTATCGTACACTCTTTTGAACATTTGTGATTTTATGGATATTTCTTTCATTTTATCTGCATATTTATTTTTTCCTTGGGAATATATTAGGATGCAAATAGTATATTTCCACATTTTACTAATAAATGTTCACTCAAATCTTGAAATCCTGTGTGGTTTTATGCGCTCCAAGTAAGAAGACATTAGGTTTGTAGTACTGCTGTGCGTATCTACCGATACAAGTTATTAAGACATCTTGCATTTTCCTGTGCTATCAATATGTACAACTACTGGCATTCGGGTCATAAGTAGCAGAAAGGATACTCTCGGAAGAGGGTCCAACTTCTGCATTTGCTCCACTCTTAAAAACAAAAACATATGAAATAGTGTGTTCTTGTTTGTCTAAAATAGAATCATCAGAAAAGCTGGCAAATGGAACCTTATTTATAAATTAAGAGGTTTGAGCTTATGACCAGTGCTGGTTTGAGAGCACGGGACACCAGACTCCCAACCTTCATGAACAAATGAGGGACAACAATCGCCGCAGATCTCTTAAAGGGATACTCCGCCACCTGATTTTTGAGTGGGAATGCCTATCAGAGTCCAAGTATGGCTCTCTGCCTCCGAGGATGTGTGCAGACAACTGATATCTCCCCTTTGAGGATATATTCCACCTAGAGAACAGCATCTATGATTTGAAGTCCACATTCCACTATTTTGTGTCTTACGGATATCTGTCCATGTCTCACAGGGGACTGACTCACACTACAGCTCTTCCTCCTTCTCAAATGGCAAACAGAGGTCTCAAACTTTCATAGGAGTCCTCTACATCTCCACCTTAGCCATAGGAGTCCTCAAAACCCTACAACACGACCTCCGCCAAAAACTCACACGAGCTACAGACCCAGGATCCACAGACCCAACAAAAGGCTGACCTGCATGGATAGTCTCAGCTCCACCTGCACTTCCATGTCCAACCCTCCCACACCACATATTTCCAAATAGAAGTGCAAATATAAAGACCAGGTGCCACGCACTCACAGCTCATACCCATCATTGCCCATTTTGATCTCCACAATGCTGTGATCTCCTACGAAGACCTAAGCACATACTACTGCCTCTGGACAGAACAAGTAGCATTATCTGCAATGAGGCCTGTTCCTGTGCAACGGTGGATACCTACTCCACAAGACCTTACTCGCCCTAACTGCCAACCTTGGTAATCACTCGATCTACTAGAGATAGATTACATATTACCGGCCATTCCTGGCAGAGATACCGGATTTATTAAGCAATTCCTGGACTTAACTTCACCCACAAATGTTATCAAGGCAGAAGTACATGGGGAGAAAGGCAAGCCATCAACTCACAAGTAAGAAAAGGAGACGACAAAAAGCCACTCAATGGTAAGCAAAGGCCAGGATCGAAGTCCAATGCACATTGTTGGTATAATCCAAAGGAGGCATTTCATAACTTAACCGCTAGAATCAGTCTGCCCAAACTAAAAAGGCATCCTGCAGAATTCTGTACTGACTGGAGTCTGTTCAGTAGGGAAGACCGGATATAGAAACCAAATAGGAGTTGTTGCAATAGCCAAATCTAGAACGGAGCAGTGCAGGTCCTGTGTGGAGCAGCCATCCTTTGTGACAAAAGGGACAATAAGATCAATTTTCTTCGTGAAAAAAGTGCAGGCAAAAGGTAACGGATTCCACTTGCCAAGAAACACCAATCTCGACTCCACACCTTTTTAGGTCTCCCGTAAGGCAGGGCTGTTGCGAGACATTTTGACACGTTACCGTTTGCTGAAAGCCCGCCCACTGTTTACCAATGTTAGGCTTCAGTGTCCTTTACTTGCTTATTATTGGATGGCTGGTGTGTGCGTTATATCCACGCTGGGAGTTTGTCCCTCCCCTGTAGTGTGGGCGCATTACTGCAACTTCTGCATAATTGCGTCTCCTTAAACAGCTTGTTAGGAGGTCAACAACTATTTCCAGGACACTGAAGACATTTATTGTAAGTGGTCATGTTGCCTTTTGCTTGCAAAGCTACTTTGGTATATTTAACATGAGCAAAAGTCATAGGACTATGTAGTAACGAGGTCCGCAGCCAGGATGTAGTTTTAAGTAGATTTATTGAGTTCAGTTACAGGTAGTTGAGTTCTAGAGATACAGCCCCACCAGGAGCAGTCTGCCTCCTGCTCAGCCCATACTCCAACTGACACACTCAAGCATCCAGGCACCCAAACATTCCATTCAAGACCATCACACCAGCATTTCATGCATTACCTTCCCACTGGCTGAGCAGCTAGGGAGAAAGTAAGCAGATAAATACAATACAGGTTACAACAGAATAGCTATAGTGTATACACAAATTTCTAGGATAAATCCACACCCCCTCAGAATTCTGATTGACATGCAAGCACTTGTATCTGATTTGAGAGGGATCTTTAGTAATGAATGACTTGTAGAACTGCAGCTTCACAAAACGTGAATGCTTTTCTATCCGACTTCTAGTAGTGCTTTAAGGAATTGAAGCTCTGTGAAAGATTTTATATCGGACTCAAGAGGGACCTTAAGTAACAGCTTGAGGGACTGCAGGATTGTGAATATATGTTGATATATACAGCAATGACGTAAGGAGCTGCAGGTCTGTGCAGTCTGCACTGGGTAGTGATGGTTAGGACCACGTTGCCATGGGATGTATCTGAGAAGTGATGGTTAGGAGCACACTGCCACAGGATGCCATCTGGGTAGTGATGGTTAGGGCTACGTTGCCACAGGATGCATCTGGGTAGTGATGGTTAGGACCACGTTGTCATAGGGTGTATCTGGGTAATGATGGTTAGGAGCACGTTGCCACAGGATGCATCCAGTCACTCTTCCCAATGCTTCATCACCACCAAACAGGAGCCTAAAAATGAGCACATAACACCCGCTGACATGTTTTATGCCGCTGACATGTTTTATGCAGAACGAACAATCAACTTTTCAAATGTCCGCTGTACTCAATTTCAAATAACCATTGGGAATGAGTTTGCAGCTGGTGCCCACATAATTGTGGTTTACACATACGTTAGACCTTGCTGTTTGATTATGTGGGGTAACAGGGTGTGAGCACTGCAACTTCTGCTTGAAGACGTTCAGTATGGCGCTTGTGGGAGTGTAGCAACAGTGCTGTGAGGTGAATGAACTTGATACAAGCAAGTGGAAGTAACCTCTTGGGACACTCAAGAGAACAGGGCCTCAGAGACACCAGCTTGCAAGATAGCTCAGTAGGTTAAACTACTACAGAGAAAAAAGCACGTGAAGACCAACACAGCCTTTTATTCTTTCAAGAGGTTAACATGAGACACTAGAGCTGGGAAAATTACTACTGGTATTATGGAGCAAAGAGACAATTCACATAGTGGTGCATGATAGAAACAACCTTTTGTGAGTCATTAAAATTACTAGCAAAACTCGAAGAATGACACACTGACAAACAGAAGGCAGAACATTTCTGAAGAACATGTGGGAGATTTGGGCTTTTCTAGAAAAATGGGTTCATTTATTCACTCAATTTATCAATCTTCGGGGGATGGAAGGCTGAGTCGGCCTTGTTAGGATTCACACTTGTAATAGGTCGATCACCACTTAATTCAAACTGTGAACGTGCAGCACATTGAGATATTACTCACGCAATACTTTGGGCTCAGTAGTTTTAAGTACACAGACATCATGCAGGTCATCAAAGTTTCTTCAATAACCATAATGACGCTGCGCTTTGAGTTTTCACCTGGTTTAATGAATAATTAGATAACCGATAACCACCTAAACTTAATCCAGACAAACGAGAAATCCTACTCGTCGAACTAGGCAGCCTACATTCATGTGCATCTAGGCCAGACATCCTCTCAATTGACACAGTGTGGGGAAAAAAGCAAGCCTAGAAATCTCTCAGACACAGGATCCGAATAGATCCAGCAGTGAAATCTTCCATCAGTGTGCTCAGAATCCTAAAGCTGGATCTTGCCACCCCTAGATTCCCCACTAAGTTTAAGCGACGGACACTTGTACTGTCTCACCTACATTATACAAACAAGCTTTACTTACAATCACCAAAACTTCTATACAAATTACGACCGGTCTAAATCTCAGCACTCTGAATGCTCTATCTCAAACCTGGCGTTGTTATTCTAGTCCTTTTAACTCTTTATTGGCTTTCAATCATGATGAAGTGCTTTTAAGGAATTAAGCATGATGACCTGAGAACTGCAAGGACTTAGAACAGGTCTTCAAACTTTTTGTTGCCGAGACCCCCTTGTCAAAATTCTTTAGGCGCAAGGACCCGCTCCTGACAAAAATTTCTAGAACCTGGTACTCCTTATCAACAACCATAAACGCCCCCAATTCTCACAGCAAATACCTTTTACAGCGGGGGTATAATATTAAACAGTGTTCAGAAAACCAAAGGTCAGGCGAGTGTGGAGGCATGGTCAGAGGTGCAGCTAAAAACAAAGGGCCTCATTTATGAAGAATTGGCGTAGGGCAGCGCCGCAAGTCTTCTTGCTGAACTGCCCTATGTAAAAAGCATTGGCATAGCCAATAGGTCTCACCTTTGGGACCTTACAAGTGTTTAGCCATGCAACACTTGATGTTGTACCAAGGATATTGTGCTGGATAACTGAACACTTATAAGGTCCCAAAGATGAGACCTATTGGCTATGCCAATGCTTGTTGTGTCTAGCAGCCTGCGTGTGTTTATCTGTGTGCTGGGGAGTGCATGAGTATGTCTGAATGACTGTCTTTGTGTGCGTGCCTGCGACTGTGTGTGTGTATGTATGTATGTATGTTAGCTTGCATGCCTGAGCTCATGTTTAATGGTATGTGCTCACGGATGATTTGAAAGCCTGTGAAGGTATACGGCCCTGGGGTTGGCAAAGCCTGAAGCTGCTTTATAAGCTCTGTAATTTGTTGGGTATGACAAATGATTATTTTAAATGCTAATTTAGATGTTCCTACTTTTGAAAAATTAGTGGCTGTGTCAGTTATCAAATTAACATACTGCAGCCCAAAATATTTAGCAGTTGATTCTTTAAAAATGGTTATGTGATGTCACTTCCTGTGACGTCATTGGCATGGCATTACTTTTAAATGCTATGTGACTTCGATGAAGGGACGCCACTGATCAAGTGAAATAAAGACTAAAACCGGCTCAGTTTTTAACTGCAGTTTGTTGGAATGGTTGGAATGGTCATTAAAATGGACAATTACATTATTATTTAATATTTTATATTTGGATTGGAATCTCCGTATGAAATGCTATTGCCAGATACATTTTGGAGACGTTCAAATAAGTCACCAGAACTCGCACCACGTGCAAAATAACAAGAGGCTGAAAGAAATATTAACCTGGGGAGGAGGGTAGGGGTGACGTAGAGGGACATCAGCAACTGAATGAAAAGATTTCTAGAAGCCAAGTTAAGAACGGGTGAAACTCAGCTGCTCCTGCGCAATGTCACAATAGGTGGCACGAATTATGTGAGAAAGAAACAACCGCAATTAAAGAGGCACCCGTAGCAGGAGGAGAAAGGGGATGGAAAAGCTGAAGTACCTACTCGGCATGTGCCAGTGTTGAAAATTAAATCACAAACTGCTCTGCGCACAAAGCACTCCTCGTTCAATGACGGCGGGCCAGCTTGTGAATAACAAAAACAAAGCGCTGACAGCGAAAGATTGCTGGAACCTGGGAGGCCAAGCCGGACAGGGCTCCCGGAATAAAACAAGCCCGGGAGTTGCGCGTGCTAAAATTACTTTGAAAGCTCGCTACGGCCTGCTGCAGTATAGAGAGGGTGGGGGAGGGGAGGCCAGCAGAGTGACGCGATCTGTGGTGGGGGAGGGAATTGAAGCGCAAGCAAGCAAGGCGGAGAGAGGCACGCAAGGCTTAATGAGCCTTGACAGAAACCCACATGGCGGCTGCGTGCCTGAACGCAAGCTTGAGGCCAGCAAAAGCCTCTGATAGCACTTTCAAAAAGCCACTCACTAAACTTCTTGCAGAGCAGCACAGGCGCTGGCTCAGCGAGACCTAAAAAGGGCATGAATGCACCGTATTTATGAAATACGGTGCATTCCTGTCCTTTTCCCTTGCATTGGTGCACAAATTGCTGCATAGCACCAACATAGGCAGGATTGTTTTTGTACAGAAAGGGGAACCTTCCTCCACAAAAACAATCCAAAGGTGTTTTCCTCTTTCTATGTGAGCTGCAGAATGCAGCACACATGGAAAGAGGAAAGAACGAGGAAAAATGAAAACATTTCTCCTTGTTACGCCTCCACTGGGGAAGTGTCTGTTTTTTGGAGCTGCCCCAGGTTTATGCGATTTTGTAAATATGGGGCAGCATCAAAATCCAGGTGTGTTGCGTGGTAACCCCACGTAAAGCCCATGGACCACCACCATCACGCAGAGTAAGGTAACAGTGACTTGCGCTGCTATGTCTTACTCCATAGCTATGAGGCCATTCAAAGCCATGCAGGGTGATTTCCCGCCGCCTCATAGGTATAGTTGAGACGCTTGCACCTCCAGAATGTCAAATAAAGTGATGCTCGGGCGATGCAGGCCTCTCGTAAATGAGCCCCAAAATATTCTGTATGTTTTTTTATGTCTTTCACCATCAGGAGGCTTCATATAAAATAATGGGCAGTGTAAATTAAAAATAAATGTAAAAAGTTGTAACTCTGTGGGAAATGCACTGTAGTACATTATGAAACCTCCATTAGTTGAAGCAACGCAGGGGTCTGTGTGTAACCAGAGAGCCACAGAACGAAAGCTTGATTTGTGCAGTGGAGAATAGTGACATGTATTTTTAGTGCTACGAGGTCACACCATGTGACAGAAAGCACTGTCAATATGCAAGTCATTATTTTATACTTTCATTACACACAGTAGAAGATAAACTGGTACAAAATGTGCAAAAAGTTTTACAATAAAAAGGTGCTTCCAAAATGTAGATTTTGGAAATACCAGTGCATATGTAATGCTTTTTGTTTTTTACATAACTGTCCCTTCAACTTGTCTTTAGGGGTACTAAGGGCTGTGTAAACGCAGTTACAATTAAAAGCATGCACATTACAGCCCAGTTAACTCTTTGCACTACCACTCAAAAAATCCAAATCTTTTGACATCTCAAAGCGTGCAGTGATTGCATCAATCAAAGTCAGAACCAGCTCCCAAGAACCCTTTACACTTGCAGATATAGCGCACATCTGCATTTTAGTCAGGCAAGAAGGTATCCTGGCAGGAAGGCTTTTCATACACAAGACACTCAATTGATGAAACCATCTGATAATGATATAAATTAGCCACACCAGGACGGCTGTCTTTCCAAAAGGAGAGAAAACATTTTTAATTGCAGGCACAAGTGAAGCTGGGCAATGCGGACCCCCTTCCCAGGACTCCACGACCTGCCTGGGGGTAGCCCACAAATAAGTTAACAAGCATTTACAATGCAACGGTCTCGGCATTGTAAAAGTTAGAGCTATTGGCATTGCTCATGACAATGCAGTTTCTTTAAATGTTTTAAAAACAAAAACGTAAACAAAAATAATGTCATGAGCAATGCCAATAGCTTTAACTTTACCAATGCCGAGACCATTGCATTGTAAATGCTTGTTTAATTCGTCTCGTGGACGCTGTTTGACATTAAGAGAGGGTGTGGCGTTACTGTCGCCTAGGAACTGGGCAACCAAGTTCTAACCCCAGCGTCGGCTCAACATTCTATGATTCAGGGCAAATCAATTACTTTGCATAAAAAAAAAAATCCCCGTGTGTGATGTAACTAGGCTCACGTAAAGCGCCCACCGCCCCTAGACCGAGACCTAAAAATGAATCAAAATGAGACACAAACCAGTGATTTTCCCACCATAAGTGATCTAATGAATATTTCAACAGAGTGAATTGAGAACCACCAAGCGGACTCCTCAGAGAATGGCGGACTCCTCAGAGAATGGCTCTTAACAACACCAGGGCCTCTTGAATTAATGTTCTCTAGTCATTTCTAAATAGTTCGTAGTCTTCCCAAAAAAGCCGTCCTCATGCTATAAAACAATGAAATGTAAACATGTGTAAACAGAAATCTGTTGATCTGCCACAAATCTGTGAGATAACAGTCAGTCTTAAAAGAGTATCTTAGAAGAATATCATGCAACTTACATGAATCGCCCTGTCTCGAGAGTCACTGTTATCCCAAAAATAATTAGAAACTGCCCAGGACAAAACCTTTCATCATGTCCCTGAACGCTCATCAAGCGAAGCCTGTCAGATATTTTCAACAATCGGCACCTGTGAAAACAGCGTGCACTGTGAGCAACTCATCACTACAAGTTACTTCAACAACAAACACCACTAATATCAAAGATAAACATGGAGTCACTCCGAATTCTCACCTCACTTGAAGCCTGTGACTCGAATATCTCTCGTCTCAAGGATTCTGGACGCGGTAATAGTTCAGTTAGCTACCATTGTATTTAAAGAGACGACATTCCCGCGCAGCTGACGTATCCTATTAGGAAATGAAGCAACATAGAGAGTGGACTAACCGTCTATGATACCAGTCTTGTTTCACGGCAAGTCGATCATCGCGTAGTAGACGGACTAATAACAATAGCTCTGCTCAACTTTCATGTCAACGCTCTGATGTCTGCGTAAACTGGCCCAAAATTAATGTGCCTCATAGGAAAATAATCTAATTCTTCTGCGCTCACCAAAATGTATGTTGCTCTGTGCATATAAACAGAGCAATGTTTCTGTTAAAGAAAAATCACTTATGAGTGTTAGAAATTACGTGCACAAAACCTATCACTTTCTGGGGTCTCACATGTGTAGATCTCTGAAATAAACCTTGGAATATAACTCTCGAAGGACAATAAAAAACACCCTCCAACGAAAATGAGCACACTCCGATTGTAATCACTTGCAGCCCAATATCGCTATCTGAAGTGGGAGTGAATTGTTAGTACGTGTGTTGGGACTGCTAGTAGTGGAGGGGCGCGTCCACTCGGCGTTATCTGGAGGGGGGGGGGGTTATAATTACTCGCAAGTGAGATTGGACAGTGTGTGGGTGAGACGACCACACGTCACCAGAACAGGGAGCTGTTTGAACGCGACATGACCCACTATAGGGGGCGACGCGCGTGACGGCGGGTGGGGGTCTCTTGTGTGGGGGAGGGTGAGCTCTAGAACTGTTGAACCTCGTCGGGGGCAGCGCCTGGAAGAATGGGGCGCCTTGCACAGCTGAAGGGAGTGGAGAGTGCTGTGTGTTCTGCAGGGGGAGCGTTGGGGCGAGCTGGGATGCTCGCAACGCGTGGGTTTGTTGTCTGGTCCGTCGCCCTCGCCTGCCTCACAGCAAGTCATTTGCAAATAAATCACCCAAAACGAATATGTTTTTGATAAAAACGGCCGAGATGTGTATTGCAAGTCCGAGCAGGTGTACCTGTGGAGTGTGGTCGGGGTCCAGCAAGCTGTAACCCGGAGGGAAGATCGGAGGAGCAGTCAAGCACACCACCGCCTTTCTCCGAGGCAGAATGCCTCGGAGAAAGGCAGCGTCCTTTTCGGATTCGGGGGCGTGTTTTGCTGTTGTCTCCTCCCTGAGACTTTTCGCAAAAAACACGCCCCCCGATCCGAAAAGGACGGGGCCTGATCGGAGTGACGGGACCTCTTCTCCAGTGGCTGGCCAGCATTCAAGAGGCCAGCCAATGGAGAACAGAGGAGAAGAGGGGCGGGTGCAAGCCCCTCTTCTCCAAAACATTAAATCTCCGGACTTCCGGTCTGCCGACCGGATGGTCCCGAGATCTCCGGACTTCCGGTCTGCCGACCGGATGGTCCCGAGACCTAAAAACCACCCTACAACAAATCTCGACTGCCAGGTCATTCTTACTCGGTCCTACTCTGCAAACTTGGGCACCCCCTTTCCCCCATGTGAGAAATTTACAGAGTCACCGTGGATTGTAGAAGGCCATCAACACAAGGCTCTTCAAGCTTCAGACCCAGAGGGAGTCCTGGTCTCTCTCCACAAGGCAACGCCCATCAAACTGGATTCACAGCCCCCATTAGCACAAAAAGCTACTGCGAACAAACAACTATAGGCGGGGTAGGATTTGTATGGTGCAGAGTGTTGGATATTGTCCGTAGAACAGGGTTCGCACTGTGGGGGGCCTTGTGTGCAGTACCGTGGGCCACAGTCTCATGGACAGAGCTGCAGTTTGATGAGTTATTGTCTCTTAATTCCATAATGGTGGCTTAGTATTACTAGAAATCAGGGTAGTGGGTTAGTGTCCATGTGATGCAGTTTGGAGGGTTACAAACAGGCAGATTACACTCTTTAAAGCCAGATGGATTAGCGATTCCCTTATGTAGTGTGGCGGCTCAGTCACTGCGTGATATGGAGGAGCCAAGAGTTTGTATCCATGTAGCACAGTGTGTGCCTTGGTGGTTCACAGCTTGTAAAATGCAGTCAAAAATGGTTGGAGAGTATCAACGAGTTGTGCTGATATGATGAACTATTATGTGCAGGGGGTGGTATTAGTGTCCCGACGGTACAGTGTGGTGTACTAATCCCATAAAATACATGTGCAAAGTCCCTTTCGTCTAGTACGATAGTTCGGTGACGTCATGATGCAGTCTGGGGGGTTAATGCTTCTAGAATGCAGTGCTGTGTAGCGGGTTAGTCCACGAGGATGTCTAGCAAGAGTCCTCAGAGTAAATGGAGGTGCATTAATGAATCCTGTGTACTCTAGTGAGTACTGAATTACTATCTGCATGGTTCAACAGTGTGATGGTGTTAGAGTACCCAAGAGATCACTTGTTAGTGTTCCCTGTGAGGCCTTGAAGCACGGTGTGCTTGTTTCTCTAAGGGCGCACAAATGCATTTTGTCAAATAAACCATGCATTAGTGCCATCAGCATGTAGGTATACTGTAGCTAATCTGTGCATTAACCAAATATACATACATCTGAAGTAACAAGACCTTTTCCTCGGGGAGTGATCAACGAAATCGTATAGACGTGGGTTGAACACCACATAATCTGAATATTCTCAACTTGTAACCTGCATTGAGTTATAAAACAAAGCTAAACAAAGGCACACGACACCAAAAAACATCCTAGTGGAGCATCGTGGTATATTGAAGCAGAGCAGGGCAAACGAAACGTTACCCAGGGCGTATTGGTGCAAAAATTGACTAGGGGCATTGAAAAAACGATTCACACATATAGTGCGTATTATAAAATCAGTAGAAAAACAGTCACTTTGAGAATAACAATAAGCTGGGGTGAAAGCATGCACATACGTGAATCATTTTATGTAACAAATATAAATACACAGAATCTGTACGTATTATGGAGCCAGGCTAGAACCAGTGCGAGTAAATTAAATGTGAAAGGGAAAGACCTTAAATAGCACTAGTTAAGTGAATCCAAGTTGGTTAGCGTGAAGAAACAAGCATTTGCAATGCAATAGGTCTCGCATTTGTGAGAGTTTAAGCTACTAGCATTGCAAATGACAATGCCTTTTATTTGTTTTAAAAACCAAAACATAAATAAAAGACATTGTAATTTACAATGCGAATAGCTCAAACTCGCGTAAATGCGAGACCTATTGCGTTGCAAATGCTTGTTTTTGTTTGGTGCGTATGGCTAGGTGGCATGTTTGGGCTGCGTTGAACCCATCTGGGTATTTCAGCAGTGGCGTTTGGAGCAAACATGTGTAGTGTATAAGTTTCTCTCTCCACATTTGTGAGTGCATTATGCCACATTGCATGCGAGTACACATAGCACATGGATCCCATCTTAAAATAGACACTGGCAGCCTGTGATAGGCAAAAATTCACAAACAGGGCTTGGGGTATGCTTAGAAGTACATCTGTCGGTGCAGCATGAATGAGGCGGGGCCACCTACAGCTCATGTCACCCATCAAGATGCCACAAATGTGGTGGCCAAATCGATGATTCGGCTGACGAATCTTTTGGAGAGACTATGACACCCATGTATTTTCTCACCATGCTCGAGAAAGCATGCCTGCGTTGCATGTGTAGCAGTCACGGGAGGTATTTGATTGCTTAATGTGTTTAAACAAAGAGTGCAGGTTCCCAAAGTTGTTTTAGGAGCTTACTGCTGCTGGCACTGCTGAACACCAGAATTGGCAAATACAAAGGCTGCCCTTTTTCATTCCTGTTTTCTCGCTTTGTCATGGTGCTCCTAGACTTCTCCTGTACTCTCCCGTTTCAGAATTTCTCTTCCTCTTGGTCAAAATCAAATAATGAAAAATAAGTCCCTGTCCCCAAAAATGAGTGCCAGTAACCAATGCCCAAGAACACCAGCACAAAGTAAGCAATGGGGCAGCTACAGCTTACAGACGCTCCAGTACAGCATTGCTAAGGCTTAAAACTGCTTTTTGCACACAGTGTCTGTGAGTGCCAGCAACCAATGCCACCAGCACAAAGTAAGCAATGGGGCAACTACAGCTTACGGATGCTCCAGTACAGCACTGCTAAGGCTTAAAACTGTGCATTTGGAAAACAGTGTCTGAGAGTGCCAGTAACCAATGCCACCAGCACAAAGTAAGCAATGGGGCAACTACAGCTTACCGACGCTCCAATCTTAGTTCAAACTGTCGCATCCCCTGTAAATATACTTACAAAATGAACAATAATGGTTGGTTCAAGTTTCTATCGTGAACAATATAAGGAAACTTCTCTCTTTGCTAATCCAATTTACTGATGCACCTACAGCGAGGGGTGGGTAATTCAGGCACATCTTTGAAACAGGGGGCTTTTAGGCTCTTTTTAAAAGGTCTGCACTAGGGTTACTCTCGTTAGCGGTTAAACACTGGGTTTGTTTATTGATACAACCCTGGGAAATATCACATTCAGCACATTTCAAAAGCTTTCACCCTCGAGCAGCATTCTAGGGTACCCAATACAGCTTTAGAGCTATGCACTTGATCAGAGTGAAGATTAACATACACTGGTGAGGCTCATACTGTCCTCTTCCTCCACATTTTACATTTTAAAATCGAAAAGGCTTGTATAGCTCAATAGTGGAAGTCCTTGCCTCAGTACTAAAGAGTCTCTGCTCGCAGACTGGCACTGGCTCCAAGACCACAGTTGACAAGCAGCATGAGGGCAAGTCTTTACCTTTTTCCCAGGGGCTCTTTAAATACTGTGGCTTGGCAGCCCTTCTTTGTAAATGGGAACTCTGCAGAGTGAGCTGCTGGGCTTAGTCAGAACCAGACAAGGGTATCCACGGGGGTGTGGAAGTCTCTCACAATTTGTGGATAGCATTTAGAGTTGGTTTGGGGCTAGGTACTACACACCACAGCACCAAGAGGTGGGTGAGTGCCCCATGCAGTGAACAGGAAACTTGGGAGACTCTTACAAGCTGTGGATAACAAGAGGAGATGTGGGACTCAGTATTTCACAACACCAAGAAGCCAGCTGGGAGTCTGTCATATGCTATGGATATTAGTAAGAGAACATGTGTGTGAGAAGTTGGCCTGGTATATGATGTTCACTAATTAAAGTGACCACCTTGTACCATGCCAAGCAACCCTTATGGTGTGGTTGTAAGTCAACCTTTTCGGACCAGCTGCCCTAGTGGTAGCGTAGGCTAAGCAGTCTTTGAGGCTAAACTCGTTTAGGCATGTAAAGCAAGCTGTTTTACCATATGTAACCCCCCCTTTTACCAATGAAAGGACACCACACAGATATATATTCAAAATATATATGTATTTATTACTCAAAGTATCCCCTAGACTCTTTATGAGCACAGGAGCACAAATTGTTAAACAAGAAAGTATCACAATATACAGAAGTTGCACTTTATATGGATAGGCCCTGGTGGCCGCTCAAACCATATACTAAAATAGTGGTACAAGTACCACGAACAGGAAAGGGAAAAGGCCTAGGGCCTCTAGAATCGCTGGGCCTACAAGGAGCTAACTTTAGTTAGTGACCAGGAGGTCCACGGGTCGCGTGTGCAGTGAGGAAAGTTACACGCGGGCTCCCATAGGTTTTCAATGGGTGCGTAAAAGTTCCTGCTAGAAGGGTCTTCTGGTTGGACTACGAAATCAAGACTTCAAACCTAGACATTAGAGATGTTACTCTACACTTGAGCACCGGAGTGCCAGCTTTACCTCACCCACAGGAAGCGGGTGCATAGGTCTCGAAGTGCGTCGGGTTTCGTGTATCTGTTCAATGGAGCCTGACTACAAAGATGCTGCAGGCGGTCGGTCCAGAAGAGATGCGGTGGATCGGAAGTGTAGAAGACCTGTAAGCAGAGGGGACAGTGTTCACAGTCACTAGCCAGTGACCAGCATGGCACCAGGTAGGTACCAGGCGATGTCGGGTGCAAACAGGTGAAGAGGTGTAGCTTGTCGCTGCAGCCACGTGGTCCCTGAAGGTCGACTACGTCCAGGAGTCGATTCACGAGCTGTCCCACGCATGCTCTCGCTGTCGGCAGTGTCGGCAACTCAAAAGAAGCAAACAAGCCTTGGCAAAAGCAGGAGTCGCAGGAATCGAAGAAAGCTTGTAGCTCTGACCAGCAAGGTCAGAGGGGCTGCTCCTTTGGAGGGAAGCAGGGGCCAGTCTGGAGCAACCAGACCAGCATCGTAGTTTTCAAAAAAAGGTTCGCCAAGATGGCCACTAGCCAACGGGCCAGGGACCGGGTAGGCGTGTCGCAAAGTGCAGAGGGGCCCCACGCAGATCGTGGAGATGCTGGAGGGCTCACCTTTGGTGCAGATTGTGCTCGGATGTTGGGCTTCTCAGGACCCAAAGCACAACTCAGAGGGAGCCTCTGTCGTCGCACTTGCAGCTTGTCGAGTGTCTTCCAAGACGGCTGGCTCCACGTGTCTCGGTGCCTCCACGGGTTCCTTCTTTGCAGGGACTGTGGATCGGGCGGTGAGAGGTCTGGAGGTCCAGTTCTTGTCAGTCTCTGGGCTCGGGCTCCAGCAAAGCAGACGTTGATTTGCTGGATGGTGCTTGCGTTAGCAAGATGGTCACTCCCTGACCATAGGGGAGATTTCCTTCAGTCTTCTGTGCAGCAGAACGTCGAAGTTCCCGTCTTCTTCTTAGTTTCAAGTTGATTCCAGGATGTCTGAAGTCTTAGGACACAGCTCCTACCTTTAAGCGGATTCTAGGGGCCAGACTACCTGCTAGGTCCCTCCCTAAGGGTGGGACCAGGAAAGGGGGTGGTTACACCCCAATCCTTTGTCCAGCTCGCCCCAGGTCTGGGGCTGGTGTGCCCCAGGACCAGTTTGAACTGGCATATGCACCAAGGCTCCTTGTGAGCCTCAGGCATGTCTGATTCTATTCAAGCCCTACCTGACCAATACACAAAATCCTGTCTGGGGTGGTGCACGCACCTCCCCTGGCAGGAAACCCTTTGTCCACGTCTCCCAAGCTGGAAGGACTCCCAGCAGCAGGAGGGCAGACTTGTGTCTGTGGTGGCAGCGTCCATTTTGTGGAGCTGAGGCTATGTCTGATTTTACCCGGGTTTCAGGATCTGTACATGTCGTGTCCCTCTAGAAGGGTGGAATGCTAACCCCGTCGCCAGAATTGGCGAGGGGTTAGTATTCCAATTCGTATGACACCTTACTCGACATGTTTTGATAAAGCCAAACCAAAGATAGCATTTAACCGCGAGGTTCATAATGCACTTAAGAGTATATGGTATGACGATATCTGGAAACAGTAGAAGGAAGTTGTTCCGACCACTGCAGACAGGCTCAGCTCATGCTAGAGCACCATCTCACATGGAACCCAGCACTCTGCCTTCAGGATTGTTAAGGCCTGCGATAGGAGTGACTTATAGGTTAACATGTGTCCCATTTAAGGTTAGGTATAGGTATACTACACCTAAGTAAGAGGTGGATACACCAACTTACCCCAGCTGAGAGATCAGCCAGTTGTGTCAAATTGTTAGGCCAGGCCAGGGGTGGCACAATACATGCTTCAGCCCCTGGTAGGCCTTAGATACACCAATGCCCTGGGTACCTAGTGTACACTGGTACAGGGGCTCACAGGGTGATCTAGTTCCAATTGGTTATGCACCTAGAGTGCATAGTGTCAATTTAGTAGAGAGCAGACAGCCTGAGACCATGGATGGCAGGATCTCAGGCCAACTAAGTCGAAAAACCAGCTAGACACTAGGCAAAAAATTGGGGGTAAGATATCCACCTTCCTACAATGTGTGATCCAGCACTTGCACACATCCCACACATACAGAAAACCAGATTGGGGGGGACCCAGGTTTGGCTATACCAGGCTTCTCCAATAAGTAGCTTGTGAGCCACAGCCCCAGCTGCCTGTAAATAGCTCTCCAGTATGTAGCCCAACCTACTAATCCAAAAGCTTTTACTTGATTCAATTAATAGGTGTACAAAAATTGTAAAGTGAGTATTCAAGATGAAAATGTGTACTTTTTTCAAAACTTGTAATTTCAATACTATATTTATAACTGATATTTCAATGATAAATTACGCAGCATTGGGAGATTTAAGCCCTGCCAAGTATCACACATCTTGCGTGACACTATCGCATTTTATGTTACATTACTGCATGTAAAACGATTGTCACACAAATCAGCGTACTTAAATGCTGAGTGTATTACCGTTTTTTATGGTTTGTAGAGTCTGATATATCGTTAGGTTACAGAAACACAAAGCAGACAGCAGCCTATGCGACTTCGGTTATGCTTTGATGGTTCACCCTGATTGAACAGTGTTTTGCTTCTGTTACATAGGTAGGCTGACCTGCCAACCTCCCCCGGCACGAATTGGTCAGTATAGTACACATGTGCGTGCAGCCGTATGGCCTGCTCAACACAGCGAAGTTTACTACTACCACAGGCGGTCCATGCAGTGTTAGTGCTGCTAAAGGAAGAAGTTCAGCAGCGGCCTCGCTTGTGTCAGGGACTGAAAGGCTCCAGTCGGCACAGGCAGAAGGTTTTCAATTTCAAAATCTTATTGCAACCAGCCCGGGCCACCATGAATTGCTGCTACCAGAATTAAATTGAAGGACAAGGGAGTCCTCCTTGACACGTGCTGCCTTCATCTGCTGGAAGGAGGGGGGGGTTCTCCAGGGGCTATTACTGTAAGAAAATGTGCAGAGGGCCTTAAAGCTCTGAAGACTGCGTGCCAGCCACGCCATCTTCACATGAGGGGTGTATTTCACATTTGATTTCTGATCACTTTTTGAGATAAACGAGCCAAAACATAGCGCTATAACACAGTGCTTCCCCCATCACTTGTAAATTTTGCCTAAAAAGATAAACATTCGAAGATTAAATTGTCGATCCTGCGTGGATTTGTTTCAGTTTGTTCTAAAATGGAATTCTAATTTAAACAAAGAACAATCAATAAGATTCTCAAAGGATGAGAACATACATTGTTCACGCATTCGCTCCCACTGTTTGAGGCCTAAAGGAGCTGAGATCAACTACTATAGTTATTACAAAAGGAGATCGGGTTGACTGAGATTCGAGGTTGTTCAGTTACGCAGATATAAAAAAAAAAAATGTTGAACAGTAGAAGCGACGCACACAGCTGATATGGGTCAAAATAAGCTGCGAGGCATGGTTCAATTCTCTCTAATTATCCGTTTCGAGGAGGCAGAGTAATGCTTAACCGTGAATGAACTATACCTTGAAACAGATGTAGAAAATTCAGACCCATCTCTGCAAAAAGCATGCTGTTCCTGCTTTTAAAAAAACCACAAACTACTGCTGCAGATTAGATGTAACGCAGTACTCTATGGTATGCGGAGAGGAGCGTCAGAATCATCTAGGTCACTGTGCTAGCCTGCTCTCTTCGGACTGGCAACTGTCTCCAGCACATCACAACACTGCCCACAGTCCAAGCAGCTGTTTGCAGTGAGAGAGACCCCACAGGCTGCAGCTACAGTGTACAGGCCAAGCAGCAGAAGTTATTTTCCCAGCACTGACTCCATTGTTAAGTCAAAGAGAATGTGGGGGTTTAATGTTCCTCCTGGGAGAGATCAGAGATTTGCCCAGTGCAAGTTGACTCACCAGTAGCGTAAAGTGTCAGCTGCAAAGAATGTGCATCATGCATATCACAGAACCTAATGTTGCTAAAAGGGATTAGTTTGGTTAGAAATGTATTCTTATTAGCAAACGCAACCACTGTGGCACATGTTCAATCCTCAGTTTGTGCTCCTCCAGATCAAACACTTAAAATACACTGCACAGTTACACAGTTGTTTTACTGTATGATCAGCTCACAAGGATAATAGACAAGTGCCCTTCCATATAGGTTTTCATTGCTCGATTTTGCTTGCGAGAAAGTGTCACTCATAGTCGTTAAATGTCACTCATAATTACAAGAAAATTACGAAAACGTCACACAGAAATCTGGAAACTTGGCAGCTATGTTTATGACTAATAATATTACCTTGCTGCCAAGGGCATTGCAGATGTGGCCGCTGTGTAGTACCCTTGTAAAGGCATTCAAAATGCAAAAAGTATGTTTTACATTTCTGCCGGAAATCCTGCCCTGAGGTGACCACGGCTGGTAACCTGGCATAGGGTGGGCACTCATAATCGTTTGTTATGTGCATGGCTCTAATATTATAAGTAGCTCGGGATGATTATCATAGAGCATAATGACCTCTTCATACTGTAAGGCTGCAGACCCCTGGGCTGGGCTCACCCTGCTCAGCGCCAGGATACCCTCCCTGGTGACAGAGCGCTCTACAAATAAACCTACATGACACTACACCGCGCCCAGAAGCCGAGGGAGCGCTGGAGTCCCAGGAGGGCACTGCTGTCTTTACCAGCAAATGCCAAGGGCCACAAGACTAGGCCTGCCTGGCGCCAGGCAGGGTCCCTCCCGCAGCCCGAGCCCTCCAGCCCGCTCACCAGCAGGTCCTCCACCGCCACCACCTCGCTCAGCACCGCCTCCATCTTCCAGCCAGCAGCAAAGGATGGAAGAGCCCCCAACCAACAACACCGGAAGAGTGAAGCGACACACCGGAAGCTGCGTAGGTGGAAGCGGAGGTGCGGATGTAAGCGTTGTCTACGTCTCACAAGAAGTGTCTGGGGCGCATGCGTAAATCATGCCCTCCCAAACCAAAATGATGATACAGCTAAAGCAGGTGAAGAGTTCCCCATCCAGGATGGCCGCTATTTTGGAACATCGTGGTGACTTCATCCCAATCCAAGATGGTGACATGACGTTGCCGAATGCTTCAGCGACCCCTGCCCAAGATGGCGATGAACTACGGGTGTTTTTTTTCCCATTCATTGTCTTAAATGAAGATTTCTTCTGCTCTCATTGGCTATTTCTAGTCATGCGCCGACTGCTCACCATCCTCAGTTCCTATTGGATGCCCTCTGTCACGCGCTGAGCGTCCGAATCCTGCGTTCCCATTGGCTGTCTGCAGCCCTCGCCCCGCCTCCAGTGAGAGAGCAGTGCAGTGACAGCAGCAACAAGGACACTGGAGCCCTGCACTGCCATGGCTTACAGTGAGGGGCCCGGGCCGGCATCGGGGGGCGCCCTGCCCCGCAGGGGGTGACCTGTTCACTGCGTGCACCAGCCTGTAGCAGCCTGTGCTCTCCTCCTCCATCACTGCAGGGCCAGCCTGCACCCCTGCTCCTCCACAGGTGAGTCTGAGCCCAGAGGGGGCAGGATCTGGTGGGATGGGGGGTCTGAGCCCTTTGCCCAGAGGGGGCAGGATCTGGTGGCATGGGGGGCATGGAGGGCAAGGGGCTTCCAATCCTCTCCATCCATGTATATGCCATATATCTCTTCCATGTGTGTTTATTGCACATTCCCATTTGTGATGCACATCTCCCCGCATCTGGTCCACAGCCCACCCTTCCTCCACCTGTGTCCGTTGAGCATCTGCCCTGCACCTGAGCTATTGCACATCTCTCCTGCACCTTGTTATAGCCCACCCCTCCTCCACCCGTGTCGCTTGAGCATCAGCCCAGCACATGAGCTATTGCACATCTCTCCAGCACCTGGTTTACTGCCCACCCCTCCTCCACCAGTGTCTGTTGAGCATCTTTCCTGCACCTGAGCTATTGCACATCTCTCCAGCACCTAGTTATAGCACACCCCTCCTCCACCAGTGTCTGTTGAGCATCTTTCCTGCACCTGAGCTATTACACACCTCTCCAGCACCTGGTTTACTGCCCACCCCTCCTCCACCAGTGTCTGTTGAGCATCTTTCCTGCACCTGAGCTATTACACACCTCTCCAGCACCTGGTTTACTGCCCACCCCTCGTCCACCAGTGTCTGTTGAGCATCTTTCCTGCACCTGAGCTATTGCACATCTCTCCAGCACCTTGTTATAGCACACCCCTCCTTCACCAGTGTCTGTTGAGCATCTTTCCTGCACCTGGTTTACTGGCTACCCCTCCTCCACCAGTGTCTGTTGAGCATCTTTCCTGCACCTGAGCTATTGCACATCTCTCCAGCACCTTGTTATAGCACACCCCTCCTCAACCTGTCTGTTGAGCATCTTCCCTGCATCTGAGCTATTACACACCTCTCCTGCATCTGGTTTACTGCCACCCCCTCCTCCACCTGTGTCTGTTGAGCTTCTTCCCTGCACCTGAGCTGTTGTACACCTCTCCTGTATCTGGTCCATAGCCCACCCCTCCTCCACCTGTGTCTGTGGAGCATCATTCCTGCACCTGAGCTATTACACACCTCTCCTGTATCTGGTCCATAGCCCACCCCTCCTCCACCTGTGTCTGTTGAGCATGTTTGCTGCACCTGAACTATTGCACACCTCTCCTGTATCTGGTTTACTGCCCACCCCTCCTCCACCTGTGTCTGTTGAACATCTTTCCTGCACCTGAGCTATTACACACCTCTTCTGCATCTGGTCCATATCCCACCCCTCCTCCACCTGTGTCCGTTGAGCATCTCCCCTACACCTGCGCTATTGCACATCTCTCCAGCACCTGGTTATAGCCCACACCTCCTCCACCTGTGTCTGTTGAGCATCTTTCTTAGACCTGAGCTACTGCACATCTCTCCTGCATCTGATCCATAGCCCATCCCTCCTCCACCTGTGTCTATTGAGCATCTTTCCTGCACCTGAGCTATTACACACCTCTCCTGTATCTGGTCCATAGCCCACCCCTCCTCCACCTGTCTGTTGAGCATCTTTCCTGCACCTGAGCTATTACACACCTTTCCTGCATCTGGTCCATAGCCCACCCCTCCTCCACCTGTGTCTGTTGAGCATCATTCCTGCACCTGAGCTATTACACACCTCTCCTGCATCTGGTCCAGAGCCCACCCCTCCTCCACCTGTGTCTGTTGAGCATCTTTCCTGCACCTGAGCTATTACACACCTCTCCTGCATCTGGTCCATAGCCCACCCCTCCTCCACCTGTGTCTGTTGGGCATCTTTCCTGCACCTGAGCTATTACACACCTCTCCTGCATCTGGTCCATAGCCCACCCCTCCTCCACCTGTGTCTGTTGGGCATCTTTCCTGCACCTGAGCTATTACACACCTCTCCTGCATCTGGTCCATAGCCCACCCCTCCTCCACCTGTGTCTGTTGGGCATCTTTCCTGCACCTGAGCTATTACACACCTCTCCTGTATCTGGTCCATAGCCCACCCCTCCTCCACCTGTCTGTTGAGCATCTTTCCTGCACCTGAGCTATTACACACCTTTCCTGCATCTGGTCCATAGCCCACCCCTCCTCCACCTGTGTCTGTTGAGCATCATTCCTGCACCTGAGCTATTACACACCTCTCCTGCATCTGGTCCAGAGCCCACCCCTCCTCCACCTGTGTCTGTTGAGCATCTTTCCTGCACCTGAGCTATTACACACCTCTCCTGCATCTGGTCCATAGCCCACCCCTCCTCCACCTGTGTCTGTTGGGCATCTTTCCTGCACCTGAGCTATTACACACCTCTCCTGCATCTGGTCCATAGCCCACCCCTCCTCCACCTTTCTCTGTTGAGCATGTTTCCTGCACCTGAGCTATTGCACACCTCTCCTGTATCTGGTTTACTGCCCACCCCTCCTCCACATGTGTCTGTTGAGCATCTTTCCTGCACCTGAGCTATTACACACCTCTCCTGCATCTGGTCCCTAGCCCACCCCTCCTCTACCTGTGTCTGTTGAGCATCTTTCCTGCACCTGAGCTATTGTACACCTCTCCTGCATCTGGTTTACTGCCCACCCCTCCTCCACCTGTGTCTGTTGAGCATCTTTGCTGCACCTGAGCTATTGCACACCTCTCCTGTATCTGGTTTACTGCCCACCCCTCCTCCACGTGTCTCTGAGCATCTTTCTTAGACCTGAGCTACTGCACATCTCTCCTGCATCTGGTATATAGCCCACACCTCCTCCACCTGTGTCTGTTGAGCATCTTTCCTGCACCTGAGCTATTACACACCTCTCCTGTATCTGGTCCATAGCCCACCCCTCCTCCACCTGTGTCTGTTGAGCATCTTTCCTGCACCTGAGCTATTACACACCTCTCCTGTATCTGGTCCATAGCCCACCCCTCCTCCACCTGTGTCCGTTGAGCATGTTTCCTGCACCTGAGCTATTACACACCTCTCCTGCATCTGGTTTACTGCCACCCCCTCCTCCACCTGTGTCTGTTGAGCTTCTTCCCTGCACCTGAGCTGTTGTACACCTCTCCTGTATCTGGTCCATAGCCCACCCCTCCTCCACCTGTGTCTGTGGAGCATCATTCCTGCACCTGAGCTATTACACACCTCTCCTGTATCTGGTCCATAGCCCACCCCTCCTCCACCTGTGTCTGTTGAGCATGTTTGCTGCACCTGAACTATTGCACACCTCTCCTGTATCTGGTTTACTGCCCACCCCTCCTCCACCTGTGTCTGTTGAACATCTTTCCTGCACCTGAGCTATTACACACCTCTTCTGCATCTGGTCCATAGCCCACCCCTCCTCCACCTGTGTCCGTTGAGCATCTCCCCTACACCTGCGCTATTGCACATCTCTCCAGCACCTGGTTATAGCCCACACCTCCTCCACCTGTGTCTGTTGAGCATCTTTCTTAGACCTGAGCTACTGCACATCTCTCCTGCATCTGATCCATAGCCCATCCCTCCTCCACCTGTGTCTATTGAGCATCTTTCCTGCACCTGAGCTATTACACACCTCTCCTGTATCTGGTCCATAGCCCACCCCTCCTCCACCTGTCTGTTGAGCATCTTTCCTGCACCTGAGCTATTACACACCTTTCCTGCATCTGGTCCATAGCCCACCCCTCCTCCACCTGTGTCTGTTGAGCATCATTCCTGCACCTGAGCTATTACACACCTCTCCTGCATCTGGTCCAGAGCCCACCCCTCCTCCACCTGTGTCTGTTGAGCATCTTTCCTGCACCTGAGCTATTACACACCTCTCCTGCATCTGGTCCATAGCCCACCCCTCCTCCACCTGTGTCTGTTGGGCATCTTTCCTGCACCTGAGCTATTACCCACCTCTCCTGCATCTGGTCCATAGCCCACCCCTCCTCCACCTTTCTCTGTTGAGCATGTTTCCTGCACCTGAGCTATTGCACACCTCTCCTGTATCTGGTTTACTGCCCACCCCTCCTCCACATGTGTCTGTTGAGCATCTTTCCTGCACCTGAGCTATTACACACCTCTCCTGCATCTGGTCCCTAGCCCACCCCTCCTCTACCTGTGTCTGTTGAGCATCTTTCCTGCACCTGAGCTATTGTACACCTCTCCTGCATCTGGTTTACTGCCCACCCCTCCTCCACCTGTGTCTGTTGAGCATCTTTGCTGCACCTGAGCTATTGCACACCTCTCCTGTATCTGATTTACTGCCCACCCCTCCTCCACGTGTCTCTGAGCATCTTTCTTAGACCTGAGCTACTGCACATCTCTCCTGCATCTGGTATATAGCCCACCCCTCCTCCACCTGTGTCTGTTGAGCATCTTTCCTGCACCTGAGCTAGTACACACCTCTCCTGTATCTGGTCCATAGCCCACCCCTCCTCCACCTGTGTCCGTTGAGCATCTCTCCTGCATCTGAGTTATTGCACAACTCTCCTGAATCTGGTTCTGGTTCATAGCCCACCCCTCCTCCACCTGTGTCCGTTGAGCATCTCTCCTGCATCTGAGTTATTGCACAACTCTCCTGAATCTGGTTCTGGTCCATAGCCCACCCCTCCTCCACCTGTGTCTGTTGAGCATCTTTCCTGCACCTGAGCTATTACACACCTCTCCTGTATCTGGTCCATAGCCCACCCCTCCTCCACCTGTGTCCGTTGAGCATGTTTCCTGCACCTGAGCTATTACACACCTCTCCTGCATCTGGTTTACTGCCACCCCCTCCTCCACCTGTGTCTGTTGAGCTTCTTCCCTGCACCTGAGCTGTTGTACACCTCTCCTGTATCTGGTCCATAGCCCACCCCTCCTCCACCTGTGTCTGTGGAGCATCATTCCTGCACCTGAGCTATTACACACCTCTCCTGTATCTGGTCCATAGCCCACCCCTCCTCCACCTGTGTCTGTTGAGCATGTTTGCTGCACCTGAACTATTGCACACCTCTCCTGTATCTGGTTTACTGCCCACCCCTCCTCCACCTGTGTCTGTTGAACATCTTTCCTGCACCTGAGCTATTACACACCTCTTCTGCATCTGGTCCATAGCCCACCCCTCCTCTACCTGTGTCTGTTGAGCATCTTTCCTGCACCTGAGCTATTGTACACCTCTCCTGCATCTGGTTTACTGCCCACCCCTCCTCCACCTGTGTCTGTTGAGCATCTTTGCTGCACCTGAGCTATTACACACCTCTCCTGTATCTGGTTCTGGTTCATAGCCCATCCCTCCTCCACCTGTGTCTGTTGGGCATCTTCCCTGCACCTTAGCTGTTGCACATATCTACAGCAGCGTTTATGGCACATGTTCCTGTTCCTGAGTCTATGGGACATCCTCCCAGTATCGTTGTTTATTTTACATCTCCTGCACATCTCACATCGCCTAGTGTCAAGTGAACACGTCTTCTGCACATGTGTTTATTGCCCATCTGTTATACACCTGTGTTTATTGCATCCCTCTCTTGCACCAGAGTCTGTTGCTCATTTCTACTGCACCCGTGTTTATTGCACATCTTTCCTGCACCCGTGTTTATTGCACATCTTTCCTGCACCCATGTTTATTGCACATCTTTCCTGCACCCATGTTTATTGCACATCTTTCCAGGACTCATGTTTATTGCACATCTTTCCTGCACCCGTGTTTATTGCACATCTTTCCTGCACCCATGTTTATTGCACATCTTTCCTGCACCCGTGTTTATTGCACATATTTCCTGCACCCGTGTTTATTGCACATCTTTCCTGCACCCATGTTTATTGCACATCTTTCCTGCACCCATGTTTATTGCACATCTTTCCTGCACCCGTGTTTATTGCACATCTTTCCTGCACCTGTGTTTATTGCACATCTTTCCTGCACCCTTGTTTATTGCACATCTTTCCTGCACCCTTGTTTATTGCACATCTTTCCTGCACCCTTGTTTATTGCACATCTTTCCTGCACCCGTGTTTATTGCACATCTTTCCTGCACCCGTGTTTATTGCACATATTTTCTGCACCCGTGTTTATTGCACATATTTCCTGCACCCTTGTTTATTGCACATCTTTCCTGCACCCGTGTTTATTGCACATCTTTCCTGCACCCGTGTTTATTGCACATATTTTCTGCACCCGTGTTTATTGCACATATTTCCTGCACCCTTGTTTATTGCACATCTTTCCTGCACCCGTGTTTATTGCACATCTTTCCTGCACCCGTGTTTATTGCACATCTTTCCTGCACCCGTGTTTATTGCACATCTTTCCTGCACCCGTGTTTATTGCACATCTTTCCTGCACCCGTGTTTATTGCACATATTTTCTGCACCCGTGTTTATTGCACATATTTCCTGCACCCGTGTTTATTGCACATCTTTCCTGCACCCGTGTTTATTGCACATCTTTCCTGCACCCGTGTTTATTGCACATCTTTCCTGCACCCGTGTTTATTGCACATCTTTCCTGCACCTGTGTTTATTGCACATCTTTCCAGGACTCATGTTTATTGCACATCTTTCCTACACCTGTGTTTATTGCACATCTTTCCAGTACTCATGTTTATTGCACATCTTTCCTGCTCCCTTGTTTATTGCACATCTTTCCTGCACCCGTGTTTATTGCACATCTTTCCTGCACCCGTGTTTATTGCACATCTTTCCTGCACCCGTGTTTATTGCACATATTTTCTGCACCCGTGTTTATTGCACATATTTCCTGCACCCGTGTTTATTGCACATATTTTCTGCACCCGTGTTTATTGCACATCTTTCCTGCACCCGTGTTTATTGCACATCTTTCCTGCACCCTTGTTTATTGCACATCTTTCCTGCACCCGTGTTTATTGCACATCTTTCCTGCACCCATGTTTATTGCACATATTTTCTGCACCCGTGTTTATTGCACATCTTTCCTGCACCCGTGTTTATTGCACATCTTTCCTGCACCCTTGTTTATTGCACATCTTTCCTGCACCCGTGTTTATTGCACATCTTTTCAGTCCTCGTGTGTATTGCACATCTTTCCAGTACTCATGTTTATTGCACATCTTTCCTGCACCCGTGTTTATTGCACATCTTTCCTGCACCCGTGTTTATTGCACATCTTTCCTACACCTGTGTTTATTGCACATCTTTCCAGGACTCATGTTTATTGCACATCTTTCCTGCACCCGTGTTTATTGCACATCTTTCCTGCACCCTTGTTTATTGCACATCTTTCCTGCACCCTTGTTTATTGCACATCTTTCCTGCACCTGTGTTTATTGCACATCTTTCCAGGACTCATGTTTATTGCACATCTTTCCCGCACCCTTGTTTATTGCACATCTTTCCTGCACCCGTGTTTATTGCACATCTTTCCTGCACCCGTGTTTATTGCACATCTTTCCTTCACCTGTGTTTATTGCACATCTTTCCAGTACTCTTGTTTATTGCACATCTTTCCTGCACCCGTGTTTATTGCACATCTTTCCTGCACCCTTGTTTATTGCACATCTTTCCTGCACCCGTGTTTATTGCACATCTTTCCTGCACCCGTGTTTATTGCACATATTTTCTGCACCCGTGTTTATTGCACATATTTCCTGCACCCTTGTTTATTGCACATCTTTCCTGCACCCTTGTTTATTGCACATCTTTCCTGCACCCGTGTTTATTGCACATCTTTCCAGTCCTCGTGTTTATTGCACATCTTTCCAGTACTCATGTTTATTGCACACCTTTTCAGCATTTGTGGTTCAGTACACATCGCTCCACGTGTATTTACTGCACATTTCGTCTGCACAGCTTTTCTCGACCTGTGTTTATTGCACATCTCTATCTGTGTCTATTGAACGTTTGCTTCCTGCCTGTGTTTTTTAGACATCTGTCCTGCACATTCCGGACATCTAACTACCATTTATGATTGCTCCACTCCTTTGTTTAGTTTATTTACATCTGTTCTCCCCTCATGTGTCCTTCCACCCTTCCTTATTGAACATTCTCTACCTATGTTAATTACACATTGTAAGTAATAATAAACGACTGGCCCCCTACAGGTTGAGAGAAAACAAGTATAAGTGGTATAAACACCAAACAACAGGTTACTCATTGTATGCCTGTGTTATTTCATAATTGCTTTAGTCTTTTAACGAAACATTCTTAATTAACCGCTACATATATAAAAAACCCCGGTCAGCCAAAAAGCAAAAAGAGGTACATATCGATTGTTCAAGCAAAATTTACGAAGAATTGATTGTCAGGAAGTCAGTGTGGGCCATGTCCCACCGATCACCTCTTATACATCTATATCGTATCATGCCCGTTTCTTATTTTCCTAAAATTTGGTGAAAATACCACCCAATTGCAAAGGCCACCGTCGAGCAATCAGAGGTACAAGTAAATATACATTAGTAACACGATAGATATCTAAACATTTCGCCAGTCTGAACTGAAATGCCGAAACCCGACAGTTAAACCAGAACGGATAAGAGCAAATCGGTATCCGTAGTTCATCCGAGTCAAGTACAAAAAAATAGTGTTAAAAACAATTAACCGATCATAAGTGCGATAATGACAGTCATATTATCTTTGATAAAAATGTATACCTTCATGCGATGTTAAGGTAACTCACCGCATATTCAGAATGGAAACCCAATAGTGAAGACTTCACGTTGATCGTCTTATGCAAGGAGATACGGAGTTTGGCGTCCTCTATATACGCGGTATATTTCAAAGAGAACCGGAAGTAAATTCAAAAGGAGACTGTTAGTCCCCTTAACTATTTCTCTGTTCCCATATACTACTTCTGTTGTATGCGGCGGCCATATTTGAAGAGGAAAAGCTATCAAACAAAATACGGTTGGAATAGCAGATATTTGACACATATTTTATTCTAGATATTGACTCATGGATGTTTGTTTAAAGTTATACCTATTTCGAATAGTTAATACAAGTATACACGAAACAAATTACGATTATTGGTACTGAAAATTTCTTTTGTGCATATTATGTCCTTCATTTTTCAGGACCAATGCAAAAAAATGCGATTCATTAAAGACACCTAATACCTAAAAGTCTGTGTTTTTAAGAGGCGAATTAAGCCAAGACAGAAATCCCTCCACCCTTATATTTATCAAAAGAGAGAAGGATAGATGTGTAAAAAGTAAGATAGAGAGTAAAATCATATTAACAAATATAAGCTAGTCCAGTGTTTTACCTTGTTCAGCAGTTATTTTGAACTAACTTTGTATACAAATACGTTCCATTGGTCAGATGTTGGTCGCAGCATACATTACAGATGCAGCACATTTTTTACTGTTTTTGGACAATGTAAAGACAAACCCATCTACATCTTTGTATTTTCTTAACAAAACTTCTCATGGTTTGTAATAATACAAGAAAATGGACAAAATTTCATTCCGTTAGAAATACATGCAGTTCTTTATCAAAATTGAGCCCCATCTCCACGGCCCGTAATTTAATGATCCATTGTGTCTCTGTTCTTCTCAACATTAGTGTTCTGTCTCCACCCCTCGTGCCAATCAGTGTATGGGCAATACCATGAAATGTAATTCTTCTGATGTCATCCAAAGTATGACTTTGGTTGAAGTGTACCGCAAAGGGGTAACTGCAATTGTTATTGCGTACTGCCCTGATGTATTCCTGTATCCTCTCTCTTAGAGGTCGTATGGTGCTCCCTACATAAATGAGTCCGCAACAACAAACAATACAATAAACCACATAGTTGGTATTACAGTTCATAACTTGTTTGATACGATGTTTAACTGCTGTGTTGTATTGAAAATCCAAGCTCTTATTCGCTGCGAACTGACAAATATTACAATTAGTGCATTTGAAAAAGCCCAATGGTTTGGATGGTAACCAAGTAGCCACTTGTTTTTTAGGAGGTAGATAGCTGGGACACAAAAGTTCTCTCAGCGTTGTTCCGCTTCTGTGTGACACGGTGGGTTTGTTAGCAATATATTTCTCCACTGATTTGTCTAACTTTAAGATGTGCCAATGTTTCTGGAAACAATTATACATTTGGTGACTATGTGTATTATAATCCGTCACCAATGCAATTTTTCGTACCTTGTTTTTTTGTCTGTCTCTCTCTTTCCTGATTTTAGTAGACATGATCTTGCTTTTTTCTGTATTTTGGTTTTGGCACAATCCAAGGTGGCTTGTGAATATCCTCTGCTTTGGAATCTTAGCTCCAATTTTTTCAATTCCTTGAGAAAGACAGACTCCTCGCTACAGTTCCTTTTGAGTCTCGTCATTCCCCCCAAAGGAATGGAATTTATTTGGGATTTTGGATGAGCACTGCTTGCATGCAGTAACGAGGTTGCGGGCTGTGGGTTTTCTAAATAGCCTTGATACAATCTTATTCTCTTTTATGTTTAAGACAACGTCCAAAAATTCCATTTCTGATTTGCTGATCTTGTGAGTAAATTTTAGATTGTATACGTTGTTGTTTAGCTGTTCAAACAACTCTCGGAGACATTGGTCACTACCCGACCAGATGATAAAAATGTCGTCGATGTAGCGACCCCAATATACTATGTGTTCTGTAAGCTTGATGGTTGACACTTTCCACAAATGCTGCTGCTGCAAAAAAAACATATACAGGTTAGCATAGGATGGAAAAAAATTTGATTCCATGGCTACTCCTATTTCTTGTCTATACCAAGTACCCTGGTGTAGAAAAACATTGTTCTCTAGAATCAAACAGGTTAGATCTAGTAACATCTGAGTGTGTTCATAAAATGAGGCATCTCTACATGAAAAGCATTCTGCTAGTGCCTGTAGACCATTTTCCAAAGGTATGCAGATATATAGTGAACAAAAATCCATAGTGACAAATGAAAGATCACTACTCCATTCCACATCTTCCAGTTTGCTCAGAAGATCCCCCGTGTCCCTTATATAAGAGGGAAGATTATGTACTAGGGGTTGCATAAACAGATCTATGTATTCCGAGATGTGTTCCGTAGGTGGCCCAATCCCGGACACTATTGGACGTCCCTGTGGGAAGACACCTGGTTTATGTATTTTGGGTAAAATGTATAGGCAAGGTGATCTAGGTGTGGGGTTGTAAAGATACCTAAATTCAATCTCCGTAATTTGGCCTTGTTCTCTCCACCCTGTAAGTCTAGTGTGTATCAATGATGTAATTTCCTTTAATGGGTTAGGTTTTAGTCTGATGTAAGAATGATCGCCAATTAGTTGTCTCTCAATTTCTTTTATATAGTCAGCATCTCTCATAATGACTATATTACCTCCCTTGTCTGCTTCCTTAAAAATCACATCTGGTTGAGCAGCTAGATTATTTAGGGCTTTGTTTTCTTCCTTGGAAAGGTTGTAATGTATGTGGCCAGGATTGAGAGTGGGGGTGGTTAGCAGATATTGCCACAATAGGTACGAACATTTATAACTTGTTTGACTACTACTTTTTTAAATCTTACAGGGTCACATATACCTTTATAATTTGACACACGGAACAAAGCGTTCACAAAAAGCATTAACACATATAGGATTCTGTCCTCTGGGCTTTATGTATGTATGCCAGATGCAGAAAATAAATAAAATGGGCATATAAACAGATATGACAAGACTTTGTGAAAGGACTGTTATGATATGTATATATTTTGGATGGGTGGTTCAAACTGTACTCCTTCCTTTTTTATCCAATAGACTTATATGGCACACAATGTTGTAACCAACATCTTAGGTGAATTTCTGATATTCCAATATATGGACATACGGACAGTGTTGAAAAATTAGGAAGTGAGTTTATTCAGCATATTCAATGGAAAATGTTCAATACTAAGAATATGGATATACAACTTTCCTTATAGACAATTTTTGGTGCTGTGATTATCTTTTCACAGACTATCGGTCGGATTGGGATCGTGTAAGATAAATTTTCTCGCAGGAATAGGAACAGTACAATCACAGAAAAGAATAGTGTTTTAAAAGGTCAGTTATTCAAAATGTTATGCACTAGAGATTAGTGAGTGTCTGTAGTCACTCTGAATTTGTTGCACGGTGAGATAGTGGGTCTTGGTTTCTTCTTTGTGATCACTCTTTTCATTCTGATAGGGACAGCACATTATGGTGAAATATAAAATTCTCTTTCTTTGATTTTGGAGCACTTTCTTCTTGTTCTTGACACAAACACTTTCTGCACCTTAAGACTTTTAAAAACCCCATGGTGGAACTGATACCCGATAAATGGGGACATGTTTTATATATCAACGAGAACAGTATATATGAGATTTTGTTATTGCTCTTACAGCCTTGAGAAAGTCACCTGGTGTGACGAAACACGTGTCGGCTGGTGCGCATGTGGATCAAGACCATAAAGCCACGTACATCGTTTACAAACAGTCCCTTCATTATTATGTTTGTTTAGAGACAATGGGTCTTTATGGTCTTATTTTGAACAACTGTGATTCTTATATGATGCATTCTTTACATTAAAAAGAATATGTTTTATACAAATCCTTCTTTGTGTGTTGTCAGTGATACATTGACAAAATGAAATACAGTTTGCTTATAATGGCTGTATACAAGTCGGAATAGGATATTACTTTCGAGTGCTGGGATATCTGTATGTTATATCTCTCATACTTACTATGTGTGTTTACTGCATTACTCACCCGAGCTGTGTTTATTTCACACCTCATACCTCCTTTGTTTATTTCACACCTCATACCGCCTGTGTGTGTTTACTGCATCACTCACCCCAGCTGTCTTTATTTCACACCTCATACTTCCTGTGTGTTTACTGCATTACTCATCCTAGTTGTGCTTATTTTACATCTCTCATACCTCCGGTGTGTGTTTACTGCATCACTCACCCCAGCTGGGTTTCTTTCACACCTCTCATACCTCCTGTGTGTGTTTACTGCTTTACTCCCCCAGCTGTGGTTATTTCACACCTCATACCTCCTGTGTGTGTTTACTGCATTACTCCCCCAGCTGTGTTTTTCACATCTCTCATACCTCCTCTGTGTGTTTACTGCATTACTCACCCCAGCTGTGTTAGTTTCACATCTCATACCTCCTGTGTGTGTTTACTGCACTACTCATCCAAGCTGTGTTTATTTCACATCCCTCATACCTCCTGTGTTTGTTTGCTTCATTGCTCACCCCAGTGGTGTTTATTTCACATCTCTCATACCTCCTGAGTGTGTTTACTGCATTACTCACCCCAGCGGTGTTTATTTCACATCTCTCATACCTCCTGTCTGTTTTTACTGCATTACTCACCCCAGCTGTGTTTATTTCAAACCTCTCATACCTCCTGTGTGTGTTTATTGCATTACTTACCCCAGCGGTGTTTATTTCACATCTCTTCTACCTCCTCTGTATGTTTACTGCATCACTCACCCCAGCAGTGTTTATTTCACATCTCTCATACCTCCTCTGTGTGTTTGCTGCATTACTCACCCCAGCGGTGTTTATTTCACATCTCTTCTACCTCCTCTGTGTGTTTACTGCATCACTCACCCCAGCAGTGTTTATGTCACGTCTCTCATACCTCCTGTGTGTGTTTACTGCATTACTCACCCTAGCGATGTTTATTTTACATCTCTCATACCTCCTGTGTGTGTTTGCTGCATTACTCACCCGAGCTGTGTTTATTTCACATCTCTCATACCTCCTGTGTGTGCTTACTGCATTACTCACCCCAGCTGTGTTTATTTCACACCTCTCATACCTCCTGTCTGTGCTTACTGCATTACTCACCCCAGCGGTGTTTATTTCACATCTCTCATACCTCATCTTTGTGTTTACTGAATAACTCACCCCAGCTGTGTTTATTTCACATCTCTCATACCTCCTCTGTGTGTGTTTACTGCATCACTCGCCCCAGCTGTGTTTATTTCACACCTCTCATACTCTATTTGTTTATTCCACACCTCATACCTCCTGTGTGTGTTTACTGCATTACTCACCACAGCTGTGTTTATTTCACACCTCATACCCTATTTCTTTATTTCACACCTCGTACCTCCTGTGTGTGTTTACTGCATCACTTGTCCCAGCTGTGTTTATTTCCCATCTCTCATACCTCCTCTGTGTGTTTACTGCATTACTCACCCCAGTTGTGCTTATTTTACATCTCTCATACCTCTGTGTGTATTTACTGCATTACTCACCCCAGCTGTGTTTTTCACATCTCTCATACCTCCTGTGTGTGTTTACTGCATTACTCACCCCAGCGGTGTTTATTTCAAATCTCTCATACCTCTTCCGTGCGTTTTTACTGCATCACTCACCCCAGCTGTGTTTATTTCACATCTCTCATACCTCCGTGTGTGTTTACTGCATTACTCACCCCAACTGTGTTTCTTTCACACCTCTCATATCTCCTGTGTGTGTTTACTGCATTACTCACCCCAGCTGTGTTGGTTTCACACCTCTCATTCCTCCTGTGTGTGTTTAGTGTTTTTTTATAAATAAACTTTATTGGTTTTATTACACAAGGCGAACAATACAAATTCCATCCAGGAACTCCTTTTTCTTTGCTGCGATAAATATCAGACACGTCTCCTGATCCACCACATTGGCCATTTGTCAGCCTGTAGTCTTCCCACCACATTCGCCAAATCTAGACCTGTTTTTGAGGGCACCTCCTAGCCCTGTCAATGGTTCCTTCTGTCTCGCACACCAGTCCATTGCTGAGGGACAGGGATTTCTATTTAAGTGCAATATCCCTTTCGGGAAGTATTGTAGCTATACCTACCACCGTATGCTCCAAGTCGAAGTCAAACATACTTTATTTCCAAGAAATTAGTGCTTATAGAAATAAAAACACATTCCCAATGTCCGCTCAATATGTGACCCCTCAGGTCGTCCAAGATGAAGCCACGCTAGGCCAGGCCTCCATTGGTCTCTCATATTAAGCACTGCTTCAGGGTAAGGGCCTCAGATTGTCTGGGAGCGTGAACAATGTGTCTGTGTTATCCCACCTTTCCCCAATTGTCCCATCTGGATTTTGGCTTTTCATTGTTTGCGTTCTAGGAGTTCTGGGAGCATGGTCTGGCGGCTAGTGAGGGCATGTTGTAGCTGCAAGTATTCATGAAACTGGGTGTTAGATAGGAAGAAGTGGTCTTGTTCCTGTAATGATCTCCTGTGCAACCCTTGTCATAGTTCTCCCATGTTAATGATATCAATCTTGTCTCATTTGCGAAAGTATTCCAACTGGGTGGTATGTGTCAGCCATCTCCCTTGCATAGTTGAGACTTTTGTGTTAAATGCTGGTTCAGTATCAGGTTGTGTTGAGTGCCAGCTCAAAAGCACCACCTTAGTGACTTCCAGGAGACTCTGCAGGATAGGGTCGCCGTAGAGTATACCCATAAAGTTGTCGAGGCCCATTGGGGGCAGTCCTGCCCAGTAGGCCGGGTCGTCCCATCCTCTGCAGAGTTAATCTTTGATCACCAGGATTTGTACGACCTCATAGTAGAGATGTATATCTGCCATTCCCATCCCCCATCATAAGCAGATTTTCGACATTTGTCTAGGTTTAAACTGGAAGGGCAATCTGCCTACGAAAAGGGCTGAATCATGGCAGTGAGGTTCTTGAACAAACTGTAAGGGATCATTAGTGGGACGTTTTGCAGGACATAAAGGAAGCACAGGAGGATCAGCATTTTGAACAGGGTCACCGACGAGAATGTGGAGGAGCAGCTTAGCCCATTTCTGAGGTTTTGTTTTTTCATTTTAGTTCGGCAGTTAATGCCCTGGGTCAGACCGGACTACAGTGAGATGTACATGCCCAGTTAGCAGAAGTTCGGTCTTCTTATTGGAATAGAGGTCTGTCATGTTATAAATGTATCATTTAAGTGGGATTGGCGGGGACTTGGACAATTTGGCTCAATGGTCGTAGGCTTCTTCATATACCTCAAGAAGTTGTAAAACGCGGGTCCCAGTGAGATGAGTATTGGCTAGAAAGAGCAGCGTGTCATCAGCATATAGTGCTATCCTGTTTTCCACTCTGCCCCCTTCCCCCAGCACCATATCCCCTATCTGAGTGTTGCATCAGATCAGTCTACCTAGAGGCTCTATTGCGAGGGCAAAAAGGGGCAGGGACAGTGGGCAGCCTCATCTGCAAATTGTGAATGGATTTGGGACCGTACCAATTATTCACTCTTGCGCATAGGGGCCGTAGTATAGAAATATGATGCGTCTTTGAAATCTGGGTAGAAATGCATATGCTCAAGGGCATTGTCTAAGAAGGACCAATTGACTGAGCCGACGCCTTCTCAAAACTGACTAGTAGGAGGGTGCAATGGTCTTTAATATAGCCAATATGGGTCAGGCCACCTTTATACGATGGTGGGTGCTGCGGCTGAGCAGGAAGCTGCATTGATCTGGGTGAATTGGGGCCGTTAGGATTAACTGAAGTCTATTCGCCAAGGTTTTGGCAAATATCTTGACTTCCAAGTTGATCATGGAGATGTGTCACCCGTCTCAGACACAGGAGGGAGAGGATTTTCCTATGACGCAGGTTTAAATCTGTCTGGTAGGGGGGTGAGAAAGCCTAGAGGCTAAACATGCTTAAGCGGAGCTTCCACAAGACACTGGGCTCCGAGAGAAACTCAGAGGGCCCTGTGGAGTATTAGTCTTGGATCAATGACCCTATTATATAATTGATATCAAGGTTATATTTGAATAAGTGCTAGAACTGATCAAAATGTGAATTCTTTTGATGTCAAGGCCCGAGACTGTCTTTCAATGACTACGAAAGGTCCATATTAGAGGTAGTGGTATTAAGACTACTTTTGAGTGCAATACTTAAAGGATATCTGATTACCTAACAGCAGGAGGAGAGCGCTCTCTGAGATAATCTTCAAAAAAGGGAATTCAAGTAATCCAGGAGATTACCATCTCCTATCAAAGTTGTGCCCGGCCAAGTTGTTTTGTTATGTTATGGGTATTTGTGGAGTGTGTATCTCACTGGGAGGGTATCTTGGCACTGAAAAGCAGGAGCTGTATGGACCGGACCAGGGCTGAGACTATGTGAATAGCCGTGTCTTCAGTTTCTTGAGAAATTCAATTGAGGAGCGGCTCTGACATACAGAAGTAGGTCATTCCAGGCTTTTGGAGTGAGGTAGGAGTAGGCACGACCACCAGATCTGGTTCAGCATATGCAAGGGGGGGTTTGTGAGTAGGAGTCCCATCTGTGTAGGAGTCCATCTGTGTAGGAGTCCATGTGAGCCAAGGTGTCAGGTAGGTATGTGGAAATTAATGCGCTTGTTGAGGTAGATGGGGCAGATGTTGTGCGAGGCTTTGTATACACCTGTGAGGAGCTTGAAGATTGCCTGTTTCTGAATGGGGTGCAGTGCAGGTCTTTGATGCAGGTGTGAGTCTAGCAGCTGAGTTCTGTATGGTCTGGAGTTTTCTGGCCAGTTGTGCGTTGATTCCTACATAGGGTGCGTTGCTGTAGCCCACCTTGCTGGAGATGAGGGCCTGGGTGATGGTTTTGCGTGTGTTGAAGGGAAGCACTTGGAAATCTTCTGGAGCATCTTGAGTGCGTGGAAGCCAGAGGTGGAAACTGTATTCTCATGGCCTGTAATAGCGAGCTGGTTGTCAGCTACTATTCTGAGGTTCTTCGCATGGGTGATTGGTAGGCCCCCGTGTGGGACTTTACAAAGATAACTAGTTTTGTCTTGTCTATGTTAAGCTTGCTGCATTTGGTTTTCATCCATCTGGTAACTTTGACCATGCAGGCGGAAAAGCTGGCCTGGGTGTTTGATGATTGTTTGCAAAGTAGGAGGATGAGCTGAGTGTCACCTGCATATGGGACAATGCTGATTCTGTGATGGCAAAAGATACTGGCAAGAGGGGCCATGTAGGTGTCGAACCGAGTGGAACTTAAAGAGGATCTTTATGGTACTCCGCAGATGAGTTTGGGGGTGGCTGAGGTGAAAGGAGTCAGGCTGACCGGCTGGGTGTGGCTTGTGAAGAAAGAGCAGATGCAGCAGGGGCTGGTGCATGAATGCTGGCATTGTGCAGGCGTTGAAAGAGGATGAGATGGGAGACGGCATATAAGGTGCCATAGAGCTTGAGAAGGATGAGGCAGCGGTGTCTCCTCTGCCCATGATCATTTGGTAGTCGTCTGTGGCAGCGATGATGGCGGTTTCAGTGCTGTGGTTGGGTCTGATGCTGGATTGGTTGGTGTTGAGAAAGTTGTCGCTGTTTATTCATGATCTTCTCCATGTCATTCTCCAGGAATGAGCCGGTAGCTGGCTAGTGTATTGGTGTAGTTGGCTAGTGTATTGGTGTAGTTGGCTAATGTATTGGTGTTCATTGAGGGTTTCTTTAGTAGAATTAGAGCTGAGGTGTGTTTCCAGACATCTGGGAAGGTGGCTGTGTTGATTTAGTTGCTCAGGATCAGGATGCTGGCTGAACGGATGGGGTACAGTCCATTAGTGTATACGTGATGATGGCAGGGGTCCGATGGTGTGTATGGAGCGGATGGTCTCTGCAGTTTTTTGAGTGGTGATAGTGGGCCGAGGGGTCAGGATGGTCCTCTGGGCGTTAGAAGTGACAGGTAGTGCGGAAGCAAGGGTGGAGGGGTCACCTTGGGGCTCATAGTTGTCGTAATTGCTGGAGGTTTTCTAGGACTCTTCTTACTGAATTACATGAACACTAAATCCCTTCATTCTGATGCACTTTTGACAGGGATCATCCGCAGTGCTCTGTGGAGCAGGTTTGGGTCTAGGACCCAGGTCTCTATAGTGAGAAAACCGTTCCCGTTTCGATTCAACCCAGGTCTGATTCACATCTTGGCTAACCCGTCTTTAAAATCATGTCTATACATTCCTAATGCTGACTTATCTAATATCTCTTCACCAAAAGCTTGTCATCTGGGTGTCAATCAAGGATTCATACTTTCTATGACACAACTTAACATGCAGATTTATTCGCCCCGTCTACATTCGCTTCTGCCTCGGGGCTTGGAAGTCAGAACACCGTATCACACAGGGGATTTGGTGGTTTTTCAGCCAGACGGCAGTTGGATTGCTGTGCTTCTTAGACACATTATTTAGATATGTTCAAGGCAATTCCAAAATCCAGACTATGAACTTTGGAAGGAGTCCCTGCCAAGTAAGCTGGTTTATGGAAGTCAGCCCCCTGGAACAGATAAAATGTTGTAATTACCTGGGTATGACCTTCATCAATGGATAGGAATGAGGGCCCTATTGAGGCATGCATGTATTCAGAATTGCTCTTTATGAATGACTTGCCGCATTTTCAAAATAAATATGGCAGATGTTGTTTACAACCATCAGATGTATACTGCTCTAAAATAACCAAAGCTTTGAAGTATTGTGCCCAATCTGGCTTCTATGTTTGACCCAACCAGTAGGCCTACTGGAAGGCCAGGCTGTGGGCCTGCTGGAAGGCCAGCTATCGGGCCTGCTGGAAGGCCAGGCAGCGGGCCTGCTGGAAGGCTAGCTATCGGGCCTGCTGGAAGGCTAGCTATCGGGCCTGCTGGAAGGCCAGGCAAGGGGCCTACTGGCAGGCCAGCTTTCGGGCCTGCTGGAAGGTGAGGCAACGGGCCTGCTGGAAGGTCAGACAGGGGATCTTCTGGAAGGCCAGGCAGTAGGCCTGCTGGAAGGTTAGGCAGCGCGCCTGCTGGAAGGTCAGACAGGGGATCTTCTGGAAGGCCAGGCAGTAGGCCTGCTGGAAGGCCACCTATCTGACCTGCTGGAAGGCCAGGCAGCGGGCCTGCTGGATGGGCTGTCCTGTGGAGATTATTTGCATTGTCCACCAGGAACATCAAGGTTGGATTTTGGCTTTGAGTCTGGTTGGACGTTTACTTTAGCATTAACGTTTACCTGGTTATTCAAGCTAAGTAGAGACAGTTCCCATACTTTGGGTTGTTCTAGTTACAGAAAATTGATTGTTACTCAAATGGTTTGTTCAAAGAAATATCACGTTCTGCATTAAATGATTGGAAGTTCTAAATGTATCAACTGGGTTTTATGACCTATAAGTTTTAAACAGAGAGATGGAGGGGTGTAAATGAGTCATCTGAAAGGCTGTTGAGCGGGGTTATTGTAGCGTCGTTCAGCAATAAATGTAATTGTTATCAAAACTGAATATTACTTTGGCAATCCTCATCGGGTGTGCGGGAGTTTATTAAATATCCACTTGACGATATGACCTTATGCTTCAGAAATCTGCTTGCCCTATATACAATCCATTAACCGCATTGAGTGTCTTTCACTGAAGTGTCATATTGTGGTAGCACTTTATTTATGCCAGAGCTGTGATGGCCGCCTATCTGATTATGCCAAGGGTCCTATTAGCAATAAAAACCAGAGCAGTCCATATGTCGGTGTGAGCCTGGGTATTTAGTTACATGAAGAACAGCGGGCCGCATGGATCTCTTTTGAACTGTAATTAATTCTTATAGACTGAAAGCAATAAATACTAACAAACATAATCGTAGGGTATGACTTATTTACAGCATAGACTTATTTACAGTATAAGCAACAATTATTAGATCTAATGTGACCGTCGGTGTAAAGTGACCCCATTGAGAAAACCAAGAATTAGTGGTCAGTACTGTGCGAATCGACAATTGTACGTCGATTTACAAACAACTCAAGACTCTTTGTCCATTGGCGCATGCCCACGGTTGCCTGTGTTCCTGTAAATCACAGAATGGCAACAAGTAAGTTTTTTGTTCAATATTGACAACGTTTCAACCCCAAACCCAATCCAAGGGTCTCATCGTACACAAGTGTACCTAGGGGCACCTTTTTACGATCCAGGGATATACTGCAGGTCACTGGGAAAAATGTACTTGAAAGCATGAAAGGTGCAGCTCAAGTGAATCACCTCAGTGGGAGGGAAAGTCCTACTTCCAGGTGCAGTGAACCGCATTTGTGCCTAGAAAGCAACAATTATATAATGGAGAAGCGGGCACAGGGAACTGCTCGTCAGCAGTATATCTGCTCAATGGGTTACCTCTTCTTGAAGAGTCTCTGGAGTGAGAGACTTTAATTGACGAGCATGGTGAGAATCAGATAAATTGTTTGTTTGTTTTTAAAAATAAATCACCAATGTTGCTTTCATTCTTCTGCATAAATGCAAATGATGTGGGATTATCATGGGAGCATCAGAAATAGCCACATAGTTTTAAATTATTATATTGGAACCACTCTTATCAAAGCAAGATGAGCTCAGGACTCACTGTTTTTCCCAGGCGCACTCACCCAAACAGTGAAGACTTTGCGTTAACAAACCATATGTACCGCTGAGAGCATTTTATTCATACGGTTCTTGCACATATTGCCTTCACAGCAGACAATCCTTGTAGGAGGCTGTCTTAGTACATGGTAGATATTTTATTAAATTCAACACCCCTGCTACAGGTCACCTGGAGAATATGGATGAAGCACAGACATAGATGAGGCAGAAGACTTGAAGAACAGCGAGATCAGGAGAAGCAGGAGTCTTCCTTGATGCAGTCTCTGTTCCAGTCAAAGTCCTAAGAAGTCCAAGTGTCCAGACGGTCGAAGGGGGTCTTGGTTTCAGAAAAGAGTCTTGTTCCACGACAAGTCTGAGGACCCACACACAGTGGAGCCCTTTAGTACCCTGGGAAAAGGGTTGGAATGACTTGAGAAGGGGCTGGACAGAGGGGAGGCGCTGAAAAGCGTCCCCACCCCAGAACAATACACTGTCTTGTCTGGGGGGTGGGTTCACCTCCCAGTGACAGGAAGCCTATTGTTCTACCTTCCCCTGCTTGAGCTCAGCTCAGCAGCAGGAGGGCAGAATTGTGTCTGTGGTCTACAGGATCACTAGCTTGCTGCCAGACCCTGAAAGGCTGTAACTTGGAATACTGGAGGGTCCCCAAAGGAGCCCCTCAAGTGCATGGGATCATACTTCTAGCACCGGAATCTGTGTTGGGGTATAATTCTAGCATGTTTGATACCAAACATGACCAGGTTCCGCACAGCCATTATATAGTTAGACATCTCGTAATGCCTAATGCCCACTATATACCTTAAAATGGCTGACCACACTTACGAAGTCTGGAAAATCGACTCAAGGGCTTTGTAGGGGTGTCCTGCTCATGCAGGGGCACTCTCACACTAGTAACCAAGCACCCTGCCCTCGGGGCTGAAGAGCATTCCATAGTGGTGACTTTAGGTTTTAAGTGCAGTGACCTCTAATATAAGCAAACATATCTGTTGTGAGGGGTGCAAGCACCATCTCACACCGGCTGCAATGGCAGGCCTGTGGTCAGAGTTTACGTGGACTCCAATGGGTGGAACAATACATGCTGCAGCTCATGGGGGACCCCTGGTGTACGTATGAACTGGGTACCTCAGTACTATATGCTAGGGGCTTATAATGGTACACCAGTGGCCAATTGTGAAGGTACAAAAGTACTTGCCAGAGCCAATTTAGGGGAGTGAGCATAGTTGATGAGGTCAAAACACTCTGACACCAGGCAAAAGGTGGAGGTAACCATGAAAGCATATCCTACTTTCCTACAATTCTCTTTCCCATAAAATCATACTGTGGCACTGCAAACATGCATCCAAAGGTACAGTGCTGAAGGCGGTTGGGACTTCTTATCCTGAGAACAAAATAAATCTCTGGACCTGTTGTCCTTAGCCGCAAACAATATGCCCTGGGAATTGGGTGATAAGAATTCTGCAATCCTACTTCGTGCTAAAGATTAAGACATTTTCAAATATCAGATAAAATGCCTTAAATGATTGCAGATTAGACTCACCAGTTTATCTGCGCTTCAGGTGGTGGGAGCGTGGGGACTTTTGCCTCGTAACAAAACACTTTGTTGGTTATGTAGTACACATTTTGAATCCCTTGAGCACTTGTTGCTATTAGGTAAATCTTGTAATGGAAGGTTTGGTAGGAAATTTAAATTTGCAGGTGTGTTGAAATCAACTGGTAAATGGTTGCAGATAATGCAATTATGTTATGAATGTTTTAGAATTTAAATGAATTAATGCATATTTAACTATTTAAAACTGAAAATAAATAATGTGATGCAAACAAAATCACATTGGATTGCTATCAAGTGGACTTGTTATTACTGAAAAATCTATGAAACAATTATAAAAGGACAAAATATCTTTACCTTCTTCAGTGAAGATAGCTGGACCAGTGGTTTACAATTGAATTGCAGAAAAATTGGAAACTGATATGTCCTCTTAAAAGTCTTTTCAGCTGGACCCCAAGGTTGGCGAAGCCATTACTTAGACCTTTGTGTAGACTGGATTCGTTAGTTAGAGAAGTTATGTTTGAGCCCACATACACCGAGTGGGATGAAACAGTCGTATGATTTAGTGAAGTCCCAGAAGCTCAGAGAAAGGCAATATGGGGACAGACAGCTTGGTGTTTGTTGAATCATAGGTGTAGCTTTGTCCTGGACCATAATGGATGTCAGAAAGGTTTGTTACTTTTTCCTGGGCTGGGTATCATCACAACAGTTGAGGCACTGCAGACCCATCCAGCGCCAACAAGTTGCCCCAGAGTTCGCGTTGGGCTTCTTCTCGATTCCTTTGACAGTTTCGGGACCACCTATCTATATCAAAGGCGAGACTTCATGTGTTCCCGTCTAACCGGGATGTTGAATACTTGGTCTGGAATGGAAAACTGCCCTCCAAAGCATCATTGACTCCCTAAGGAAACTCATTTGAGCATTCAAGGCCTAGGTCGTGGGAGGAGTGTGAGGACTGAATTTAGAATCAGTGTAACACAGTTATCACGAAGGAGATGGCTTTTCCAATAGGAGCATCAATGACAAAAGGTCATACACTAGCCGGGTCTGGTGGCCCAGTGGACTAAAGCAGCCACTGCAGGGCCCTGTGTTCGACCTCATGGTCACAGGTTCATATCCCGGCGGGTCCACTCAGCCTTTCATCCATTTGAGGTCAATAAAATGAGTACCATTGAGTTGGGTAACAATAAACATCTGTTATTCAGCGCCAGGACACCTTCGGGTAATCGTGCGCTTTACAAATACACCTGTTATGTAATGTTATGTTATACACAGGACCTTTCAGGCTGGACCTGGGAAGCTAGGATCTATCAGGCTAAGTTCTTGTTGGGCTTTGGCGTAGCCGAGTAGTGGCTGGGGACCCCTAAGTGTGGCTCTGGAACACGTCTTTGAGGACCGAGGCCAAAGATGCTGGTGGTGGGCCGATGCTCATGCTCAATGGATGCTAGTGAGTACTGGCCATTGCAAGGCGAGTGTGTCTCACAAAATCACTCCAGGAAGCTGTATGCGTGCGGGAGTATGCATGGAAGTCACTACTGCTGCAGGGTACCCTGCACTTCCATAAATGTGCTTGATTATTCCTGTCACGGTCTCTAGAGGTGGGCAGGGAGAGATTCCGGGGTACTCTGGTCAGCTTTTTGGGGCTCCCTGGGCAGGGAAGGGTTTCCTTCCAGGCAGGGCAGCAGTGCAGCAGGCCGACTGAGGCTTAGCCCTAGTTGCTCAGCTCCAACCTTCATGAAGCCCCTCAACGCGGTCCATGCAGGGCTGGCACTGATGTAGTCCTTCTGTGCACTGTTGGCCAGCTCGGGCTGATATCCGTGGGTGCCTGTTTCAGACAGTGCACCCTGTGGGCCTGTAATCCCAGCAGGTGAGGTTGGAGCTGTTTTACACAATTGTGAGAAGGTGAATATATTGCTCTGCAGAGGAAGTCTTACCTGCGTTACTGCATGCTTTCGTAGGCTGGCCTAATGGCTCCATGCCACTACACAAACTCCAAGGGGTCTGCTCTTGTGGGAAACCTAGGGTTTCCCATACTAGAAGGAGGAAGAAGAAGAATTGAGGCGTGGCTTACCCTTCTGTTTTCAGTTCCATTACTTGTTCAGCTTTCTGTGTTCCACACCTCTTATTTTCTCTGAGTTATGTCTTGCTCATCTTGTTCTCTGTTTCACATACCTCTCTTCATGTCTCTGTTCCATGTCTTTCTTGTCTCTATTCCACATCCTTCATGAATTTATTTTCTTGTCTAAGTGGCATGTCTCGCTTGCCTGTGTCCGCTTCTCTTTTATTTTGTTCTGTTTTACCGCTCTTTTATCGTGTCTTTGTTTGACATCTCTCTTCTTTACTGTGTTCTAGTTTTTCTTTTCTTTTTCTGTTCTATGCCTCTCTTATCTTGTTCCACATCTATTTTGTATTGTCTTTGTTCTGCATCTATTGTATCTTGTCTATTTTCCACATATTTCTTTTCTTGTCTCAGTTCCACGTCTCTCTTAACCTTCTCTGTTCTGCCTTGACTCTGTTCCACATTTCTTGTGCCTCTTTTACTTTGTCACTGTTCCACTTCATTCTCATCTTGTCTCTGTTTCGCATCTCTCTTGTCTTGTGGAAGAGGTGCGGCACAGGGGCCAGGGTGCCTGACTAACGGCCACGGGGTTCACGGTTCGATCCCCGGTGCCAGTAGCAGGTGCCCAGCACCATGTGACTCTGGGCAATAGCTCGCTTAATCTTCCAGACGGCCCCCAGCGCCGGGACACCTCTCCGGCGGTAGCTGTGCGCTTTACAAATGCTGGTATTTCATTTATTTCATATTTATTTGTCTCTGTCCACGTCTCTTTTATTCCATCTTTATCTCTGATTCATGCCTCTTTTCCCTGATTTGCATTCCACCTCTCTTATATTTCTCTTTTCCACGTATGTGTGTATGTTTTGGCTATTTTTGTAGTGCAAACCTAACCAAAAAGTAGTGGAATGCCTCTTATTTTGAATTTTCGTTGTTCCTCATCTCTTACCTTGCCTTTTTTCCACTTCTTTTATCTTTCTTTGTTCCACATGCCATGACTTCTCTGTATTCAATGTCTCTCTTACCTTGTCTTTTTTATATTTTAATTTTGACTCTGTTAGGCCTGTTTTTAATTTTGTCTTTGTTACATGTCTCTCTTATCTTTCTCAGTTTACCATCTCTTATCTTGTCTCTATTCTACATCTCTTGTTGGACTTGGTCCTCTCTGCATGGTCACCCTCATACATATTGATTTCGCCTTTCTATTTTTGTCAATGTGTTTTTGTTGGCTGTAGGACTTTGTGCACTTTACCAGTGCTAAAGCACTTGTGTTCTCTCCCTAAAACATGGTAAAGTTGTCTTACACCGGATTGGCAAATTTAATTTACTTATAAGTCTTTAGCAAAGTGGTATACCATATACACATGGCCTGTAAATTACATACTACTAGTGGGCTTGCAGCAATTATTGTGCTGCCCATTTAAGTAGCCCTTAAAACATGAGTCGTGCCTGCCATTGCAGCCTGCCAGCAGTTTTAAATTGCCTTTTCTACTTGGCAATATAACCCCCTTGCCAAGTCTAAAACTTACTTTTTTACATGCAAGTCACCGCTTAGGTAGTCCCTAAACAGCCCATAGGCCAGGTTGCCTTGTAATAAAAAAGTTGGACATGTACTTTTAAGTTTTAGATGTCTTGCCAGTGAAAAACTCACACATTACCTTTTCACCACTATGTCTGTCCTGTAGGATAAAACAGGTGTTAACTTATTACATTTAATAGCTATTGTTTGATTGGGAGCAGGTAGGAAAGTCAAGTTTGGTGTTTGAGGAATTGTAATTTAAAATCCTCTTTAATGGTAAGGTCTGATCTCTGAGTCACAATTTGGAAAGTGCCACTTTTAGAGAGTTGGAATGTCCTTGTCCTAACCATTTGGTGCCTGCAGCCAGTTCCTGTTGCTAAATGACTAGGTGTAGCTGGGAGATGGCCTATGGCTATTCCTCCAAGACAGCATCACAATAAAGGGTCTGGGTATTGGCAGGATGGGCCATCTCTGACTCGATGGGGGGAGGGTGGGGGCGGAGCTGCCACCTACCACACCCGCACTTCAGAAGCACTGGTTCAGATCACACACAAAGGAGTTGACACTAGCCTATTGTACCCCTTGACAGACTGGGCCCAGGGCAGGGAGGCAGGAAATCCTAGACACCTTTGTTGGGGGAAACTCCAGAAGATTGTCCCAGTAGGGACCAGATCTAAAAAGGGGGACCCCGACACACCCTCTTCAGGTCACTTCTGGACCTGAGGAAGACTCGGAAGAAGGACTGCTCTGCTGCCTCTCATCTGTTGCCTCTCGTCTGCTGCCTTGAATAAGAAGGACTGGACCTGCACATTGAACCCAGGACCACCAGAGTGACTTCAAAGCCTCAGGGACAAAACAGGTTCCAACCATATTTCACCCGCACCTGGACTCTGCCTGCTGAGTCCTAACCTCCCAAGCGGTGCCTCTCAGGTCTTGGACTCTTGGAAGTAGAGATAAAGGCAACCCTCACAGCCCTCACAGCTCTTCATCTGAACTGATGTAGTGCGTCACAAGTCAACGCGGACCTTGTTTTGTCTTCTTCACAACTCTTCATCAGAACCGTCTTAGCACAAAGCAACTCAACGCAGGACCCTGCATCGCTCATCAGAACCGCCGCTGCATGGCGCAATGCTCTACATCGAGATCTTGAGGTATAATTCTCGGCGGGCGTTACCTGGTCCCTGTATCTGGCCTGTAATCCTTCATGTTTGCCCTGAAATTGTGACTTTGTCCCAGTCCGTCATGACCGGATAACCATAGTTTGCGCTTTCTGCTTCTAAGCACTATGTTTACCATAATAATGTGTTGGTATCAAATAATTTATTACAGATGACCCTATTTCTCTAAATTGGTTGTGGGATTTTTCTTGTGCTGTGTTTTCACTTTATTGCTGTTTGTGTGCTGCATACATACTTCACACATTATCTCTAAGTTAAGCCTGACAGCTTTTGTGCCAAATCACCCGAGGATTAAGCCTTGGTTAATTTAGTGACTTTTGTGGTTTACCCTGATGGGGGGTTGTGGCTGTTGCGTAAGAAGGGCTCGCAACCCCCTAATCCAACAACCTGATTTCTCACACACCATGCCTCTGTTGCATGTCACATATCGTCTCTGCTGCAAATCTCGCTTTTCTTGTCTGCGCTTATCTCTTTTAGTTGGTCTCTGGCTACCATCTCTTGTTTATTCTATGAGTTGATATCAGTTCCACAGTCACTTGGGCGATGATGAGCGAGAATGCTCGTTGGACGAGTACAGCGTTCGCATCTCGAGGGGCTGGGAGGCCAGTCTTCCAGTGAAGGGCTCTTGTACTGCAGGGCAGTGTTTTTTTGCTGAACCTATTTTTTGTCTTGAATCTCCTTGTTTTTTATGTCCGATCGATCCTGCATTGTATATTCTGTTTAACAGGCATTTATGTTTGCGACAGGATCCCCGCTTAGAGCGGTAACCGGAGGAGGACGGAAGTGACACCGGATAGGATGGTGTCACCGCTGCTGGTACCCTCATGCTGTCGCCGGCAGGTCCTACCTTGCAAGCTCTGGTATTATTTATAAGATGGGTCACAAACACTCCGTACTCTGCAGCTCACTCCTTTATGCTCACAGATTGCTGCAAAGAGCTACCATCCTTTACAGCAAGTTTCCAAACCTTTTAATGCCACAAACCCTAGTGTAAAATAATTGTGTCACCCACAAAGTGACTGAATTGTTTTCTCACTTTTATTCCATAAAATGTTAAATACTGCAAGCTGGTAGAGTAATGTCAGTGTGCCTTAAGGCCCATCCTCTAACAAGTATAGACAACATTGCTGTGCAGTAGTGCTTTCATTTCACCACAGTAAATGTATGTATTGTAAACCAGAGCAAGCAAGCCCTGCCCGAACTAACACATCATGTGGAATGGAGGTATGGAGGGACATTCTGTCTTTGGTTTTATAATAAATCCCATACGTGACATTAAAAATGTATTGGAAATATACAAGCCTAAATATGTTAGGGGATTTGGAGAACATCTAAGAAATGTTGACAAACAGTGATGTCCGTTTTACCTTATTTTCTTCTCATCGTCATGTCCATGCGGCCGGTGTCCTCTACTCATCTTTAACACCTTTAGTCCGTTCTGGCTTTTAGACAAAAGCACTTTGTATGTTGGAGTCTTTAAACCATAGGCACTTTGTTAAACACAAAACTACAATCCCTGAAGTGTGAAGCACTGTTGTCTGCAATACCAGGACTGCCTGAAGGTGTTACCCAAGATATGGAACACTAGGAGTGAAGGAGCCCTGTGGATCTGGGTGGGAGGGTCTACAGTCCCTTCCTGAGGGGGCAGGAGTGAGGAGGCCCAGTGAATCTGGGTGGAAGGGTCTTCAGTACCTTCCTGAGCAGCAGGAGTAGCAGGAGTGAGGGACCCCAGTGAATCGGGGTGGGAGGGTCTTTCATCCGTTCCAGATGGGCAAGAGTTAGGGAGCCCATTGGATCTGAGTGGGAGGGTCATCAGTCCCTTCCTTAGGGGCAGGAGTGAGGGAGCCCAGTGAATCTGGGTGGAAGGGTCTTCAGTCCCTTCCGTTGGGGCAGGAGTGAGGGAGCCCAGTGAATCTGGGTGGGAGGGTCTTCAGTCCCTTCCTTAGGGGCAGGAGTGAGGGACCCTATTGAATCTGGACGGGAGGGTCTTCAGTCCCTTTCTGAGGGGACCGGGGCATGAGTGAGGTAGCCGGTGAATCAGGGTGGTAGGGTCTTTCCCTTCCTTCGTTCAGGGCAGGAGAAGCCTCGGCATCTAGTCAGCTTCTTCCTGCATCTTCTGTCTCGAGTCTGATGACGTTGATGCACTGATAGTTGTGTGTCTGACCGGTGATCTTGCTCTCGCCTGCCTGATACCTTGGAGTGGTCGCGAGGAACGCCTTGCAGGTGATGCAACAGACGCGGAAGGAAATACTGGGTGGAAAAGGTAGCCAGTCAGGTTCCTAGAGGGTGGCTGAGATTCTGTCCACCTTCCCGAGATCTCCTGACCACTCATTCATTGGAGCGATGGAAGCTCCTCAAAGGAGTCGTAAGCGATTCTGGGATCTGCGAGCATGGTGATGCTTCGGACCAGGACTCGTGCATGTGTTCTGAAGTCTCTTTGAGGGAGAGTCCTGTCACCGTGGAGCACATTACATGGATGTGGCAGTCTTTTTGAGATGTCAACTAGGAAGCTGGCTTGATGTGTGTGGCAATTTGGCGTCGTTGACCTGATGTCAAATGAAGCCTTGGAGGTTCTTAGCTCAGAGTCATTCCTTCTGGGTGTCGCAGTTGATAGGCACAAACTCTGTCTTCAAATACGTCTAAGACATCAGGGGAGATAGTAGTGTCAGGGATTGTAGTAGTAGCTTCGAATCACTAGCGAGTGGATATTCTGCTTGGGGTGGGACATCTATCTATTCATTCACAGAGCTTTCATTTGTGTCTGTCATTTCCCTTCCGTACTCCAGAATTTCAGCACTGAACATGTCTGAAGCATGTCTGTTGCGCCTGGAGTCTCTGCAGTGTGAGATCTTGCACGCAGTGGACCGGGGCATTATACATCTGTAGGTTCCACTTTTACTTTCCAATGAAAAGATGTGTCCTGAAAAGTCTTCTTTCGAGACACCTCCTGTGAGAACAGGGAACGATGGTGCAGCTTCCACATTTCTGTTGACTGACTTTCACCACGGTCACTCGGGTGTAAGTGTAAGTACCAGCAGGAAATGCACCTCCATGACCAAACCTACCTCTGTAAACACCAGTGTTGTCTGCAAGCCGAGCGTCGCTCTTTTCAATGTTTGTCACGCTTGCACCAGGGTGTCAGGGCTCCTTGATCTCCCAAACAAAGGCACCAAAGTCACTGACGACATAACAAAGTGTTAGATTAAGAGAGAAAATTGAGACCCTGAAATGCGGAGACTTTTCAGGCCATGCGCCTTGCAGAGATGATTGCTTTTGAGCGTTAATGTAACAGGTCGAATGTTTATGGTCAGCAGAATCCCCATAAGGATTCTTCGGGTGCTGGCCCAGACATATTTTGAGGTCCTTCTGTTCTCAACATTTTGGCTTAGTGAGTGGTAGGAATGACTCGTCCTTGATGCTTTCACCCCTGCTGACCTCATGTTATGGACGAGTTCTCTGATCTTCGGGACTCACAGGAGCTTAGGATGCCAGGAACCGACCCTCTTACGTGTACTGCTTTCCACCCCAGCTCATGATAATCATTCTAGTCCGGAGGAACCTCCCCATGCGTACCTAATAATAAAAATAGCAATTTTGTGCAGCGCTAACACACTTCTGCCATTTCTGATCGCTGCAAATAACCAATACTACTGTTACACTACTGATGGCACGCAGTTTGCCGACTTCGCAAAGGTGGGCGCCTGGCTTGGCCTTCGCAGTAGTTGAGCTTGTGAGCTCTGGAGCACCACATTTCTCAGCAGTAAGCATTCACTTCGCTGATCCACGCTTCTGGCTCGAACCAAGCACCGCTTCCAACAGATTGTCGCTATTGCTATGTACTGGACTCCGACTTCACAGTCGTTTCATTGCCCATAATGCCACATTAATGGCGAGCGCCACTCCCTGGGCACCTCTTTGGTTTAGTTTGCAGAGATCGTCCATGATTTGATTCCTGGTTGCAGTAGGGATGCTCCTCGTTTGGAAAGGAATCTTTGGTATAGATCGTCCTCATTTGACTCCTTTTCACTGTGCTATGTTTCTGTGGTGTCTCACTGCTGTGAAAGTACTGGTATGTGAGGTCCCCCGTGGATGTGGGTCATGTAAAGACCCCGGTGGATGCGGGCCTTCTAAGGTCCCCGATGGATGCGGGCCTTGTAAGGCCCCTGGTGGATGCGGGCCTTGTAAGGCCCCTGGTGGATGCAGGCCTTGTAAGGCCCCCGGTCGATGCAGGCCTTGCAAGGCCCCCGGTGGATGCGGGTCGTGTAAGGTTCCGGTGGATGCAGGCCTTGTAAGGTCCCCGGTGGATGCAGGCCTTGTAAGGTCCCCGGTGGATGCGGGCCTTGTAAGGTCCCCGGTGCATGCAGGCCTTGTAAGGCCCCCGGTGGATGCACGCCTTGTAAGGCCCCCGGTGGATGTGGGCCTTGTAAGGTCTCTGGTGGATGCAGACCTTGTAAGCTCCCTGGTGGATGAAGGTCTTGTAAGGTCCCCCGGTGGATGCAGGCCTTGTAAGGCCCACGGTGGATGCGGGCCTTGCAAGCTCCCCGTGGATGAAGGTCTTGTAAGGTCCCCGGTGAATGCGGGCCTTGCAAGGCCCCCGGTGGATGCGGGCCTTGTAAGGCCCCCGGTGGATGCGGGCCTTGTAAGGCCCCCGGTGGATGCGGGCCTTGTAAGGCCCCCGGTGGATGCGGGCCTTGTAAGGCCCCCGGTGGATGCGGGCCTTGTAAGGCCCCCGGTGGATGCGGGCCTTGTAAGGCCCCCGGTGGATGCGGGCCTTGTAAGGCCCCTGGTGGATGCGGGCCTTGTAAGGTCCCCGGTGGATGCGGGCCTTGTAAGGTCCCCGGTGGATGCAGGCCTTGCAAGACCCCGGTGAATGCGGGCCTTGTAAGGCCCCTGGTGGATGCAGGCCTTGTAAGGCCCCCGGTGGATGCGGGCCTTATAAGGTGTTCCTGGATGCAGGTCTTGTAAGGTCCCTGTGGATGCGGGTCTTGTAAGGTCCCCGTGGATGCGGGCCTTGTAAGGTCCCCGGTGGATGCGGGCCTTGCAAGGTCCCCAGTGGATGCAGGCCTTGTAAGGCCCCCGGTGGATGCGGGCCTTGTAAGGCCCCCGGTGGATGCGGGCCTTGTAAGGCCCCCGGTGGATGCGGGCCTTGTAAGGCCCCCGGTGGATGCGGGCCTTGTAAGGTGCTCGTGGATGCAGGTCTTGTAAGGTCCCTGTGAATGCAGATCTTATAAGGTCCCTGTGGATGCGGGTCTTGTAAGGTCCCCGGTGGATGCGGGCCTTGTAAGGTCCCCGGTGGATGCGGGCCTTGCAAGGTCCCCGGTGGATGCGGGCCTTGCAACGTCCCCAGTGGATGCAGGCCTTGTAAGGTCCTCGATGGATGCAGGCCTTGCAAGGTCCCCGGTGGTTGCAGGCCTTGTAAGGTCCCCGGTGGATGTGGGCCTTGCAAGGTCCCCGGTGGATGTGGGCCTTGTAAGGTGCTTGTGGATGCAGGTCTTGTAAGGTCCCTGTGAATGCGGGTCTTATAAGGTCCCTGTGGATGCGGGTCTTGTAAGGTCCCCGTGGATGCGGGCCTTGTAAGGTCCCCGGTGGATGCGGGTCTTGTAAGGTCCCCGTGGATGCGGGCCTTGTAAGGTCCCCGGTGGATGCGGGCCTTGTAAGGCCCCCGGTGGATGCGGGCCTTGTAAGGTCCCAGTGGATGCGGGCCTTGTAAGGTCCCCGTGGATGCGGGCCTTGTAAGGTTCCCGTAGATGCGGGCCTTGTAAGGTGCTCGTGGATGCAGGTCTTGTAAGGTCCCTGTGAATGCGGGTCTTATAAGGTCCCTGTGGGTGCGGGTCTTGTAAGGTCCCCGTGGATGCGGGCCTTGTAAGGTCCCCGGTGGATGCGGGCCTTGTAAGGTCCCCGGTAGATGCAGGCCTCGTAAGGACCCCGGTGGATGCGGGCCTCGCATGGCCCCCGGTGGATGCAGGCCTTGTAAGGTCCCCGGTGGATGCAGGCCTTGTAAGTTCCCCGGTGGATGCAGGCCTTGTAAGGTCCCCGGTGGATGCGGGCCTTGCAAGGCCCCCGGTGAATGCAGGCTCTGCAAGGTCCCCGGTGGATGCAGGCCTTGTAAGGTCCCCGGTGGATGAAGGTCTTGTAAGATCCCTGGTGGATGCAGGTCTTTTAAGTCCCCCGGTGGATGCGGGCCTTGTAAGGTCCCCGGTGGATGCGGGCCTTGCAAGGTCCCCAGTGGATGCAGGCCTTGTAAGGTCCCCCGGTGGATGCAGGCCCTGTAAGGTCCTCGGTGGATATGGGTCATGTAAAGACCATGGGGAATGCGGGCCCTGCAAGGCCCCCGGTGGATGAAAGCCTTGTAAAGACCCCGGTGAACGCAGGCCTTGTAAGGCCCTTGGTGGATGCGGGTGTTGTAAGGCCCCCGGTGGACGCGGGTCATTTAAGGACCGACTTTGCGTCACTACAGTCTGTTGTCCACCATCTTGCCATGCTTTATCAATGAATGTGAAGATGCAAATCCTAAGTAAAAAGTGCGGCGTATGAGAAACTGCTCCGATTATTATGACGAGTTTCATTACAATTCGATGAAATGTCCTCATGCAGCCGTGATCCAGAATGAATGTCGCGGTTCTTGTGTTATTTCTCCACTGTGCGCGGCAGGTGCAGGTCTGTGTCTCATGCAGGTATTGTAGTGGTCATAAATGGCGGTGCCCACTAGGTTCGACCCCATTCTATGTCGTCATTAAGTCCCCTACATGTCTGCAGAGACTGAATATCCATTTCTGTTCTTTTTGATGGAGTTCAAGTCCATCTATCAAGGAATGACTAACAGTCACAAAACAAAATCATACTTTTTAAACAATCAACAAGCCGGGGTTGCTGTGTCTGCTTGTATCGCTGCGCAATGGTTCTCGTTTCCAAACAGCTGACGTGCACTTTGACAAGGAATGTTTTACAGCCGAGGGTCCTCTTCCTGAGTGCAGAATTTGCTGCTGATTCGCAAATGACAACTCTTCTGAGATATCACGCACAAGTGCTCCAGATACCACATGTAGCTGTACTGTCGCCGATGAGGACGAACGCAAACACATGGTGGATACGCGATTCCATTCTGCGAGCGCGCCCGCATTGTAATGCAAGTCTTTCATGTAGGAGAGTAGGATCTGCTCCTTATAGTTACTCCCACTTTTTGCTGATGTTTCACTGTTTTCGACTTTAGTCTGACTGGGATCCTGCTAACCAGGACCCCAGCCTAGCTGATTTCTCTCCAAATTGATTGCATGTACTTTAGGTACACTTCAGATTGGATTCTGGGGTACCCTTATAAGTTCCTAGTATATGGTATACTATATACCCACGGCATAGGTACCCCAGAGGCCTCTCAGGGGCTGCAGTATGTATTATGCCACCCCTGGGAGACTATTCAAAATGACACAACAGGTCTGCTACAGCAGCCTGTGTAAGGTGGTGCATGCACCCCTTACCTAGATATAGGTTCACTATATCTATCCATATCACCGCACATAAAAACCTAGCAGTCACCCCTATGGCAGGCCTTATCAATCCTGAAGGCAGGGTGCTGGGTTTTATGTGAGAGGGTGCCCATGCATGAGCAGAGCCCCGCTGCAGCCTTCGGAACCTCTATTCCGGGGTTGTTTGTGATGCAGCCTACCATATACTCTTAAGTGCATTATAACCTTGCGGTAAATGCGAACTTTAAAACGGCTGCATGGAAACGTGTCGTGTTTGGTGTCAAACACCTTGGAATCATACCTCCACACCAGTAACTGGTGTGGGAGGTATGATTCCACCCTACTAGAGGGAGAAATATGACAGCACCTGTACATCCGGTATCAGCTTTACAAGCCCTCCCATCACAAAATGGATTCTGCCTGCCACAGACATGTCTGCCCTCCTGCTGCTGGACGAAACTCCGGCAGGGGACAGTTGGACAATAGGTTTCCTGTCACAGGGAGGTGTGACCACCTCCCAGACAGGTTTTAGTGTATTGGGGCTGGGTGGGTGCACTCTGAGAGTACTTTGATGCCTGCACTGGGGGCACATTTGGTGTCCCTGTGCATAGTCCAGCTCAAACCGGTTGCAGGGGCTCTCAGCCCCTGCTCTGGCACGAAATTGGACAAAGGACATGGGTGTAGCCACCCCTCTGTCCTGACCCTCCCATAGGTGGGTCCCCAGAGTTTGTCCCACCCCTTCCTTGGGTATAAAGTATAAACCCCTGACTACAGGACTTTAGATTTACCTGGACGAAACTCTGCTACAGAAACCAAGTACTTTAACTATCTACACTACGTTAGATGACCTAAGAATCTCCCTTGGACTAAAGGAGTTACTCCCCTGCAAGGCAGGCACCAAAGACGCATCTGACCGGTTTACATCTACGCAGCTCCTGACGGACTCCAAAGATTTTGCAACACAGGAGGTGGGTTCCCAAGCTTTCCCGTGGCCGACCAGTGCTCTCAGCAAACCTGAGACCCGCAGCCCTCGTGGGGACCGTGCAACCCGAACCCCTGGACACCGTGGACATTTACAGCAGCATATGCTTTTTGGCGATCCCTGAGGCTGTGCTTTTGGCTACTTGTAATCCCGATCCCGAGCAGTGATTCCACCGAATATTACTGGCCTACACTCTACGAGTGTTCCGTGGGCTGGTATTTAGTGATTCCTCTCGAGGACTCTTCGCGATTCCTGGTCCGTTGACCTGTGGGTCCCTGAGAAGGGTACTTTAACTTTCAGTGGGCTTACCTGGTTGCTCCAGACGTTCCCTGACTCTCCATCGCTTGGGGAGTCCACAGGACCTTGCTGGTCCACACCGAAGCATCTTTTCCCTGAACACGTGGGTTGCAGTTGCCAAGGCTTGTTGGTCTCCAATCCGGACACTGACCCCCCAGCACTCAACATCCTTCGTGGGACAGCTCGCCTGCGGACTTTGGTCATCGTCGACATCTCCTGGTCCCCCTCGCTGCAGAGTCAAGCTTCACCCCTTCGCACTTGAAACACCCGACATCGGTGGGCATTCGTCTGCTGAGCCCCTGGTCACTAGCTAGTGACCCAGACTCTGTCCCCTCTGCTTTCAGGTTCTTCTCAGCTCCAATCCAGGCTTGGATCACACCGGACACTTTTCCTGTTCACGGCAGCAGCACTTTGCAGCATTACGCCATTGAAAACGAGGAAGATTCCCGACGCCATTTGACACCTATGCACCCGGCTTCCCTGGGTTAGGTAACACGAGTACTCCGGTGCTCACATGGGTGCTGGCCTTAGAACCTTCTAAGTTTAAAAGGGTTTGCTCAAAGTCCTCTCCTAAGTGTCCTTAAGCTTTAAAATTCCAACCGCGACTTTCCCATAGCATTGTACGGAGCTTGCAGGCTGTGTTCTCACACTGCACGCGTCCCCCGTGGGTCCCCTGTGTCACTACCTTGGGTGGTTCCTTGGGGTCCCAGCGATTCTACGTGCTCTCTAGGCGCTGTGCCTGGTCATGTCGTGGTTGTTTTACCACTTTCTTAATATATGGTTTGGTCCCCCCCTGGAGCCCACTGTGTATTATGCTATTTACTGTTGTTCTAGTGCTTTAATATTGTGTATCTTGTTCTCTAATCTCAAGAAGAGGTTAGTAGAGAGTGTTTAGTAATAAATACATATATTTTATGTATACCTTGTGTGATTCTCCTTTCATTTGGTCATTCATTAGGTTATAATCTGGTGAACCAAGCTGCTTTACATTCCTTCGGGACTTAGCCTGAAGGCTGCTCTCCATAGCGACCACTAGGATAGCTTTCAATAAAGGTTGTCTTTAACCTATCACCATAAGGGGTTGTTTGGACTGATACAAGGTGCCCACTATAACTAGTGGACAGCATATACCAGGCCAACTTCTCACATTTCAGTCCTACAAACACCTTGTACTCTTCCCTATTATATTCCATCTTTTAGTGTGAACTTTAAGTAGGTAGAATTCTATGGTAATATACATTTTGAAACTTTTCAAGTGACATAGGGGATACTTAGATTCCAACACATAGTTATGGTTTATGCTTTCCTATGATTAGGTCTCGCCAGAGCCAGCGCATGCGGTGCTCTGCGAGGCATGTAGTTAGTGGATTTCTAAAGTGCTACCAGAGGCTTTTCCTTGCCTCAAGCTTGCGTTCACGAGCGCGTGCACGCGGGCAGCCGCCATCTGTCTTTCCTCCAACTGGCCGTCATGGCTCATAAAGCCTTACAGTGCTCTCCTAAGTGCCTCGCTCTGCCCCTCCCCCACCACAGAGTGTGTCCCTGCGATCACTTTCGCAGACGCGGGCCCGCTCACTTTTATTTTCTTCCCGCGGCCGCGTCAGTTTCATTTTATTCCGTGCCGTCATATGCTTTCAACAGGACATGAAATATTCCTTAATGTTGCTCCTGAGCCGCCACGCTATACAGATTTTTTTCCCGCATACGTGCAAGTTTTGGTTTATTCAGTTGGTGTATTTTAGTTTCATAATCGACTGCTTGTTAACAACCACTGAGTGTCTTTTTTTTTGTTTTTTTGTGTGGCGTAGTTTGACATAAATATTTTCGGGTTCTGTACTCTCCCCAGTGCATTTTGAGGTAAATCTGGTTACTGTGACTGCCCGCGAGGTGATTCCCTTGACATATATTTCCCTCAGAATGGGCCTCGCCGCAGCTGTGTATGCTTTCCGCGCTGTTTGACGTTCTGGCTGCTCCCGGAAGCGGTCATTGTTTAGTTCAGGATAGTCATTTTCGACCCGTCCCTTGATGTGAGGCAAATGACAGCCGAGGGCTTCTTGATCCTCGAGACAGATGGGCCTGCTCCCTTTCTGCAGGGAACAGCACATATTGTTGCGCAGGATAACGCACTAAGAGGATTCACTTCCTGGAGCCCTCCAGGCATCGATAATACCATTCCTTCGGAATAATTAACTGTTAGGTTCCTTGTCGCCGAAAGGCTAGCACAGGGTGTTTCGCTGTATGTGTTCTTTAGCGCGACCTTACCGTCTCACCTTAAGTATTATTATGTCCAATTAGGAATGGTGGAGGCAGAATGCCAGATTTGTGTTTGGGATGCGTGCCACACTTCATTCACATCCCAGTACCGAACAGGCTCGGCTCTGTACAGAGATCCGAGCACACGGGAAGCAGCATTGGTTGTTTTCCCCTGGAGAAGCACGAACTTGTGTAGGCACTTCTGTGCATATACCCTATACCCGCTTAGTTGTTGGTCATGACGTTTGCTGTGATGTTTAGATCTTCAGCAAGTGAAATGCAAATCCCTTCACTAATTTAGTTGTCGATACACTAAGCACCGACAATAGTCATCTTTTTGGACACTGCTTTCAACGTGATCCTGAGAACAGCTGAAATATGCATCTTCAAAATTGAGTTTGAAATAAAAGTAGAGCCGGCTGCCGAAAAGTCAGCAAACTAAATGTTATGTGGAGTTTAAATTGGGCACATGTGGTCTGGAACACAAGTTCTTACTCATTTGCTTTTTTCATACCTCTTACGCTCACTTTCTCTTAATCTGTGTCCATCAATTTCAAGGTTGATTTCAAAGTATTTATGTCTAACGTGGTGTTGTCGTTTATCTGTATGGTTTTATGGACTTTGTCTCTAAATAAACTATCTTTGAATAGGTGGCCATGGCAGACACCGCCCAGACCTTTGAATGGTGATGTGGGTTAGTCTGTTAGATGGTCAGAAACTTTGCAACAAGTAAATGTTTAAGCTTCTCCCCCTTTGCTCATTTAATCAAAACAAGGTTTGGTCAATCCAGAGATCTAAGTGTCAGACCTTAGTTTAACTTGATATGTTTGCATCTTAAAAATGCGTTACAGCTGTTGCATAGTGTCCAACATTCCTGCAGTGCAATTGTACCTCGTGCAAGAAATGTCTCTTACGTGGCTTCGCAAAGCCTGTCCTTTTCCAGTAGGCAATGACGGGAATTCAAATCTGAAAGGAACTGTCATTTTTGTTACAGACCTTCCTTTGCCCTGTTGATGTGGCAGTAGTCTTGCAGATTTGTTACATGTTGGATAACTGGTATTAACAAGCATTGGCATAGCCAATAGGTCTCGCTTCTGGTACCTTATAAGTATTTAGTTATCCAGCTCAATATCCTTGGTGCAACAACATCAACTGTTGCATGGCTAAACACTTCTAAGGTCTCAAAAGCGAGACCTATTGGCTATGCCAATGCTTGTTTTTTAATAGTCCTTGAGCCGAACGTGCCATTGTAAACCCAGCATGAACGTTTTTCGAGTCCAAGATCACACTGAGGGTCTCCTGTACAACACTGTTTCACAATTGCAGAGCTTGTAAATTGCAAATAAAACAACCTCGTAACCCCAAAAGAGTGTTTTCTTTTGTATTGAACCCCTCTACTAATGGTTAGTTTTTGCGACTCTTTAAAAGGGGATTGGTGACCCAGTATGAATCACACATGGGAGGGGCCTGCAAAGCACATTCCATCATCTTTGAGATTAGCAATGGAATACATCCATGACCTTCCGTTGTGACAAGAATTGTGGTCACATACATGTGTGACCACATACCGACACCTCAAAAGTATTAGTAATTGAGGCAAATGGAAGGCATTCCCCAGGGGCAGCGTGGTGGGCTACCTCGGTGAGACCTGGTAGTGAAAACGGACGCAAGGACGGTGGCCTGCTGGCCTGGGGAGGTCGCCCTTCCTGCATCCACAGCCAATCACGCGGGGCCACACAGTGCAGTCTGCCTCATTAATATGCATTAGACAGCTGCTCTCTGGCCCTGCAGATGCGCCATGTGCGGTGGAATCCATCAGTCTTCAGGTCGCATCACCACTTCTGCAGACGCTGCAAAGCAGTCGGTGCGGATTGGTCCATCCTTGGTTTGTGAATGACTGGCCCTTGCACCTTGGGCCCTTGTACCTTGTTTCACCGCCCCTGGGGTCCATGAGTGACTGACTGCTGCCCCAGGATAACACATGGTCATTCTGGCACTCATGCTGTCTCCATCCCTTTACACGAGGAAAGCATTGGAAAGTGTCTCTGCGTGTGTGGGGGCAGGATGTGCACTCCATCCCAAAATCTATTTATCTGCATTATCTCAAAAAGTCTTAGGAGCTGGGTACAGGCCGGGTGGCACTCTGAACCAGATAGCGCAAATGAACGTACTGCAGAGCAGCTCCCCCAAGAGTTTACTTGTTGTAACTGCAGGACAGAAGACCCAGCTGCAAGGAATTTATGAGCAAGGGGTTTCCCCAGCTGCACATGCCACACCCTCTGAGGATTCAGACATGGTGTGTGCTTCATGTGCCACACCCTCTGTGGCTACAGACAGTGTGTGCTGCACGTGCCACACCCTCTGTGGATTCAGACACTCTGCTACACGTACTACGCCCTCTGTGGAATTAGACACTGTGTACAGCACGCCAAATTCTGTGGATTCAGACACTGTATGCTGTACCTCCCACAGCCTCTGTGGATACAGACAGTGTGTGTGCTGCACGTGCCACGCCCCCTGTGGATTCATACACTGTATGCTGCACACGCCACACCCCCTGTGGATTCAGACACTGTATGCTGTACCCCCCACACCCTCTGTGGATTTAGACAGTGTGTGTGCTGCATGTGCCACGCCCCCTGTGGATTCATACACTGTATGCGCCACGCCCCCTGTGGATTCAGACACTGTATGCTGTACCCGCCACACCCCCTGTGGATTCCGACACTGTGTGTGCCTTAGTGCCGCGCCCCCTGTGGATTCAGACACTGTGTAGGCTGCACATGCCACACCCTCTGTGGATTCAGACACTGCGTATGCTGTACCACCAACCCTTTGTGGATTCAGACACACTATGCTGCACTCGCCACACCCCCTGTAGATTCAGACATGGTGTGTGCTGTACGCGCCATGCCCTCTGGATTCAGACACTGTGTGTGCTACATGTACCACACCTCCAGTGGATTCAGACACAGTGTGTGCTGCACGTGCCACTCCCTCTGTGGATTCAGACACTGTGTGTGATGCACGTGTCATAGCCTCTGTGATTTCAGACACAGTGTGTGCTGCACATGCCACGCCCTCTGTGAATTCAGACACAGTGTGTGCTGCACGTACCACACCTCCAGTGGATTCAGACACTGTGTGTAGGCTGCACATGACACACCCCGTGTGGATTCAGATGTGGTGTCTGCTACATGTGCCACACCCTCTGTTGATTCAGACACTGTGTAGGCTGCACATACCACGCCCCCTGTGGATTTAGACACTGTGTGTGCTGCACGTACCACACCTCCAGTGGATTCAGACACAGTGTGTGCTGCAGGTGTCACTCCCTCTTTGGATTCAGACACTGTGTGTGATGCACGTGTCATAGCCTCTGCGATTTCAGACACAGTGTGTGCTGCACATGCCACTCCCTCTGTGGATTCAGACACTGTATGCTGTACGCGCCACGCCCTCTGTGGATTCAGACACTGTGTCTGCTGCACGTGCCACTCCCTCTGTGGATTCAGACACAGTGTGTGCTGCACGTGCCACTCCCTCTGTGATTTCAGACACAGTGTGTGCTGCACATGCCACGCCCTCTGTGAATTCAGACACAGTGTGTGCTGCACGTGCCACACCCTCTGTGGATTCAGACACTGTGTCTGCTGCACGTGCCTCTCCCTCTGTGAATTCAGACACTGTGTGCTGCACATGCCACTCACTCTTTGGATTCAGACACAGTGTGTGCTGCACATGCCACACCCTCTGTGAATTCAGACACAGTGTGTGCTGCACGTGCCACACACTCTTTGGCTACAGACAGTGTGTGCTGCACGTGCCACGCCCTCTTTGGATTCAGACAGTGTGTGCTGCACGTGCCACGCCCTCTTTGGATTCAGACACTGTGTGTGCTGCACATGCCACACCCTCTGTGGATACAGACACGGTGTGTGCTGCACGTGCCACGCCCTCTTTGGATTCAGACACTGTGTGTGCTGCACGTGCCACACCCTCTGTGGAGTCAGACACTGTGTGTGCCAGTGAAATGGACCTGTGTCATTGCGCACTAGACGTTGCACACATCCTGAGTTGCAGAGTTGGCCACTAGCTTATGTATGTGTGAATGCTCCTTACAGCATCCAGTGGCTGAGGGAACTGACCTTTGGCCCTCGTCTATGGGTTACAAAAGCCCTGCTGACAGCTTCTCTGCCAGACCTGAACACAACAAGCGCTGACACAACCATTTGTTTTGCCAACTCATGGAAGGGGTATTTTGCGCTCTGTGGTCAAGATGAATTCAAGTATTTCCATTAATCACTTTCGGGTTTTCTCCTGGGGATAATAAAAGCTACAGTTGCCAGAGGGCAGTGAGTTTGGGCTTGGGGGCAGTATGATCTGTGTGCCAGAGGGCAGTGACTTTGGGGGCAGTATGATCTGTGTGCCAGAGGGCAGTGACATTGGGGGCAGTATGATCTGTCTGCCAGAGGGCAGTGACTTTGGGTTTGGGGGCAGTATGGTCTGTGTGCCAGAGGGCAGTGACTTTGGGCTCGGGGGCAGTATGATCTGTGTGCCAGAGGGCAGTGAGTGAGGGCTCGGGGGCAGTATGATCTGTGTGCCAGAGGGCAATGAGTTAGGGCTCGGGGGCAGTATGATCCGTCTGCCAGAGGGCAGTGACTTTGGGCTCGGGGGCAGTATGATCTGTGTGCCAGAGGGCAATGAGTTTGGGCTTGGGGGCAGTATGACCCGTCTGCCAGAGGGCAGTGACTTTGGGCTCGGGGGCAGTATGATCTGTGTGCCAGAGGGCAGTGAGTGAGGGCTCGGGGGCAGTATGATCTGTTTGCCAGAGGGCAGTGACTTTGGGTTTGGGAGCAGTATGACCCGTCTGCCAGAGGGCAGTAACTTTGGGTTTGGGGGCAGTATGATCTGTGTGCCAGAGGGCAGTGAGTGAGGGCTCGGGGGCAGTATGATCCGTCTGCCAGAGGGCAGTGACTTTGGGCTTGGGGGCAGTATGATCCGTCTGCCAGTGGGCAGTGACTTTGACTTTGGGGGCAGTATGATCTGTGTGCCAGAGGGCAGTGTGTTTGTGCGTAGTAAGTGATCTCTCACACTCTGTGCCTCGCACTTGCATCTTCTTCCTGGCACTGAGTCCACCCAGAGGTTGAGGGACAGGCCATGCTGTTATCTTTAGATCCTTCCTTCCAGTCACAAAGCCCCAGAGAGCCCGAGTGTTGATGGCCACCTCGTCTCCGGCGTGCCCTCTGCGCACAGACGCGCGGCTTCTCTGTTGGGAGCGCGCCCTGCAGTGGAAACTTCCACCTCATTCAGTTCAATTAGCGCTGCTGCTCTCTGTCACTCCTGCTGAGAGCCTGGGCTGGGGCTGCTCTGCGGCTTGGCTGCTCCTTCTAAGAACTGCTTTGCGTCACTAGATCCTGATCCATTCTGAGAGCGGTGGTGGAGTTGTTACATGGCCCACATCCACGGGGGTCCTTTCATGGCCCGCATCCATAGGGGATCATACAAGACCCGCATCCACGGGGGTCCTTACATGGACCGCATCCACGGGGGGTCCTTACATAGCCTGCATCCACCGGAGACCTTACAAGGCTCGCATCCACGGGGGTCCTTATATGGCCTGCATCCACCAGGGCCTTACAAGACCCGCATCCACCGGGGACCTTACAAGACCCGCATCCACCGGGGACCTTACAAGACCCACATCCAACGGGGTCCTTCCATTGCCTGCATCCACCAGGGACCTTACAAGGCCCACATCCACTGGGGACCTTACAAGACCCGCATCCACTGGGGACCTTACAAGACCCGCATCCACTGGGGACCTTACAAGGCCCGCATCCACCGGGGACCTTACAAGGCCCGCATCCACCGGGGACCTTACAAGGCCCGCATCAACCGGGGACCTTACAAGGCCCGCATCCACCGGGGACCTTACAAGACCTGCATCAACCGGGGACCTTACAAGGCCCGCATCCACCGGGGACAATACAAGACCTGCATCCACTGGGGACCTTACAACACCTGCATTCACCGGAGACCTTACACGGCCTGCATTCACCAGGGACCATACAAGGCCTGCATCCACCGGGGACCTTACTCGACCCACATCTACAGGGGTCCTTACACGGCCTGCATCCACTGGGGACCTTACAAGACCCGCATCCACTGGGGACCTTACAAGACCCGCATCCACTGGGGACCTTACAAGACCTGCATCCACCGGGGACCTTACAAGACCTGCATCCACCGGGGACCTTACAAGGCCCGCATCAACCGGGGACCTTACAAGGCCCACATCCACCGGGGGCCTTACAAGGCGTGCATCCACCCGGGACAATACAAGACCTGCATCCACTGGGGACCTTACAACACCGGCATTCACCGGAGACCTTACACGGCCTGCATTCACCAGGGACCATACAAGGCCTGCATCCACCGGGAACCTTACACGACCCACATCTACAGGGGTCCTTACACGGCCTGCATCCACCTGGGTCCTTCCATTGCCTGCATCCACCGGGGACCTTACAAGATCTGCATCCACCAAGGACCTTCTAAAGCCCACATCCACTAGGGTCCTTACACTACTCTTATCATGAGGGTCCTTAAATGGCCCGCCACACTGTGATCCTTAAATGTCCCTGTTAGACGGCGACCTCAGAGGAGCCCGGAAAGGGGGTCCTGACTTCCCTGAGTCCCACCCGTGTAGTATTGTAGCCGGGCACTGGCGAGAGATTCCCCAGGGGGAGGAATCTCGCAACTAGGATCGTACTTCTGGCACCACACGACACAGAGAGACCACACTGGGTATTCTCAGAACAAGCTTTATCAAATAGGTATCACTGCAAATATGTACAAGGTGAGCACGGGCTCAAGAGTCTCGGAAAGGTAGGGGGTAGCGGGACTGTCTCTGGTAACGGTTCAAAGCAGGGACGTATCCGGCGCACAGCTCACAATCCTCGAGCTGGGGGATACGTGGTCGGAGTCGGGGTCCGGCGGGACCGTGAGAGTCTGGGGGAGCCGCGAGTCACTCAGCAGGGCTCAGGTACCAGTTCGGAGGTCTTACGATCTTCAGGGAGCCGCGAGTCACTCAGCAGGGCTCAGGTGCAAGTTCGGAGGTCTTACGATCTTCAGGGAGCCGCGAGTCACTCAGCAGGGCTCAGGTACAAGTTCGGAGGTCTTACGATCTTCAGGGAGCCGCGAGTCACTCAGCAGGGCTCAGGTACAAGTTCGGAGGTCTTACGATCTTCAGGGAGCCGCGAGTCACTCAGCAGGGCTCAGGTGAGTTCCAGTTCCAGGAGCCGCGACCACGTCAGCAGGCTCTCGTTGTTCCAGCGTCGAATCTGCCGGACAGTCTCAGAGCACCCCTTGTTATAGGTCGCCCCTGCTTTGATGTCCGGAGTCTGCGCAGGCAGGGGTCTTGTCACCTGGGGGCCGCTTGTCGGGGTTTCCTGCTATTGTCTTTTGATCCTTTCAGGGCCGGGTCGGGAGGAGTCCCAGACACCCAGCAGGCACGGAGCCAGCCCGCAGGGAGGCCGGAGGGCCGATCGAAACCCATCGTCCCAGGGGAGTTCAGAGGGGCGATAGAAACTGCTCCTCCCTCTCTCATCCTCTGGAAGCGTGATGTCCCCCAGCCGGAGTGGCGCCTCTAGGCCCGGGTCGCGCTGGGGCCGGGCGGCCATCTTGTTGCAGGGAGTGGGCACGCGGGCCCGGGGTGGCCGAAAGGAGAGAGGCCATGGACGGGGATGTCCGGGGTTGGTGCAGGTGTCCTGGTGGGAAAGGTCGGCTGGGCCGCGTGCTAGGGCTGCAGGCACCAGGTTTCGGTGGTGCGGGGGCACGGAGGGCCATCCTACGAGGCCGGGTCCAACAGTCCCCTTATCTTTGGTGTCCATATACAGCCCCTCTCGCTGGCGTTCTTACATGGCCTGCTCTCACTAGTGTCCCTACGTGTCCCCCCCCCTCTCTCTCGTGTATCCTTCCACGGCCTATTCACTAGGCTCCTTGCATGGCCTGCTGACTTGACTTGGTGTCTTTACAAGTCCGGCTCGCTTTGAGGTCCTTACATGTCTCCCCTCCCCCCATCCTTGGTTTCCATACATGGCTCGTCCCCCGTCATCCCTATAATGCTGGCCCACACTGCAGTCCAAAGAAGTCCCTGCGATCTCTGGCATCCTTACAAGGCTGACTGAACACGTGGGTCCTCACACGTAAAAGTTCAGGACAAAGGGTCGAACTTCGGGACAAAAATTCAGGGCTAAAGTTCAATTTTACGGACACATCCAAGGAGCTGCCCTCCCCGACTTCTTTAGCAATGCATTTATTTACTATATTTTATATTGCATTATTGATTCACTCTGCTGTGTATGAGATTGCCTCGAGGTGCGCCACATTCAGATGGCGCGTTATGTCCTTCGTCACTAGTAAATTGATGCCCCTGAGCACGGTGTCATGGGCATCACCCCTGGCAAAATATACCCAATCTTTCTTGGAGAGAAAGCAACAGCAAAATTATGATTATGGTTCGAACATTTTAGAACCCATGACAAACAGTTTCTGAAACATTAGGGTAAGTGGCTTTTTCACCTCCTGCTAGTTTAGAGAAGTTGAACAAAACATCCGGATCACCGGACCGTCCACCAGACATCAAACCTAAAAAAATTATTGAGGCAGAGCCGATAGTGTGGGCAACAGCCTCACCCTAATGTCAGGATATGGGGTACCCACACCTTGTCTGTAGTCTCACAGCACCATGAAGGCCCGGCTGCTGCATTAGAGTGCATCGGGCACTACGTTTATCTCAGAGCTGGGAGCCCGGCCACCAGAGAAAGGGAACTAAAGAGGAGGGTGAATTCGAGATAAGATGGGAGACTGCACCGCAACTGATCCAAAGGGTCGCTGCTAAGAACTGGACAAATAAGGAAGAGAAGAACATGGCAGGACAGTTACTAAAATCAGACAAGATGGACTCTCCATCAGAATTGTAACGTGTTGCATACCTGTAGATTAGTCTCAGCAAAGAGGCCAGAAACAGAAGGGGCACTGGCAAGTGGTTGAATAAGCAGCACCCCGCCCACCCCATGCAAACACTGCTTGTGCGATGGTCGGTTGGTCTTGCTAATGGAGGGCGGGCACGGGCCTGGACAAGAGCCCTCTCTGCCCGTGTCTTAAAATGGCTCTGCACTGGAGCCGCGTCTGAACCAGTGCTCTGGATCCCTAAGTAGAAAAGAACATGTGGAACCTTCAAAATATGTGGGACCCAAATTACACCACAAACAAAATATAAAAACATTATAAATATTTTAAAAGGCAGAAACAGTTCATTTCAGATGTGTAAGTTCTTCAGTTTCGTTCACTGGAGCGCAGCGCGGCATCGACAGATATTTGAAGTGAAGGTTTTTAAACCTGAACTTGAAACCATTTATTGACCCTCCCTCCCGACAAAGTCACGGGTGAGCAAAGTGAACCCATTGTCTGGAGCCCCTTGCATCATGGCCAATAATATCGCTCTGGATGGTGGAACATTCCAGGCCCTTACAGCCACTCAAGCGAGGGTTTTATACAGGATCCATCATGAACCGAATTACTTGGAAGTGATCTCAAATGTTACAATCAAGTAAACTAGACACATGAAGTCACTTGATTCGTCTTAAATCACACAATGTAGTCATGGGGTGAGCTGAGATTGGATCCCAGGTTTCTGGGTCACACGCAGTGCAGCTAAGCCTCTGACTGGATTGCCTTCTGTTTCTCATTGTTGTTGCTCAATGCTGTAGATGAATAGTGCGCTGTTGCAGTGTACATTTGACCCTATAAAAGGTTCCTCGTGAAGGGGGCGCCGCGCGCTATCATTGCCGCTTTACCCAGTCCGTGTGGAGCTGTACGAGGCGGCGGCCGAAGTCCAGTGAAGGAGGTTTGGACGCTTTGATCCCGAGTGCAGTGGGGGCGGGGGGGGGAATCAAAGGCTACGAAGAACAAACTATTCTCTGCCTGTGTTGTAGATCCTTCAGCATCAGGCGGCTGCATATGTAATGGCGCGCGCCGCAAGTGAAAGATAATGCAAGGTGAAGTCACCGGTGGGCAATCCTCTGTTTCATGTCCCGAAGCCTCTGTTGGGTAACGTGTTCACTGCAGACGCACGCGTGGGCACCAGGGGCACATAGCATTACATCCTCTCTCGCGCAGCGGGGAACGGTGCCCAGTGTATTATTAGTGCTAAGAGGCCCCTGCCTGTCACAGAAAGCGCTGCGAATGTGTAAGTCATTATCTTAAATTTGCATTACACACAGTATAAAACAGGCTACCACACAATGCAGGAAATACATTTAGGTTAAAGACAAAAAAAGTATTTCCAGGGTGTAGATTTTAGTGCAAACATTTTTATGACTGTCCATTAAAAGCAGGCCCTCCGCAGCTCCGCTTGGAACATCCTTCCAGTGCCTCTCAAGAAGAACATATCTTTGTCTTCAGGAAGAGCTTCATCCATGGATGCCTGTACCGGGTCCGAAGCAGCCTTTACCTTTGTAGATTTACCAACTTCAGACATCTGCATGTCTTTGAAGGCAGCGGGCACCTTGCCAAGAAGGCCATGCTCTTGTTGATCTGTCTGCCCCTTCCTCAGGAGCAGAGCACTGGGGACCCTCCCCCTTCCGCTCCAACGGAACCATCTCAACCGGCTGAATTAACACCCGTCTTTTAGCACAAAGACTAAAATTATGGACAAATAACATCTGTTAAAACATCCCTCACAGACAATGGTGATTTGGGTTAATTTAAGGACAGTCCGTGTAAATTACATACGGGTGTTCACCCTACGTGTGGGACTCCCCTGGAGCCACACCCCCTAGACTGCTTGGCACAGGGTTCAGGCCTTCACGACTCCGCCTCCCTGTGCTGCCTCACAGTAGGACGGAACCGCCCCGATGGAGGGGCTCTTCAGGTGCACACTCGTGAGGCGCTGGGACTCCACCGGCCACAACACGGATCATCTCTGCACGATTTGGGGCGAGACATAGAATGCCTGCGACATAAGATCAACTACTCGGAGGACTGGGCTGTATCCAATCACTTTCATACTTACTGTCTCCCAGAGAATCCACAGAAAGGGAATATGCTGACCTGTGAGATCTGCTCTCGAAGCTTCTCGGCCGACACTTCACAGAACCTTTGGAACTTCAAAGAGCCAACTGCATCCGAGCACGGTCAGGTTATCGCACAGGTGCACCACAACCGATCCTCGCTTCCACTTCACGCCATCACCCTTTGTACCATCAGCTTACTTCATGCATAATACAGGCAGCAGAGCACTTCAGCGAAGCATTGATTTATGAAAGGCACCATATCTGCTCAGCAGATTAATCAACAATTAAGAGCATCAACTGCAAGAAATTCCTCTCGCTTCGACCCTGACTGAGAAAAGGAATCTTCAATATGGTAAGACCGCAAAGATTTGTGTTATAAATAAAGTAAGGACCACACACGAGGTGAGTGTGACTCCGTTTATTCCAGTCATCCGCTCTCCACCGTAATCCGAACCTTCGTATGTCAACATTCTATTGTAAGCTCTCTCTGCCCAGCCGTACCAACAGGGCCAGCAGGGAGGAGGGCATGGGCTATACCATTATGTATAAACAATGGAGATTACAACACATCTCCTTACGTGGGGAAACAAAGGAACAAACATTACGGTTGGGATGAGACCACCACTCTGTCCTTGCTCCAAGTCTGTCCATTATCCAGGCGAACAACATTGCGACCAAACTTTTCCACACGTTGATGTGTATGGTACTTGCTACAACCTGTTTGAACATGTGTAGGCTTCTTAACTTGCACTGTGGTGCCAACCTTGTACTCCTGAGCTTTGACACCATGCATCTGGTCATACCACCCCTTGTATTTGCGTTGGTGTTGGGAAATCTTCTCTCTGCTCTTCGCCTGATTAGGGACTACCCTTTTTCCACCTCCCAGCCAACCCGGGTTCATTTTGGTACAGGGTTCCCTACCTCTCAAACAAACAAAGGGAGACACTCCTGTGATGAGATTGGGCGTGGTATGGTAAGACCAGATGCACTCTCTTAAAGAATCTTCAACATCAAACCCACTGGTGATGGCCAATTGAATGTGTTCTTTAATTAACCGATTAGCCCTTTCTACCAACCCATTGGCTCTGGGGCAATAGAGCGCAGTTTTTTCGTGCTTTATGTTGAGATTCCCTAAGAATGACTTCATTGTCTCTGAGGTAAACTGCACCCCATTGTCTGTCACCAATACGGCTGGGATACCCTCATACACCAAAACACTCTTTAAAAATGATATGAGGTTGCTCGTTGTGGTAGATGAAGTGAATTTAAAATTTACCCAATGGGAGGTATAATCTACAAGAACGAACATAAACCTCCTTTGTGTACCTAGGACATCCATAGGACCAATAATGTCCACAGCTAATTTTGTCCATGGAACCTCCGGAACCACAACAGGGGATAAGGGAGCATTGCGTGTGATTTTGCTTTTGTCACTATTTGCACAGCTAATGCATTCCTTTACTTTGAGTTCAATCATGGAGTCCATTTTTGGGAACCAGAAGCAGCCCCTAACTTTGTTCTTCGTGAGGCTCCTGCCCAAGTGACCCTCATGGGCCAGGTCGTTGATTTTGTCCCTCATATTCTTGGGGGGGAACAGCTCTGTTTCCGCCATGTATAACATCAGACTGTATGGACAGTTCGTACCTCACCTCCCAAAAGTCTTTGACTGAATCTGGTACTTGTGAGCGAGTCTCAGGCCAGCCATTGAGGATGAATTGTTTGAGGATGCCCATCTCTTTGTCATCCTTCACACTAGCATCCCACTCTTCTTTAGTTAATGAAGGGAGATGCATGGCTAAAATGGGAGCATCCAACTGCTCCTCGCTGGAATAATCCACAAGTGGAGACCTGGACAGGTAGTCAGCAATTACATTCTCTGGACCTGGGAGGTATTCCACTTTAAAGCAGTAGTTTTCAAGGCCCAAGACCCATTTAGAAATTCTCGGAGAATTGTTATGTACACTTTTTGACGAGAACATAAATGTCAGAGGCTTGTGGCCAGTGTGTATAACAAATTGTATCCCCCACAAGTAAAATTTAAAATGGTTGACGGCCCAGAAGCACGCCAACGCCTCCCTCTCGATGACTGAATAGTTTATTTCCGCCGAGTTGAGGGTCCGTGAAGCAAATGCTATAATGGTATCCTGGCCCTGGTCCTTTTGAGAAAGCATCGCACCCAACCCTTTGTTGGATGCATCCGTTGTGAGAATGGTCTTTTTCCGTGGGTCAAATGACCCTAGTGCAGGTGATCCTAGGATACGATCTTTTATGGACTTCACCATCATGCTGTGTCTCTCCCCCCACACAAATTCTCTGTCTTTCTTTAAGAGCTCACGTAGACCGTCACAAAGATCTGCAAATTTTTTTACGTACTTAGACATGTACTCAACTAGGCCTAGAAATGATTTGAGTTCCTCTTTGCTTGAGGGGTTCGCAGCATCTCTGACAGCTTGAATCAGGCTGTGCTTTGGTTTGAACCCATCCTTCGATATGGTGTGACCCAAATAATCCACCGAGGTCACTTTGATCTTGCACTTATCGAGTTTAACAGTTAATCCTGCATTAGACAATCTTTGGCACACTGTGTTGAGGATCACATCATGTTCTTCCTCCGTCGACCCATACATTAGTATGTCATCCTGAAAACAGAGAGTGTTCTTGATGCCCTCCAGCACTTGTTGCATGACTTTTTGAAAAATAGACGCCGCCGAGGCCAAGCCAAAGGGCATCCTGATGAACATGTAGGCCCCAAACGGCGATGAAAATGCCGTCAGGGGTCTGGAATCAGGATGTAATTCGACCTGATGGTAAGCCATCGACAAGTCTATGACAGAGAAGTAACACCCTTTGCCCATAGTGCTCAACATCTCATTTATATTGGGCAGGGGGAACCTCTCCACCCAGATGTTGTCGTTGAGGCCGCGCAAGTCCACACAGACGCGGATACCACTTCCATTTGCTTTAGAAGCAAGAACTAGAGGGGCCAACCATTCAGATGCCTCTATGGGTTGAATGACGCCCATGTCACACAATTTATCCAACTCACTTTTGAGGATTTCTCTCAGACGGAAAGGAACTGGACGCGCTCTGTGAACCACAGGTTTAGCGCCCTTCTTCACTTTAATTTTGTGTTGGAAATCTTTTAGCTTTCCCAATTTATCAGTAAAAAGATCAGGGAAAGCATCCTGAATGAGTTTATTGCCATTGATAATGTCTACTAAAATGACTTGGTTCTCGTCATTTGGGTCAAGGATAATACCCAGTTCTTTCTGGTGTTTCCACCCCAACAGGTTTGCACCCCTCTCGACTACATACACTTTGCCTACAATGGTTCTACCTTTGAAGTCTATGTGACTACTAACCATCCCCACCAACGGAATAGGGTCTCTGGTGTACCCTTCAGGCGATATGTCAGGAGGGACCAGCATACCCTTGTCGCACCCCAGGAAATTCTCAAAGTCTGCAAGGTTTACTAACGTAAACGGTGAACACGAGTCCGCATACACCTCAAGGGGTTTGTTATCAATGAGGATGACACATTTGGGATAATTTGGCCTGTCCACTTCTTGGCTATCTTTCACTTGAAAAATGAATCTCGCCTGTGATTCCCCGCTTGTGTTGACAGCCCTCGCAGAGTTACTTGACCCATCCCTGCATACCCTGGCCAAATGGCCTCTTCTATTGCATTTTTTACACAAAACCCCACGTACAGAACAAAAGGGGCTGTTGGCCAGATGGTTATTGCTGCCACACCTGAAACATTTCAACCCTTGGCCCTCCCTAATGGGATTACTAGTGGGTGTGCTTTTAATACCTTCTCTATTGATAACCTTAAACACTTCTCCCTCCGAACCTTCACACTGAATGGATGCCACCACCTCCTCTTTAATTTTCATTTCTCTGACACACTTAGCGGTATGCTCAACAGATTGCGCGATTGAAATGGCATCCTTTAAGGATGGGTTTTTTGCCAACAATTTATCTTGTACCTTCCCACTATTCGCACACCTCACAAGTTGATCTCTTATAAGGGAATCATTTAAGTCACCAAAATCACATAATTGTGTTAGACCCCTAAGGGCAGCTATATAATTATTAATCGATTCTCCCTTTCCCTGCACACGACTAAAAAACTTGTGGCGTTCAAGCACCACATTGACCTTATCACCAAAATGTAACTCCAACTTCATAAGAGTGATGTCATACACATCAGCGTTGTCCTCCTCTTCCACTTCTGGCTCAGGTAAAGTTTCATAAACTTTCCGTCCATGAACGCCCAAATTGTGTAACAGAATATGTTGTTTGCGCAACGGAGAGAACCTTTCACCCCCCATAGCGATTAAATAAGATTCGAATAGCTTTGTCCAGTCTTTCCAATGAATTTCTGGATCGCCACACTTGTTGAGGAAAGACGGAGGTTGACTCATTCCAGGAGTGCCCATTTCGTATAGGTTACAAACTCACAGGGTTATATGGCTCTAGACCTCTCTATCCCGACCTTAACAGAAGAAGCACGGACTTTGAAACCCCAAACTTGTGCGGAGAACTTGCAACAATTGACACAGGATTTACTGACCAAAACCCCTGACAGATGTGACACGGTCATACACAGCCCAATGTGAGCGTAGTAGATGTGGGCACTTAACAAATGTAAGGTATGCACGCAATGTGTGCACGTCACAGTGTAAATATAAACCAAAAAACGAAATTAGAGAAGCCCCAAGATGTGTGCGTGCCACAGTGTAGAGGTACACGCTAAAGCGTAAGTAAATCGAGATGCACGTCTGATGTGTGCATATCACAGTGAAGAAATCTGTGTACACGTTGTAGGACTTGTGAAGAATTTAACAACACGCACCATGTGTGCGCATCACAGAAGAAACAAACGTAATTACTGAACTGGATGGATCTTACTTGCACAAACACTGGAAGCTGATCCGGAGACTGCTGACCGGCCCAAAGAGGAATGGTGCGCCGGCAGTATGACACCCCAGGGCGGAGCCAGGAGACTTCGCAGGAAGGCAGCTCCTCAGGATTTAGCCATTGACAGGAGGGAGCGCCGGAGCTGACAGGAATCTGGCTGCTGAGACCGCACGGCTCTCGGTAGGCGCCTGTACTCCACTGGACACAAGGAGCACTGCGGAACCCACCAGACGGTGCACGTAGAATGCAGAACCAAAAACAGCTGAGCACCGTGGTTTCGGGAAGTACGCTGACCAACGCACTCCTCACAGGAACGCCTGAGGCAACGCTCTTGTCAGCTGATCCACGGGGTAGCAGTGAACGTCTTTTGCAATTTTCGCTTCCTCACACCGGAACAATTCATACAGGTTGACGGCCGTCCCAGTGTTTCCACCTACGCCAGACAGACTCCGTGAGGGAAACACGCTGCGCAACAGGAGCGGGACAACGCAGCACAGCTGGGAGAAGCAGCACAGCCTTCAACCAAACTTGACCTCCGATCAAAATCTGACTCGCAACTTGAGTCCATAGCAGGAGAGATAGACACGAAAGGGGAAATGACCAGCTGCCCCCTCCGCAGACGTCGCCAGTGTTATAAATAAAGTAAGGACCACACACGAGGTGAGTGTGACTCCGTTTATTCCAGTCATCCGCTCTCCACCGTAATCAGAACCTTCGTATGTCAACATTCTATTGTAAGCTCTCTCTGCTCAGCCGTACCAACTGGGCCAGCAGGGAGGAGGGCATGGGCTATACCATTATGTATAAACAATGGGGATTACAACAATTTGTTTGCCCGAGACTCTAGAATCCTTTCTGGACTCCTTGAATGATTCTACAGTGGACACTTCTAACACCGGGGATAGTCCTGCTCCCCCTGCTGATGCCTCCACTGGAAGTCGCCACACAGAGGGTGTAGTCACCCTAAAGTTGGGTAGCCCATTGGCTACTACCCTAAATTCCCTTAAAACATCTGAATTCAATATTTGGAGGAGCCCCGGCACCAGACAGTCAGATCCTGCCGTCCTGAGAAGAAGGACACCAAAGAAACGCAGAGACCAAGCAGAAGAGGACATGTGACTGACCTGGCACCAACCCTGTTGTCTCTGACTCCTGCCTCAAAGTCATCCCGTCCTCCAGCTGTACTCCAAAATCCCGGGAGGCCTGCCTGCCTTGGACAAAGACCAGGAACTCCATTGGATTGGTGGAACCAGTCCCCTGCACGTTGCAGGCCAAGTCTGAAGCAGCAACAAAGTGCTTACCGCTGTTGACAAGAGCACTCTAAGAGTGGTAATTGGCTCTCACCAACGTTCCAAGCCCCTACTTCACCCCTGGGGACCTTCAGCCTGAGAGGTCCCTTTCAACTCCGTTTGCCGCCGCCAAGGTTTGTTGGTAGCCAGTCTGTCCACCGACCCCTTCAGTCTTCACTCCAACAAGAGGGCACTCCACAGCATCTGCCACCGACGTCAGAAAGCACCCCGTTCCTGTGATTCTGCATCTATTGTTTTGTGGCATCGACTGTGTGGCAGAAACTGTCTTGGCACGGCCACCATTCGTTGACGGAGGGACCAAGGTGCATCTGTGGAGTACGCGCCCACGGTGACGGACATTTCCTTGTGTCCCTGCATCTTGAGTCCCTGGGCAAGGTAATCAAGAACTGCCTGTTTCACACAGGCCCTGGGACCCCAAAGACCTCTGCTCTGGAAGAGTAGAAATCAAATCTGACTCCAAGTGCCCGTTGGCACAAAGATTTGCAAAAGCCTGTGTGCTTTTACCACCGACCGCGACGGTCTTTAATTGACGGTCCTGCCAGTCACCTGATTCCCTCCATTGTTTGCAATGCTAAATTATTTGATGATGAGTCGGGCAACCGCCGTGATTCGACATCGACCCTCATGGTAAATACCTGACGGTGTTTAAGCATTTTCTTCTGCAACGGTTTTCTTCTGTATTTTTGACCCACATTTGCCAAAAACATATAGATACTTTCTATTTTTGTAAATTGATCTCTGATTTATTCTTGAGTGTGTCTCATTCATTGCCTCTGTGTGTACAACAAATTCTCGGCACTGCCCTCTGATGAGCTTCACTGCTCGCCCGCTCTACAGTAAAAGAGAGCGTTAGTATTTTCTACTTCGGTTGCCCAATCTGGGACCCACTGGACGCTCTGCACAGTTTTCACCTTTTTAGTGCACTATATACAGAGACCGCTTCCTGCGAGATTAACTCTCTTTCGTTTTGCCGAGTCTTCGTCCTCACTGCGCACTCAGGTTTTCTTTTGTTTTTGCTCGTGGGCGCTGTTCTAAAAAGATGAGGATTATTGCAGCTCAAGATTGTTTCATTCTTGTGTGTAATTTCTGAAATGATACTTGAACCCATCGTACAGTACACCCCGTTCCAAGCCACACCAATCGGTCGAATTCACCCCACTCCAATCCACCACACTCCAACCCAACCCTCCCAAATCACCCCATTCCAAGCTGCCCCACTGAGATCCAAAACAATCTGCCCCACTATGATCTAAAACAATCTGCCCCACTCCAATCTCGGTGGCCTTGTGGCTGGTAGCAGCAAGCTCGTTCATGTGTGGCCCTGTGTCTGGTAGCAGCAAGCTCGTTCATGTGTGGCCCTGTGTCTGGTAGCATCAGGCAGGTTCATGCGTGGCCCTGTGTCTGGTAGCATCAGGCAGGTTCATGCGTGGCCCTGTGTCTGGTAGCATCAGGCAGGTTCATGCGTGGCCCTGTAGCTAGTTGTCGTGTAGTTCCTATAAACCTATATAGGATCTGTGCGTTTAGACAACATACACTGTAGGATTGGTGTCCAGACTGATTCCAGACACCCATACGTGTATGTCAGCCTGTGTACCAGCTCGCTCACAGTGTCACTAGAAACCCCTCCTACCAAGGAGAGAATAGTTCTTGGCAACTATTGAACATGACAACTCTGTCCCTTCAGGGATCGTGGAAACAGTGCAGTACTTTTCGCTCAGTCACTCGTGCTCACTTTGTCTCAGAGAGATGCACAGAATAAACGGTGGGGACGCTTTCATTAAGCATTTATTGAACCAGCGCCATTCTAGTGTAAAATAGGTGTGCTGAAACAACAGTCAGACAGAAACAGATATAAACGATTATAAGAACAAACAGAGTAAAAGGATCGTAGACCCCTACAATCATGCTAAAACAATGAATACAGGTAAGTATATAAAATACATGACAATAATAAATGTGTACTCCTATGATGCGACCCTAAATAGATGTACCTAAGTGTACCTACCATGTATGTAGGTGTGGAGCCAAGAATCCCTCTAGGATAAAGCCAACCCCGTTACCCGAAGTGAGAGACTGTGGGACCCCGTCTTGGTCTCGAGATGGACACCCTGCGAGGACTGTCAGACCACTGCGAACTGGAGTGTCTGCGTGCAGGAACCTCAGCGTCTCGCGTCAGTGTGTCAGCATGGAAGTCTTTTTTCTCCTCTCCCTGCCTCAGCAAAGATATGGTGTTTATATACCCAAAGTGCTACCCTCAGTGGATCTACCTTGCTGTGTCATGTCGGGCTAGGATGACGGAAGGAATGACCCTTATATATACATAGTTATTATGCAGAAGATAGTAGTCCTGCTGAGTTTCCAAGAACCCACATGCATAATGGTTGAGGCTAGTTTTCAGTAAAAATCCCGCGTCCTGTAAGCAGTAGCGTAGCTAGGTTAATGGTCAGTACTAAGAATCGTTATGCACTGTAATGTCAGGGGAAATATAGGTGAAAGGTCTGGTTAGTACTTGAGCCTATAACGGGCACCTGTATGAAACATAACATAGTAGCAGGAGGCTGGTTAATGGGTGGCACTGTGGATAGTTGCAGCAGAGTGGTTAATGGGTGGCACTGTGGCCGGCTAATGGGTGGTACTGTGGATAGTAGCAACAGGCTGGTTAATTGGTGGCCATGTGGCTAGTAGCAGCAGGCAAGGCATGTTAATGGTTGGCCCTGTGGCTGCTAGCAGCGAGCTGGTTAATGGGTGCACTGTGGCCGACTAATGGTGATACTGTGGCTAGTACCAGTGGGCTGCTTAATGGGTGGCCCTGTGCCTAGTCAATCAATCAATCCATTTATAGAGCGCGCTACTCACCCGTGAGGGTCTCAAGGCAATGAGGGGAGGGGGGGGGGGTGCTGCTACTGCTCGAAAAGCCAGGTCTTGAGGTGTTTCCTGAAGGTGAGATGGTCCTGGGTCAGTCGTAGGTGGGTGGGTAGGGAGTTCCATGTCTTGGCAGTCAGGTAAGAGAATCATCTTCCTCCGGAGGTGGTTCTGCGAATCCGTGGTACGCTGGCGAGGCTGGCGGAGCGGAGCTGGCGGGTTGGAGTGTGGAACGTGAGGCGGCTGTTGAGGTATATGGGGCCCATGTCGTGGAGAGCCTTGTGAGCGTGGGTGAGGAGCCTGAAGGTGATCCTTTTGCTGACGGGAAGCCAGTGCAGTTCTCTCAGGTGGGCAGATATGCGGCTGTGGCAAGGGATGTCGAGGACGAGTCGTGCGGATGCGTTCTGTATGTGCTGGAGCCTTTTCTGAAGTTTGGCTGTGGTTCATGCAGAGAGGGCGTTCCCGTAGTCCAGTCGGCTGGTGACGAGGGCCTGGGTGACAGTCTTTCTGGTTTCGGTAGGGATCCACCGGAAGATCTTTCGGAGCATGCGCAGGGTGTTGAAGCATGAGGATGAGATGGCGTTGACTTGCTTGGTCATCGTGAGGGAGGAGTCCAGGATGAATCCCAGGTTGCGTGCGTGGTTCCTGGGTGTCGGCACGGTGCCCAGTGCTGTGGGCCACCAGGAGTTGTCCCAGGCAGATGGGGATGTTCTGGGGATGAGGACCTCCGTCTTGTCTGAGTTCAGTTGGAGGCGGCTGAGTTTCATCCATTCCGCGACGTTTTTCATTCCTTCCTAGAGTTTGGATTTGGCGGTGGCTGGGTCTTTGGTGAGGGAGAGTATCATCTGGGTGTCGTCGGCGTATGAGATGATGTTGAGGTTGTGTTTGAATGTGATGGCGGCGAGGGGGCTCATGTAGATCTTGAAGAGGGTTGGGCTGAGCGAAGAGCCTTGGGGTACGCCGCAGATGATCTCGGTGGCCGATGAGCGGAAGGGAGGAAGGTGGGCTCTCTGGGTTCTGTCGAAGAGGAACGAGGTGATCCAGTCCAGGGCATTACCTTGGATCCCGGCGTTGTGGAGGCGGGTTATTAGGGTGCGATGGCAGACTGTATCAACGGCGGCTGAGAGGTCTAGGAGGATGAGAGCGGTTATTTCCCCGTTGTCAAGCAGGGTCCTGATGTCGTCGGTGGCTGCGATGAGGGCGGTCACGGTGCTGTGGTTGGCTCGAAATCCAGACTGGGATGGGTCGAGGGAGCCATTTGCCTCGAGGAACGCTGTCAGCTGTTTATTGACGGTCTTCTCAATGACTTTAGCAGGGAAGGGAAGAAGAGAGATGGGGCGGAAGTTCTTGAGGTCTAGTAGCAGATCACCGGTTGAATGGGTGGCACTGTGGCTAGTAGCAGCAGGCAGGTTAGTGGGTGGTACTGTAGCCGGCTAATGGGTGGCCCTGTGGTAGTAACAACAGGCTGGTTAATGGGTGGCCCTGTGAATAGTAGCAGAAGGCTTTTTGATGGGTGGCTCTATGGCTAGTACCATCAGACTGATTAAAGGGTGGCCCTGTGGCTAGTAGCTGCATGCAGGTTAAAGGGTGGCCCTGTGGCTGGTAGCAGCAAGCTGGTTAATGGGTGGCCCTGTGGCTGGTAGCAGCAAGCTGGTTAATGGGTGGCCCTGTGGCTAGTAGCAGCAGGCTGGTTAATGCCCATGCAATGTCTCTCCCTCCTGTGGGTGCCATACGCAGTAACATCACAAACCTTGAGGGGGGCTGCTGCTAATTACATGGAACCCCCAGGACCCAGTGAGGAGCTCTTAAGCCAGGGGCCCAGTGCCTGTGCACAGTGCGGGGGGGAGGTGAGCTGGAGCTTGAGGCACCCCCGCAGGAGCTGTGGGGCTCTTTTTACGACACTGGCTCCATGAAATATGGTGTGGTAATTCCTGATGAGAAGCGACCCGTGTGAGGTCCACCAATCCTGTTCTGATGCCGGAGGCTGTTGGGGTTTCGCCAGGCTGCATGTTTTGGACAGAACCGTTATTGTCGGATCCACTGATGCACCCAACATGCATAGAAGACCCTGCTCTTCGACTGAACCGCAGATCCTGACTCCCCCCGCCCCCCCCCTCCCCGTCACAGCACCTTGAGACCCTAATGGGTGAGTAGTCGCGCGTTACAATAAACCTGATTGATCGATAGATTACTCCTCATTCTTAGCACACCTGGCCGGCCACTCATGGCCATCAGCGGGCTCAGTCCATACTTGGAGGGGCTGAAGTTCGCCCCAGACCAGTTTGCACAGGTGAGCCTGCCCCTAGTCTCATGCCAGGCATAAGTGCATGCCCCTTCGTCTTGTGATCGAAGATCACACGTTGATAGGTATCTGGTGCTTACTTCGCCATCTGACAAGAAGTATTCCTTCCTTGCTTGTCACATGGCACACCTTCCTGTATGAACCGCATGCTCCTTCACGGCCGCCTCCTCACAGGCGGTGCACTGCGCTGACCAGGTCACATCGCATGGCACACCTTCCTGTATGAACCATGTGCTCCTTCACAGCTGCCCCCTCATACATGCTGCACTGCGCTGACCGGGTCACATGGCACACTGTTCTGTATGGACCCGACTGGGTCACGTCACATGGCACACCTTCCTGTATGAACCGCCTGCTCCTTCACGGCCACCTCCTCACATGCGGTGCACTGCGCTGACCGGGGCACATGGCACACTGTTCTGTATGGACCTGACCAGGTCACATGGCACACGTCCTGTATGGACCTGACCGGGTCACATGGCACACGTCCTGTATGGTCCTGACCGGGTCAATGGTTACATGTCACACTGTCTTGTATGGACCTGACCGAGTCACATGTCACACTGTCCTGTATGGACCTGACCGGGTCACATGTTACACTGTCCTGTATGGACCTGACCGGGTCACATGGCACACGTTCTGTATGGACCTGACCGGGTCACATGCCACAGTGTCCTGTATGGACCTGACCGGGTCACATGTCACATGGCACACTGTTCTGTATGGACCTTACCTGGTCACATGGCACACTGTTCTGTATGGACCTGACCGGGTCACATGTCACACTGTCCTGTATGGACCTGACCGGGTCACATGCCACAGTGTCCTGTATGGACCTGACCGGGTCACATGTCACATGCCACAGTGTCCTGTATGGACCTGACCGGGTCACATGGCACACTGTCCTGTATGGACCTGACCGGGTCACATGGCACACTGTGCTGTATGGACCTGACCGGGTCACATGTCACATGGCACACTGTGTGGAGGGAGGGGCGTGAGGTGGGTGAGAAGGGGGTGGGCTACAAGTCAAGCCTCAGAGGAAGGGGCTGTGTAAGGCAGGAGAGGGAGGAAGGGGATCGACCACCTGCTGAAAACCGCAGCTGACCCATGACCCCAGCCGCCCAGTCTGACCGTAGTACCGCCTCAGGCCCTCCACGACCTTCATCGGGACTGTCTTAATGTTTTGTGCTTCACAGGGGACAGTTTTGCTGTTTCCCAGTTTTATAATGCAGCCCCAGCCACTTAATTCCCCATGATCACCCCCCTGCGCCTTTTGACGAGGCGCCTAGAGGTGCTATAGTGGGCGCTGCACTCCTTCATGTGTGTGCTTTCCAGGTTCTCTCACAAAACCACATGGCTTTTTGTGTAATTTCTATTTCCTGAGCAGTAGTAAGACTTTATTGTTAGGATAATTAAAACTTCCAATGCATCCCAATGTGATCACCAGATACAGCGTCATCGATAAATGACATCATAAGAACCGTCATCAATGAGTGGAAACACCCCAGATTCTCCTCATTGGAGCTGAAAGGAGAGCTCGTGGCCCCGAGTCGTCTGTCCCATGGTCCGTCCATGTGGGGCCCCTGCAGACTGTGCCCCGGCGAGGCCTGGACACAGCGCTTCAATGCTCGAGGGCTGCAGAGCTCGGGCCGCGACGTCCCCGTTTAATGGCATTTAAAATATCCCTGCGGGCGGTGCTACAACCTTGAGTGTCCAACGTGCAAAGAGCGAAAACAAAGTGCCGCGGCCTTGACTCCGTGACCTCCTTCACGTCACAGCTCTTCTTCTGATGGCCCAGTGACCTCCTTCACTTCACAGCTCTTCTTCTGATGACTCCGTGACCTCCTTCACTTCACAGCTCTTCTTCTGATGGCTCAGTGACCTCCTTCACTTCACAGCTCTTTTTCTGATGGCTCAGTGACCTCCTTCACTTCACAGCTCTTCTTCTGATGACTCCGTGACCTCCTTCTCTTCACAGCTCTTCTTCTGATGAGTCAGTGACCTCCTTCACGTCACAGCTCTTCTTCTGATGAGTCAGTGACCTCCTTCACTTTACAGCTCTCCTTCTGATGACCCCGTGACCTCCTTCACTTCACAGCTCTTCTTCTGATGACTCAGTGACCTCCTTCACGCCACAGCTCTTCTTCTGATGAGTCAGTGACCTCCTTCACTTCACAGCTCTTCTTCTGATGACTCCGTGACCTCCTTCACGTCACAGCTCTTCTTCTGATGGCCCAGTGACCTCCTTCACTTCACAGCTCTTCTTCTGATGACTCCGTGACCTCCTTCACTTCACAGCTCTTCTTCTGATGGCTCAGTGACCTCCTTCACTTCACAGCTCTTTTTCTGATGGCTCAGTGACCTCCTTCACTTCACAGCTCTTCTTCTGATGACTCCGTGACCTCCTTCTCTTCACAGCTCTTCTTCTGATGAGTCAGTGACCTCCTTCACGTCACAGCTCTTCTTCTGATGAGTCAGTGACCTCCTTCACTTCACAGCTCTCCTTCTGATGACCCCGTGACCTCCTTCACTTCACAGCTCTTCTTCTGATGACTCAGTGACCTCCTTCACGCCACAGCTCTTCTTCTGATGAGTCAGTGACCTCCTTCACTTCACAGCTCTTCTTCTGATGACTCCGTGACCTCCTTCACTTCACAGCTCTTCTTCTGATGACTCAGTGACCTCCTTCACGTCACACCTCTTCTTCTGATGACTCCGTGACCTCCTTCACTTCACAGCTCTTCTTCTGATGACTCCGTGACCTCCTTCACTTCACAGCTCTTATTCTGATGACTTCGTGACCTCCTTCACGTCACAGCTCTTCTTCTGATGAGTCAGTGACCTCCTTCACGTCACAGCTCTTCTTCTGATGAGTCAGTGACCTCCTTCACTTCACAGCTCTTCTTCTGATGACTCCGTGACCTCCTTCACTTCACAGCTCTTTTTCTGATGGCTCAGTGACCTCCTTCACTTCACAGCTCTTCTTCTGATGACTCCGTGACCTCCTTCACTTCACAGCTCTTCTTCTGATGGCTCCGTGACCTCCTTCACTTCACAGCTCTTCTTCTGATGGCTCCGTGACCTCCTTCACTTCACAGCTTTTCTTCTGATGGCTCCGTGACCTCCTTCACTTCACAGCTTTTCTTCTGATGACTCAGTGACCTCCTTCACTTCACAGCTCTTCTTCTGATGACTCAGTGACCTCCTTCACGTCACAGCTCTTCTTCTGATGACTCAGTGACCTCCTTCACTGTACAGCTCTTCTTCAGATGACTCAGTGACCTCCTTCACTGTACAGCTCTTCTTCAGATGACTCAGTGACCTCCTTTACTTCACAGCTCTTCTTCTGATGACTCCGTGACCTCCTTCACTTCACAGCTCTTCTTCTGATGACTCAGTGACCTCCTTCACTTCACAGCTCTTCTTTTGATGGCTCCGTGACCTCCTTCACCTCACAGCTCTTCTTCTGATGAGTCAGTGACCTCCTTCACGTCACAGCTCTTCTTCTGATGACTCAGTGACCTCCTTCACTTCACAGCTCTTCTTCTGATAACTCAGTGACCTCCTTCACGTCACAGCTCTTCCTCTGATGAGTCAGTGACCTCCTTCACTTCACAGCTCTTCTTCTGATAACTCAGTGACCTCCTTCACTTTACAGCTCTTCTTCTGATGACTCAGTGACCTACTTCACGTCACAGCTCTTCCTCTGATGAGTCAGTGACCTCCTTCACTTCACAGCTCTTCTTCTGATGGCTCCGTGACCTCCTTCACTTCACAGCTCTTCTTCTGATGGCTCCGTGACCTCCTTCACTTCACAGCTTTTCTTCTGATGGCTCCGTGACCTCCTTCACTTCACAGCTTTTCTTCTGATGACTCAGTGACCTCCTTCACTTCACAGCTCTTCTTCTGATGACTCAGTGACCTCCTTCACGTCACAGCTCTTCTTCTGATGACTCAGTGACCTCCTTCACTGTACAGCTCTTCTTCAGATGACTCAGTGACCTCCTTCACTGTACAGCTCTTCTTCAGATGACTCAGTGACCTCCTTTACTTCACAGCTCTTCTTCTGATGACTCCGTGACCTCCTTCACTTCACAGCTCTTCTTCTGATGACTCAGTGACCTCCTTCACGTCACAGCTCTTCTTCTGATGACTCAGTGACCTCCTTCACTTCACAGCTCTTCTTCTGATGACTCAGTGACCTCCTTCACGTCACAGCTCTTCCTCTGATGAGTCAGTGACCTCCTTCACTTCACAGCCCTTCTTCTGATAACTCAGTGACCTCCTTCACTTTACAGCTCTTCTTCTGATGACTCAGTGACCTACTTCACGTCACAGCTCTTCCTCTGATGAGTCAGTGACCTCCTTCACAGCTCTTCTTCTGATGACTCAGTGACCTCCTTCACGTCACAGCTCTTCTTCTGATAAGTCAGTGACCTTCTTCACGTCACAGCTCTTCTTCTGATGATTCAGTGACCTTCTTCACGTCACAGCTCTTCTTCTGATGAGTCAGTGACCTCCTTCACAGCTCTTCTTCTGATGACTCAGTGACCTCTTTCACTTCACAGCTCTTCTTCTGATGACTCCGTGACCTCCTTCACTTCACAGATCTTCTTCTGATGACTCAGTGACCTCCGTCACTTCACAGCTCTTCTTCTGATGACTCCGTGACCTCCTTCACTTCACAGCTCTTCTTCTGATGAGTCAGTGACCTCCTTCACTTCACAGCTCTTCTTCTGATGACTTTGTGACCTCCTTCACTTCACAGCTCTTCTTCTGATGACTCTGTGACCTCCTTCACTTCACAGCTCTTCTTCTGATGACTCCGTGACCTCCTTCACTTCACAGCTCTTCTTCTGATGACTCCGTGACCTCCTTCACTTCACAGCTCTTCTTCTGATGACTCCGTGACCCTCACGTCACAGCTCTTCTTCTGATGACTCAGTGACCTCCTTCACTTCACAGCTCTTCTTCTGATGACTCCGTGACCTCCTTCACTTCACAGCTCTTCTTCTGATGACTCCGTGACCCTCACGTCACAGCTCTTCTTCTGATGACTCAGTGACCTCCTTCACGTCACAGCTCTTCTTCTGATGAGTCAGTGACCTCCTTCACGTCACAGCTCTTCTTCTGATGACTCAGTGACCTCCGTCACTTCACAGCTCTTCTTCTGATGACTCAGTGACCTCCTTCACTTCACAGCTCTTCTTCTGATGACTCCGTGACCTCCTTCACTTCACAGCTCTTCTTCTGATGACTCAGTGACCTCCGTCACTTCACAGCTCTTCTTCTGATGACTCCGTGACCTCCTTCACTTCACAGCTCTTCTTCTGATGAGTCAGTGACCTCCTTCACTTCACAGCTCTTCTTCTGATGAGTCAGTGACCTCCTTCACTTCACAGCTCTTCTTCTGATGAGTCAGTGACCTCCTTCACTTCACAGCTCTTCTTCTGATGACTCCGTGACCTCCTTCACTTCACAGCTCTTCTTCTGATGACTCCGTGACCTCCTTCACTTCACAGCTCTTCTTCTGATGACTCAGTGACCTTCGTCACTTCACAGCTCTTCTTCTGATGGCTCCGTGACCTCCTTCACTTTACAGCTCTTCGTCTGATGAGTCAGTGACCTCCTTCACTTCACAGCTCTTCTTCTGATGACTCAGTGATCTCCTTCACTTCACAGCTCTTCTTCTGATGACTCAGTGACCTCCTTCACGTCACAGCTCTTCTTCTGATGACTCAGTGACCTCCTTCACTGTACGGCTCTTCTTCTGATAAGTCAGTGACCTCCTTCACGTCACAGCTCTTCTTCTGATGAGTCAGTGACCTCCTTCACGTCACAGCTCTTCTTCTGATGAGTCAGTGACCTCCTTCACTTCACAGCTCTTCTTCTGATGAGTCCGTGACCTCCTTCACTTCACAGCTCTTCTTCTGATGACTCCGTGACCTCCTTCACTTCACAGCTCTTCTTCTGATGACTCAGTGACCTCCGTCACTTTACAGCTCTTCGTCTGATGAGTCAGTGACCTCCTTCACTTTACAGCTCTTCTTCTGATGAGTCAGTGACCTCCTTCACTTCACAGCTCTTCTTCTGATGAGTCAGTGACCTCCTTCACTTCACAGCTCTTCTTCTGATGACTCAGTGATCTCCTTCACTTCACAGCTCTTCTTCTGATGACTCAGTGACCTCCTTCACGTCACAGCTCTTCTTCTGATGACTCAGTGACCTCCTTCACTGTACAGCTCTTCTTCTGATAAGTCAGTGACCTCCTTCACGTCACAGCTCTTCTTCTGATGAGTCAGTGACCTCCTTCACTTCACAGCTCTTCTTCTGATGACTCAGTGACCTCCTTCACGTCACAGCTCTTCTTCTGATCAGTCAGTGACCTCCTTCACTTCGCAGCTCTTCTTCTGATGAGTCAGTGACCTCCTTCACTTCACAGCTCTTCTTCTGATGAGTCAGTGACCTCCTTCACGTCACAGCTCTTCTTCTGATGAGTCAGTGACCTCCTTCACTTTACAGCTCTTCTTCTGATGACTCCGTGACCTCCTTCACAGCTCTTCTTCTGATGGCTCAGTGACCTCCTTCACTTCACAGCTCTTCTTCTGATGACTCCGTGACCTCCTTCACTGTACAGCTCTTCTTCTGATGGCTCAGTGACGTCCTTCACTTCACAGCTCTTCTTCTGATGACTCAGTGACCTCCTTCACTGTACAGCTCTTCTTCAGATGACTCGGTGACCTCCTTCACTGTACAGCTCTTCTTCAGATGACTCAGTGACCTCCTTCACTTCACAGCTCTTCTTCTGATGACTCCGTGACCTCCTTCACTTCACAGCTCTTCTTCTGATGACTCCGTGACCTCCTTCACTTCACAGCTCTTCTTCTGATGACTCAGTGACCTCCTTCACTTCACAGCTCTTCTTCTGATGACTCAGTGACCTCCTTCACTTCACAGCTCTTCTTCTGATGACTCCGTGACCCTCACGTCACAGCTCTTCTTCTGATGGCTCAGTGACCTCCTTCACGTCACAGCTCTTCTTCTGATGACTCCGTGACCCTCACGTCACAGCTCTTCTTCTGATGGCTCTGTGACCTCCTTCGCTTCACAGCTCTTCTTCTGATGACTCCATGACCTCCTTCACTTCAGAGCTCTTCTTCTGATGAAGTAGGAGAAGGACTATCCTCATGTTCTGGTCTTGTAGATGCGTGGGATTGTGGCTAGAGAGAGGTCGGCTGATCGGGGGTTTCTCTTGGGGGCGTGGAAGAAGGGGCGGTGGTTTCGGTATGCTGATCCAATGTTGTGGTGGGCCTTGTATTTGTGCGCAAGGAGCTTGAAGGTTATTCTTCTTTCGAATGTGACAGTAAGGGGAGGTGATCGTTTGGGTATGTGACAGTGAGGGGGTGTTGTGCGGGTATGTGACAGTGAGGGGGTGTTGTGCGGGTATGTAACAGTAAGGGGAGGTGATCGTTTGGGTATGTGACAGTGAGGGGGTGTTGTGCGGGTATGTGACAGTGAGGGGGTGTTGTGCGGGTATGTAACAGTAAGGGGAGGTGATCGTTTGGGTATGTGACAGTGAGGGGGTGTTGTGCAGGTATGTGACAGTGAGGGGTGTAGTTTTGTGGGTATGTGAGAGTGAGGGGATGTGGTTGTGCAGGTATGTGAATGTAAGGGTGTGTCATTGTGTGGGTACGTGACTGGTGTTGTGGTTGTGCGGGTTTGTGGCAGTGAGGGTCTAGAGCACCCCATGCAGTGAAAGCTGTAATCCCATTTGTTTTTTGCCCTTTCACCAGGCCGCCTTCCTTGGACTGTTGGCTGAAGGTATGAGGTGGAAGGATGGACATGGCAGTTCCCATCCTTATCACAGTCCTGACTTCCTGCCTCAAAGTTCATGTTTTGTGCCTGTTGATCATGGATTGTGCTTTTGTTTAAATGTTTTGCCTGCTGTGGGTTCTCCATCACATGTGGAGCTAGCAGAGAAATTTTGGATCTTGTAATGTTCACTGCAACTTCGAGAAATGCTGTGACTGTTGGTGTGCGTCCCGGGTTGTAGCCTCCCCGGGCAGTGTCTGGGTGTACTTCCATCCTCCCTGCGCTCTTGCCTTCTCAGGTTCTCTAGGTTGATCTTCCTGCTCTCTGAGTACCACTCACATCAAAGAAGGGTTTGGGCGGTGCTGTCCACTGACTTCACCTTGCAGAGACAAGCTGGGCGTGAAGGTTTTTCCCATCTGTGGCATCGCTCCCAAAAGTTCAAGTCTTGTTAGAGCAAGCCTTCTGCTCGCCTCCCTGCCTTGTAGGTCTCTCAGGGGTGGCTGCTGGTGTGGATGGAGTTTGAAGGCCTCCTTCCAGCCTGTGCAGACTCCAGCAGTGATAGAAGGAATGTTTGAACACATCAATGCAATGGGTACTCCATGTCTACTGAACATAAGGTAGATGACAGCCATATTTAAGTTCTGAAGATCATTGATTACTGACACATTCCAGTCAGTGTAAAGTAAACAGAGTGCACTTAGCTCAGGGCCACTGAGCAGCAAAGAATGAGGAAGTGGTCGTGATTCACGAGAGTGCATGGACGAGGTGCAGCTCTTGATTACTTCTCGTGATGTGTTAGGGTTATATTTTGTTTACATTTCTGTTTCTAGGAAGTGTGATTGTTGGCTGTGGGGGTTTTAATGGGTGCAGACAGAAAATGAGTAGAAAAAAACAGACTCCCTGCTTCCTGTCCTGACAGAATCTGAATGAGGCTCAGAGGCAACAGTGGCTGCAGTGGGGGAGTGGACAGGGGAGATCAGTGAGAGGAATGGGGAGACAGTCCTCTGGTAGTCCATAAACCTATATCCTCCTGGGTTCCAAACATGTAGGAGGATTGCCAAGCTGGGGTACCACACCTCCCATGTCCCCAAGCATCATTCTCCAACCCATCCACCTCTGGTGGATAGGGGGCCTTCTGGCCACAAACCACATGGTGTTTGATTGATTGAACGCTGGAGAGGCAGGAAAATAGTGAAATACTTTTCTCACAGTGAATGCCGGCGGCTGGGGACTCAGTGGGTCGTAGACCTGAGTGCAGAGGGATGGGCAGTCTCATGGGTTGTGAAGGCCAAACAAGGAGTTAGTGGTAAATGTCTCACCGGCGGTGAGGGCTGCAGAGGGTCTCATACGACTAAGGCTGAGTGAGGGTTAGTTATGGTGCTTTGAGGATATCTGATGGTCAGTGCAGAAGGGTTGAGAGCCCCCTAGGGGGTCTTCAGGGTTGGTTGGTAGTCTCTGGCCAGTAGAAGTGTTCTCATGGTGTCTTGGCTTGCAGGATGCGGTAGAGAGCTTGTGAGAGCCCTCTGAGGGTCTCTTAGTATTATCTGATGGAATGAGAAGCCCAGGTCAAAACTTCTGAGAGTCTCTCAAGGACAGCTATGGGGGTCCTGGGTTCCCTGAGGGTCAGAAGAAAATCTCTTATAGGAGGTTGAGGGCAGGTGCATGCGGTAGGTGGTGTAGTGTTGTATGAGTTGGCAATGACTGAACCCATTTGGCTCCTGTTGGACTCCGTAGGGCTGCAACATTAAGTGCTAGAGCATAGTCCAGTTAATGCAGGTTTAGAATGTGGAGTTTGTGGTTACATGCAGACAAATAAAGACGTTTAATACTAAGTTCCGGATGTTGTGTAGTCATTAGTGGGTACCCAGGCTGGGGAGGATACAACAATTTGCGACGAAATAGGGGATAAGTAGTTGAAGATCGCCAGTGCTCTCCCAGAGTTTTTGCCATCGCCCAAGCAATCTGCTCATGCGTGCCACATGTGCCTCCATCGAGGTACCGAATCGATGCTTGGCATATGTGGTATTAGATCGCAACTCCAGCCAATGGAGATAACGAAAGTGTCATTGAGAGGTCTACACATCGATCGGACAAGTAACTGCTGGTAAGGCCATAAAGAGAGATGCTGCGCTACTACGCAACATAGAGCTATACATCTTACAGAGTAATAACGAAGAAGGCAGATACAAACGGATGCAGGAAAGAAACACTGAAGACTGCCCTAGTCAAATACATGTAGAATACTTAACGGCGATAGGTGATTGAACAATTGATAATAAAGCATACTGTTGTTGTACTTGCCACAGCCTCAACAAGAAGAGCTCTACAACCTCAACGCTGGGCGAAGAGACCCAAGAAGAAGTCCGGGCTGTGTTTGCTGAGCCGTCCAATACCTGTGGTGGCACACTATCAAATCTGTTGAGTGGGGCTCAGAACAACTCCACAGGTCTTCGAAAACTGAAACGGAGAGAGGGACGATCCGGAAAGGGAAAGTTTTTCAATGCCAGGAAAGAAAAAAGCCTCCCGTCATTGTCACAGATGGTCCCGAGGCCAGCACATCACAAGGCCTCAGAAATGGTTTGCATGAACAAGATCACCAAGCAGCGTCAGAGAGAACGCTACCGTCAATGTCAGTAAGTTCCACACAGAAATGCAATGCTGCCGCTTTCTTGAACCCAACACCACCATTCGATACCACCAAAAAGTAGAATATTGGTTACAGATGGACTGCTTAGATAAAGTCCATTGATGATTTAATTGATGCAGTAGAAGAAACATACAACAATAAGATTATCAAATATCTTAAGAAACTAGCTGGTGAAGGTGTAAAAGAAGTCTTTAAGAAAATAAAGAAAATGCTGCGAGTTGACGACATTACATATTGTCAGATCAGAGACTCCTTGAATCTGAAGTTCCTTCCAATGCCGAATGTAGATTACGAAAGATACATTTTCATTCAAGAACGACAGAAAATTTGTTAGACCATCGATGAATTTGTTGGGAGACTAGATACACTCATCAAACACTGTAAGTTCAATGAATTTAATGATGAGGAAGCAATACTTCTCAGAGTTACTGATTAATTTCTGTCAGATTCATTCAGACGACAAATACTGAGAGAAACTCTTAGGGCGTTATTTAGATCTCGGCAGACGAGTTACTCTGTCACAACATGAAAAGTAAGTCAAAGTACAAGGCTGAAGGACACAAAGTGATGTCTCCATGGAAAAGGAAGTTGTGATCCCGGCGTGGATTTTTGTTTCCACATGAAAGTAAATGTCTCACCATTGGACAGATATGCTCAGGCGGTGGAAGGAGAACCTTTTTGTAACGGTTTGCAAGGCAAAAGAAAAAGTAAGTGTGTCACAGCGCGAAGACAACAATTGGCACCCAAACGTTCCAGAAGCGATGTTTGACACACCCACACAAGGCCAAGCGACCATACCAGCTGAGGCAAATCGACACCAAACAAAGTCAGCCGCCATCTAAATCATCGTCAAAGAGTTCTTCACTATCAATATCGAGTGAAAGTAAGATGGTCGTGCCATGTCCATGTTTGCCTCAGAAAAATGTATGCATGTCTTACTGGCTGCATGTGAAGAAAAACTTCAGTCAAAGAAAAATCGCGATAAGAAAGCGAAAAAAACATTCAAACATTGTCTGAAGATTATAATAAAAATAAACAGTTGTTCAATACCTTTCATTATTGACAGTGGTGCATCAATAAACATCATGCCCGAGGAGAAATACAATGAACCTCCTCCGGTGCCACGACTCATGCCATTGAAATCTAAAATGTGTACAAGCACTGAATCGATGCCATTGAAAAGCCAAGATAGCGCCAAAACACTAGAAAACCAAAGTACACGCACCCATTCATGTGCTTCAAGGTGCAGCGTTAAGTGCCTATGTACTCCGTTTCAGCACAGCTTCTGATATGTGACTGGTGTCAGTGAACTACAACATGGATGCTCATCACAAAATAGTAAGTCAGTTCCCTTCGTTGTTTCATGGGCTAAGAAAACTTCAAACTATGAAAGTACAGTTGCATATTAATGAGGGTGTCCGTTCTGTTGTTCAAAGATATAACAAATTGCATTTAATTTACAAGAAGCTGCTGAAAATGAACTTGAATTGTTACTCAGACATGATATCATTGAGCGCTCTACTGGTCCAACGACATGGGTTTCTCCCATTATGGTAGTACACAAAAAGGACTGTGAAGGAACTGTACGTATCTGTGTTGACATGCGTCAAGCAAACAAGGCAATTGAAAGAGAAAGACCTCCAGGTCCGCACATTGCCGCCATAATAACACAATTGAACAGTGCAAAGATTTTATCGCCTTGATTTGAATAAAATATATCATCAATTGGAACTCAAAGAGAATTGTAGGTACATTACATCCTTTTCCACACATATTGTTCTGTTCTCATATAAAAAACTGAGTTTTGGAGTGTCATCAGCCACAGAGCTTTTTAAAGATGTCATTCGATGTATTATACAGCCTGTCATGAATGCTTTCAATTATAATGATGACATATTGGTTTTCGAGCTACACAGAAAGAGCACAATAATACTTTAATGCAAGTGTGTCGTTTATTTGCTGATGCTGGTTTAACTTGAAATGCTGAGAAATGTGAATTCCATATGAACAAACTAAAATTCTTTGGCCATATCATTTCTGATGAGGGAATGACCCCTGATCCAGCTAAAGTGCATTTGTTGTCAATTGCCAGTCCCCCACAGGATGTTTCCATGTGACGTTCATTCCCTGGTATAGCCAGTTACTGATTTAGTTACGTACAAGACTCCCACTGTAAGTGCTCCGTTGAAAGACCTTACGAAAAAGAAGGGTTAATATCATTGGTCACATGAATGCATGCACAGCTTAAAGAGAATCAAACAAGTTATTTAGAATGCTACTGAAATGGCATACTTTTATCCAAAGCCTTTTACAAAAGTTGTTGTTGATGCTAGCCCAGTCGGGTTTCGTGCTATCCTTGCACAGCGCAGTGGACACCCAAATGCGCGAAGACATATTGTGGCATATGTACGGAGAGGTTTGCCCCAAACAGAACGTGCCTATTCACAACTTGAGAAAGAAAGTTCATCAGTGGTTTGGGCTTGTAAACATTTCTACATGTTCTTATATAGAAAGCTTTCACGCTTGTGACAGATCATCGAGCATTATTGACCATCTTTGGCAATCCAAACGCCAAGAGGCCTCCTCGCATTGAACAGTGGGGTTTATGATTACAAGAATACAGTTACAAAATATCTGTACAAGCTCATGGTCCCCCTTCTAAGACGGCTGTGGCCTACATAAATATCATTGTGAAATCAAGCACACCAGCTGCAATTTCGATAGAACAAATTGTCACTGTCATGGGTCAAGATAGTGACATGTTAAAATTAAAGGACATTGTGAGAAGTTGGCCTGGTATATGCTGTTCACTAGTTCTAGTGACCACCTTGTACCATGCCAAGCAACCCTTATGGTGTGGTTGTAAGTCAACCTTTTTGGACTAGCTGCCCTAGTGGTAGCGTAGGCTAAGCAGTCTTTGAGGCTAAACTCGTGATGCGTGTTAAGCAAGCTGTTTTACCAGTAGTAACCCCCTTTTATACCAATGAAAGGACACCACACAGATATATATTCAAAATATATATGTATTTATTTCTCAAAGTAACCCCTAGTCTCTTTATGAGCACAGGAGCACAAATCGTCAAACAAGATTATCACAGAATACACAGAAGTTGCACTTTATATGGATAGGCCCTGGTGGCCACTCGAACCATATACTAAAATAGTGGTATAAGTACCACGAACAGAAAAGGGAAAAGGCCTAGGGCCTCTAGAATCGCTGGGCCTACAAGGAGCTAACGTCAGTTAGTGACCAGGAGGTCCACGGGTGGCGTGTGCAGAGCAAATAGTCACACGCGTGCTCCCATAGGTTTCAATGGGTGCGTAAAAAGTACAAAGTTACTGCAAAAGGAATCTTCCGGATGACCTAGGAACTTAAGATTTGGAACACAGGCACTAGAGATGTAATACTACACTTGGGCACAGGTGTGCCAGCTTTACCTCACCCACAGGAAGCGGGTGCATAGGCCTCGAAGTGCGTCGGGTTTCTTCTATCTGTTCCGTGGGGCCTGTAGACAAAAGTGCTGCAGGCGGTCGGTCGGGAAGAGATGCAGTTGATCCCAGAGTGGATCGGAGATGTTGAAGACCTGAAAGCAGAGGGGACAGTGTTCACAGTCACTAGCCAGTGACCAGCGTGGCACCAGGTGGGTACCAGGCGATGTCGGGTGCAAACAGGAAGGAAGGTGTAGCTTGACTCTGCAGCCACGTGGTCCCTGAAGGTCGACGACGTCCAGGAGTCGAGTCACGAGCTGTCCCACGCAGGCTCTCGCTGTCGGCGGTGTCGGCGACTTGATCGAAGCAAACAAGCCTTGGCAAAAGCAATTGTTGTAGGCAAGGAGATAAGCTGATGGTTCTGACCAGCAAGGTCAGAGGAACTGCTCCTTTGGAGGGGAGCAAGGGCCAGTCTGGAGCAACCAGACCAGCGGTGTTTGTCGTAGATTTCGTCGCCAAGATGGCCACTAGCCAGCGGGCCAGCAACCGGTTAGGCGCGTCGAGTGGCAAAATGCAGAAGGGCCCCACGCAGATCGTGGAGATGCTGGAGGGCTCACCTTTGGTGCAGATGCTGCTCGAGGGTTGGGCTTCTCAGGACCCAAAGCACAACTTGGAGGGAGCCTCGGTTGTTGCACTGGTCAGCTTGTCGTAGTCGTTTCAAGATGGCTGGCTCCACGTGTCTCGGTGCCTCCACGGGTCTCCTCTTTGCAGGGACTGTGGATCGGGCGGTGAGAGGTCTGGAGGTCCAGGTCTTGTCAGTCTCTGGGCTCGGGCTCCGGCGGGAGGCGGCGGCAAAGCAGACGTTGATTCGCTGGATGGTGCTTGCGTTAGCAAGGTGGTCACTCCCTGACCACAGGGGAGATTGGCTTCAGTCCTCTGTGCAGCAGAGCGTCGAAGTTCCCGTCTTCTTCTTAGTTTTAAGTTGATTCCAGGATGTCTGAAGTCTTAGGACACAGCTCCTACCTTTATTCGGATTCTAGGGGCCGGACTACCTGCTAGGTCCCTCCCTATGGGTGGGACCAGGAAGGGGGGTGGTTACACCCCCAATCCTTTGTCCAGCTCGCCCCAGGCCCGGGACTGGTGTGCCCCAGGACCGGTTTGAACTGGCATATGCACCGAGGCTCCTTGTGAGCCACAGGCATGTCTGGTTTCTTTCAAGCCCTACCTGACCAATACACAAAATCCTGTCTGGGGTGGTGCACGCACCTCCCCTGGCAGGAAACCCTTTGTCCACACCTCCCAAGCTGGAAGGACTCCCAGCAGCAGGAGGGCAGACTTGTGTCTGTGGTGGCAGCATCCATTTTGTGGAGCTGAGGCTATGTCTGATTTTACCCGGGTTTCAGGTACTGTACATGTCGTGTCCCTCTAGAAGGGTGGAATGCTAACCCCGTCGCCAGAATTGGCGAGGGGTTAGTATTCCAATTCGTATGACACCTTACTCGACATGTTTTGATAAAGCCAAACCAAAGATAGCATTTAACCGCGAGGTTCATAATGCACTTAAGAGTATATGGTATGACGATATCTGGAAACAGTAGAAGGAAGTTGTTCCGACCACTGCAGACAGGCTCAGCTCATGCCAGAGCACCATCTCACATGGAACCAAGCACTCTGCCTTCAGGATTGTTAAGGCCTGCCATAGGAGTGACTTATAGGTTACCAGGTGTCCCATTTAAGGTTAGGTATAGGTATACTACACCTAAGTAAGAGGTGATTACACCAACTTACCCCAGCTGAGTGATCAGCCAGTTGTGTCAAATTGTTAGGCCAAGCCAGGGGTGGCATAATACATGCTGCAGCCCTTGGCAGGCCTTGGGTACACCAATGCCCTGGGTACCTAGTGTACACTGGTACAGGGGCTGACAGGGTGATCCACTTCCAATTGGTTATGCACCTAGGGTGCATAGTTTTAATTTAGTAGAGAGAACAGCAGGCTGGGGGTCTGATTGGCAGGCCCACAGCCTCAATATGTCAAAAACCAGTGAAGCAAAAAGCAAAAATTTGGGGTGACCATAGGATAGCAGACCCTACTCTCCTACAGACAATATCACACATCAGTCTTACCAGTGACAGTGAATGCCAGAAGTTTAAAAATGTTAAAGATGAACTGTCCATTACTCAAGCAGGCATTATCCTGAGAAGTTCGAGAATTGTCATTTCAGAAAGCTTGCAACAAAAGATAATTGGAGTGGCCCATGAACGACAGTGTGGAACATACAAAACAAGCTCTCCTAGACTGAATCTGGTTTCTTTATATCGATGAGAGGGTTGAAAGAGTGTTGAAGGCCTGTCACCTATGCAACTGCCTTTCTTAGAAACTACTCTGCACACCTTAAACATGTCAGAGTTGCCAAAGCATGCATGGGAAAGAACTGCTATTGACGTCTTTGATCCTCTTGACAACTGACATTACCCGATGGTGACTGTTGACGAGTACTCCCATTTTCCTACGATAGAAGATCTCTCATCGATCACTCAAGAAACTCATTGAGAGATTAGATGGCATCTTTGCGACATGGAGTGTTGCTCCGATCTTATTATCTGACAATGTTATGTTATGCTATCTGGAATTTGTAGAGCGTGCGGCTACTCCAAAGAGTGTCCCGGCGCTAAGAAAAGACCACCATAACTACTGACAAACAAAAGCCCCCAACCACAGTACAAGAAAATCCTGTAGCTGGAAAAGCCACGTCTTCAGATTCCGCCTAAAAGTCAGAAGATCCGGACTCTGTCGCAGCAAGGGAGGGAGGTTATTCCAGAGTCGGGATGCTACTAACTGGAAAGATCTTCCTCCTACCCATGAGAGCCTGACCCTTGGAGTCAAGATCAGGCACTGGGTAGAATATCTTAAAGAGCGCTGAGGCATGTAAGGCTGAAATATTTCCCTTAGATATGGGGCCCCGATCCCATGGAAAGCCTTGAAAACCAGGACTAAAGCTTTGAAATAAATTCTTTTTTGAACTGGAAGCCAGTGAACTGAGGACAAGAGTTGAGAGGTATGTGTTCTGGGCCTAGTTAAGAAGATAGCCCTGGCTGCCGTATTCTGAATGAAATGTAGACGACCCAGTAGATATTCAGGAAGTCCCAGATACAAAGAATTGACGTAATGGCCCACCCATAAACAACTGTGCAGCGTGCTGTATTGGAAAAGCTCACCTTAATACTGTGTTAAAGTTTACCTTGCGAGCTTACCGTTCAACCACACACTCGACCACAAGTGAAATCTCTGCGACCTGGATGTTCGGGAGATCAATGACGACCAAGCTACCTCAATGTTATGTTATGTTATGTTATTTATTCTTTTGTATAGCGCAACGGTTACTCAAAAAGAGTGTCCCGGCGCTTTTTAGGTAAGGGAAACAGATTTCAGAATAACACAACACAGCTAAAAACAGGTTAAAAGATAAACAAAAAGAAAACAAACAACTGGGCTAACCGAAGATCAAATACAGAGGAAGAAACTCTTATCAAAGACTTGGCTCATAAAAAGAAAATGAAGACCTATGCAGACAAGCAAGAAGAGGCAAAAGACAATGTTTTCACTAGAAATCAAGGGCTTGTTCGTCAGTCAAGAAAACAAAAGTCTGATGTTCACTTTGATGCTGAGCCATTTCTCGTGACCACCAAAGGACACATGTGACTGCTCAACATCATGGGAAGTCCATTCCGCAAGGTTCCTCACATTTCCAACATGTGGCTCAACGCTCGTCAGGTATTGATGTCAATGAAGAGACTGGTTCTGAAAGGACAAGTGAAGACTCCTACACGGCCATTGCTCCTGCATTGCAAAAGCAAATCATAGACACTACTATTTCCAGTTACTGAAGTTCAAATCGGGACGAGTAATCAGAGCACCACAAGGCTCATCAAAGAGCTATGATTGTGTATATATTTGTAAAAAATTGTTAATTTTTATTTAACAGAAGGGGAGATGAAGTATCTTGTGAGTTAGCAATGACGGAAATCTTTTGGCTCCTTATGGACTCCGTAGAGCTGTGACGTAAGCGCTAGAGCGGAAGGCAATGAAGGCTGGTTTAGAATGTGGAGTTCGCGTTTACACATAGATGAATAAAGACGTGTAATACCAAGCTCCTTATGTGGCGTAGCCATTGGTGGTCACCCAGGCTGGTGAGGACGCTACAATTGCGATTTCTCAGTCCCAGTAGATGGGGTTCGGCAGACTGTGAACGCCCTCCGAACGACCCTGAGTAACCGGGATCGAGTGGAGACTGCGATCCAGCTAAGAGTTTTTATTGGCCCATGAGGGCCTCTATAGGAGCCTCTAAAACAAGGCACATGGTGGTTGTAGGGATTACTGCTGCCCGTGCTGCATAAATTATTGGGCACACTTTGCATTTCATGTCTAGAGGTCGGTGGTGGGTTACACTGCTCAGTTTTGGGCTTGTTTTCTTACCGTAGATGTTAGCCCCAAACAAACACTGCTTACCTTTTATTGATTTATTATGCCATATTTACATTGCTTCATTATAAAATTGAGTGTCACTTGTGGAAGGCACCAAGTTTTTTCCCCTGTCTTGAAAAAATGTGAATTCCATGAACATGACATTTTTTAGGATGTGTACCACTCTAATTCATGCTCTTAAAAAATTTGATTTGAGGTAGGATAGCTGAACTGAGGCTTCCAATCCATGCCAACTTCAGCAGGCTGCCTCCGTTTTCATGATGGTGGCACGCTGCCTTAACCCTGGGCACCGATATAGTGCCATATTGAAAATAGTATAGGGCACTTCTCACATCGAAAGGAGTCAGGGTACTAACATGATGCCATTTAGTAAAATATCTTTGACACACATGACCCCATGGCAGGAAGGTAGGGCATTATTAGTTTGGCACAGAGCATGACATCTGTGACACAATCACCTGGTGATACATAGTAGAAACTCGGTGGCACTAACAAAACAAAGTTCTTTCTGACCTTCTTTATACCTGAAAGAAAACAGTGTCATGAAACTGTCCCATGAGTAATTGATTTATTTTCAAAACTAGTGGTTTTGATTATAAATTGTGCATCAGCATTAGCTTGTCTTTGCCTCCTGACAAGTCGAGTGTGACCTACTACTGTTGTGTTAAGGTTGTGCTGGGCACAAGCAAGGTTGTGATTTTGTATCTCTTGGTTGCCCTTTTCCTATCGCTGTAGAGCAACGACCCTTATAGTTGAGATTGGACCGGTTCTTGATCGTCCATGTGTCCTGTCTGTATCTGCTGGACCGGTTATTGATCACCCATGTGTCCTGTCTGTGTCTGCTAGACCAGTTCTTGATCGTCCATGTGTCCTGTCTGTGTCTGCTGGACCGGTTCTTGATCGTCCATGTGTCCTATCTGTGTCTGCTGGACCGGTTCTTGATCGTCCTTGTGTCCTGTCTGTATCTGCTGGACCGGTTATTGATCGTCCTTGTGTCCTGTCTGTAACTGCTGGGCCGGTTATTGATCATCCATGTGTCCTGTCTGTATCTGCTGGACCGTTTATTGATCATCCATGTGTCCTGTCTGTGTCTGCTGGACCGGTTATTGATTGTCCATGTGTCCTATTTATTGATCGTCCTTGTGTCCTATCTGTATCTGCTGGACCGGTTCTTGATCGTCCATGTGTCCTGTCTGTATCTGCTGGACTGGTTCTTGATCGCCCTTGTGTCCTGTCTGTATCTGCTGGGCCGGTAATTGATCGTCCATGTGTCCTGTCTGTATCTGCTGAGCCGGTTCTTGATTGTCCATGTGTCCTGTCTGTGTCTGCTTGACTGGTTCTTGATTGTCCATGTGTCCTGTCTTTATCTGCTGGACCGGTTATTGATCGTCCATGTGTCCTGTCTTTATCTGCTGGACCGGTTATTTATCGTCCATGTGTCCTGTCTGTGTCTGCTGGACCGGTTAGTGATCGTCCTTGTGTCCTGTCTGTATCTGCTGGGCCGGTTATTGAGCGTCCTTGTGTCCTGTCTGTATCGACTGGACCGGTTATTGATCGTCCTAGTGGCCTGTCTGTATCTGCTGGACCGGTTATTGATCGTCCTTGTGTCCTGTCTGTATCTGCTGGACCCGTTATTGATCGTCCATGTGTCCTGTCTGTATCTGCTCTACCGGTTCTTGATCTTCCTTGTGTCCTAGCTTTATCTGCTGGACCGGTTCTTGATCGTCCATGTGTCCTGTCTGTATCTGCTGGACCGGTTATTGATCGTCCTTGTGTCCTGTCTCTATCTGTTGTCCCCCAGGTCCTGTTCTTCAGAGATCGGTGCACAATGCTCCGCAACAGCATCAAGTCGTGGAGCGACAGCCAGTCCGACCTGTACAGCAGCGACCAAGAGGAGGAGGAGGAAGAGATGATCTTTGGGGAGAATGACGATGACCTGGAAGAAATGATGGATCTGAGTGACCTGCCCACATCGCTCTTTGCTTGCAGTGTCCACGATTCCGTCTTTGAGGTCGAGGATCAAAGGGTAAGTCAACACATGTCTGGTTGTCTCCTCTAGTCTTCAACAAAAAGGGCATGAGGGTATGAAATGGTATGCAACACTTTCCCATGTAATTTACAGTGATTTTCATGTGTAAGGACCATTGTAACAGAGAATGTGTCAAAAAAACAACAACAATGGCTGAGACTGATGACTCCAGATCCTTCTCCAGCCGAATTTTTGTGGTGTCTGAATCTGTGCCCGGCTACTCAGCTCTCATCATGATGGTGCTTTCAGTGTAATGATTTATCTGTGTGCATTTCCTTTACCACCGCTCATAGTATGCCATGAATTGTATTGTATTTAAATGCATTTATATACCGCTTACTACCCCTGACGGGGCGTCAAAGCGCTTTTTCAGCGAGTAGCATGCTCCTCCGGGACCATATGCTGACACATATCACAGATTGCGTGCTTGTAGTTTCATTGGCCCCGTATTAGTGCGTGTTTCACACTATTATCAAGTGCAGGATGCAACCGTCGCACCTTGATCTCGTTCTGTACTCCAAGGTAAGGCTGATCACTCTTAGTCGGCACCGCCCTCCTTTAGTGGAATCAATAACACTGTGAAGGCCTCCGAATGAAGTCACTGTGGCGGAGACAAAACCAATGGCATAAAAATCCTCTAGCGGAGGGTCCAGAGGAGATGCCAAGTACTGGCGGGTGGAACCCTTCTCAGTGGAGCTGCCAGAAGGCATAAGGCAGAGCTAGAGGTAACTGGTAGTCTTCCAAAAGAGTCCGTAGCAAGGCAAAGGGGACGCAAAAGTTAGACAACGATCCCTCAAAAAATATAACCTGAAACTATGTGACGCAGAGATCAGTATTGTATGCCTTTCTTATGGGGAAAAGAGACAGGAACCAAAAGTAGTGAATGAGGAACAGATTTAGTTAACAAACATTACAACACTATGGTTTAGAGGATCGAGCGTGGACCATGGGCTTAGAGGTTCGAGCGCAGACCATGGGCTTAGAGGATCGAGTTTGGACCATGTGCTTAGAGGATCGAGTGCGGACCATGGGCTTAGAGGATCAGACATGGAACATGGGCGACCTACCTCATTAACATTCATGAGAGAGTTAACAAACTGCAACTCACTTTGATCAGGGGCCATGGGGCCTGGACCATGGGCTTAGAAGATCCAGACTGGACCATGGGCTTAGAAGATCCAGACTGGACCATGGGCTTAGAAGATCCAGACTGGACCATGGGCTTAGAAGATCCAGACTGGACCATGGGCTTAGAAGATCCAGACTGGACCATGGGCTTAGAAGATCCAGACTGGACCATGGGCTTAGAAGATCCAGACTGGACCATGGGCTTAGAAGATCCAGTTTGGACCAGGGGCTTAGAAGATCCAGCCTGGACCAGGGGCTTAGAAGATCCAGCCTGGACCAGGGGCTTAGAAGATCCAGCCTGGACCAGGGGCTTAGAAGATCCAGCCTGGACCAGGGGCTTAGAAGATCCAGCCTGGACCAGGGGCTTAGAAGATCCAGCCTGGACCAGGGGCTTGGAAGATCCAGCCTGGACCAGGGGCTTGGAAGATCCAGCCTGGACCAGGGGCTTGGAAGATCCAGCCTGGACCAGGGGCTTGGAAGATCCAGCCTGGACCAGGGGCTTGGAAGATCCAGACTGGACCAGGGGCTTGGAAGATCCAGACTGGACCAGGGGCTTAGAAGATCCAGACTGGACCAGGGGCTTAGAAGATCCAGACTGGACCAGGGGCTTAGAAGATCCAGACTGGACCATGGGCTTAGAAGATCCAGACTGGACCATGGGCTTAGAAGATCCACTCTGGACCATGGGCTTAGAAGATCCAGACTGGACCAGGGGCTTAGAAGATCCAGACTGGAACATGGGCTTAGAAGATCTACTCTGGAACATGGGCTTAGAAGATCCAGACTGGACCATGGGCTCAGAAGATCCAGAGTGGACCATGGGCTTAGAAGATCCAGACTGGACCATGGGCTTAGAAGATCCAGACTGGACCATGGGCTCCTCAGCAGCTCGTAGCAGGACTACCGGATCTTGCTCCATGGCTTGGGCAGGTGATGGTCATCTGACCGGAGAAGCTTTCAGGATGGTCCTTATCGTTTTGTCATTTGTGTGAAGGAAACAGTACAAGACATTGTGCTGACAAGTCCGCAGTATCTGTATTGACACAAGTGATCACTCTACAAACTGCTAAGGACGAAGGCTGCAGTTGAACAACATTTCACAAATGTTATGAAATGGGATTTAAATTCTGATCCTACGAATTTGAATTAGGCTGCATGTTATTATATGTAGATGTCACTACATGCATTCACTCGCATTTCTTTGCCTGGAACCGTCCTGTGGAGCAATGGAACGCTGTAACGCTGTAAAAGAAGCATCTCATTTTAGGGAGTGTCCACGGGACCACTGCGAGCTCTCAAATAACTTGTCAAGAAAAGAAAACGTATTTTAAACGTAGCCCCTTTAAGGAAAATGGGCTGCATTAAAAATGAGTAAAGTTTACTTGATTTAAAGTCGACGATAGCCCTGGTGGTTTGCTGGCCCTAGCAGGCCACCATCCCTGGGATGACCAGCAATCAGAGTATCAATTCGTGATGTAAATAAGGGTCTCATAAATGTTAATGAGGTGGGTGGCATTGCGATGCACCCCGATTCCATATTTTGAGACCCATAGGTAGGTTTGCCAAATATATTAGTGGTCGCAAAAAAATTGGTACTGAAATTACGACAACGTCTTGTAATCACATTTTTTTAACAACTGCCCCTTACTGAAGCAAGCAAAGCCCACATGGAAGAAGTTTGAATTCCTTTTAAGCTGTCATTGAAGTGCCTGGATTCCGAAGATTCTGGTCACGAGGGACATCTTCGTAGCTGCATTTATGGACCAGATCCAAAGAGTGCATGAGACTCTGGGATTCCAAGGTTTGTAACCTTGTGACCTAAGGGGGGGCACAGAGAATGTTGTATGAAGTCCAGACTTTATCCCCATCCTCTGTAAAGTTATGCGGTTACGGGTTCCCCCAGAACCCCATAACTTTGCCCTGAATCCCATGCATGTGTGGTGTGAGTGGCGGAGACATCGTAGTAGATATGAGTCTGTGTACATTTTGAATGTACCTGGTTTGCCACGGCTCAAGGACGTGGATGACGACGGCTTCTCCAGCCAATGGAAGTGTATTTCCTGCAGTTGGAAGGTGGAGACTCAGAGGAATAGCCAGACAATGACATTTGAAAGAGAAAACAACCTGGACCTGAAGCCTTAGACGGTGGGTCCACTTCCTCTGCTCGGAAAATGTGTACAGAAGTGGGACACAAACCACCGCACTCCCTTCCAGTTCCAACGTCTTCTTGACCAAGGAAGAGAGTGCTCCCCAGGGTACTTGAAGAGCTGCTGCGTGACTGGGACTGTTATCTGCCTGTCGCCCGTCACTTGGAGGTGAGAGGACATCACCGAAGCCTCCACCTTTTGGTGGAGGAGGCGGTGTGTCTAAAATGCCATGAAGCCTGTCGACCTTCTGAGAGCGGCTAGGAGTATGCCTGGCCCTGCTGGAGGAGAGACTGTTCCCAGCATGGGGAGCACCCAGAGACAACTGACCATCTCCGAGAAGGAAGCATGGAGTGCCCGTGCTGTGGGGATCCGAGGGGGCGAGGTCCTCGGTCTCTCCGTGCAGTTCCCAATTGTACCTCACTAAATCTGATACGTTTATCTGGATTCTAAACCCTATCCCCTTTGACAACAAGTACTCAGTCAATGTCCCAATCCTGAGAACTCAGCGGCCTATAACCCAACCAATGTCCTGCACACTAAGTGGAGAGGGTGCATTCTGGGTAACAATCAGTCCTGTCAGACTCACAGGAGTATTTGTTGTTAGTAGGCTCCAAATCCTCTTCCACCATGAATAGACACACTAAGGTTATACCTTTATAGTGTTTATTTAAACTATCAAACTCCTTTCCTAGTGCATAGAATATAGGTGCAGCAGTAGCTAAAAGAACAAACAAAATGGTGACAATAACAGGGGCTGCCACGCTAAAAAACAAGGAACATTGCAACACAATAACAGTAATGCAACCTGTCGCTGCATTCATCCCCCCACCCCTCCCTTCAGGCTCTTGCTCACCCACTTAAGCTCCAAAAGGAGCCGGTAAGGATTATTCGGTGACCTCACTCTTCAAATTGTTACTCACTGGAACCACAAGGATGCTGTTCCACACCACGGGAGCTGCTGCCTCCCCCCGGCTCCGGCAGCTATGGTCTTCTAGCAAAGCTATTAAGAATGTGGGCCGGATGACGTGTTTGGCGGACGGGATACTCCACCACAAACGTGACCGAGATCCCATCCGCTGTATTGCAATCCTATTTTAGCCGATGGAACTTGTAATTCGTATCCCATCCGCCAAGATCGTAATGGGGCCCTGAGTGACTTCACTCAAGGTGTCAGCCGTTGTCCTTGTCTTCTGCACCAAACCTGGAGCCTCAACTCCCTGGAGGTTCCTCTCTCTTATTGAATGTTACGCAGAGCGTCAATCAGCGAGGCTTTCCACCTCCTCACTGGCTCTGCGACACATTGATGGCTGCTGAAATGCAGGTATGAAGAGTGGCGCAAATGAACATTAAACACTATGACGCGCCAGTGAACACTTCGGCGACGCATAGCAAGTCATTACTGAACTATCGAATCAAACTGAGTCCAACATAAAAGAGCGTAGGGCCTCTTTATGATGCCCACCGACAGGCCATCGATGGGGGTCCCACCAACAGACAGGCTTTCAGGCCTACGATGCAGGCGGTTGGACCCTTGACTGTCGGGGTTGGACCGATGCCGCAGACCGGATCTACAGATCACAACGGGGCAGCGGTTGTAATCGTGATTCTGAATGGAATGCCGTCAGGATTACGATGTCCATTTCCAACAGCCTTTTTATGACGGTCCCACTGCCTTGAAAGGGCAGCCCGAAAGGGACTTTGGGGGCCCCAAGCAGGGCCCCGATGCCCGTGGACCACTGCAAAGTGTCCTGATGGCCACTTGTAGCGGCCCCCCACACATCTATGCACCATGTGGCAGGCACCACATGGTGCTTAGCACACGGTACATGGATATTCACAAGCTTTAACTACTGTAACTGGTGCTGCGAAAAAGGGCAGCAGCACAAGCCACAGTGGAAAAAGGCAGTTTCCGACCACCCACACGGTGGTCTTATCGTAATATGACGGGTGGGACCGCCGACTCCTTGTCGGGTGGTCTCATTCCCGATGCGATGGCAGTCAGTAGTCCATCCTAATTAGGCACCAAGTTGTTCAAATAAATTAAATTAAATGCAACTTGTGTTTATAACTAACAAATAAGCAATCAAATAATATGAATATAAAAACCACAATAGGGGATTTTAAAGCCGAAAAAAGTGAAGATTACGCCAAATGTTTTGTGAAAACAAGCAATACTGTGTCGACTGCCAATCTTCCATAAGCTTGAGCGGCTGGTGCTGCTGACGTTGGAGAGGGGAATCATACCAAAGCTGAGGCGAAGCGTCCTGACTGGCATGGATTCCGCAACTTCCAAAGACGCGCTCTCACGCTATTGGTACAAATTAATTTATATCTAAGGTTCTCTCAGCAACTGTTCTTGAATGATCACCACTGTTATATCGACAACTCGATACAAATATATCACACAAACACACACTATCACAGATGACTCCACTCAGAGGCTGCCCCTCCTGAAGACGAGGGCCACTGCCCAGGCCTGCCACTTCTTGTAACAGTCCCTGTTCCAACGTAAGGTCACCGCCAGGACCCCTGTAGAAGGTCAGCCGCCGCCCAGGCCTGCCACTTCATCTGAGGCTCTTTGTTCCAACCTTAGGTCACCACCCGTGGCCCCTGCAGTGGGTAAGGCACCTCCCAGGCCTGCCACGTCATCTGAGGCTCTTAGTTCCAACCTTAGGTCACCACCCGTGGCCCCTGCAGTGGGTAAGGCACCTCCCAGGCCTGCCACTTCATCTGAGGCTCTTTGTTCCAACCTTAGGTCACCACCCGTGGCCCCTGCAGTGGGTAAGGCACCTCCCAGGCCTGCCACTTTATCTGAGGCTCTTTGTTCCAACCTTAGGTCACCACCCGTGGCCCCTGCAGTGGGTAAGGCACCTCCCAGGCCTGCCACTTCATCTGAGGCTCTCTGTTCCAACCTTAGGTCACCACCCGTGGCCCCTGCAGTGGGTAAGGCACCTCCCAGGCCTGCCACTTCATCTGAGGCTCTGTGTTCCAACCTTAGGTCACCACCCGTGGCCCCTGCAGTGGGTAAGGCACCTCCCAGGCCTGCCACTTCATCTGAGGCTCTTTGTTCCAACCTTAGGTCACCACCCGTGGCCCCTGCAGTGGGTAAGACGCCTCCCAGGCCTGCCACTTCATCTGAGGCTCTGTTCCAACCTTAGGTCACCACCCGTGGCCCCTGCAGTGGGTAAGGCACCTCCCAGGCCTGCCACTTCATCTGAGGCTCTTTGTTCCAACCTTAGGTCACCACCCGTGGCCCCTGCAGTGGGTAAGACGCCTCCCAGGCCTGCCACTTCATCTGAGGCTCTCTGTTCCAACCTTAGGTCACCACCCGTGGCCTCTGCAGTGGGTAAGGCACCTCCCAGGCCTGCCACTTCATCTGAGGCTCTTTGTTCCAACCTTAGGTCACCACCCGTGGCCCCTGCAGTGGGTAAGACGCCTCCCAGGCCTGTCACTGCATCTGAGGCTCTCTGTTCCAACCTTAGGTCACCACCCATGGCCCCTGCAGTGGGTAAGGAACCTCCCAGGCCTGCCACTTTATCTGAGGCTCTTTGTTCCAACCTTAGGTCACCACCCGTGGCCTCTGCAGTGGGTAAGGCACCTCCCAGGCCTGCCACTTCATCTGAGGCTCTTTGTTCCAACCTTAGGTCACCACCCGTGGCCCCTGCAGTGGGTAAGACGCCTCCCAGGCCTGTCACTGCATCTGAGGCTCTCTGTTCCAACCTTAGGTCACCACCCATGGCCCCTGCAGTGGGTAAGGAACCTTCCAGGCCTGCCACTTCATCTGAGGCTCTCTGTTCCAACCTTAGGTCACCACCCGTGGCCCCTGCAGTGGGTAAGGCACCTCCCAGGCCTGCCACTTCATCTGAGGCTCTCTGTTCCAACCTTAGGTCACCACCCGTGGCCCCTGCAGTGGGTAAGGCACCTCCCAGGCCTTCCACTTCATCTGAGGCTCTTTGTTCCAACCTTAGGTCATCACCCATGGCCCCTGCAGTGGGTAAGGCACCTCCCAGGCCTTCCACTTCATCTGAGGCTCTTTGTTCCAACCTTAGGTCACCACCATGGCCCCTGCAGTGGGTAAGCCGCCTCCCAGGCCTGCCACTTCATCTGAGGCTCTTTGTTCCAACCTTAGGTCACCACCCGTGGCCCCTGCAGTGGGTAAGGCACCTCCCAGGCCTGCCACTTCATCTGAGGCTCTTTGTTCCAACCTTAGGTCACCACCCGTGGCCCCTGCAGTGGGTAAGGCACCTCCCAGGCCTGCCACTTCATCTGAGGCTCTTTGTTCCAACCTTAGGTCACCACCCGTGGCCCCTGCAGTGGGTAAGGCACCTCCCAGGCCTGCCACTTCATCTGAGGCTCTCTGTTCCAACCTTAGGTCACCACCCGTGGCCCCTGCAGTGGGTAAGGCACCTCCCAGGCCTGCCACTTTATCTGAGGCTCTTTGTTCCAACCCTAGGTCACTACCCGTGGCCCCTGCAGTGGGTAAGGCACCTCCCAGGCCTGCCACTTCATCTGAGGCTCTCTGTTCCAACCTTAGGTCACCACCCGTGGCCCCTGCAGTGGGTAAGGCACCTCCCAGGCCTGCCACTTCATCTGAGGCTCTCTGTTCCAACCTTAGGTCACCACCCGTGGCCCCTGCAGTGGGTAAGGCACCTTCCAGGCCTGCCACTTCATCTGAGGCCCTCTGTTCCAACCTTAGGTCACCACCCGTGGCCCCTGCAGTGGGTAAGGCACCTCCCAGGCCTGCCACTTTATCTGAGGCTCTTTGTTCCAACCTTAGGTCACCACCCGTGGCCCCTGCAGTGGGTAAGGCACCTCCCAGGCCTGCCACTTTATCTGAGGCTCTTTGTTCCAACCTTAGGTCACCACCCGTGGCCCCTGCAGTGGGCAAGCCACCTCCCAGGCCTGCCACTTCATCTGAGGCTCTCTGTTCCAACCTTAGGTCACCACCCGTGGCCCCTGCAGTGGGTTAGGCACCTCCCAGGCCTGCCACTTCATCTGAGGCTCTCTGTTCCAACCTTAGGTCACCACCCGTGGCCCCTGCAGTGGGTAAGGCACCTCCCAGGCCTTCCACTTCATCTGAGGCTCTTTGTTCCAACCTTAGGTCACCACCATGGCCCCTGCAGTGGGTAAGCCGCCTCCCAGGCCTGCCACTTCATCTGAGGCTCTCTGTTCCAACCTTAGGTCACCACCCGTGGCCCCTGCAGTTGGGGTTGGGGTAAACTAATCACACATGTTGCAAGTCTAGACTGCATCGCAAGCCACAGGCTACAGTGTGCAGACAGGTCTGCTGTGCGGACATCATATTTCTTGACAAGGAAACTCAAGCGGTAAAAGATGTTGAGCTGAGATGTGCAGTGGGATATTATCTGTGTCTTATCACTGCCTAGGCCCGCCATATACTGGGGACTGTAATCATTAGATGTCTCCTACAGTGGGGCTAGGTAGTACCAGAAGTGGGTGTGTAATGCCTTACTGAAATCGTAACTGAGATTACAACCCTGTCCTTGTATTCCTATTGTACTGTGTATTATTTAGTCTTGTTGTGAGATTAAAGTGCCTTATTTTGATTTAAAGTTAAACACTAGGCTGGCCATTATATTATTGTGTCTGTTGGGTGAGTGTTGAATTGTAAGCTTTTGTCCCCCACATCACCTCCCTGAGCCGCTGGTGACTGCTTCCCTTCGATACCTCCCGGAGACGCCGGTGACTGCTCGCCCTCGATACCTCCCGGAGACGCCGGTGACTGCTCGCCCTCGATACCTTCCTGAGACGCCGGTGACTACTCGCCCTCGATACCTCCCTGAGATGCTGGTGACTGCCCCCCCTTGCCTCCCTGAGACGCCGGTGACTGCTTGCCCTCGCTACCCCCATGAGACGCCGGTGACTGCTTGCCCTCGCTACCCCCATGAGACGCCGGTGACTGCCTCCCCCTTGCCTCCCTGAGAAGCCGGTAACAGCTCGCCCTCGATACCTCCCGGAGACGCCGGTGACTGCTCGCCCTCGATACCTCCCTGAGACGCCGGTGACTACTCACCCTCGATACCTCCCTGAGATGCTGGTGACTGCCCCCCCCCCTTGCCTCCCTGAGACGCCGGTGACTGCTTGCCCTCGCTACCCCCATGAGACGCCGGTGACTGCTTGCCCTCGCTACCCCCCTGAGATGCTGGTGACTGTCCCCCTTTGCCTCCCTGAGAAGCCGGTGACTGCTCGCCCTCGCCTCCCTGGGAATGAAGGGTATGGAGGGTTGTACCTGGCCCAGTTTGCAAAACCATCAGAGGACCGACCACAGGAGACCAGAGTCAAACAAACTAACTCAACCACCACGGTTAGGGCGCACTGACTCGGCCTGTCCTGTAGCCTCCCGAATGGGGTCTGACACTGTGCAGTCATTCTCATAATTGCAGGTTCGACTGTAGGGTCATTGCATGGAAATGAAATGAGAATGTTGAAATCCATGGTCTCCCTCCGGGTTTTCTTGCTGCCGTCCGAAGAGTAGCCCATGAATGTATGTTCTCTGTTGTAATTAAATCATCACACTAAGTAGGGGAAGCATGCTCTCATTAGAAAAGTCCTGGGCTAAGAGCACTAGAGGGCCCTTGATGCCTGGCCACGCCCCCGCCATCCCCCGAAGTACAAGTCATATGCAACACCAGGCAGCAAGAGCAAATGTTCCAGCCAAACTCCAGATGTTTATTGTCCGGTGTTTGTAGCATCTCATCTGAAGAGGGGGGGGGGGACATATAAAGATCATATCATGTAAGCATGAGACAGGCAGGACAGTGAAATGTTGATCTCTGGTCCACGGAGCATGCAGGGTCTGGAACTACACGCTAATAAGTTGGGGTGCTTTTTCTACACCTGCTTCTAAATGCTGATCTATTTGTTTGTGACTGTGTACCACCCTCTTTACATGTCAATTCTCTCTTTTTCTCCTCTAGGAAAGATTTGAGGCACTTTTCACCATGTATGACACCCACGTCACATTCCAGTTGTTTAAAAGCTTCCGGAGAGTACGGATAAACTTCAGCAACCCGGAAGCAGCAGCCAGGGCGCGGATAGAGCTGCACGAGTCGGACTTCAATGGCAAGAAGCTGAAGCTCTACTTTGCACAGGTAGGTGGCCACAGGGGTGCAGCTCAACTCCGGGGAACGCTGGCGTCCATGCCATCATGCAAAGCTGTTTTAAAAAAAAAACAGGCTGGTATGAACTCACACGGAGACTGCGCCAAGGATCCGTGCTGAATGGGAAACAAGGAATTACCTTCCAGTGGTGAGCACCAGAGAAATGACAACCTTAGCGGAGGTGTTACTGGAACACAGAGCACCCTCCATCTGTAAAGAGGGGGTACAAAGAGTAAAGTGCAGAATCAAATAAAGCTCTGCGGACATCCGCCGAGTATGCACACTGACATGTCCTCTGCTCTGTCATAGTTGGTATGTTAGGAATCTAAGAGAGAGATGTTAACTTAATTAAGGTCTCAACTTCTACCTGAAAAGCACTGCGTCAGAGCGTAAGAATTGATTGATCAGTTTCTGGATTCAAATGTGGGAACTGAGGCAAAAACAGTAGTTCATTACTAACCACAAAGCCATTCATAGCAATGGAATAAGTAGACACATGTAGAATCCCTGAAGATGGTTCTCATGTTTCTGAAAGTGAAACAGAAGCTGATCGTGGCCGGCCAATAACGCCTCAACGAGAGCGTGAATTCAGCGGGTTTATGAAGAGCTGACGGGCGACAACTAGCCTCTTGCGAACCACTTAGTAGTCTGCTGAAGGCCAAGAAAAAGTAGAAGACCTCCAGGGTTCTGTCGCAGAAGACATATGTCTTCACTGTTGTATAAATATATGGGGACAACAGAACCCAAGGCCCTGCCCAATGTGCCCTCAGCCAGCCTCCCCTCTGGCTTTAAATGATTACAACATCTAGGACTGGAACGTGTTACAGGGTACTACTGTAACAAACCTCTTACGGAGAGTCAGCCAGGTCTTAATAAGTACATATCCATTTGTAATCAGTTCAACATGTCAAGCACACTCCTATTACATGGCAGCATTTACCGCAGGTCCGAACCCCTTTCATCTTGCTAGAAAAACTTCATTGTAAACTCTGTCGCCACACTGAAGCCAATTTCACAACAATCTTCCAAATGTACAGCATGCGTAAAGGAAAAATAACGTAAAGGTCCATTTAATCATATTTGAAATATGAAACTAGTCCACGACATCGTATAACAATTCAATCGGAGAGATACCGGCACGGGTCTAATTCACCTGCAAACATCTCTTGATACAGAAATGTATGAAACTCTTTATCTGCATTAAGACCACACTCGACAGTACTCAGTGTGTCAATCCACCATGTCTCTTTACAACAAAGTCTAGCTTCTAGATCTCCTCCTCTGTGGTGTTTCTGGACATGATCAAGATCTTATAATGAGATCTGGGGAATCCCCTCCATTTTATGGTTCTCCGAGACGTCTGTATTCATAGGCGATTTATTATCACTTTATAATTGGTAAATAAATGCCGCTCTATGAACAGAATTGCGGGTGTTGTGATAATTAACATTACTCCCCACGCTCCGGTACTACAAGTCCACTATTGTATGTGATGCAGGCAGTCTTGCTCAAACGAAAGGAGGGTTTCCGCTTTCTCTTACAGTAAGACGTCATCGGAGACTGCATCAGAGAAAGGGAGAGAACGACGTAGCGCATCAGCAAAAATACCTGGGTTCGACACTCGGAAATGCACTGCCCTCTGTTTTATTAGGAGAATTGTATGTGGAGTTTACAGCTGAAACATATGCGTCTGAGGAGAAGTTTAGTTCCCTCACGACCCTGAAGAACTAAACATGAGCAAACAGTCATGCGTGCAGCATGATTGCTAAGAGCATTTAAAAGCCAGGAACCAGAAGGTGGCACCCCCATAATCCTAATCGTGAGTGACCCGCCCTGATTCATATGGAGGGCAGGAGCAGTAGCACACGGAAATCCAAGAACAAGGAGTCACGGATGAGTAGGGTGAAATGTAGGGAGGACCAGTTTATGGTGGTGTAGGTGTTGTAAGTACAGGTGGAATTTCCAGGGTGCAAACTGACAGCTTGAGGAATTGTAAAAGGAACAGCCGCCCTGTAGTAAGGCTGTCACTTCTGGCCTAGATTACGTAGAGGAGGTCGGAAGAGACAGGCACCTCACAGTGTTCATCGGTGGCATGGGTCCCACTGCAGGGAGCTTTTGTGTACATGGTGTCCTTGCACCTTGTTGTTTTCTTCCCTGGTTCTTATATCTTGAGTTCTGTAACGCTCTTGGGACGTCACTAACACCCAAGATTTTGAGGACAGAGCTTTGTTTCTCTGCCTTTCCAACCCTCGGCCTCATTTTCCTCCGGAAGAATTGCGCACCCCAGTAATGCAGTCCTTAACTTGTGTGGCTCCGACAGTATTGCAGTTTGGCTGATTAGCATCTGGGCTTCTACTGCAGTCCCACTTCTTCGGGGTTTCTTGATAATATTACAATTGCTGCTGTTGATGAAGGAATTCCTCGTACCATAATCCATCTTTCTACATCCAGGTAGAATTGCAACCTGGAAGTGCAAAGCGTCTCTCTGCTCTTACTGCCAGCAGCGCGCCAACAAGCGAGAGGAAACGTCTCATCTGAGTGCATTAAGCCAACAGTCTGCCTGAAGGAGAGCCACATGAAAGAGTGGCCTGGAAACATGCGATGAACCCGTGATCTGCTTTGCACCAGCAGAGATCATATCTGCTTTGATTTGACAGGTCACAGCAGTGTGAGAAGGTGGCCTGGTATATGCTGTCCACTAGTTCTAGTGGGCACCTTGTATCAGTCCAAACAACCCCTTATGGTGACAACCTTTATTGAAATCTATCCTAGTGGTAGCTGTGGAGAGCAGCCTTCAGGCTAAGTCTTGAAGGAATGTAAAGCAGCTTGTTTTACCAGTCTATAATCTCTTGAATGACCAAATGAAAGGACAACCACACCAGGTATATATTCAAAATATATGTATTTAAGATAAATCACACCCCTCTAGTCTCCTTATGAGACTGGAGTTCGAAGTACTTCAGTTACAAGTGTTTAAGCATCAGTAAAAGCACAAATACACGTTTGGGCCCTAGGGGCGTACCAAACCATATACTAAAATAGTGGTACAAGAGCCACGACTGAAATAGGCAAGGTGCCTATCACCTCTAGAATCGCTGGGACCCCAAGGAACCACCCAAGGTAGGGACGTCGGGGACCCACGGGAGCCGCATGCAGTGTGGAAACACAACCACAGGTTCCTATTACTTTCTATGGGGAATGTTGCGGTTGGAAATTTAATGATTAGGGACACTTCTAATCGAGTCGGGACCAAACCCTTTTGGACTTAAGAAGTTCTAGGGCTAGCACCCTCCAGAGAACGAGAGTACTCGAGTTACTTCACCCAGGGAAGCCGGGTGCATAGGTGCCTTTTGGTGTCGGGTCACGGGCGAAGAACTGCTGCTGCCGTGAAGAGGAGAAGTGTCCGGAGAGATCCAATCACAAACAGAAGGGTCGGGTCTACAGGCGTCGTCAAGGTGTCCACAGTGTAAAGCGAGAATCCTTGCTGCCTTCGTCACAGTATTAAAGCGTTAATAAACGAATCTTATTGACTTTACCATGAACATAAACATAACCATGTGGTCTTTGCCTAAAGGACATGTCAAACCTTTTAGGCAGACACAAAATATACATTAACATGCACATTAACGCCCTTCCTTTTCGCACCTGGTGATATTTCTGCGCAGTGAAGCCTCATGGGGTTTTGGCTACTGCAGCAGCCACGGCGCACTTCCTGTTTTTTTCTGACAAGAGCAAACATACAATACCCCCCCCCCCCCATTCTCCCACCCCTGGAAATGGCCTCCATCGTCCCTTTCCTACGGGCCCCACCCTCTTCCCTCACCCCAGAGATGTTTTAAGGCATGGGCACAGTGGGCTCTGGCCAGGGCCCCAACCTTTCTAGGGGCCCCATCATTAAGGTTTCAGGACAGTTTCAGACAGTGGCATCACACACACATGATGGGTCTCCCTGCACGACATGGAAAGGGGCTCCCATTGTCCAATATCTTATAAATATTCAAAGGCTCTGCACTGACTGGAGGCCCCTGAACGACAAGGGGTCCTCAGAGTTTATCCAAGCAGGGGGCTCCAAATTATGTTTGGCCCGGGGCCCCCAACAGTTCTAAGATGCCCCTGCGTCACCCTGCACCTCGCCCTGTGGTCCCCGCATACATTTCCCACCTGCTCAGAGCGTTAAACCCCAAGGAATGAGGCATTAAGTGTTGTGTTACTGGCTAGTAAAAGGTGGTTGACACTGTAATTCCCCATCCCATGGGTTTGAAATTGTAACTGCAGAGTGCTGGGTCGGATTGCCCCACTGTGATGGTACATTTATATGTGATTGTTCCCTGTGTAAGTCCACCGGGCGCCCTGTAAGTCGCGAGAGGACCTTCGTCTTGTCTTGAGACACCAGGCATGTACCGTGGCCAGACCTCACTGGGGACCCTGTGATGAACACCCCCATATTGTGCTTTCCACATTCAAAAGTCTGTTCTTATTGTATTCATCAGAGAGTTCACTTTGTCAAACCCCTTCCTATCGGACTTGTCAGGGAATTCACAATGTAAATCTATTTCTTATATTTTTCTGGCCAGCCGTGCAGTGTAAACCCCCGTCCGATCATAATTATGAGAGAGTTCACCGTGTCGACCCCCCCCCCCCCCCCCCCCCTTCCTCCTGCTCCGGGCTCCGCGTCTCCTTTAACAATGTCCTCTGTTTTCTTATGAACAAAAGAACTCCTTTTTGGATGGAGTAATTAGGTGATCGGTCTTAGAAGATGCCTCTCTGCGAGCTTAAGAGAATGTAGTAAAAATCCACCCATAGCGGCCTATTGATTGTAACCCTGGGTGTTCACAATACATGATTCTGGCTCTGCTCTCTCATAACTTTCTGTAATAAAGCGACCAGGCAGCGGTTTTACATAGCCAGGCCTCCGGGCTTGATCTTGGCTCCTCTCCATGGTGTGTGCATGGCAGGCGCTCTCCCTCTGCGGTCGCGAGTAACTCCTGCCCAATGAAATCTTGGACAAGGAAGATGGCGCTGAAACCAGACACAACACTTCTTCGGTGCGGCTTCCTGAGATTGAAATGTTGGCCTCTCCTGACACCTGGTGGTGGGAGCCCAGAACAGCCCCTCATAGAAAAGATCTGAATGGAGGGACATTAAAGGCTTTCAAAGGGATTAGAACAGTTACCTTTTTATTTCATTATATTTTATTTATCATTTTATAAATTGTGAGCATGTCCCAGGGACATCAGGAGGTTTACAAAATCACAGTGGCCAGTAATCATCGTATCATAGATTTAGCCCAAGTGCATTTCAAAGACAAGAGCCTTCGGTTCTTGTTAGAGGTCACACGGAGCGTCGGAGGGTCGCAGGGAGTCCTGCAGTGACGGGCTCGTGTTTCGGTCCTTGTTAGAGGTGGCGGGGGTCACACGGAGGGTCGTAGGGAGTCCTGCAGTGACGGGCTCTTGGGGTCACACGGAGGGTCGCAGGGAGTCCTGCAGTGACGGGCTCTTGGGGTCACACGGAGGGTCGCAGGGAGTCCTGCAGTGACGGGCTCTTGGGGTCACACGGAGGGTCGCAGGGAGTCCTGCAGTGACGGGCTCTTGGGGTCACACGGAGGGTCGCAGGGAGTCCTGCAGTGACGGGCTCTTGGGGTCACACGGAGGGTCGCAGGGAGTCCTGCAGTGACGGGCTCGTGTTTCGGTCCTTGTTAGAGGTGCGTGGGGTCACACGGAGGGTCGGAGGGAGTCCTGCAGTGACGGGCTCTTGGGGTCACACGGAGGGTCGCAGGGAGTCCTGCAGTGACGGGCTCTTGGGGTCACACGGAGGGTCACAGGGAGTCCTGCAGTGACGGGCTCTTGGGGTCACACGGAGGGTCGCAGGGAGTCCTGCAGTGACGGGCTCGTGTTTCGGTCCTTGTTAGAGGTGCGTGGGGTCACACGGAGGGTCGGAGGGAGTCCTGCAGTGACGGGCTCTTGGGGTCACACGGAGGGTCGGAGGGAGTCCTGCAGTGACGGGCTCTTGGGGTCACACGGAGGGTCGGAGGGAGTCCTGCAGTGACGGGCTCTTGGGGTCACACGGAGGGTCGCAGGGAGTCCTGCAGTGACGGGCTCTTGGGGTCACACGGAGGGTCACAGGGAGTCCTGCAGTGACGGGCTCTTGGGGTCACACGGAGGGTCGCAGGGAGTCCTGCAGTGACGGGCTCGTGTTTCGGTCCTTGTTAGAGGTGCGTGGGGTCACACGGAGGGTCGGAGGGAGTCCTGCAGTGACGGGCTCTTGGGGTCACACGGAGGGTCGGAGGGAGTCCTGCAGTGACGGGCTCTTGGGGTCACACGGAGGGTCACAGGGAGTCCTGCAGTGACGGGCTCTTGGGGTCACACGGAGGGTCGCAGGGAGTCCTGCAGTGACGGGCTCGTGTTTCGGTCTTGTTTGAAGGTGGCGGGCTCCAGGAGAAGGAACTGTTTGTTTCTTGAGTATCAGTTGTCCTGGTCTCGCGCCGATATACCCCATTGGGGGTGATTCGAGCGTGTAATAAATTAAAATAACATTACAGCCACATTTGTGCGGTGCGGGCAGCGCCTTGTCTGTGGTGCGGGCAGCGCCCTGTCTGTGGTGCGGGCAGCGCCCTGTGTGTGGTGCAGGCAGGGCCCTGTGTGCGGTGCAGGCAGGGCCCTGTGTGTGGTGCAGGCAGGGCCCTGTGTGCGGTGCAGGCAGGGCCCTGTGTGCGGTGCAGGCAGGACCTTGTGTGCGGTGCAGGCAGGACCTTGTGTGCGGTGCAGGCAGGACCTTGTGTGCGGTGCAGGCAGGACCCCTTGTGTGTGGTACAGGCAGCCCCTTGTGTGTGGTGCGGGCAGCGCCGTGTGTGTGGTGCGGGCAGCGCCGTGTGTGTGGTGCGGGCAGCGCCTTGTGTGCGGTGCAGGCAGGGCCATGTGTGTGGTACGGGCAGCGCCTCGTGTGTGGTGCGGGCAGCGCCATGTGTGTGGTGCAGGCAGCACATCGTGTGTGGTGCAGGCAGTGCCTCATGTGTGGTGCAGGCAGGGCCCTGTGTGCGGTGCAGGCAGGGCCCTGTGTGCAGTGCGGGCAGCGCCTTGTGTGTGGTGCGGGCAGCGCCCTGTGTGTGGTGCAGGCAGGGCCCTGTGTGCGGTGCAGGCAGGACCTTGTGAGCGGTGCAGGCAGGACCCCTTGTGTGTGGTGCAGGCAGCGCCTTGTGTGTAGTGCGGGCAGCGCCTTGGGTGTGGTGCGGGCTGCGCCTCGTGTGGTGCGGGCAGCGCCATGTGTGTGGTGCGGGCAGCGCCTTGTGTGTGGTGCGGGCAGGTCCCTGTGTGCGGTGCGGGAAGGGCCATGTGTGTGGTGTGGGCAGCACCTTGTGTGTGGTGCGGGGAGCGCCTTGTGTGTGTGGTGCGGGCAGCGCTTTGTGTGTGGTGCATGCAGGGCCTTATGTGTGGTGCGGGCAGCGCCTTGTGTGCGATGCGGCAGGGCCCGCTGTGCGGTGTAGGCAGCGCCTTGTGTGTGGTGCTGGCAGCGCCCTGTGTGTGGTGCGGGCAGCGCCTCGTGTGTGGTGCGGGCAGCACCATGTGTGTTGTGCGGGCAGTGCATCGTATGTGGTGCAGGCAGCGCCTCGTGTGTGGTGCAGGCAGCGCCTCGTGTGTGGTGCAGGCAGTGCCTCATGTGTGGTGCAGGCAGGGCCCGCTGTGCGGTGTAGGCAGCGCCTTGTGTGCAGTGCGGGCAGCGCCTTGTGTGTGGTGCGGGCAGCGCCCTGTGTGTGGTGCAGGCAGGGCCCTGTGTGCAGTGCAGGCAGGGCCCTGTGTGCGGTGCAGGCAGGGCCCTGTGTGCGGTGCAGGCAGGACCCCTTGTGTGTAGTGCGGGCAGTGCCTTGGGTGTGGTGCGGGCTGCGCCTCGTGTGGTGTGGGCAGCGCCATGTGTGTGGTGCGGGCAGCGCCTTGTGTGTGGTGTGGGCAGGGCCCTGTGTGCGGTGCGGGCAGGGCCATGTGTGTGGTGTGGGCAGCACCTTGTGTGTGGTGCGGGGAGCGCCTTGTGTGTGTGGTGCGGGCAGCACCTTGTGTGTGGTACAGGCAGCGCTTTGTGTGTGGTGCAGGCAGGGCCTTGTGTGTGGTGCGGGCAGCGCCTTGTGTGCAGTGCGGCAGGGCCCGCTGTGCGGTGTAGGCAGCGCCTTGTATGCGGTGCGGGCAGCACCTTGTGTGTGGTGCAGGCTGCGCCTTGTGTGTGGTGCGGGCAGCGCCTTGTGTGTGGTGCGGGCAGCGCCTTGTGTGCGGTGCGGCAGGACCCGCTGTGCGGTGTAGGCAGCGCCTTGTATGCGGTGCGGGCAGCACCTTGTGTGTGGTGCGGGCTGCGCTTTGTGTGTGGTGCGGACAGCGCCTTGTGTGTGGTGCGGGCAGCGCCTTGTGTGTGTTGCGGGCAGCGCCTCGTGTGGCGCCGGCCAGCACCTTGTGTGTGGTTCAGGCAGGGCTCTGTGTACGGTGCGGGCTGTCCCTTGTGTATGGTGCGAGCAGCGCCTTGTGTGTGGTGCGGGCAGGGCCTCGTGTGTGGTGCGGGCAGCGCCTCGTGTGTGGTGCGGGCAGCGCGTCGTGTGGTGTGGGCAGCGCCTCGTGTGTGCTGCGGGCAGGGCCTCGTGTGTGGTGCAGGCAGGGCCTTGTGTGTGGTGCGGGCAGCGCCTCGTGTGGTGTGGGCAGCGCGTCGTGTGGTGTGGGCAGCGCCTCGTGTGTGGTGCGTGCAGTTTTAAATTGAGCTCTCGCCTCAATAGGAAGCCACTGGAGGAACAAGAGGATGGTGTGATGCGCCCGAATATCTTGTGTCCAATAGTAAAGCGGCCGCAGCATAAGGAGCCGCTCTGAGCGGAGCTCAGTGTGCTGTGACGATGCCCGAGGGGAGTGAGATCCCGGAGTCCAGTCTGGGGAGAACCAACGCCTGAATGAATGAATGAATGAATGATGTAACTCATAAAGCGCACAAATGCCCGGAGGCTTCTTGGCACTTTGCAGGAACAGAGATGAGCCGACGGGGTCCTGGGAAGTGTAGAAGATCACCGGTTAAAAAGCCAAGTTTTAAGTTGTTTTCTGAAGACAGAGGGTCAGGGTGCTGTTTTCAATTCCGGCGGCAAGCTGTTCCAATAAAGAGCCATGGCTCTGAAGGACCCTCGCCCCCCCATGTGGCAAAGGAGGGGGGACTGATTGTAAGTCCTGTTCGGGAATGAGCACCTGATCCCCCAGCGCAGCCATAGTTCGATGTGGGCGCTCTTGGCCAGGGTGTGATTTTACTCTGGAGGTTTAACTGACTAAGGAGAATGAAGCCAAGCTACTTGGGGTTCTGAGCAGGGGTAAGTTGGGGTTCCAGGGCAAGGGTGGATCAAATCCATGCTCCAAGGGGTACGTTGGGTTTTGTCAGTGATATAAGAATTAATTGCAGGGTTAAGTTTCAAGTGGCGAGTGGAGATCCATGTTTGAATTCGTGCTGGGGTTTTGGAGGGAAGGGTCATGTCATCCGGGGATGAGACGTGGGTAGATCAGGGTCTCGTCAGCATCCAGGTGAAAGAAGATCCGGGATTCCTAAGGGTCTCACCAGTGGCTCGGGATAGGGGTTGAGTAGGGTCAGTGATAGGATCGAGCCGTGACGAACCCTCGTTGGGGTCTGATGCAAGTAGAGACATCGCTCCCAGTTTTCACTGCTTGAGAACAGTTCTCCAGATAGGAGGTAAAGCCTTCGATTCCCCCGGACGCTGAAGTGTGGTGGTGACTGTATCAAAGGCGGCCAAGAGGTCAAGAAGTACACAGGGCCGGCTCTAGGGCGGTGCGACCGGTGGCATCGCACCGGGTGCTGACTTCCGTGGGGTGCCGTGGTTGCAAAGTTTATTATTTTAAAGCACCTGCTGCCGCGTTCGTTTCCTCCAGTAATTTCCAGTCAACAAACAAATGTCAGGATAACTCCTGTGGTTAATGTTTTCCTGAAGGGAGATCGGACTTTTGTTTAATTGAGGTTTTGACTCACTATAAAGTAGCATAGTAGGTTAATACGCCTATTTCAGAAATACACTACCAAGCAGATTACAAAGTGCATAGAACATAAATCGGTCAGTGGGTTACTGCTTTTAAAAGAGATGTTTTCTTTTTTATCTTAGGAGTTTTGTATTGCGCTAGCTGGACCCGAGGGTATCCGAGGGCTTCACATCAAGTAAATTATGTGCAAATAGGCAGTACAGAGTATAGTAAAACATGGGGATCGAGCTGGGTATCGAGCGAACAAAGGCGCAGTCGAGCAGAGGGGCCTGGGGGTGCAGGTCAAACAAGACGAGCCTCCGACGAGTTTCTTTGTTCACACTGGATGAGTTTCCAAGAAGTTTTCTTGATCCGAGTCAGTGTCACTCGTCATACAATTAAAGTTAGATAGGGTGCCGGCTAGGGTGCTTCCTTGGCTGCTATCGGTTCGCTCGAGAACGGTCGAGGAAGAGGACTTTGAGCAGATTTTTGAATTTTGGAAATGAGGTGATCGTTCTGATGTGGGGGGGGGGGGTAGAGTTCCAGATTTTCGGGGCGTTTCCAGCAAATGATTTTGCTGCGGTTTTTCGCTTGCGAGTTTTCAGCGGGATCAGTAGCACAGTGTTGGAGCTCCTGGGGTTCCTGGACTGGCCGGCCCTCTTGAGTTTGGCAGCCAGGTATTCCGGTTTGCCTGTGTGCAGGGCTTTGTGCGTGAGGCAGGCTGTTCTAAAGCTGGCTCGCAAGTCAATTGGAGCCATTTTAGTTTTCTGAGTGCCGGGGAGATGTGTTCAAATTTTTTAGTCCCGGTGACCATTCTGGCTGCTGCATTGAAGGTTGTTTTCCGGGGGGCGAGGTGGGATTTTGCTGTCCCCGTCAGGGCTGCAACCCCATAGTCAATTCTGGAGAGCACCAGTGCTTGAGTGGCTTGTTGAAGGTCCTTGGGCGGGAGGAAGGGTTTTATTTTGTACAGTAATTTCAAATTGAGGAAGGCACTTTTAGCAGATCTTGTAATATGTCTTTTCATGTCCAGTTTCGGGTCTAGGGTGATAACTATAGATTTTACCGAATCCGCCAGGATGAGGTTTCCATTGAGGGCATCAATAGCTTTGAGCCATTCTGCGATTTGTGGGTTTTCATCCTTGTCGGAGATGAGGAGTATTTCCGTTTTCTCTTGATTGAGTTTCAGGTGATTGCTTGAGAGCCAGTTTTGTACCTCTCCGAGCGTGGCGTTGAGTCTCTGGATGTCGTCAATGGAGTTGGTTTCCAGAGATAGTTGTGTCTCATCCGCGTATAGGTGGAAGGGGATGTCGGATTTCCTGATTAGAGAGGTAAGGGGTTTGATATAAATGTTGAAAAGCTGAGGAGAGAGCACTGATCTTTGTGGAACACCCCTGTTGACGGGGTGGAGGTCGGACTCAAAGTTTTTATTTTTTATTCTTTGTGAGCGGTTGTGGAGAAAGGAAGAGAACCAGTGGAGGACCGTCTCTTCAAGACCAGCCCTTTCTTGTAGAACCTTGATGAGCAGTTTGTGATCGACTGTATCGAATGCGGCCGGTAGCTCCAGGAGGATGAGAAGGCAGCATTGGTCCGAGTCAAGTGACTTGTGTAAATCGTCTATGACATTGAGGATTGCGGTTTCAGTGCCGCAGCCTTTTCTGAAGCCCGATTGATGGGATCTAGAAGATTAATTTTGTCCAAGTGTTGGGTCAGCTGAGGGAGTGCACATCTTTCCAGGATTTTGGACAGAAGAGGTAAGTTCGATACAGGTCTAAAGTTATTCAGATCCTTGGTGTCTAGACCTGGCTTTTTCAGCAGTGGAGTGACTTGACCAACTTTGAGGCAGTCTGGAACGACGCCTGAGCTCAGTGAGCTGTTAATGATCTTGTAGCAAAGCGGGGCTAGGACGAGCTTCAGGTCCTTGGTCAAGTGAGGGGGTAGCTGATCCAGGGCGGGGGATGAGGGTTTAGCGTTGGAGATTAGTTTGACTATCTCTGCTTCCTGAATGGGGATGAAGGAAGACCATTTCGTTACTTGCAATTTATAAGTTCGAATCGTGTTTTAGGATTTTAATTTATAAATTGCAAGTAACGAAATGATGTCTCTTTTAAAAGCAGGAAACCACAGACCTATTTTTATTCTATGCATTTGGATTTGTACTGCACTATTAACCTTTATCAAAGAACTGCGTGCAGGCTGCAAAGTATAGATTGGAGCACAGATTATTGTTTCAAAAAGTATTAATTTGGGCAGAAATCTATTCTCATCATGAAAGAGAACCCCCAACTATCCAGCGTGCTTCTCCAGAACAAGCACTATTACATTATTCTGCGTACCATTGTTGATGACGTGAATCCTACACCTTGAAGTCCTCTGTCTTATGTAACATTTCCTTACACATGTATGATTTATTGTGTAATGTGTGTCTGATGCAAAGTGCTCTGACACTCTCCACTGGTGAGTGGGGCTTTATATGCATCTGAGAGAGAGTGGTTATGGAGACGTATGCACTGTTAAAGGTTAAAGGGTGGTGGTGGGGGAATCCGTGGTGGAGGTGGTCATTGGTGGGCGCCAACAGACTTTGTTGCACCGGGCGCCACCAGCTCTACAACTGGCCCTGGGAGTACAAGAAGTCATGAGTCTCCAGTGCCAGGGATGTGGAGATAGTCATTCACAATCTGCAGAAGTGCAGTCTGGGGACTGTAGTCCGATCAGACGCCAGAATGTCTATGAGGTACTTTACACATGGATGTGAGGTGGCAATGGGGAGGCAACACAGCGTTATCACCTTACCTGAGAAGGGAAGGGTGGAGGCTGGACAGAAGTTAGGTTAAATGTGTTTATGCATGTGATATTATTACTCTGTGACACTGGTATGTCGCTGCACTTGGAGGAGAGTGAACGCTGTCATATGCGTACTATGCACAGCACTGTCTGTGTTTTGACTGTGGTGACATCTGAGTGACGAGTGCCTTATGCACCTGTGAGCCCAAGGATGTTTGGAATGATAAAGACAGGAAGCATGTCATTCAGTTCTCCTCCCTGCCTCTCTTCAGATACAGGTGTCGAGTATGGAGGGCGAGAAGGCGTTCCTGCTGCCTCCGCAGCCTGTCAAGCAGTTCCTGATCTCCCCCCCCGCGTCCCCTCCAGTCGGATGGAGGCAGGGCGGCGATGCAATGCCTGTTCTCAACTATGACCTACTGTGTGCAGTGTCCAAACTGGGGCCAGGTAAGGATGTCTTCTAACGGTGCACCTTGGTGATTGACACAGTGATGCAGCGCTCTCTGTGGCCCCAGGTAATGTATCATTCGGAGGACGTCACCTGTGGGTGCAGGCGTGGCCTTCTGGAATATCCACCCCTCTGATAGTATGCTTACATTTGGGTTGGAATCAAATGTGTCCAGTGTTGCCCCCTGTCGGCTACATTAAGGTCTAAGGGTTCTTTTCTGTCGAGTCATGTGTGTTTAGTGCAGAGCTGAGGTGCCTGTTCCTGTCTGTGCCAGCCGGCACAGACAGGAGCATATATACATTTACTTGTCTAGCGCAGGCCTGTACAGACCACTAGAGCGCTCTACAAAGTTGGGGTGCACAGGAAGAGAACCATGGCAGAGATGACAAAGAGTACGCCGACAGGGAGGATGCTGTGAGGTTCTGGTGGTGGTATATGATATGCCTGTGTAGCCTTATCGTACATTACACCCGCAAAACCTCTACTGGGTCCAGTCAGGCTCATTTGAACAACCTTCAGCTGAACCCTGGAAGCTACGGCTTCCGAGCGGCGAGGCTCGAATGAGGGAACGTGGTGTGAAGCGTTGAACGGCACCAAACAACAACGCAGAAGAAACCACTACACCAATGTATGAAAGTAGAGTGTATTTTCATGAATTGTAGAGTGCATGATTAGCAAAAGTGACCAGAGGGTTCTGGAGATATGATTATGCAAAGATTTTATCACTTTTGTGTTTGACTGCAAACAAGCATTGGCCAACAAAAAGTTTGGAAACTTTTTGAAAAAGTTAGTTTGGCTCCTCTGGTTCAGCCCAATCGGACAGGATGAAGGTCTTGGGCAGTGATCCTCAAAGTACGGAAGTAACTGGCGTGTCCTGCACCACTTAACTTTAGAAACACCTTCGTTATTAAAGACATCTGGCAGCATAAGTGCAAAGTCTCTGCAAAATTTTAAAAGTGTATTTCGTTAACATGCAGAACTCTTTCACCTTAGTACATCAGATTATATCGGTGCGTTGCAGAGTATCTTTTTAAATGTGATAGTTTTCAAATATGAATTTGGTAACATTTATTCTTCCACACCTCCACCCTGACAACAAGGCCAATTGTGAACTGTGACGTAAATCATTTGTTATGTGAACTCTTTGGGTGACCCGAGTTTCTATTGTTACATGAACAACATCAACGTTTATTAAATAAAATACTGGAGAACGTTTTGTTCAGCACACTTCCTGAATTCATGTATTTGAAGGTTTTCTTCTATGTGATTATGAAGAGAGAGGAGGGAAAGTGAATTAAACCAACTGTTTAGGTTCACACAGTTAGGTTAAGTCAAGAAGCTGGGATTAATACCAGGTTTTCTGGTTTCACATTGGGCAGTTCAGACACCAGATGTATATGCTTAGCCCCCCCTACACCCACCTTATCGCCAACTCCCACCCCCCAATTGCCACCCTGCTGGCATCAGTGCGGCCCTCGGCCACATCACTGACGAAACATTTTGGCCCCTGGGAAATTGTTTGCAAGTATCCATGGCCTAGGGGGTCACAGGGATAGAGTTGCCACGAGAGCATTTTCCAGTCCAGTCCTCGTCTTAAGAGCGCGGCCGCCATAGACCCTAAGGAAGTGGTCCTGATGCTGGTGATGCAGGATAAGAAGATGCTCGAAGATGCTTCAGTTGTGGTGGGGTCGAAGGGGGTGCCCTTATGGTGGTTCCTAAGTCCACAGGTAATGTGGGGCGACTTTGACCACACGGGTCGGGGTCCACGAAGTCCTCATTCTGGGGGGTGAAGGGCTTCTGGTTACAGGCTACAGCGGTCGAAGTCAAATCCTTTAATGGGGGCTAATGACCCTATTGGGCATATAAATCAGATTCTTTTTTTTAATAACCAATTTTATTGATTTTATTGATTTTATTTATTTTTAATCTTTTCATTAACAAAGCTCAGGAACAGCGCAGACACATAAATCCTAATCCGGGTTACACGACAATCTTCTGCTTGACTTCACCAAACGAGCGGCCTTGGCCCTGGACCTCACGAGTGTAGTCGGGGAAGATCATGAGGGTTTGGCCTTCATACTTGAGGTGTTGCCGCTTACGGGCTTCGGCCAGTACAGAGTCTTGGTCCCTAAAGTTAAGGATCCGCATTATGATCGGTCTGTGAGGTGCTCCCGTGGCGGTTTGGGCACAAGTGAGCGGTGCACCTGCTCAATCGCGAACCATGGGGAGAGGGAGGCCTCGGGCATCCATGAGCACAAGCAGCCCTCCACTAAGTCTGCCGCCCGGCCTTGCTCCGCACCCTCCGGAAATCCCACCAAGCGAAGGCTGTTGCGTCGGGATCTGTTTTCGGCATCCTCAACCTGCCGGTGAAGCTCCTGAGTGTGAGACTGGAGACGAACGACTTGCTCCTTAAGTTGCTGGACCTCATCCTCCACGGTGGATATACGGGATTCGGTTTCTTTAATCCGGGCCGTGGCATTGAGAAGATCTTGCCGGATGAGGGTCACATTGACCCGGACTTCAACTATCTTACCCTCCACCGAAGATTGCGAGGCATGGATAGCCTGGAGGATAGTGGACAGGTCTGCAACGGAAGGGGCGTCTTTGTCCGCAGTCCCCCTAGTCGCCCCAGAGTCCTTGGTAGTGAACCGGTCTATTTTAGTCTGGGTGGGTTTTTGATGCTTTGTCCCTACCCATGGTTGCCGCCCAGCAAGGCAAGAGGTCTAAACGTTCCTCTGGTGATCGGGCGGGAAGAAGGAAGAACAGAGGAGGAGGATGAGGAGAGAGGGGGGGAGGCCCAGGCCGCTCCGCGTCCCGCCGCCCGATACTCTCCCCCAGCAGGCCCACCCGTGGCCGTGGGTGAGAATTCAGGCTTGTGGGGTCTCACAGGTGGGACGGGATCAATGCCGGGACCGGGGCACGAGGGCCGGCTCAAATGAGGGAACAGGTTACAGCCCCAGGATGCGCAGAGAGTGGGTCAGCCGGGGGGGGGCGAAAAACGAGAAGACTCCTCACGCTACTCCACCCGATGAGGTGGCCGAAACTCCCCCAGAAGGGCTCCGTCTACCCCCCGCCACCAGATCCACAGCGGCCCACAAGAAAGGAAGCGGTCCCCCAGTATGCCACCGCTGCTCGAGTCAGCAGCCGAGGTGCCCTCCGCACACCGCCGGTGCGCCGGGGAGGGGAGCACGTGCTATAAGGCTGCTTCACACAGCCTCTACCAGTCCCAAACCACTGCTGCCAGCCAGAGGGGCACAGGGAACCTCGCACACTCAGGGTCTCAGGACACAATGGGGGTGGGGGGGTTTTGTTTGTAAGAAGACGGATCCCCGCCCCCCCAATCGATGGCCGAACCCCCACCACCCAGGGTCAAGGCCAAGCAGGGCAACAGGCCGGAGTCAGTGGACACCCTCGCTCCTCACCTCCACAGCCCGCTGTTATGACAGTGCGGCAGTCCTCTACAAGGCCTCGTAGCCACTCTCGGCGCTCGGCCTCTTCCCGGGGGAGGGCCCGCATCCGGCCCGCATCCGGCGCGAGGCCTCTGTAGCACCGGTCCAGCCCCTATGTGGTGTCGCGGAGGGGAAAGGATCACACACCCCTCTCGCCGCTGTCCAACTGACAGCCGAGCACACTGCAGACGGTGCGGCACCCAGCCGGTGCACAAGCCCGGCCCCCCGAGCCGCCAGTCGCAGACCCAGAGTTCAGGCCCGGCACCCGGCCAGGAACCTGCGCGGGCTCCACCAGGTCGGAGCACCATAGAAACGCCAGGTAAGAAGCACCTCTCCACTCTACCTCCCAATCGTGCGCCCCAGCACACCAGCACCGCAGTGTCCACTTCAGGATGTGCGGCGAGCAGGGCCTCCCTAGGCCGCTCTAGCACCCTCAGGCCAGCCAGGCACGGTCCGGCGCTAAGGGGGGGTCGGCACCGCAGACTCCAGCCGGGGCAGGGCCAAAAGCCCCCCGGGGTCCTCCCGTCTCTGCACCACACTTAGAGCAGCCCTAGAGCTCGGGGCATTAGGGCGAACCAGGAGACCACCGCGACAGGGCCGCCATCTTGGGATCGCCGCGAGGCAGGACTCCCCCAGCAAGGTTTGCCTGTGAAGGCCCTGATGCCTCCAACACCGCCTCCAGGAAGGGCTATGGGGTCTAGGACAGCCAGGCAGTCGGGTTTTAGGGTAAGGACTCTCCGATGGTGGTGGATTAAAGAGAGGATGACGGAGGGGTCCGGAGCACTTCTAAAGTGCGACCCCCATCTTGACGCTCCAGGCCACACCCCCCTAAATCGGAATCTTATGGCACTCACGGGCCAGGCTGACTCAGATGCTACGTTTGGCCATTGAGGATTGATCTTAGTGGGGTGTCCGGCGGCAGGTAGCAGCATATCTTTTCCGGTGGTTAGCAGCTTGCCGGTTTTGTCTACTTCAGCTCTTTTGTCCCTGGAGCTGGTTCCAGGGCACCAGCAGACTGATCCTTTGAGTCACTTCTTTGGTCTCGGGCTGGGTATCAACTTTTTCCTGAGCTAGAAGCCACAGCCACAGGCACAGTCCAAACTTTGCTAGCCGAAAGTGCAGCAGGTGCAGTCCAGTAGATGGTGCTGCCTTTCTTTGCGCAATTCCGAGGGTAGCAGTGCAGCGCTTCTTCGTCCTCTTTCCAAATCCAGTGTGATCTAAAAGTCCAAGGTGCCAGGGGTACCCTATTTATCCTGTTGAAGGGCCCCAGGGGGACCACATGGTTACTAGCCAATGGGTTACCAGGTCCCCTCCCTCTTGGTGACAACTTTTTGGTGATGTGTGGCATATGGCATTCCCAGAGTGTACCATTCTGGCCACTCTCAAGATGTCAGGACCCTCCTTGGATGTGAGGAGCTCTGCAGCCCACACTAGAGGTGTGCCTATCTAGGGCTACACACCCCATGGGGGCTGGGTTTCTCTGTCTGGCTTTGCATCCAGCGAGTCTACAAGAACCAATGGCAGCCCCTTGGGATTGTTATCACCATTTGCCCATCAAATGTAGCTGCCCTCTTGAAGTTTGTCTTTTGGGCTTACACCGAGTGGTTTCCTGCGAAGGGAAGGTAGCACTTCACCCTGAGGCAGGCTGTGTATGATCCTAAGCCTGGGAGTCGTTCACACGTCTCCCCAGGCAGATAGTAAGCTGTCTGTGGGCCTAGCCTGTGTGAGGCTACTGAACCACTGGGGCACAGAGTGGCAACTTTCTAAAAGTTGCTTTACTTTAATAATGACATTAAATTCGACCTGGGCATCAGGTCGGGTTTCATGCCACAATTAATTTTGTACCTTACAGTACCCAGGTAGGCAGTTCAGTTCCAAAGTTAGCCAGGCTGGGGTGCCAGCCGGTAACTCGGTATTAGCCAAAGGGGGTACTAACTTTTCCACAACAAAATGACAATTTAGAGATTTTGCTGCTAAGACATATATAAGCATATATGTCCAACTTAATAATATACGGCTTCCTGCCAAAGGGTTTTCATTGGCCTTCCTTAGAGGAGACTTAAGGGAAGTGTTAAGGGAAGTGGTGGTTTGCCGTTGGTTTGCAGGGAACAGTCAAAGTAGCAGTGCAAATACTGCTCTTCCAGTCGGCACTCGCACGCTGGGAGCCATCTCGTACCTTGGTACACACAGGGTGACACAACTACTGCTGCAGCCCTGGGGGAGCACTCTGCCTTACATGCCCTAGGTACCCTGGGTACCCTATACTATAAGTAAGCCAGTCCTTGCCTTATTGCTATATGTTGGATGACCAATTCAACATACAGTTTGTAAGGGGTTAAAGCACTGGCACTGAGGTCTGGTCAGCAGGCCTCGGCGCACTCTCAGAGTCGAGAAACCAGCAGCATCAGTCCAAAAATATGGGGGTGAACATGTAAAAAGAGGCGTCTCCTTACAGGTGCCGGCTGGGTTCATAATTTGGAGGGTTACATATGGATGCGGTCTTTGTAGGAGGCTGGATCTCTATATAGTTCTCTAAACGAAGCACACTGTGCAGAGTCCAGAGGGTCCCTTATTGGCCTACAGAGGCAAAAGCAGATCATACTAACGCTCTCTTTGGGGTAGTGCGGGCGAGCAGTCAGGCTTATCAGAGGGCAGTGTTAAGGATTGGTTGTACTCACAGAGGCGATGAATGAGACGCACACTCGAGAATAAATCAGAGACCAATTTAGCAAAAGAACACTTCTTTTTATAAATATTTTCAAACCAAGACATTCGTTCAACGGTAAGTACTAATTTTCTTAGAAATTATCAAAGATTGGTAAATAGTCAAAGTTGTGCACTTTTATGCAAAATGCAATCCTATTGGAGGAAGAAGCATGTATGTGTAGAAATCACTGCAGATGGTTCTAGGGGTTCACTTTCTGTATTTGGAGTGATGGCTAACCAAGGTCCAAAAATCTACCAGTGGTTTGTCAAGAGCGTCCCAAATTCGGCTGGGAGCAGGATGCTTGGAGAGTTGGTAGCTGGTGTGCTACAAAGAAGGTGGGACACCTAAAAACAGGCTGCGCTGGGGGACTTCTAGGCAAGTCTGAGGGCTCCCGAAAGGAGGCTGAGTTCTAAGGGTCTTAGAGACAAGGGGGCAAGCCAGTTTGTCGCTATCCCTGCAAGTGGGCTAAGTACACAGCATGTAGGTTGGCGGGGCCCTGTGTGTGAAGGCGCTACTCATGGTTAGGGGCAAATAGATGGTAGGGACGATTTCAGGACTGAAGAGCCACTCACAGAGTGGGTCTTAGGGGTGCTGACGTACCCCGACAGGTGCTTGCTTCCTGGGCAGTTGGAGTCCCGACTGGACTCTTATAGTTGCCAGGCATCCGGTACCCCAGGGGTCAGTACGGCACGGCTCCAGATGGTCCTGGTGCCTCCACACTTGGGGAAACAGATCTGATGCTCAAGGAAACGAGTACCTCTTCCTGGCCGGTTGCTGCACTGGTGGCGCCAGGAGCTGCAAGTAGGGGGACCAGGCGTCTGTGGTTCGGTACCCGTGGGCTGCAGGGGAAAAGCTCCTCTACTCCAAGGGAGGTCTTGGGCGATTTGCAAAGCGCTGGTGATCTTCTGGGGTTCATCTCAGTGGTTGAGTTTTGAAGTGGCAGGCAGGGTTTGGAGTCAAAAGTCCACAGCAGTCACTCAGTTCTGGGGTTCAGCAGCTCTTGTTTGTTTTTTTGGTCTTTAGGTCCATCGAATCTGAAGTTTTGATTCAAGGAGTGCCACCTAAATACCCAATTTGGGGGAATTTAAGGGAGTGACGGGTAGTAGCTAATGGGCTACCTACACTTAGGGAGCCTACACTCTTTATAAGACCACTTCTTGTGGGAATTGGGCGCAACCATGACCCTGATAGACTAATTTTCTCCAACACAAGATGAAGGAATCTGAAAAGTTGGGTCCACATCACCTGTCCCACCTAAGGGGTGGTGCTGGCTGAATGTGGGCACACCTCCTAATCTTACTAATTTTCCCGCCTGTCCTCTCACCCAAACTGGGGTCAGGAGAGGAGGGTTGGCATTTCCCACTTACTGGAGAGGTCTTGGTCGCATTTCAACGGCGGCATGGCCTTTGAAGCTTTCCTGCCTGGAAGGCAATTCCGAGCTTGGAGGATGTGTCAACACCTCTTCGCAGAGCAGACATCGTTGCCGATCTCTGAGAGAGAAAGCTTCCACCCCAGAAGGCCAGAAACATGTCTAGTGGTGGTCGGCAGGTTGAGACCAGTCAGTAACCACATTAATAGTCTGTAGGTTTTCAGGGGGCACCTCTAAGGTGCCCTCTGTGCATTTATTAATAAATCCCACACTGGCATCAGCACTGGTTTATTAAGATAAGATGTTTGGTACCAAACATCTGTGGGTGCAGGAAAGTCATCCTGGAGCTGGGAACTCATAACGATGAGCGTCCGGCCAGTGTTCTTTCTGCGGCTCCCCTGCACATTTATAATTGCCAAGAAAGGACTCGGAGATTGTAGGGTCATATCTGCTCAGACAGGTATGTCCCCACGTGGGATATAGTGCACCCTGCCATAGGGCTGTAAGGCCTGTTGTAGGAGTGGCTTACCAATATCTCACACAGTTTCTGGGGGCCTGACACACAGAGATGCCCATAAAGCTCCCACATTACAGTAGTGGCAGGGGTCCCGCTAGGTGCAGTGGTAACGTCTACCTTTGATGAATGTTTGACTATGAAGGAGATGCCTCCCACACTCATGGACACAAGATGGGCAGGTGAAGCGTTGCACTTCACCAGATGACCAGTTTTTAGTGCTTTGAACAATACCAAGGGTACTCGGTAATAAAGGATATCTTTCAGTATACCCTAGTTATTTTTAACTATATTTGCTCTAAGCAGGACCTGAGTATTTGTCCGGAAACAAGATTTATAAGAACTCCCGGGGCATTTGTTTTCCCTCGGTTGAGTCCGCTGGAGTAGCATTGTTCCTACCCCAGTGTAAGAGGTCGTCAATAATGAAGCATCCATTGATACGTTAAGGGTGAGACGACCTCTCAAATATCTTTTGAAGACCCTAACCTTTTAAGTCTGAAGTATGAATTCACAGTGGTGACTATATAAACCTAGAGTATTTTTGTTGATCTCACAGGGATGTGTGCTATGTCGACTCTTCGTTTTTGTCTGCACCAAGACAAGCAGCTTGCATGGCAGTTTGCATGATCTTGGTGGGGGATCCCTAGGGGGGCACAATTTGTGCTGCAGCCTTAGTGGACCCTCTTCAGTCCCAATGCCCTAGGTACTAGGGGTACCATTTACTAGGGACTTATGTGGGGACTGAAGTTTGTGCCAATTGTGGAACAATGGTACTGTTTGAGGGAAAGAGCTCTGTCACTGGGGACCTGGTTGGCAGGGACCCAGTGCACTTTCAGTCAAAATCACATCAAATACCAGGCAAAACGTAGGGTAACCATGTCAAAAGAGGCACTTTCCTACACGACCCCCCCCCAAACAATAGGAAATTAAACTAACCTTTACCAAGAGAGTCTTCATCTTCTAAGTGGAAGAGCCTGGAAAGGCTATCTGCTTTGGCATGGGCAGCCCCAGGTCTGTGCTCCACTGCAAAGTCCACTCCCTGTAGGCCACCTTAACAGTTTGGGGTTTTCACCTTTCATTTTGCATAAGCCATCTGAGAGGCCTGTGGTTGGTTTGAACAAGGAAGTGAGAGCCAAACAGGCATGGCCTCAGCTTCGTCAGGGGCCAAAGCACAGCAAAGGCCTCCCTCTCAATGGCACTCCAACGCTGCTCCCTGGGAAGAAGCCTTCTGCTAATGAATGCAGCAGGTTGATCATGACCATCATCATGGGTTTGGGATAGGACCGCTCCGATCCCATGTTCAGTGGCATCTGTCTGCGCTATAGACTGCTTGGTGTAAGCTGAAGCTTTTAGAATGGGTGCTGAGCACATTACTTCCTTCAGAGTGTCAAGAGCCTTTTGACAACTCCCTGCCAAGTTAACTTTCTTTGGCATCTTTTTTGGAGGCCACTTCTGTGACAGGAACCCCAGTGGACTCCTATCCCCTCACAAATCTCCAGCAATGCCCATTCGAGCCAAGTAATGCCCTGACTTGAGTCTGAGTGGATGGAAATACCCAGTCTAGAATTGTCTGGATCTTGGTTTGTAAGGGTTGAACGTGGCCTCCACCTACCAGGTGGCCCAAGTATACAACCGTGCCCTGCCCTAGCTGGCACTTGCTTGCCTTGATAGTGAGGCCTGCACTTCTCAGAGCTTCAAGGACCTTGTCAAGATAGATCAGATGATCCTGCCAGGATGAGCAAAAGACAGCAGTATCATCAAGATAGGCTGCACTAAAGGATGCCTGCCCGACAAAGACCTTGTTCACCAACCTTTTGAAGGTGGCAGGGGCATTCTTTAATCCAAAGGGCATGACAGTAAATTGATCATGCCCATCTGGGGTTGAGAATGCGGATTTCTCTTTTACTCCAGGGGTCAAACCTATCTACTAGTACCCACATGTGAGATCAAAAGTACTGAGATATTTGGCTGCCCCTAACCTGTCAATTACGTTTTCCAGCCCTAGGAATTGAGTGTGCATCAGTCTTGGTTACAGCATCGAGGCACCTATAGTCCACACAAAACCTAATCTTTTTCTTTCCACCCTGGGTGTGAGGTTTGGGGACTAGGACAACTGGGCTGGTCCAGAGGCTCTCACAAGGTCCGATGACACCCAATTCCAGCATCTTGCTTACTTCAGCTTTGATGCTCTCTTCGAAATGATCTGACTGCCTATAGACTCTGTTTTTGACAGGTAGGCAGTCCCCGGTGTCCACATCATGTGTACACCAGTTAGTCTGACCAGGGGTCAAAGAGAACAGCTCAGCATACTGAGGTAGTACTTGCCTGAAATCAGTCTGCTGTTGGGCAGTGAGGGTGTCTGACAAGACCGCTCCTTCTGCAGACCCATCGTTAGGGTTGTTTGAGAAGAGGTCAGGGAGAGGTTCCCTCTCTGCTTCCAGATCCTCATCTGTGACCATCTCCATGATCAGTTCAGCCCTGTCATGATTGGGTTTCAGGCGGTTGACATTGATGATCCTCTTGGGGTTCCTTCAACTTCCAAGGTCCACCTGATAGGTGACCTCCACGTTTCTCTCTAGGATAGGGTAAGGCCCAGGACATTTGTCCTGGTGGGCCCTAGGAGCCACAGGCTCCAAAACCTACACCTTTTGTCCTGGTTGGAAGGCCACAATGGCAGCCTTTTGGTTATACCAGAGCTTCTGGAGCTCTTGGCTGGCCTCACAGTTCTTATTTGCTTTTTTCTTGTACTCCGCCATTCTGGAACGGAGGCCAAGCACATTATCCACAATGCCATGTTTAGGCTCTGTGAGAGGCTTCTTCCAATTTTCCTTCACAAGACACAATGGCCCCCTTACAGGATGACCAAACAGAAGTTCAAAGGGGAAGAACCCTACTCCTTTCTGTGGCGCTTCTCTGTAGGTGAAAAGCAGGCATGGCAGTAAGACATCCCATTTCCGTCTGAGTTTTTCAGATCGGCCACCAATCATACCTTTCAAGGTCTTGTTTAATCTTTCAGCAAGGCCATTTGTCTGCGGGGGATATGGGGTGGTGAACTTGTAAGTTACTCCACATTCTTCCTACTTGTGCTTCAGGTAATCAAACATTACATTTGTACCTCTGTCTGACATCACCTCGTTTGGAAAGCCCACTATGGTAAAAATACCAATTAGGGCCCTAGCCTCTGCAGGAGTGGTGGTAGTCCTTAGGGGAATTGTTTCAGAATACCTGGTAGCATGAGCCACTACTTCTAGTATACACAGGAGTTGCAAAACTCCTCCACCTTCTGGGGCCTACCTGGCCAGTAGAAATGGTTCACCAGCCTACTGTAAGTTTTGGTCTGGCCAAGACGCCCAGCTAGGGAGATGCCATGGGCCAATGTGAGGAGAAACTCTCTAAACTGGTGAGGCACAATCACTCTCCTAGTGGCTCCAGGCTTGGGGTCTTTGAACTCAGTGTACAGGAGTCCTTCCTCCCAATAGGTCCTGTGAGACCCACTGACATCTCCCTTTTCCTGATCAGCAGCTTGCTGTCTCAGGCGTTCAAGAGTGGGACAGGTCCTCATCCTATAGTCTTGCTTAAAGAGAAGGGAGTTTGGCTTCTTCCTCTGGAGTTGGAGTGAGGTAGCCTGACACAGCTGGGTCAGAAATGATTGACAAATCCTAGAATTACAGCAAGAGAAGGCTTGCCGTCATGTCTTCTCCTTCCTGCACTTTATGTCTCCAGGCTCATGAGGTTGCTTGAGAGTGCAGATCAAATCGTCTGTTGCTAATCCCAGAACTCATATTGGCAAGCACTTTGCATGTGTATTGTCATGGCCACTAAAGCCCTTTACCATGATTCACTGTTTAGATCTCGATGAAGATCAGCGCTCTTGGTGTAATGTTTTCACCTGCAGGTGTTGGCAAAGATTGCTGAAAAACTGTCTGCTTCTGTGTGTTGAGATTTATAGCCCTGACAAGCTCTTGAGGCGGAAGTACTTACCTGCTCTGGCTTTCACAGGTGGCACTCTTGGAGAGGCACCCTTCTACATTATTTCTTGAGGGAGGCACCCGTGCAGGAGTTGAGGTGCCACCATAGGTCCTCCACCGGGTGTGACACCTGATGCAAATTTGACACGTTTGCCTGTGAGGTACTCGGGAGCAAAGTAGGTGCCCTTTTCAAAGATAAAACACGGGGGAGTCACCAGTGGGAAATAAACGTGAACATTCAAAGTCTGGTAAATGCGGAGTATGGAGTATGTGTGTGTGCTTGGTAAGAAGGTGGAGACTGTTGGCCGTGGAGCCCTTGTAAACATTGAGTTTTACACCAGGGACCAGATGGTCCTGATAACAGCTGGGTGACCTCAAAGGCAGTCAGAAACTCCTGCAATATGCCGACCATGGGATGTAGGAGCCATTGATACTCGAATTATGTCCCATCTTATTGTTTTCAATCTGCAGAAGGTGCCCTAATATCCCTGAAATAAAGCACTTTGAAGGACACCGACAGGCACTTTAATCTGTCACCGCTCCCAACATTGACTCCCCAATCATATCAACTTCCCGCCCCAAGAAAGGGATTGACCCCTGAGGGTTTAGTAAACTGCACTGGGTGAGGACTCGACTATGAAGCATGCCACACAGATATATCTGGGTGAGAGTCCGTAAATAAAACAGGATGACTCCCTCAAGAAATAATGTAGGAGTGTCCCTCTCGAGTGGCTTTGATTTAAGGGTGTCCAGGGAACAAAGGCCCCCTCCTTGTATCTTCCTCACACCCTCCGCCTTGAATGAGTTGTCACAGGCGGTAGCCAGAGGTGGTCACTTGTCTATATTTGATTGGTAGCAGAGTTCCTGATTCTCCTGCAGCGTCAGAGGGGATTCTCCGGGTAACCATGAGTGCTGCTGTTATCAGCATCCCCCCTGATGCAGTTGTTATGGTACTTATCTGTGATAAAGCTCCCATGCACATATATCACACTTCTTGGCACTGCCTGAGCTGGTGTGTTTGCCTTGGTTTTTGGTGACCTCATCCCAGAATGTCCTGCTGTGACAGGTTTCTATGGCTTCCTGATCACGAGGGAGATCTGCTTACATGTAAATGGTAACGGCAGCATGTTCCACCCGAGGTCCACCCGCCCAGGAGAAGCTACAGCGCCTCACTGCTCCTTCCTCACTCCGGAGCAGCTGGTACCCCAGCTCCGCCCGCTGCTCTGGCCATGGAGGAGCTACTGGAATATTGTCGCTTTTTAACCAGCTTTGGCAGCGGACTTGTAGTTTGACCATGCACAGTTCTCTGTATTCTGAAGAGTCCTCACTGTGGGGCTGGGTCTGGTGACATAGTGTCTAATGTGTCCACTGTAGGGGCCTGTGTTTGACCTCATGGTCACAGGTTCATATCCAGCCGGGGCCTTTCAGCCTTTCAACCTTCTGAGGCCGATAAAATGAGTACCATTAAGTTGGGTAACAATAACCATCTGTTATTCAGCACCAAGAGGCCCGTCTGGGTGAACGTGCGCTTTACAAATACACATCTTGCATTATGTTTTATGGAAGAGGCATTCTCTGTGCACTTCATTCATGCAGATAGTCTCGCTGTCCTGCACATTTGGGTGTTCGGACTGTCCTGATGCAGTCATTAGGGGTAAAAGCAGTTCTTAAAATATTTGAGATCATGGGACTGATATAGAAGCATCCATCCAACCTTCCTAGGTAAAACCAGCCAATTGGCCATTGTGTGAGAGAGGGGAGCCCGACCATTCATGGATGCTGGCGATGCACGGGTGACCGGGAGCATGCCACATGCCCCACCCCCTGCTCTGACTCCCAGGAGGGTCCAACGTTCAGCACCTCAGTCCTGGCAGAGTTCAGTGCCTTAAAATGTAAATAATTCATCTTTTGAACTCTATTTGGCAACTCACGTCTGCTTGACCATCAGCTTTACAGCCTTGGAGTTTTACTCAACTTGAAACAAGTGGGGGCCATCAATACAAATGTGAATTTGATGTAAAAGCCCCTGGTTTACTGAGGAAGCCGATGGAGGGGGACCAGCGTTTCCCAAACTCGGGGTCGCATTCTGACTTTTAATGGCTCTGGAAAGTCCAAACAATAAATAAAGATGGCTTTAAATTCTGTATTTATCTTGTCACACTTGCTGGTGCTTCAAAGACTGAGGTCAAATGCCAGGCTGTCTTCTTACAGACTGCTGCTTATTCTTCTAACACGGGGATTGGTGTTTACTTTTCTTTCTCTGACTGCAAAGGGAGAGAGCTTCTGAAAGTGAATTATGGGACAGTCTAGTTGGAGTACAGGGAGTGTGGAAGGAACAGCTGTGGGATGTTGTGTTTTTGCAACACAGAACAAGATGTAAAAACCTGTTACTAAACTGTACACAATCAGCAGCTAGGAAAGCTAAAATTAAGCATTAGTTTTGTATTTCTGAAGTTTGCTGGAAACAGATTTTAATAGTATTAAAACAAATCAAAACACTTTACTTGGAGGTGCACAAATGATAAAAAATTTACAGAAACCTGATTTCCACACATTATCACGTGTGTGCTTTGTAGTTTTTTCAGTAAAACTTCAAGTCTGTGCTAAGTTTGCGGCCATGGAAAATGTGCTGTCTGTAGATGACAGGGCACTACCACTCAATGTTATAGTTGCATTAAAAAAATCACTTGCCTCATGTCTATTAAATGTAGCTGGGTCGCGAAAGGTTGTCGCTTTAAAAAGCGGGTCACGGTTCTAAACAGTTTGAAACCACTGATGTAGACATTCAAGAAGGGTGTCGAGAAGGCTGCGTCTCATGGAATCCCTCAAGCGATGGAAGGTGGGCTGATCAGACCGGTCATGGCAGTGGCCCAAGTTATCACTGACTGAGAGGACGCAATCTGTTGTCTGATCTTACATTTTGCGGCAGTGCACATTTTGTAACGAGAGAACAATGATAAGCTGGCTCGCTTAGTCTGTTACTCTGTGTCACATCCTTCCCAGCCTGGGTACGTGCAACTGACTGCGCTACACATGGATCTCAGTATCAGGCGTCCGTTCTTCTGCGTGTAACCACGAACTCCACCATCTAAACCAGTCTTCATTACATTCCGCTCGAACACTTACGTTACAGCTCTACGGAGTCCCAAAGGGTTCCATCATTTCTAATTCGCAGGACGCTACACTCTGTTCACTTACATATCGTCCGGTGTGGTCTGTTGCCATGACAATCCTCCATTTTTTTCAAAGGTAGAGGCAGGACTCTGCCCAGTGAGCTTCTAAATAGAGTTTTGACGCGTGGGTACGGTAGACCTGAATAGTGGGTTTCCACTGCCTCTGGGCCTAGTGGTGTTTGTTCATGTTTACGTGTGAATTGTTAATTCCCAGCATTATTGCTTATCTTACTGCTTTTTCTGAGTGGCCCTTCAGCTGTGGTGAGGGAGGGTTTCCATGATGGACCTATTAATAAACCAGTCTGGGGTTCAGATATTACTGTGTGATGCCGTGTCCTTGCCAGCGTGTGCTGTTTCCGTGCTGTAACACTTGATCTCTTCAGAGTTGTCATAAAAGAATTTACAGAATAGGCAAGCATCAGTGATTGTCTTGGCACAACTCACATGCCAATGGGATTGCTGAAGTCCTTAATAGTTTTCTAAAGTCCTTTTAGGGTAGATTTCTCCCCAAAGTGTTAATGCTGTGCTCCCTTAGCATGTCCGACAGACCATCTCTGAATGTTTGCTTGTTGGCCTGGTTGTTGGGTTTTCAATATTTTGTGGAGCTTTGGGATTCACCATCTCAGTCCTGCTTTTAGACTTTTGAATATTATCTTTGTTTTAGGAAGCCAGGACTTTCTCCCAGCTGTTTATGGGACTCTGCAGTTTCATTGGTATTCTGGCCAACGTGAAGGGCTGTCGAGTCTGACTGAGGTCGCCTTTCTAACGATTCGCTAGCAATGGTCTTGTGCTGATATCAGTCATCGTGGTACGGCTTGGAAGGAGGCGCTCTTACTGCAGGGCATTTAGCCTGTTGTACAAGATGTAGTATTGGTTATGCGTTGAGGTGCTCATTTTCAGGATGCAATGTCTGCCGTGTGCCCTGAGCCTTGTATATTGACTGGCCCTTGAACCTGTCTAGTGATGGATCAGCATGGCCAGACTTGCCTTATGCGCCCCTTTACGGTGCCCGCCGCATGCCCACCACTCAGGCCCTCTGAGCCCGGACCTTGCCTCCTATGTTTGCTTGTGTCCAGGTCCTCCTGGGCTCAACCCATGCTGCGTTCTTTAAACTGACTCAACATCTTGGGAGGGAAAGCCGGGGTCCCTGAGGTTGCGCTGTTCCCCTCATCCGATATGCAATATTCCAAAACCCACTTAAAAGGTACAAAACAACTGTTAGTTTCTAAGTGCTTTGTCCTAGTCTCATGAACTGAATGTCAGAAAGGACAAAACCCTGCAGTGTCCCGAAGACCCTTGCAGTGTCACCACCTCACCAGACCGATCTGCCCAAATCAGAGCTGGGGGTTTCAGAATTGAAAACACAAATGCAGCCACCATTCAACCAACCTCTGTATTTTCTAAGCAGGGACCTGTGGTTCTGTATCTGGGGTTGCTTCGCTAACGCCGCTGTTTCTTTTCTGCTCCAGGAGAGAAGTACGAACTTCACGCAGGAACCGAGTCCACGCCCAGTGTCGTCGTCCACGTCTGCGAGAGTGAGACCGAAGAGGAGGAGGATGACATGAAATGTCCAAAACAAAAGATTGTCCCTACCAAGCGCCCCACTGAGCCCTCTCCGCTAGCAAACTAGCCCAAAGCTGTCTACAAGCGCTTCAGTAGGAGATAGTAGAGTGTAGTAGAGTTTCAATGCAATTAAGACCACACACCATGACATCTAAATGTATTTGCACCTCCTATACATATTGGCAGTTTCTGTAGGGAAAATATCAGATGTAGTGTAAATGCTGTCTGTATTTAATTGATTCTTGGTCATTTATTGTCCACGTGTCATCTGTACCATCGTCTCAATGTCCTCCTCTCTGGCTTTTCATGGCACTTACCTTTTGTATTCCAGTGTTACTGTTCATTTTAACTCCTAACAGTCTGCACTTTAAGTTACAGAAACAGCCCTCCAACAAATTGTCAGTCAATGTTAGCAAAGAAACTAGTTTTTTTTTATTACCAATGGTTTTTAAGTTGATTGTTTTATGATTCCTTGTATTATGCTTCGGTTTGGCAACATTGCTTGAAGGATTGTGTGGTTCCCTCTTGTTCCAGAAGGCCTGAGGCCGGTCCCTTGAAAAACCTTACACTCCTCCAGGGATGAGGGGTTCACTCCTCCAGGGATGAGGGGTTCCCTTGCACTCCTCCAGGGATGAGGGGTTCCCTTACACTCCTCCAGGGATGAGGGGTTCCCTTACACTCCTCCAGGGATGAGGGGTTCACTTGCACTCCTCCAGGGATGAGGGGTTCCCTTACACTCCTCCAGGGATGAGGGGTTCACTTGCACTCCTCCAGGGATGAGGGGTTCACTTACACTCCTCCAGGGATGAGGGGTTCACTTACACTCCTCCAGGGATGAGGGGTTCCCTTGCACTCCTCCAGGGATGAGGGGTTCACTTACACTCCTCCAGGGATGAGGGGTTCCCTTACACTCCTCCAGGGATGAGGGGTTCCCTTACACTCCTCCAGGGATGAGGGGTTCGCTTGCACTCCTCCAGGGATGAGGGGTTCACTTACACTCCTCCAGGGATGAGGGGTTCACTTGCACTCCTCCAGGGATGTGGGGTTCACTTACACTCCTCCAGGGATGAGGGGTTCACTTACACTCCTCCAGGGATGAGGGGTTCACTCCTCCAGGGATGAGGGGTTCGCTTGCACTCCTCCAGGGATGTGGGGTTCACTTACACTCCTCCAGGGATGAGGGGTTCCCTTACACTCCTCCAGGGATGAGGGGTTCGCTTGCACTCCTCCAGGGATGAGGGGTTCACTTACACTCCTCCAGGGATGAGGGGTTCCCTAACACTCCTCCAGGGATGAGGGGTTCACTTGTGAGCAACAGTTTGTCATTTTGTAAAAAATGTGTAAAAGCGCAGGACGAATCCCCCACGAAGGGTGTTTATTGAAAAACAAATTTGCACTTACTTCCCATTTTCCAATAATCGTTGTTTACTCCCAATAAAATATCGTTTTCTAATATTCATTCGTTGATCCCAAGTAGGTGTTTTTGGGGTCAATGAAAAATCATATTTATGTTTTACTCCAATTGTAGATTTTTGGTCCCAATTAAACCTACATTTTATATTTTCTTTTCTTTTATCTAGAAGTAGTTTCTTCAAATGAAGTAGAAGTTTTTAATTCTGCCAATTTTCTACAATTAGTGGTTCACACAGAGCCACAGCCAGTTGGATTTGTATCCTATTTATTTTTTTGTTACACCCTCCCCCACAAAGTCATTTGTTTGCTGGAAAGTTCCAGCAAAAATTCCAACCAGGCACATAGTGTCCTTTTTATCCCGTTGTCTTTTCCTTCAACGTTTGTGTGCAGCCGTTGATGCCAGGCCGCCTTCAGGTCAGTGTTCACCCTGCACAGCTCTTCGTGACACACACTGCATCTGTGTCGAGCTCATTTGTGGAACGTTTGGAGGGTGAAGTGCTGTGTATCCGACCATCACAATATTCCTTATTGCGCAGGGCTGGTGTGTTCTTGGTGTTCTAAGGAGAAGCACATCCTATTGGGAGGGTCTTTTAAAAGTCATTCTTGGTTCCTTTTGCAAGCAGCCCGCCCTCTTTAGAGCGGGGGCTGTGAAGTCTTGTTGTTATTGTATAGAACTGTGTATATAAAATGACTTAATTTATTCTTTGGCTTTTGCTGAACAGAACGACTCATTAAAATATTTCTAAAAATACCTGGTCATCTTTTATTCCAAGAGAGCATTTTACATGGAATGATTGTATTGATTTTGGGGCATGTTGTAAGCTTTATAGAGGACTGAAATACCCCAGCACAGCTGCTCATTACTGAGCCCAGAGTCCACCAACCAGGACTTGGAGGGAAAGGCTTGCCTGCTGGCAGTGCCGGAAGTTACGATGGGTCTGGGGGTTTCTCAGGTGCAACCACTGAAGGTTCTAGAGCATGGCTGAGATGTCAACAGGAATATCTGACCGTCTGTCACTTCAAATGTAGAGAAACATCTCCTAGAAGATCTCAAAGCACACCAAGGTGACACCATGGGCAAGCACGGACTGACCAGCTCCAGGTACCAGAGGGCCTTGAAGTGAACACCCTTGGTAGGGTGAGGTCTTTGGAGACGCGACAGCGGTGGCACGTGATCTTCAATGTCTGATCCGGCGCCATGCGTGCTCCATGTCTCTCACCTGCTCCAAGTGCTGGATGAGGCGGGGCAATGTTTCCAGGTAAGGGCTGTGGAAAGGCACTTCCTGTTGCTTCCTTTGTGCCATTAACACCGTCTGCTGTGGATTCCCCATTCGTTTTCCTTGCACAAGGTAGACCGGCTCATGGAAAAATGATGAAACTTGCAAAGTTATCAGGCGTGCATTGAAGATTCACTACGCTGGTGGGTGTCGTGCATTCTTCAGTGGTACCTAGAAGAGCCTCTTACTGTTCATCCGGGAGTGTAAGGGAGTTGGTCACGGCGTGCAGTTGTTGTTGTCTCCTTCAATCTCCAAATGTTTCCCTCCGGCAGGAGTGGAAAGTGAGCACCTGGGTTGTTTTGAGATTGTTTTCATTTCCTAACTCTGTGTAAGTGATGCTCCTGTAGGATCCACACAGCTTGTGAGAAGAGAATTATGTGTGCCCTAGAAATGTGTGTGAGTAAAATGTGTTGGTGAATGTAAGTCCTGCAACTGGTATGTAACAAACATGTACTGAAGAATTGTGTGGATTGGATAACAGTTGTACAACAATGCAGAATTGAGTTACAACTTATTTGTACATGTGTGTTAGACCAGGCCAAGTCCTTACACTGACTTTGAACAGGGGTTGTGGTGTCTATCAAACCATGTGTCTGCTCCCAGCAGGCATTGCTCTTAACCTGGTTTCTATAGCAAGCCACCAACACTTGAACTTCCAGAGGCCTTCGCTCCACCAGCCTCGCCCTCGCACAGACACCGCGCATCTGCCGAAGCCGTAGCATATCCCGTTCTTTCTGCTACCTCGCCACCAAGTCCTTACGCTGACTCTGACCCGGGGTTGTGGTGTCCATCAATCCATGTGTCTGTCCCCAGCAGGCACTCATCCTCACCTGGTTGGTGTAGCAAGCCACCAATGCCTGAACTTCCACCGACCACCCAGAGACCATCGCTCCGCCACCCTCCCCTCGCACAGACCCTGCACATCTGCCGCAGCGGAGGCCGCTCCTTTCTGTACCTCGCACCAAGTCCTTACGCTGACTCTGACCCGGGGTTGTGGCGTCCATCAAACCATGTGTCTGCCCCAGCAGGCACTGCTCTTCACTTGGACAAGTCTTTGTACACTGATGGCTCCCTCTGTCTTTACTTCTGTTGGCCTCTTACAGTTTTCTGTGAATTATGAAACTGAAACTTATTTTAAGTTTTGTGCGATTGGTTTTATGAAGGGCATGTGTCAACGGCGGATTTTAAGAAGGATGAGTTGTTGTCATCCCATTTAAGAGTGATAGTTCGCTGAATGTAAAAACCCGGTGTAATCTGTTTAACAAACACCCCCAGGCCGCCATACATGAACTTGTGCCACGCTTTCAAATCTTTCTTTCAGATTTCCACAAACTCTTCCACCCGCTATCTTTTCAGAAATGTTGTTTCGCCCTATTGCTCTCAGGTAAAATTGGAGGAGATAAGATTAGATTCTGTCTCTTTCTGCACTGACAGCAGCAGTTAAAGAACTGGTGGGAGTGTGTAGCATCAAGAGCTGAAGCCATCCAAAGCAGACATGTTTTGGGATATTAGTGGTCTAACGGCGTGTGCACCTCTTCACTTCCTTCACTCTGCTAGTCAGGTATGTGGGTGTTTGGAACCATGTGAGAGGGGCTACTGTAGGATGCCCGGGTGTTTGAACTCTCCCCAAGCACTTTTCTTGTCTCCATCACGTCCCAGGGCTCTTATGAAGTAATATCTGTGTTTCTTAAAATCATCTTCTGCTCCCAGCGTCTCCCTAACACGCTGTTTGACACTTGGCGATTGGGATTCAGCCAAAGAGGAGTCCATCAGTCGGTTGACTCATCCTTGGATTCGCTCACCCATCACCCGTGCCACACACAGCGCGTTGGCACTGAACGCAGAGACACGTTCTCTTGGCATCCGCTGCTAGTTTGGTGCCAGGCTCCAGACTTGACCCTGTTGTGTCCTCCACCTCACGTCAGTCCAGACTGCCCTCTCTGGACCAGCCACGGTTTATTTCACTTTCAAGGATGAACAAGCGTCCCCCTGGGTGACCTCGATGTATGGATTGTATCCCTGGCCATAGCCGCGTGCTGTTTGTGCTTCCTGTGTCTCGAACCCCAGGGGTTCTCCCATCACCCAGCCAGGAAGGGATTGGCGACAAAGCATGCCCTGGGTGCAGCCAGTGTGGTGCCCAGACCTGGGGGTCACTGTGCCCTGAGACTCTGGGTGCCCCTCCCTAACCAAGCCTAAGGGGGCTGGATCCGGCCGGGGCCCCTGTGAAGGGGCCTCTAACCGTGGGGTCTGGACCGGTCCAAGTGCAGCAGAACCGGCGCCGGTTCACACTTGGGGGTCTGTGTCTGGACCGACACTGAGAGAAAACCTACGGGCTGGGGTGAGCGTAGGAGTGATCAGCAGCAACGGAGACTCATTCCTTTCACTTCCAGTAAAATTCCAGGCTTGTGAGCGTCTCCATTGAGTTTGGTAAATATTTCTTTAAATAGAGCACAGTATGGTTTCTTCACTGTGCGGAGTAGGAAGGACATTAACCGTCCCGGTTCAAACCCCAAAGTAGTTCCACTCAGAGCTAGTGCCAATATCGGCCACACTCACCAGCCCTCCCGCAGCAACATATAGGTAGCATAAATAAGCAGGCAAGACAACTTTTTGGTGGAGAAAATTGCTGCAGGTTTATTAGCATACCAAATATGCCAACATGGTGGGTTATCTTACAGGCGATCCAAAGGCAAGCCGCCCCTCGCGACCTACCACCTGATGGGCCTACTTGCATCGTGGTCTTAGCCAATCGGTGCTTAGCGGTTGTGGTGAGGGTATAGCCCCTCCCACTTCCGGTGAAACATTGGTCCACCATATAACTCACGCCCCCCCCCCTACGAGGGGCGGAGCGTTCAAGCGACCCCCCATCTTCAAGGTCTCTTGATGTCTCTCCCCCGCACATCTCCCCCAGGGCCTGCTCTGCACCGCTCACTGTGCCAAGGGGGACCCCTGCAGGCCTCTGTCACTTGACCTCTCTCGAGTGGTCTCTGTGCCCCCGGCCTGCGCTGCCTTCAGTGTTCCCAATCGCAGCCTGGCTCTTGATATGGCTTGTGTTGTCAGTTCTGTACATTTTACGGCTCCGCACACCTGGGACCCATCTTCAAGGTCTCTTGATGTCTCTCCCACGCACATGTCCCCCGGGGCCTGCTCTGCACCGGTCACTGTGCCAAGGGGGGACCCCTGCAGGCCTCTGTCACTTGACCTCTCTCTAGTGGTCTCTGTGCCCCCGGCCTGCGCTCCAGCGCTCACTGTGCCAAGGGGGACCCCTGCAGGCCTCTGTCACTTGACCTCTCTCAAGTGGTCTCTGTGCCCCCAGCCTGCGCTGCAGCGCTCACTGTGCCAAGGGGGACCCCTGCAGGCCTCTGTCACTTGACCTCTCTCAAGTGGTCTCTGTGCCCCCAGCCTGCGCTGCACCGCTCACTGTGCCAAGGGGAACCCCTGCAGGCCTCTGTCACTTGACCTCTCTCGAGTGGTCTCTGTGCCCCCGGCCTGCGCTGTCTTCAGATCCGGCGCTGAACTGAGGGCGCTGCGCTCTGGATGCAGGGCATCACGGAAGGTCACATCTGGAATGTCACCTGAATATATCAAATGTAGGTTATTCACCAATGGCGAAGCTTCTTTCAGAAACACAAACATCCTTGTGTTCGTTTCGGCACTTTTGCGTAAATAAAATAAAAAAGATCTTGTGTAAACAATCACAGTTACTGTGCAGACGCTGTGACATGTACGAGGCTTCCTGAAATACAAGGCCATTTGTAAATAGTTCAGTAAAGTCGTTTCTGTTGTGACGTCATGTACCGTGTCGCTGAAACCTTCCCTGCGCCGTGAAGCTTTGCTTTGTAGGGCAAGCACAGGCCACAGAGCCTGCCCTGCTTTCCAATCCCAGCATGCACCGAGAGCAGGTTCATGGCCCTCCCACTGCTGGACTAGAAGGAATCCAAGAGACAGAGGGAGCTCGTTCATTCGTCCTCGCGTTACCTTGTAACTCGGCTACAGTGTTTGTTGTGACCTCACTCAGATCCACAACCTCCTCTTCTCCACACCCAGATGTGCGCAACCTCTGTTCGGTCACATGCATCCCTTGCTCAGTCCCCCGTGATCCCAGGTGGTCTGCGCCCGACCATCTCCTGGATGGTTCAGAGGCTACAAACAAGTGTGATATCTAAGCGTGATGAATTGCTTGTTGGTTGAGGGAGGTGTGAGCCCTGGCAGGGCGAACCACGAAAAGTCACTCAATTAACCTGTGCGCAACCCTGGGTGGCGAGGCACAAAAAGCAGTCAGGCTGAACTTAGAGGCAATGTGGAAAGTCATTATGCAAGCAATATTTCCCCAAGCAGTAAGAAAGTGAAAACACAACACAAGAAAAATCTCAGACTAATTTTGAAAAATAGAGTACATTTGAATGAATGATTTGACACCAAAATGACAAAAATTAAATCAGTAAAACTAGAGTTATGAATTTTTAAATATTTTAGTAAAAACTAGTGCCTAAAAGATCATAGCGCCAGCCCCCGACATCTAGTCACACAAGACCAGGTCAAAGTAAAAAAATATGGCTTACCACAATGGAGCTTGGGTTGGATACAAAAAGTGGATGGGCCCGGTGGACGCATACCTTCAGACTTAGAAGAAATTCTTTTAAAAATGTTGTAAGAAGGTAAAGTTCAGCGCACAAGGGTGAAGGAGGTGTCCGTGTGTTAAATGGTAGCGGCAGTTTCAGTCGATAACCTTTCAAGTATTTGCCCGGCGGTAATCGCCTCTCATACCACTCGATAATTTACCAATGAAAGAGGCAGGCGCCGGAGACTGGAAGGCAGGAAACAAAGTTTTATTCCGTCGGAGCAGAACACATCAGATCAGACAGCAAGGTATCATCACGAGGTGCTCTAACTGCATCTCTGAGACCTGGTCTCTTATACACCGGTTTATTGCTTTATTACACATAGTACATTCTTGAGATTCCCTTGATGCATGAGAGAACATCCCCTGAAGCCCCGGCTCAGATCCGATCCCACACATAGTTACAGTAGAAGTTCCCACCGTACCCGCAGTAGGAGATGGCTATCGCGCAGCAGGGAATTCCGCCAATTCCCGGGGGTGTGTGCGACCGGCCGGGTCTCAGGGGGAAGGGGCTTTGATCCACTGTAATCCCTTTGATGTGGGGTGTTTCCCTTACAGTAGGAGCAATAAACTGCATCCGCAGGGCTAGGTGATGGCCTGGGACCAGTTCGGACAATGGGGCGCAGAGGAAGGGGGTTATCAAAGGAGCGGCATGACCATGTATGGGATGTCGGTCGGATGTGGTTCCGTAGCAGGGTCGCGCAGAAGGAGAGGGTTTATGGCCCGTGTATGAGAGAGCGGGGGCGGCCGGCGCGTGGGGGGATGCTTGCAGCGCCAGGGGAAAGCGCTGGCGATCGAGAATGAGCGGGGAGAGAGAGTGGGGTGCCTAAAATGGCGGCCGTGCATTCGCTGTGCGTGGCACTGGGGAGAGGCAAGATGGCGCAGATAATGTTCAGTTTGCAAGCTAAATTTCCACAGTCCTCCCTTTTAACATATCTCGCCAGCTTGCCTAGTTCGGATCTATCCCCATAATACTCTGAACTTCCACCTCATACAGAGCTTTCATTCGCTCTGTTTCAAAGTCCAAAGTCTTAGGGCAGATGCAGTTCATAAAAAGCGAACATAAAGGTGGCAGACACTGAATCCCCAAGCAACATCCACATAGTATCACAATTGGTATGAGGATAAATGAAAACAGCCTCCATCCCCAACTTTTAATAGTGTCCCAAAACCAACTCCCCAGTGACCATTCTTCTTGCTCTTGATGGACCTCTGTGGACAGTCTGTGGAGGTGTTCAATTGCTTTGTAGACTGAGGGTGAGTTATCCGGTACGTAGGTACAACAGCTGGACCCAATGATGCGGCATGCTCCTCCACGATCAGCCAGAACCACATCTAGAACGAGGCGGTTCTGAAGAGCCACCAGGCGGACGGCCTGAAGCTCAGCGGTGTTGTTGGCGAGGGCGCCAGCTGTAATGTTCATCGCCGTCTCGACTGCCTGGGTTAAGTGGCGGATGGCACGGCTGTTTGCCATTGGACCCCAGAGTGGAACAAGGCCTTTCACTGCGTCCATGAACTGTGCTCCGGCGGAGTCGGCTTGCACAATGTCTTTGGCCCGCTTCTGTCGGTGATGGTTTGCTGGAGCCACATATGTCGGAGGAAGGACAAAGGCGATGTAGCAGGTGCCTCCCCAACCTTTCGGAAGCCAGGTGTAGGCCTTAGTACCACAGACGAAGTACATATTCGGGGAGGCAACAAAGGAGGGTGGGTCAACTGAGTCCAATGTTCGGGTGATGAGGCAGGAGCTGTGGCCCACCAGCTGCGCCCCCAGGCCTTCGAGGCACACAAATCCAGTGATGTTGATGACGGACAGGGCCACTGTTAGGGTGGCGGCCGTCCGTTTCCGGAGGTAAGAGAAGGTGGGTCTGGCTGGGTTGTTGAACACTTGCATTTCAACTCGTTCTTTGGCAGGGGTGTCCATGTGAAAGGAAGTGTTCGATCTCAGAGGGCAGAAGAGGGCAGAAGTTTTTCCAGTTTTGTTCAGCCAGAACCCATGGTAGAAGTGTGACATGGTTCTGCCGGAAGTGGCATTGTCCTTGTAGCTTTCTTGCAGGAGGATTAGCCAGGCGAGGCAGGAACCATGGACAGAAAAAGGTGAAGGGATGAAAGGGATAGAGTGTCCAGTGGCATGTGGTAGCAATCCACAGATCCAGCAATTAGTGGCGTTGGCAGCAAGATTGTGTTGGTGGAGCAACTGCACAAAAGAGTTATTCCAGAACTCCTTACGCCTTTCTCGGAGTTGGGGTGAAAGTGAGATCAGATGGTGTTCTTTCGTGGTGGTAGGTTGAACGGTGGTCAGCAATATCTTATGAGCGGGTGTGCCCTCCTCCATGATCCAGAAGGTGACCACGAGGAGAAGGCAAAAGAGAAGGGTAATGAAAAGTGCGATAGTCTTTAAGCTGTGCATTCGGTCAGTCTTTGGGTTTTTGTAGTGGATCTTCGGACGTCCGGTTGCTTCCATCATCTTCATGTCGGGCGCTTCCATCACCTTCAAGAGACTCGGTAGCGGGCAGAACCACAGACTTCGCTTAGTTTCTCTCCTGGTGGCCTTTGAGGTGACTAGGCTACCGCTCTGAGATTTCCACTTAGCCTGTGGTCTGCTTAGCCGAAGTTCTCTCCTTTCGTCGCAAGTTATACCCTTCCTTGGATGGCACGGTGGGATCAGGATATCTTACTAACTCGAGTGTCTCTGTATCTGGGCAGCGGCTCAGGGATGGTCGGTCTTTGTCCAGAAGTTCTTCTTGGGCGGTGATGTTGTCCGTGGTTGTCAGGGTCGGTGATACCTTCTTGCAGTGGTGTGCATGCAGCCAATTGCGTTTCCCCTCCACTCGAAGAGCTGTTCGGGTGGTGATCAGGACTTGCAGGGGGCCCGTCCACCGGGGCTCCAGACTCTTGGTGCGCTGGAAGTTACGCACTAAGACGAAGTCACCGGGTTGGATGTCGTGTCCGGGGCCCCTGGAAACATCGGGAATGGCGTGCAGCACCTGCTGATGGATAACAGACAACGTTTTAGTTAGGTTATACAAATAGTCAGACATGAGGACGTCCGGGACGTCGTGGATGGATGTTGGTTTTGGTGCAGTCCAAAGGTTCATGGGCCGCCCGAAGACGACCTCGTAGGGGGTTAAGTGGTGTTTGGTGGGGGTGGAACGCATTGATAGCAATGCTAGGGGGAGAGCGTCTGGCCATCTTAGTCCTGTGGTGGCGACTATTTTTGCTATCTTAAGCTTCAATGTGGCATTATGTCGCTCAACCAGGCCTGCAGATTGGGGATGGAAGACCGCATGGAATTTCTGTTTTACACCCAACCCTTTTAAGATGAGTTGGATAACTTCGGCTACAAAGTGAGGGCCGTTGTTGCTCCACAAAATTCGACAAAGGCCGTATCGGGGGAAGAATTCCTTCAGTAGTACTTTTGCAGTAGTCATAGCGGTGTTGTCGTGGGTTGGATAGGCTTCCACCCACTTGCTGAAGGCACACACAACGACAAGTACGTACTTCAAACCTTGGCACCTTTCTAACTGGACATAGTCCATTTGTAGGACTTCAAAAGGGTGATTGGGGACCCCGAACCCTCCCCGGGGTACAGCAGTTCCTTTCCCAGGGTTGTGTTGGAGGCATACTAGGCATTGTTGGACCAGACGTTTGGCTGAGTCTGGGATCTTGTCGTTGTGCCAGACTTTGGAGACGAGTTCGATCATGGGGGCAGACCCTATGTGTGCGGGGGAGTGTGCCATGGTCAGCATGGGGATCAAGTATGAGTCTGGTAGCAACCATTTGTTCGAGTCTTTAGTCCGCCAGCAACCATCATCGTCCTTCAATCCCACCCGTGCCCATTCAGTTAACTCGTGTGGTGTACTGGCTAATTGGATGTCCCTAATCGTTTCCCCAGCATCCTTCCATTTCTCAGCTTGTGACCTGGTCACGTACATACGGGTCGTGGACCTATTCTCGGCTGTGGTTCGGGCAGTAATGTCAGCTAGTGCATTTCCCTGTCCTATAATGTCTGTCACTTTCTTGTGTGCTTGGCATTTGATCACAGCCAGCCGTGTGGGGAGGAGGACCGCTTCGGTCAGGGCAGAGACTAGATCTCCATGCAGGATGGGGGTGCCATGAGAAGTCAAGAATCCCCTCTCTTTCCATAAGAGCCCAAAGTGGTGAACTACCCCGAAGGCGTACTGACTGTCTGTGTAGATGTTTGCGGTTGTCCCTGCTGCCAGGATGCAGGCTCGTGTGAGAGCAATTAGTTCCGCCGCCTGTGCGGATCGCTGTGTGATGCGGGCTGTCTCAACAACTGTTCGGGCTGTGGTGACTGCATAGGCAGCTGAGGTGGTGCCATCGGGGAGCTTGATGCATGAGCCATCCACCCACAGTTCTCCGTCAGGGTCCGGGAAGGCAGTATCTCGGAGGTCGACCCTACTCTTGGTCTGTTCGTCGGTGAGGGTCACACAGTCGTGTATAGGGGACGCATTGGGATCAGTGTCAGGGAGAGGTAGTAGGGTAGCTGGATTCAGAGTGGTGCATCGTTTCAATGTGATGTGGGGTGCAAGCAGAGTCAGTTCGTAACCGGTCAGTCGTGCGCTAGTCAGGTGTTGAGTCTTGGTCTGGTTCAGGAGGGTGTCAACCGCATGGGGTACCAATACTGTGAGGGGGTTTGAGAGTACGATCCCCTCGCTTTGCCGGATAGAGATAGCCGCGGCGGCTACTGCTCGAAGGCATGCGGGCAAAGCTCTGGCTACAGGGTCAAGAGTGGCAGAGAAGTAGGCACAAGGGCGTTGTTTAGGGCCTATGGACTGGGTTAGGACAGACAACGCACATCCCTCCCTTTCGTGGGTGTAGAGGGAGAAAGGTTTAGTGTAGTCTGGGGTTCCTAGGACTGGGGCCGAACAGAGAGCGTCTCGTAATTCTTTGAAGGAGGATTGACATTCGGGTGTCCAGGGGAGGGGGAAGGGGACATCTTTAGCCAGCAGGGAAAGCAGAGGTTTTACGATAAGACTGAAGTTTGGCAACCATTGTCGACAAAAGGAGGTGAGGCCTACTAGGGACCGCACTTGCTTCTGAGTTTTGGGAACAGGGGTTTCTAGGATGGTCTGAATTCGGTCAGGGGTAAGTTTCCTCCCGTCTTTGGATAGTAGGTGGCCTAGATACGTTACTTGGGGCTGGCAGAATTGCAATTTCTTTCTGGAGACCTTGTGACCGTTCTCCGCAAGGAAGCGGAGGAGGTGAATGGTGGCTGTGACGGCAAGTGGAGTGGTGTCGGCCGCCAAAAGAATGTCATCGACGTACTGTATCAACACCACTCCATCGGGTAGTTGGGCTGCATCTAGCTGTCTCTTGAGGGCTTGGCTATAAATGCTGGGACTCTCAGTGTAGCCTTGGGGTGCCCTACAGAATCTGTATGAACGGGCTTTTAGGGTGAAGCCGAAGAGGTAACGGCTGTCTGGGTGGATGGGGATGGAGAAGAATGCGTTTTTGAGATCAATAACAGTAAAGGTGGTGGCAGTGGATGGAATCAGGGTGAGGATGGTGGTGATGTCTGAGACCACGGGGTACTGGGGTACGACTACTTTGTTAACCTCTCGCAAATCAACAATGAAACGGTAGGCTTTCTCATCTCCCTCGCCTTGCTTCTTTACAATGGGTAGGATAGGGCTGTTGCAAACATTACTGACTACTTCTTCTACCACTCCTGCCTCGACTAGGGACTCGATGATTTCCACCAATGCCTTCTCGCCTTCGGGTGATATCCGATACTGTGGAAGCTTTGGGAGCACTGCGTCCGGTCGGACGGTTATGTGTACTGGGTCAATCACCATGCGCCCTACATCTGAGTCGGTTTTAGCCCATAGATGTGAAGGTAATGTGTCGAGTAGGGACATGTCAGCATCGGTTATAGAGAGCATACGCCGTGTGTGACAGGGTCTGGACAGATCTGGGTTATCGTGTAGGATGACTCGAACTCCGTCTGGGGAGCATCTGATGGTAGCTCGAAAATGTTTTAGCAAATCAAGTCCCATAATAGCATCGGGGGAGTTGGAGGAGAGCAGAAAGGTCGTGTCAGTGGTGTTATCTTCTAAGTCAAAGGAGATTGGTGCTGATAAGGGGTTAGTGGAGAGCGTTCCATCGAAGCCTATTGAGGTTACATGTGAGCCAGACAAGGGTGCCCTAGGGATCAGTCGTTTGGATAACGCACTACGTGTCGCCCCAGTGTCTACCAGGAATGGAGATTTTGTGCCCAAGACCTTAGCAGTGACGTAAGGACCTTGCTAGTCAACACGGAGTTCGACTGGATCCCTCCCTTGCCCCTGGCGGTCCTATGCGAAGTCATGGGTGCTTTCGTAGTCGGACTGCTGACACTGGTTTTGTCGGGGGCGATCAAAGGTGTTTGGCCTGCCTGGCCTGACGTTGATTGCGTCGTTCGTGTGCCCTCGTCCTTGTCCTCTATTTCTGGGGTCATATGCTGTGTCTCTGGGATCCCTATTTTTGTTCAGTTCCAGAAGGACCGGGCACTGGGATTTCCAGTGTCCGAACCCTCTACAGAACGCACATTGGTTCCCATCTAAGTCTCTCCGTCCGTTGTAGGGTGCAGGTGTATGGTCTCTAGGGGGTAGCTTTCTAGGGGCGGTTGGTTGGTAATTCTCTTACGGGGGTTCCCTTCCTATGGTCACCCCTTGCAACTGTGCTATCATTACCCTCTCCTTTAGTTCCTTTTTCTTCTTCTCTGACGCCCTATCGTTCTCGTTTTTCTGGTTTTCGTAGTATTGGGCCATCTGGAGAATTGCTGCGGGTTTGGAGGCTGCCCAACTACTCTCGCTGGTCTGTAGTTTCTGGGAAACTTCTTGTGACAGACCCTTCACATAATTCTGGACAAAGAGGTGATGTCCGGTTGCGGTGGTCATGTCTTGGCCACTGTAATCGGAAAACACAGTCTCGAATCGGGAGAAGTATTCAGACACATCCTCCTGGGGTTTCTGGCGGCAAGCCGTCACTATCGACCAGTCTACCTTTCTTTCTGGGATTAGAGTCTTCAGCTTTAGTACAATCTTGTCTGGGAGCTCTAATATGGCTTTCGGGGGTTTCTGTCCTGGTTCTCGCTGCTTATCTATGGTATCGAGTTGTACCCAGGTATATCCGAACGGCTCAGCGTGGTCAACTTTCCGGATTTGTTTCCACACATCAGCCGGCAGACATAGCCCAAAGAACAAGTCGATATCTGCTAAAGTCATTATCGTAGAACTTAAGGCTGTACCCAGTTCAGTGTAGAAGGCAGTCGGGTTCTTTCTCAAGTCGGGTAGAGTTTTTCTAAAGGTCAAAATATCTTGCCGGTCCCACGGCTGGTAGACCCAGTTATATACAACCCTTCCCTTCGCATCTTGGTGGTTGATGTCGTCATGTGTTCCCTGACCTCGTGGGGGGACCCAGTAGGGGGCAGCTTCTTTGATGGGCATCATGGCATCAGCCCTTCCTTCCTGGGGCTTAGTCGCTATGGGGGTTTCTGCTTTGGTGGTCTGTCTATGTTCTTTAAGGTGTCGGTAGACCTCGAGTGTACGAGTGAAGAGGTTCGTCACGTCGCCCTCTCTTTCTTCCCCGATGTCCACCTTCCTATATAGGGCCGCTAAGCCTTCGGGACCTTTATCGTGGTATCTATCCTCATATGCATTCAGGGCGTGATAACAGAGCCGTACGACAAAGTGTCGTCTGCGGCTGTCGGCATACGAGTTATACACGTCTGTTATATACTCCTCACTTTCCTTTCGCTCCACCAGTGTCCCTACTATCTTATCAATTCCTGCTCGTTCATCCTTCGTTAATCGATTCATTCTGGTGGAATCTTTCTTTCCCATCTCATGGTCATCTAGCGTTATTGCCGACGTTGTGTTCAGTACAGGAGGCTCGGCCGGCGCGGAGGCCGTGAGGACCGAGGCCCCTGTACTGCTTTCGCTCGTGTTCGGGGGTTGTGGGTGTTGCACTACTGACTGGGAGGGTGCATATGGAGGGGGCATGTAAATGATCGGGGGACCTAACAGTAATTCGTCATTCGTTCGCTGCTTGGAGGACAACTCAGGGTAGAGCAAAGAAGGGGTCCTAACAGCGTACTGGCCTGATGTTTCGGGCTCCTGTCTTAGTTTAGCTTCCCTTCTCTCCTTTATTTCTTCTTCTAACTTTCTAGCGGCAAGGTGAGCTGCCTTTCGTAATTCCTTTTCTGCTTTTACTTCTTCCCTCTTTTTCCGTTGCGTTGCTTCTTTGCGCCACATGCCAATACTGTCAAGCATAGTAGGCGTTGTCTTATTGCTACGCAGAGCTATTTCTAGCACTTCTATCTTATGGTCGTCGAAGGATCCCATCAGTGGCCACTGACTCTCGGGGTCCTTCTTTGTATATTTATGCCATAGCTTGGTATAAGCTACGGCGACTAGTCCATATTTAGTGAACATGTCCTTATTAGGGGTGCCCTCCAGTGGAGCCGGATGGTTCACCTCTAATAAGCGGTCCGGGCAGAACCAACTACCAATCAGTGGGGAGAAGATAGGCATGACGGGTTTCAACGGGGACAAAAGTCAGCACTACCTATCTTTTCACTGCTTGCAAAGACTAGACAGAATATCTCTATTCTTCGTTATTTGTAAGCAGAGAATACCTCCAAAGAACCAATATCGAACAACTAGTGTTCGGACAATCAATCAATCAATCAATGGGGAGATAAAGATAGGCATGACGGGTTTCAACGGGGACAAAAGTCAGCATTACCTACCCTTCACTATTTGCAAAGACTAGACAGAATATTTCTATTCTACGTTATTTGCAAACAGAGAATATCTCAAAGAGCACTATTCTTCAAAACAATCAATGTTCGGACAATCAATCAGTGGGGAGATAAAGATAGGCACGACGGGTTTCAACGGGGACAAAAGTCTGCGTTACCTACCCTTCACTATCTGCAAAGGGAGAGAGAGAGAGTATTTCTACTCCTCCCCGTTTGTAGACAGCGAATATCTCAAAGAGAACAATCAATGAGCACAATCAATGAGCAATACTAGTATTCCAAAGCTTCAGACAATCAATCAATTATTTCGCAATTTGTCGTGTATCACGACCTTACCCGGACCGCGTGGACAGTTTCTCGTCTTCCGCCTCCAGCGCCCGATCGTCCTCTACTCTCCGTATTTGCCGCGGCACTCCTGAGGGTTCCCAGTCAGGACCGTAGATCACTCGAGAGAGGTCTGCTCGGAACCAGTGAAGTTCGGATGATCGGCTGCCAGACGAGGGTCTATTGGGCAGGAGCTCTCCCGATCGTTGCAGTCGTTCACTCTGTCGTCGGGACCTCTCCCACTGGATCCACGTGTCGCTGATGGGCCCCACGTTTGGGACGCCAATTGTTAAATGTTAGCGGCAGTTTCAGTCGATAACCTTTCAAGTATTTGCCCGGCGGTAATCGCCTCTCATACCACTCGATAATTTACCAATGAAAGAGGCAGGCGCCGGAGACTGGAAGGCAGGAAACAAAGTTTTATTCCGTCGGAGCAGAACACATCAGATCAGACAGCAAGGTATCGTCACGAGGTGCTCTAACTGCATCTCTGAGACCTGGTCTCTTATACACCGGTTTATTGCTTTATTACACATAGTACATTCTTGAGATTCCCTTGATGCATGAGAGAACATCCCCTGAAGCCCCGGCTCAGATCCGATCCCACACATAGTTACAGTAGAAGTTCCCACCTTACCCGCAGTAGGAGATGGCTATCGCGCAGCAGGGAATTCCGCCAATTTCCGGGGGTGTGTGTGACCGGCCGGGTCTCAGGGGGTAGGGGCTTTGATCCACTGTAATCCCTTTGATGTGGGGTGTTTCCCTTACAGTAGGGGCAATAAACTGCATCCGCAGGGCTAGGTGATGGCCTGGGACCAGTTCGGACAATGGGGCGCAGAGGAAGGGGGTTATCAAAGGAGCGGCATGACCATGTATGGGATGTCGGTCGGATGTGGTTCCGTAGCAGGGTCGCGCAGAAGGAGAGGGTTTATGGCTCGTGTATGAGCGGGGGCGGCCGGCGCGCGGGGGGATGCTTGCAGCGCCAGGGGAAAGCGCTGGCGATCGAGAATGAGCGGGGAGAGAGAGTGGGGTGCCTAAAATGGCGGCCGTGCATTCGCTGTGCGTGGCACTGGGGAGAGGCAAGATGGCGCAGATAATGTTCAGTTTGCAAGCTAAATTTCCACACGTGGAGGGAGCATTGTCGTCGGGAAGTCGCTGGATGAAGTTTCACTGACAATTTCTACATTCAGTTTTAGTCACTTTTTTGGCAGTTGAAAATCTCCAGTGAGACAAGGCAAGAGGCTGTAGCCGATGAAAGTTCACGGAGGCCGACTAACCACTGGGGAAAGGAACACTGAACAGGATTTGCTGCTGCAAAGAACAATGTAGCGGGAGCAGCCGTGAAGTCAGGTCGACTGGTGATGCACCTTGGGCGAATAGATGGGCAGGTTGGTCCCCAACTTCCCTCGGTTCTCAGAGCAGTTTTTATCCAAAAATGAGCTAAGTCCCAAGTTTGGGATTTTAGCTATCTGGGCACCTTTAGCATCACCAGGACAGGCATGGCCCATGCAGGTAAGAGCGGTTGTGCGGGGTAGTCAACAGACAACAACGACGGAAACTTATATAAACAAAAAACGCTTACCTTGTGCTCACCGACTCAGCAATGCGGCGAGCGCAAGGTAAGTGGTTTATGTTTTTTCAATTTGAATTTCCCTCATTGTTGACTGTTTTCCCACCCTACCCCATGCCCCACCTCTCTTATCTGCACAGGCTGTGCCTGCAGGAGGATCGGGTCGCCGTTTCTCACCGGTCCAGGGAGGTTCTGCTGTCGTCAGTGGCAGCGATCTGGTTCGTTTCTTTGCCGTGGTTGGTGTGGGATCCGGATTGGGAGTTGTCCAGAAGATTGTTGTTCTCCAGGTGTACCGTGATTTAGCAATTGATGGCTATTTTGAGGACTTTGGTCAGAAAGAGGTGCAGAGAGTTGGGACTTTAGTTCTTGATCTCGCTGGGGGTCGTCAAACGGTTTCTTGAGAAGGGGTTTGACTTCTGCATGTTTCCAATTTTCCTGGAAGGTGCCATTGGTGATGGATGCATAGAAAATGGTGGTGAGTTTGCTGCTGATCTTGCTTCAGAGGTTGAAAATGTGGTGGAGACAGGGATCCGTGGGTGCCGCTGAGTGGACGGAGTTCATGATGGCAGTGGTATTCTGTGTGGTGAGCTGGTCACAGGCGTACTTAGGTGGTCGGGGTTTGCATCTGTGGGAACGAGGAGGCTGTAGAGGTCGGAGGGGCTATGTTGGGGTTTGTCGTTTTTGTAGATGGTGGAGTTCTTGTCATGGAAGAAGTCTGCTAGGGTGTCGCTAAGTTTCTGAGGAGTGATGATGTTTTCAGTGGCTGAGGGTTTGGAGTACTTTCTAACGATGTTGAAGAGTTCTTTGCTGTGGTTACAACTGGCTTCCAGTGCACTCCTCTTAGTCTCTTTTAGGAGTTAATGGTATTTTTTGAGGGATGTCTTGAAGGTGGCTCAGTCTGTAGGCTCCTTGCTGGTACGCCATTTTCTTTGTAGCCACTTGGAGTTGTGTTTCGTGGTTCTCAGTTCCGTGATGTACCAACGAGCTTGTTCAGTGGATCTCTTGAGTTCATTCTTCTTGACGGGGGTGACTCTGTCTACACAGTCAGTGATCCATGCAGAGAAGTGCTTGACAGCCTGTTTTAGGTTGGTTGCGGTGTCATGGTGGGAAGTGTTGAGGGCATCAGTCCACTGGCTCTCTGAAACGTCGTTCCTGCTGTGGTGTGAGGTGCTGGTGGTGGTGCCGGGGAATCCTGTGATGGTGAAGTGGATGATGGCTAGGTGTGTCCTGGTGAACCCGGTGACATGACTGTACTTGATTCTCTTGTTGGCCGTGAAGATGGGTTAAGCGTGTGTCCTGTGATGTGTTTAGGGTTGGTGGCTTGTTGGGTGAGGCTGATGGTGTTCATGCTTTCAAAGAGGTTGGCTTTGTTGGTGTTGTTGAGATGGAAATTGAAGTCTCCAAGGAAGTTGTCATGTTTTGAGTCAATGGCGAGTGGGGCGATGAAGTCGGGTATGGTTTTGCAGAAACTGGGGCACGGTCCCATAGGTCTGTAGGCGAGGGTGCCTCTGATGGAGGTTTTGCAAAATCTAGTTGTTCCATGATCAGGGTGGTGTCGTCTGCAGTAGTGATGCAGTGAATGGTTTCTGTGTGGATGGTGGTGATTATGCCTCCGTGTTTGTTGATGCAGACCTGGTAAGCTATCTTTTAGCCGTTGGCAGTTGTTGTGGCGATGTCTGGAGTGAATACGGGGTTGAGCAAGATCTAGGGGAGGAAGATGACGTTGGGGTGAGGGAAGTGATGGTGTCCCAGATCTTGGTGGCGTGCTTGCAGAGAGATCATGCATTGAGCAGCAGGCAGTGGAGTTGTTCCCAAGCAGTCGTGGTCGGCGTGGTTGTGGTCTTCATGCGTGCAGGTGCTCCAGTTTTGCAGGAGAAGAGACGGTGCCCGAAGGAGAAAGGTTCTACCATGGAATGAGGAGAGTTGCAGCAGCAGTTGTTGTTGCGTAGTCTGGGGTCCAGGGCTAGGAGTTTGGTGGTGAAGTAACGGTATGTAGCGAGAGAGCCACGGTTCATGGCACTGGGTGCAGCCCAGATGCAGACGGGCCTGCATTTTACATGCCAGTGGTGTGCCTGCTTCGTGCGGCTGCTGTGCGGCCTCCAATTAGTGGGTCTTGGGAGGAGGGATGCTGGGTGGTGGTGGGCAAGGCTGGCTGTGGGCGGGTCAGGCGGGAAGCACAGGAAGAGCGGTAAAAAGGCAGGAAAAGCGAGCGGCAAACTGGTGCAGGTGCAGCAACGGCATGTTAATACAGCTGCAACACAAGTACAAGCAGTAGGAAATACGATGAAACACAGGCACTTTACAATACAGGTGGACTATTAAGAAAAGACTTAAGCAATTAGTACGATTAAACAAACAGGAAGGGATTCACAAGACGACTGAGTAGATATTAAAACAAAACAATGGGAAAATGCTTACAAGAGCAATTGGCGGTAGGGATTTACAAGACGGCTAGGTGTAAAGCAAAAACAATGGCCGTAGAGGCTAGGCAAAACGGTAACGGAGGCAGTGGAGACTACTGAAAGCTGGCTAAAGGAAACTGGAAAATAAGCAAGACGGCAGAAGGGCAAACGTACGGCAGAGGTGGGACACCTGCTGTGCAGGCAGTAGGGGGGAGCGGACACAGGGACCTGCACCCAATCATGCAATAAGGCAACCCAGTGTTATCCTATGGGAGGGGTGGGCCTCACATTAGTGAAAAACAAATTTAGGGGTTTTTCACTACCAAGATTTGCAAAACTTAGACATTCATGTTCCACCTTTTAATTACAATGCACCGTGCCCTTAAGACTACCTAATGCCCACCGTCGGGGTGACTTTTATGGAATAAAAAGGAAGTTTAAGGCTTGGCAAATGGGTTATATTTCAAAGTCGAACTGGCAGCTTAAAACTTCATTCAGGCAGCAATGACAGACCTGGCACATGTTTTAAGACGCTCCTTAAGTGGGTGGCACGATAAGTGCTGCAGGCCCACTAGTAGCATTTAATTTACAGGCCCTGGATATATGGTATACCACTCTAAAAGGGACTTATAAGTATATTAAATATGCTAATCAGATGTAAACATCGTTTACCATGTTTAGGGGAGTGAGCCAACAAAAACGAATTTCAGCAAAAATGGAGGGAAAGGGCACATTTGGGAGAAGACGGCTCTAAGGTTGACCGAGCTAGCACTGGGTCCCCAAAACCTGCATATAATTTTTGACTTCATATTTCCATTTTCTTTCTGAGTTGGCTGTAGGGCATGTGGAAGGGTTGGTGTTACTACTATGCATAGAGATCGGTGGAGCGATTGGTGGCCCGTGGTAATGCCTCTTCACCTGCCCTTTCCAGAGTCATGACGGATTCAGTGGGGTCATATTTATAGTTCATATTTTTTAAGGGGTTCTCCCCCCTCGCTCCTTACCCTGTGCCTGTCCTGTGGCCACCGGGCTGGACTCCTCACACCAACAGACACTGCCAGCCACCACCCCTCAGTCTGGACTCTCTGCCAGACTGATCCTGTGAGATCACAGGGGGCCGAATATTTCATGACAACGAAGGCGAAATATGAGAAACAGTTCTTGTGTTTGTAAGTTCAGACAAATAAACTCTTTGAGCATTGAAGATGTGCAGCTAACGTATGGCTGAGGGAGAAGGCAGTATCAAAACTGGGCTTTACTCCGTGACCGCCGCAGGTGATGTGACCTGCTGGACTGTTGATTGTGCTACACTTTCCTGAGGTTAGGACAAGTTCAAAGGCTTCTAAGAAGAAAAACGTCCCCTTCTGTCCAACGGGAAAATTTGTACTCCTTCATGTTAAGAAAGTCCCTTATAAGGTGATGGGCCACTGAAGACGGCCCATGAGAACGCCTCGTCGTCCACAGAAAAAGATGATTCTAGGAGGGAGTTAGTGTAAGGGACTCACAGCTTGTTAATCATATTTCATATCTATTACATTACATTACAGGTATGGATTGCTCAAACTGACCATGCATGGTTCAGATATCTGGTCAGGCTCAATGATGGGCAGGTCGGGGTCTTCACCTCTTCCCTCCCTGCTGGATAAACCTAGGAGTGGGAAGTGGGGGAGTCTTAGTGGCATGATCTGCGATGCTCTTTTATTGTTGCAAAGCCTCTGGGTCACAAAATCCAAGGCTTTGTAACTGCAAAAGTGCGTCTTGAAATATTCAGAAGTTACTCTATGAATCAGAATGGCGTCTCCGGCTCCCAAAGTAACTTTTGCCAACTCCTTCCGAATCCCAATTAGAAGGGGGCTTGAAAGAGGTGTCTCCCCCGCTGTGGTGTTGTGTCAAGAATTCCTGTCATACAAGGGAAACACGCCCTTATGTAAACAGGAGAGCTGTTACATAACTCAAGGAAAACACGCCTTTATGTAAACAGGAGAGCTGTTACATAACTCAAGGGAAACACGCCCTTATGTAAACAGGAGAGCTGTTACATAACTCAAGGGAAACACGCCCTTATGTAAACAGGAGAGCTGTTACATAACTCAAGGAAACACGCCCTTATGTAAACAGGAGAGCTGTTACATAACTCAAGGAAAACACGCCCTATAAAGGGAGGAACCGGGAGGTACAACGCTGTCGGATATTGTGTTCACACCGACGTACCTGCTTCGTGAAGAGCAGTGTTCCGGAGTGGTGCTCCAGTAAGGCAAGAACGGAGGTAGGTCGAGTCGTTACTCCCTGGGCTGTGTCTTGCCCCATCGTCACCTGTGAAGGACCCGGAAGCTCTACCGGTCAACCATTGAGCTTCGCTTTTTGACTCGGCTGAGTCCAAGCGCAGTGGCGCTTTTGCTGGTTGGAGTCGTAACTCCCAGCCCGACCAGAGACACAGGGACTGCCAGCTGTAACGCACACCAGGAGGTGTTTGCCGCGTTACAGACTCGGAAGTCCACAGGATCGATAGAGCGGCTGCTCCCTTCAGGTAGAGACCCCGGCTGGGTGTTTCCCTGACTCCTCGATTCTCCCCAACACTCTTCGTGCCCCTCACAGCCTACCGATTGGCATTGTCGGCCATTTCATTTCTGCCCTCTGTTGGCATACGCCGGGACCGGCGTATATGCAGAGGACGGTTAGGACCATCCGTGCTGTGGGCTGGTAACGTACTTAGCCTGGAGGATTCCAGTGACTATAACTTTTGTTTATTCTTTGTATTATATTTGCCTTCATTAAAACAACTAACCCTTCACTAGTGGTTGCGTCCTCATTGTCGTGTCTGTTAAACGATCCTGAGACGTTCAGGGCGTTACAAAATATCCGACCTTAATAACACTAACTGTCTCCCGGTCGATAACAGACATGGCAACACTTGATGATGTGCTGGCTGCTTTAGCGGCCATGCAAGTTGAAGTGGCTGCCTCTAGGCAAGAAACAGCCGATGTAAAAGCCAGACTGGATGCTATCCAATTGGACCCGCTCAGGCCCAGCACCTCCCTCACGAATCAGACCCCTGCGGTAGTAGTGGAAATGCCGGTAGCCATCCCCTTGGCGACACCAGAGAGGTACAGTGGGGATCCTAACACAGTGCAGGTATTCCTCACACAAGTGGCGCTACATTTATCGTGCAAACCAAAGGCGTTCCCCACGAGTCAGGCTCGTGTGGCTTTCCTTATATCCTATTTGGCTGGAAACGCGGCACAATGGGCTGTACCTCTGGTGAGCAGGGACGACCCCCTCTTATGTGATTGGGGTGCTTTTCGCGAGGAATTCCTGAAGGTATTCGACAGAAGGGCTGACTCGTACACGGCGGACCGTGAAATGCTTGAGTTGAGACAGGGATCCAACGACCTGGTGCAGTATCTCAACGCGTTCCGAAGGCTGGTTGCGGAAACCAAGTGGCCTGTTGCTAAACAGACGGCGCTCTTCCATCAAGGGCTGTGCGATGAGCTCAAGGACGCCGTGGCTCATATTGACCCTCAACCCAAGACATGTGAGGGCCTTACCAACCTGGTATTACGGCTGGAACATAGGCTAAGTGAAAGAAAGGGGGATCATGGGAGAAAAGGAAAATCCCTTCCATCCTATGTGACGGTGGGAAGTCCTGAAACTTCCACCGCATCCAAGGGAGAACCCGTGGACATCGGCGCAATACGAGCGAGCCTCACAGCCACGGAGAAAGAGTCACGCCGTAAACAAGGATTGTGCCTATATTGTGGCAAAAAAGGCCACTACGTACGTGAATGCCCTGCCAAACCGAAGACGTCACGTTATCGGGCCAACCGGTCGGTAACAGCCGTGGTGGACATACCGGCGGAAAACTAGAGGACTCCAAGACCAGAGAAGGGGCATCTCGGAGTCACTCATCCATCCCTTCACTTTCCAACTCGGTCACTAAGGGACAACGACACCTGTTTATCACGGTGCACGTGGGAGTGCATGACCAGTGGATACCCGTTGTGGCCATGGTGGATTCAGGGGCCACTGGCATGTTTATGGACCACAACGAGGCATGCAGGCTAGGGCTAGTGCTTCTTCCCAAAGCTGTACCCGAAGACGTCTATGCTGTAGACGGAAGGCGATTGGTGACGGGGCCCATCGGGCAGCACACGGGGGTCCTTCCGATGAGATATGGGTGGAACCATTTGGAACAAATCGATTTTAACATCATCCGAGCGCCCCAATATGGCGTCATATTGGGATTGCCGTGGCTACAGAAACACAACCCCTTTGTGGATTGGCCAACACATCGCATCGAAATGACGTCACCGTATTGCATCCTGCATTGTGGAATAAGAACGGAATCCCTTGACGCAGATGAGAGCGGGAGTCAGACGGTGGCTACAGCGGCAGAAAAAGATGTGGCTCTCCCCCAGGCTTATCACAGTTTTGGGGATGTATTTGATGAGGTGAAGGCGGAAGTGCTACCACCACATAGACAGTTTGACTGCCAGATCGACCTGGTGCCAGGGGCCAGCGTTCCCAGCGGCAGGCTGTATGCCCTGACGGAGCCTGAAAACGTGCATCTCCGGGGGTACCTGGATAAACTCCTCAAGCTAGGATTCATCCGCCCGTCCAAGTCTCCGGCCGCCTCGCCACTCTTCTTCATCCCGAAGGCTAATGGGGAGCTGAGAGCCTGTGTGGACTTTAGGGCATTGAATGCGATAACCATAAAAAATCGGTACCCCTTGCCTCTCATCAGTGTACTTCTGGAACAGGTCAAGAAAGCTCGTATCTACACCAAGTTGGATTTGAAAGGGGCATACCATCTGGTGCGCATGAGGGACGGAGACGAGTGGAAGACCGCCTTTAAGACCAGGTTCGGCCTTTTTGAGTACCTCGTCATGCCGTTCGGTCTGTGCAACGCCCCGGCAACCTTTCAGTACTTTTTGAATGAGGTATTCAGAGAGGAGTTGGATATCTACGTGGTCGTATATATCGACGACATCCTCATCTATTCGTCCAGTGTGGAGGAGCACGTACACCACGTCAAAGCTGTGCTCCAAAAGATGAGGGAAAACATGCTGTTTTGTAAACTCAGCAAGTGTGACTTCCACGTCACATCCGTGGAATTCCTCGGAGTGATGCTGAGTCCAGAGGGACAGGAGATGGCAGAACGAAAGATCAAGGCGGTGAAAGAATGGCCGGTGCCCCAAAGCGTGAAGGACGTCCAAAGTTTCATTGGCTTCGCCAACTTTTACAGGCGGTTCATAGATGGATTTTCAGGAGTGGTGGCCCCAATCACACAGCTACTGAGGAAGTCCAAGGAGTTTGTCTGATCCCCTGCAAGAGAGTCCCTACGGCCGGGGAATTGGCGTCACTACTCCTAAAGAATGTGGTACGACTGCATGGATTACCTGGGGTGATCGTGTCGGACCGGGGGTCGCAGTTTACTGCGCAATTCTGGAAGACTTGGTGCACTGCGCTGCATGTTAAGACCGCCCTGTCCACCAGCTACCACCCTCAAACGGACAGCCAAACCGAGCGCCTGAACCAAACGCTCAAACAGTATCTGCGATGTTTTGTGGACCAGGGCAGGGAAGAATGGGTCGACTTGCTATGGGTTGCAGAGATAGCCTATAACAACGCCACTCACAGCTCCACACAGTCATCTCCGTTCTATAGCAACTATGGCCAACATCCCAGGTTCTTGCCATTTCTAAATCCGTTCAGAGAGGACAGGATTCCCGCCACAGCGGACAGGGTGGCACACATAAAAGACACATTGATGCGCTCAAGGGCTGTCCTAGTAGAGGCCAAGAGAAGATACAAGGCTGCGGCAGATAGGAAGAGAAGGCCCGGGCCACTGTACCGCACTGGAGACTACGTCTGGATATCCACAAGAAACATGAGGTTTCGAAAGAACAGTGTGTTCCATCCCAAGTACATGGGCCCCTATCGAATTACCAAGTGTATGGGTCCCGTGAACGTGAAGGTGTGCTTGCCCCAGTCATTGCGGATACACCCTGTCTTTCATGTATCATTGCTCAAACCAGCACCCTCCAAGCCGTCTGGGACACCTCGGCCGGTATGCGTGGAGTCGGAGGTGGAGTATGAAGTGTCGGGCATACGGGCGTCCAAATGGCGCAGGGGGAAGCTGTGGTACCTGGTTGCGTGGAAAGGCTATGGCCCGGAGGAGCATTCATGGGAACCGGCTGAAGGGGTTCATGCTCCGCGCTTGGTCTCCTTGTTCCATCGGCGTTTTCCTGCCAGCGCTGGACCCGTGGGGAGCCGCTGAGAGGGAGGATGTACTGTCAAGAATTCCTGTCATACAAGGGAAACACGCCCTTATGTAAACAGGAGAGCTGTTACATAACTCAAGGAAAACACGCCCTTATGTAAACAGGAGAGCTGTTACATAACTCAAGGGAAACACGCCCTTATGTAAACAGGAGAGCTGTTACATAACTCAAGGAAACACGCCCTTATGTAAACAGGAGAGCTGTTACATAACTCAAGGAAAACACGCCCTATAAAGGGAGGAACCGGGAGGTACAACGCTGTCGGATATTGTGTTCACACCGACGTACCTGCTTCGTGAAGAGCAGTGTTCCGGAGTGGTGCTCCAGTAAGGCAAGAACGGAGGTAGGTCGAGTCGTTACTCCCTGGGCTGTGTCTTGCCCCATCGTCACCTGTGAAGGACCCGGAAGCTCTACCGGTCAACCATTGAGCTTCGCTTTTTGACTCGGCTGAGTCCAAGCGCAGTGGCGCTTTTGCTGGTTGGTGTCGTAACTCCCAGCCCGACCAGAGACACAGGGACTGCCAGCTGTAACGCACACCAGGAGGTGTTTGCCGCGTTACAGACTCGGAAGTCCACAGGATCGATAGAGCGGCTGCTCCCTTCAGGTAGAGACCCCGGCTGGGTGTTTCCCTGACTCCTCGATTCTCCCCAACACTCTTCGTGCCCCTCACAGCCTACCGATTGGCATTGTCGGCCATTTCATTTCTGCCCTCTGTTGGCATACGCCGGGACCGGCGTATATGCAGAGGACGGTTAGGACCATCCGTGCTGTGGGCTGGTAACGTACTTAGCCTGGAGGATTCCAGTGACTATAACTTTTGTTTATTCTTTGTATTATATTTGCCTTCATTAAAACAACTAACCCTTCACTAGTGGTTGCGTCCTCATTGTCGTGTCTGTTAAACGATCCTGAGACGTTCAGGGCGTTACATGTTGCAGTCAAAAACCATTGATTTGTTACCAACCCCCGACTTAAGGCGGTAACTGATAGAAGGACCGCGGAGGCAGGACTGATATTCCGTGGCCCCCCCTTTTGGTAGAGCCAGCCCTTTCAGGGGAACCCGCCTAGGTGATATCCATTAGTGCATTCGTTGCAACGAAGTGTGAAGGCCAGGTGGCAGTCGAGTGGGTGTGCAAACACACCGACTACATTGTGTCCTGGCCTTGTTACATTGGACCCTTGACGTGTTCACCATGATATCCATTGCACGTCAAGGCACCATTCACTCAGGTCACTACCATCACTCTGGTATGACGAGCAAGGGTCCCTCTCCTTCCTACTTTACAGAATCATAGGTAACCTGTGTGTAAGTGGGTAATGTGCCTACTAGATGCTAGTACTTTATGCTCTGCGATTCCTAAAACACGTACACCGCACACTGACCCAAGTGAGTGCCGCAGCGCATTAAAAGAAACCCTTTCAGTAAGTTACAAATACACCATTTTATCTTGAACTCACTCCCTTCTAATGTGCGATGTGCCTGTATCTTCCAGACGCATCATCTGCCATTAAAAATGATCCTGGCCGACACTTGCCCCGAGGTTTGTCCCCTCACAAATACCCCAGGGAGGAAGCCTTTTCCCTGGGTACTGAGGCAGTCACGGGTTACCAGGCAGTATTCTCAGCGGGTACTCTTGGTTACCTTGGGTCTCCCAGCGCCTCGGGGTAACCAAGTTGCTTCCTTTGCAAACGTGACTCTCAAGCACAGTGATGTCGAGCAGTGAAAGCTTCTTTCAGGAGGTGGTAGAGGGCTTGTCTCCCAGGGCAGTGTTTTTGAGTAATCAAGGCTGACTCTAGTAGGTGGTCAAGGGTTTATCTCCAGGGGTAGCAATGTCAAACAGTCAAGGATGGCTCCAGGAGGTGGTAGAGGGGTTGTCTCTAACGCAGTGATGTCAGGCAGTCATGGCTTCCTTCAGGAGGTGCTAGATGGAATGTCTTCAATTGTAGCAAAGTCCAGCAGTCAAAGTTGCTACGTTCTTAGAAAACAGATCGCAAGAATTCATAGTGAACCAAATTTTATCTACTCCATCAAAAAAATGCTTTGGAGCACCACAGGGCTCGACACTATCCCCTGCTCTATTCAATGTGTACGTAGAGCCACTCACAGAAATCTTACAGCAAGCAAACATCTCCTTCCACATGTACGCTGACGATAGACAGTTTTACATCAAGATCACATCGATAGAAGAGATCTGTATCATGAACCAGGCATTAAAGAAAATCGTCCATTGGCTAACGAGTAATCACCTCAAGCTTAACCCACAAAAGACTGAATTCCTTTTGATTTCCCCCCAGAATAGCACCACGAATATCGCAGAGTGGACCAAACTAATCACGGCGCTAAACTGTATCCCGAGGATTGTAGATTCAACCGAATCCCTGGGCATCATGCTAGATAAAAACCTGAACATGCTTGCATATATTAACACGGTGGCAAAAAACGCCGGCTTCCACTTAAGCTACCACAGAAAACTGAAACCGTTCATAAATAACTCAGACCTTAAAACTGCAGTCCAGGCTCTAGCCATATCAAGGATCGAGTACGGTTGCACAACACTAGCCGGTCTTCCTAAGATTTCAACAGCACCACTAAAATCCTGTCTCAATGCGGCCACAAGACTTGTAACTGGGTGCAGAAAATTCGACCACTTCACCCCTCATCTGAAAGTGCTCAACTGGCTGCCGTACGAAGCAAGAATACAGCTAAAAATGGCCTGTATCACTCACACAGCAATACATTACAACACACCTAGGTGCCTAGCTCAGAAAATCACACTGTCAGGAGGATGCCGGGTTTCCCAGAGTGATGGAGATCTATTACTGAAACCGGCCCTCTTCCGAAAGAAAAGAACTTATGACCGAGGTTTCTCTGGCGCAGCACCAAGAAATTGGAACGCTCTCTCCTCTAACATTAGAAACATCTCGTCCTTTGCGGCTTTTAAAAACACAGCAAAACCTTTATTGTGAGCACATTCCTGCCATAACTCCAGCAGTCTTGACATTATCAGAGGTCCTTCTTGTTTAATACACACGCTACCACTCATCGACCACTAACGTCATATTGGTATTGTAAATTTGAATGTCACGCACAAATGTTTCGCTCACAATTCAATGGACAACTAATTTATGCCTTTGTAGCATAACTGTTGCCAGTAACTCACTGTACACTGATCAGATGTACGGAAACTTCAAGGTGTTCGTGTTCTTCTAAGTGGTAAGTTATGTAAATGTAGAGTGCTCTGATACCCTATTAGAGTCATGTTCGAGCTATATAAAACACCAAAGAAATAAAATAAATAAAGCTGAATCCAGGAGAGGGAAAAGGCTTTCCTCCGAGGGTAGCCTTGTCTCCATGGGCAGTGTTTTTGAGTAGTCAAGGCTGATTCCAGGAGGGTGGTAGAGAGTTTGTCTTGAAGAGTATTGATGTCGCTCCAGGTGAGATGGTAGAGGACTTATTTCAAAGAGTAGTGATTTACAGCAGTCACCGCTTCCTCCACGAGGTCTTAAACGGCATGTGTCCAAGGGTAGCCATTTCCAGCAGTCAAGGCTCCCACCAGGGGCTGGCAGAGGGTTTGCCTCCAAGATGAATTATGTCGAGCAGTCAAGCGTTACTCAAGGCGGTGGTAGAGGGATTGGACCTCTGTTAGAACTGGGGTCTCTAGTTGGCAATGGTATACACCTTTGTCCAAATAGGGACCCTTGCTGCTAGTCGGGGAAAGGGGGATACACTCCTGAATAACCCCTGCTCACCTCTTTGGTAGCTTGGCACGAGCAGACAGGCTTATCTCAGAGGCAATGTGTAAAGCATTTGTGAACACATATACAGTAATACAGTGAAAACACTACAAATGGACACCACACCAATTTAGAAAAATAAGTAACCTTTACTAGACTTAACACAAGACCCAACGACAAAAATCCACAATACTGTAATAAAAATATGACTTTAAAATGGTAGAAATAGCTTAGTTCAATGTAGATGGTAAATGCAACACTTTACTCTCAAAGTGCCTTGGATGCGTCACGCAAATTAAACAAAAGGGTCGCAGGGAAGGTGATTCGTCTGATCCTTGCTTCGGGGGAGGTGATGCATCGGTTCCTTACAGCAGCACAGGGGAGGTGATGCGTCGTTTCCTTACCGGAGAGAAGGTGATGCGTTGGTTTCTTACTGTGATCCGGTGCGATGCAACAAGATGGCACCTCGATGCGATGTAACGATCCGGTGCGATGCGACAGAATGGCGTCTTTGATGCGATGCAACAACGAGGATGAGATGCATGCACGCCCGACGGCGGTGTGGCGAAATCAATGATCTTTGGAACCACGACAGGCCTTGCGACACGCTTCTCCGGTGATGCAACGGCGACCTCTGAGGCGGCGGCACGCTTCTCTGGTGATGCAACGGCGAACAGCTCCGGTGGCGGCACGCTTCTTCGGCGATGCGACAGCAACTGCTGCGGCCGCGACACGATTCTCCTTGTTGTGTCGCGCTTCCAGCTCCCAGCGACAAACAGTCTCTAGAGGTCCTGAACAGCTGCAGGCACCTCTCTGTAGGTTAGAATTCCCAGCAAGGAAATTCAGGGGGAGCTGGTGGTGAAGTCTTTGTGTACCTGAGACTTCAGACAGGAGGCAAGCTCAGTTCAAGCCCTTGGAGATCTTCCTCAAGATGACACAGCAAACAGCAAAGTCCTTTTCTCCTTTCCTTGGCAACAAGTAACCACTTCAGGCCAACCCCAGACAGCAAACATCACAGGTGCAGTAATTCTCCTTCAGCTTCTCCGGTTTCTTCTCCTTGACAAAGGTTACTCTCAATTTCCCAGAAGTGATCTGAAGTTCTGGGGTCTGGGTTCCCCTTTTATTCACACACATAATTTGTCTCTGAAGGCAGAGAGTGTCTGTACCTAGTCCAAACCAGTTCTGGGGGCATTCTGCCAGTGCACAACTTCTTCCTTTGTCAGGGTGGGCCAGGGTCATCGATGCACCACAGGCGGTGGAGCCAGCATTGTGGAAGGCAGGCACAGCCCTATTCAGGCCCTGGTGCTACTCCTCCCACCACTCCTAATGCAGATACGTCTATTCAGCTTAGTGCTGACTCACCTTGTCTGCTGGAGCCACCCCAGCCCCTCACAAACCAGACATGCAATACACAACCTAGCAGAGACAGGCTGGATGGTTAGGCAAGAAAATACCTACTTTCTAAAAGTGGTATTTTCAAACACAGAATGTTAAAACCAACGCCACTGAAAGATGTATTTTATCAGTCTGAGTTCAGGCATGCTAAATTCGTTTTTCTACCATGTTCCCTAGGTCAGTTAGGATTATAAGATGTTGTAATCAAACTGCCCATTCTGGCCTATGGGAACAGGTAGCCTTGCATTAGTGAAAAACGAAATTGGCTGTAATTCACTATCAGGACATGCCACACACATCAGGGCATGTCCTACCTTTTACATACAATGCAGCCTGCCCATGGGGGTACCTTGGGCCTATCGTAGGGGTGACTAACATGTAGAAAAGGGAAGGTTTACGTACTGGAAAGTGGGTGCACTTGCCAAGTCCACATGGCAGCCCCAGGCTGCACACAGGCTCTGCAATGGCAGGCATGGGCCAAAGTTTACAAGCTGCTTCTGTGGGTGGCACAATCAGTGATTCAAGCCCACCAGCAGCATTTGATCTACAGGCCCTGGGCACACACGGTGCACTGTACTAGGGTGTGACAAGTAAATCAAATAACCAATCATGGAATCACTAATCCATTACATTGATTTACAATAGGGAGAGCATATGCACTTTAGCACTGATCAGCAGAGGTAAAGTGCCCAGAGTCATAAAACCACCAACAACAGGTCAGAAACAATACAGGAGGAAGGCAAAAAGTTCAGGGATGACCCTGCAAAAAGGGCCAAGTCCAACAACCTCAAATATTACACTACACAGAAGTTGTGTACAGTAGACTGAGGGTCCAGTTATAACTATTATTGTTATTCACAGCCTAAAAACTCAGGTGTGTTAGAACACAGAAATGGTCACACCTTTCTAGGACTTGGGTGCACAAAAAGTAATTGTTGTTGTAAATTATGCTTCTTGATTCACAAAATGAGGATTTGTGGAATTTCACGATAAATTCCACTTGTGACTGTTGCCGATACACCAATACGGCTGATATTCTGTAAATATAGATCTGGTGTCGGTGAGGAGCCGTTCCTGATTGGACTGCACTGCACTGCAATAAACGTGTGCAAACTGATTTGTTTGTGTACACGTACTAACATTGTGCACAATATGATAATTGATTCCAGTAAATGCAGGAGTAATTATGACGAAAACAACCTCCTATCTCAAAGGGGTGTAGGGAAAGATTTTTTCCATTGGTACCAAATATAATTCCTGTAGAAAAAAACAAGTGCAGCGTGGAAGTACGCTGTCCACATTATGTATTCATGCATGATTTCACCACTTGTAAATGTTGCATGACGGACTTTTGGAGTACTGTCTGTGTATGCATATGTGTGATCTTACAGGGGAGGGTTTCTAACTATTTGCCCCCTGCCTTTGTGTAAAGGACCCATAAGCCTGACCAGTAGGAGCTGGAAGAGGAGGAGTCGGTGGCCAGGAGGGGGCATGGCTGACACCAATGAAGATGGCCGCGGGCTTTTGAAGCTCCCAAGCAGCTCTGATAATTGTATTTGAGAACAGTGGGTCGCTGGGACTTTCTGCCGATAACGGCCTCTTATCTCCTTTACTTTTTATTTTAACACTTGGACCTTCTCCAGATTTGAGACTCTGAGGCTTTTTTCAGAATTCATTGTAAAGGCTCAAAACATTAAATTCACTGTCTATGCTGATGATATTGTGTTATTTATATCTAACCCTGAACTATCCTGCCAATTTTTTATCTTGAAGGAAACTGACCAGATTCTTCAATGGAGGCTGACACTGTATAAATCCACTTCTAAGTCTGGTATTTGTAAAGCGCAAACTTCTCACCCCTAAGGGTCTCAAGGCGCTGCGGGCCTTCAGAGAGATTAAGTGAGCTATTGCCCAAAGTCACAGGGTGCCGGGGATCGAACCGTGACCCCTGCGCTCCATAGTCAGCCTCCCTGGCCTCTGTGCCATACCTCTGCCCATAGTCATGGTTGTGGCAGATGCGTCACTAATAGGTTGGGGGGAGGCACCTGGGAGAGGTGGAGATCAGAAGGCTCTGGTCTCTGGCAGAGAGCCAGCTCCGTAGCAGTGCCCTGGAGATTTGTGGGGCCCACCTGGCACTAAAACCCTTCCTGCCGTCCATCAGGTTAACGCTGGTCCGACAAGGCAACCGCCCATGAAACTGCAACAAGCAGACTTGGGCGTGGGCCTGGATCCTGTGTCAGGAGGCTCTACTCCTCTGTGGGTGGCCGGACCAACAGAACATCTTTATATACCGCGGACTGTGGATGCCAGAGTGGGAAACTGAACACATGGTGGATCATGCTTCCACTGTTAGCTCTTCTGCCTTGTATTGTGAGGACTATCCAGACACAACAGGCCAAAGTCATTCTGATCGCTCCTGAGCTGAACCATTCGCCGTTCGATCAGGCGTCCACTGCAGGAGGACCTCACATCTCACAGCAGAGCAGGGTCTACACCGGAGTCTGCACAACCTGCACCTCCAGGCGTGGATGCTGAGCAGTGGAAATTCAATGCTTCGGAACTGCTGACCGAGTTTGTTGATGTCATCCTTGTGGCCAGACACTGCCACAAAATCCAACTTCTCTTTGAGAAATGTGTTGTCCTGTGTGGAGTCTGGAACACCACTCTCTGCAGCCAAACATTCAGGCGCTCTTTTGTCTGTTCTTTCATTGCATTAGAATGACCTGCGGTGGGCACAGTGAAAGATTATTTGTCGGCCTTAGGGGTCTTTCTGTGTTTACCTCATCTACTGCTTTTGCACAAGTTACAGATTGTGATGAGTTTTGTAAAAGTTTCATGGTTGCCCCTAAATGGAGTGTAATGCCACAATGGACCTGGATTCGGTCCTAACATTTCTCACTTGCATACCTTTTGAGTCCATTCACAGCTGCTCATTAATCCTATGGATGCTAAAATCCGTCGTCCTTATTGTGATTACATCACCACAGCACGTGAGCGAACTGCAGTCATTTTCAGTGCAATCGCCCTACCACATCTTCTTTCCAGACAAACTGGTAATGACCCGCTTTCTACCTTAACTTACCCCTCCTACCTGGAGGCCCGGGGGGAGCGCCAGGAATCTTCGCGGCACAACGCACAGCCGCCCAGGCCATCATGCCAGCGCCAGGAGGCGCTATGAATTCGGCCACGGGCTCCCGCAGTGCGAGACATGCGTAGCGTACCCGGGCAAAACCCGGGCCAAGGGCAGGCCCGTCCCACGCCGTCAGAGCACGGAAGAGACTGGGCTGGGCCACCCCCTTGGCTCTTGGCTCTGATAGCGGATTCACCGGGGCTATCAACTATATTGGACTATCCACACAAGGTTAGTGCTACCATCAATTGATGTGCGTTCGCCACCATCAGAAGTTCTAGGGAGAATCCTCCTTTGTGTGGCCAGTACTCCTCCCTCCATCTATAGTTATAGTTCCAAACAAATAATTTACTCTCTGGGCCAAATCTCAATACGAACTACTGGGAAGCAGTATCTATGCCAAATCTCCCTTTTTTTCTTTTAATAATAAATCTTGAGCCATTGTCACTAGCAGCTATGGGTAAACCGAGAATTACTGCCGCCCTCCAACCTGTACCTCCTTTACAACCAACCTCATTAGATAAAATGCAACAAAGGGCAATTGGAGCTGTTGCTATGGAAATTAAGCGGACGGAAAGGCGTCTGTAAAATTAAGAATATTCTCCAAGTTGATGAAGAAAGATACGTTTATTCAGCAGAAGACAATGTCCCATCCATCAGCTTGGTTCAGTCAGGTGCATCCGACTTGCTGCCCACACACATCCATTCCATTGCTATGGTGCTGCTCACACAACAACTGAGGCTCTTAAAGGAACAGCATTGAATATCAATTAAAATGGTACAATATAACACACCTTCCTCCCATACATTTAAAACATATATGAAAAATTACAAATAAAAAAAATATATAATTGAACGAAGCATTAAAGAGGTTGCATATTTAAAAAATTCATCTGAAAGTCTCTAAATTCAGCGGGTACAGATCTTATCCTACTTTCCCTTAGGACAGGAGTATGTGTGGAAAGTGCCTCACGTGTGTCCCTTTTGTTTGTGTCATTTTTCCCATCAGCAAATGTTTTATTTTTCAAATCCACTACCCTGTTTAAATTCTATATGCGAGAGTCTTCAGTCTTTATAGCATTCCTTAAGACCTTTATGACTTTGTGTGGTTTTGAAAAATACCCAGAACTTTTCCTGCCTACGAGTGCTCTAACCAAAACCATGTCTCCTACATTAACAATGTTTGATTTGACAGACTTCCTGGAATCAAAATCCTCCTTCCTAGCAATTACTTTCTTCTCCTCATTTCTCTCTCGCAAGTGTTGGAAGGGAACGTCCCTGTTTCTTTTTGACTCCCTGACATTACCCAAAATGGAGCCACAAGAGTATTAGGTTTTCTATTTTTCAAAAGAATGAATGGACTGTACCCAGTGGTGGAATGGGGAGTGAACCTATAGGCTTCCACCTTTTTAAACACCTCATTTTTTTAATCTAAACCATTTTGTTTTGACATGTTTATGGTTTCTTTAAGTACACGTATAAAACGTTCCACCATGCCATTGCACTCTGGGTGGTAAAGAGCACACAACTTGTGGTCAATAGAACAGCGTTGCAAGAAATCATTCATTTTTCGAGAAACAAATTGGACACCATTTTCTGTCAAGAGCGAACCAGGTAAACCTTCTCGTGTAAAGACTTCTTTGAGAAATGTTATTACTTGCTTAGAGTCAACACTCCTTGTAAACTTGACTTCTGGCCATCTTGAAAACATATCAATGAGAACAAACACAAACATTTCAGAACCATTAGACACCACGGGCCCTAGAATATCAAGAGCAAGCTCCTGCCATCGACCCTTGGGTCGTTCTCTTATTATCATAGGTTGAACTCTAAGTTTTAATGATTTTTGACTCAAGATACATTGCAAGCAATCTCTAACAGACCTTTCAACCTGAATGTCCAATCCCGGCCACCAGTAATTTAGCCTGAGTCTTTCATTCGTTTTGGACATTCCCTGATGGCCTTCATGGGTTAAATTTATCAAGTCTTCAGGCAAAACTTTAGGTGGAACTAACCTTGGACCTCTAAATATTAAGCTACCACTGAAAGATATTTCATCCCTCACATTCCAAAAGTTATCTACACTCCCACCAGTTTTGTGTGACCAACCTTTTTTGATCAAAGAGCGTAACTCATAAAACTCTGCATCTGATTCACACGCCTTTATCCATTTATCTTCTTTCATCCCGTCATGTTCAACATTACATACCCATTCACTCAAATCTTCCTCCTTTGAGTCCATTTCACCTTCCTCAGAACTTACCAATCTGGACAGCGTATCCGCAATGCAATTCCGCACCCCAGGTAGATATTCAACTTTGAAATCATAAGCTAAAAGACCTACAATCCATTTGGAAATCCTGCAAGATATAGCATCAAACCCTTTGTTTCTCATTTAATTCGGCAAAGCTTTGGAACTCGCTTCCGCTTAAACTACGCGCTGAGCCCTGTACACTGCGCTTTCGCAAAGGTCTTAAAACCTTTTTGTTTCCCGGATAATGTGTCAACGCTGTCCTTCACCTCTCATCGGATGTTTGTCTTGAAGCGCCGGGATGCCCAAGGGTAGCTGCGCGCTATATAAGATTTTAAATAATAATAATAATAATAATAATAATTTGTTGTTGAACACCTCACATAAAGGTTTATGGTCGCTCCTTACTACAAACTTTGTACCCCACAGTAAATTTTTAAGCTTCTTGATGGCCCAATGAACAGCCAAAGCCTCCCTTTCAATCACAGTGTACCTCAGTTCGGCACCTTTTAAACTACGAGAAAGAAACAAGATAACTTTAACTTCTTCACCTTCCTCTTGTTGTAGAACGGCACCAAGCCCCTTCATGCTAGCGTCCGTGATAAGCACTGATTTCAAAGCTGGATCAAAACTCCTAAGCATAGGTGTTTTCTTTAAGCTATTCTTCAAGTTAATGAATTCATCCTCACACAAATCAGACCAATGAAAATCAATCCCTTTACACAACAACTTTTTAATATTAACTGTTCTCTCAGCAAAACCTTCAACAAACTTGCTGTAGTACTCTGCCATGCCTAGCATCTTCATGACTTCTTCTTTACTAGTAGAAGAGGCTAAATTCTGAATGTTTTCAATCAATTCACGCGTAGGTTCAACACCCTTGCCGGAAATGTTGTGACCCAAATAATCAATGGCCGATTTTCTAAATTTACATTTCTCTACTTTAACCGTAAGATTGTTCTCACCGAACCTTCTTAAAACTTCTTTCAAAATTCCATCATGTTCCTCTAAGTCACGAGCAAAGATCAGAACATCATCTTGGTATATCTTAACCCCACTAAGATCCCGCAATACCTTTTCTAAAGCCCTCTGAAAAACCGACGCTGCAGAGACTAAACCGAATGGCAGCCTAAGAAACCTGAAGGTGCCAAAAGGTGTGATGAATGCAGTTAGATCTCTAGAACTCTCGTCAAGCTTTATTTGATGATAGGCTGACTTTAGATCCACTGTGGAGAAAATCTTGGAATCTTTGAGTAACATGAGCATGTCTGAGATTTTCGGGAGGGGATACCTGTCTACAACAACCTGTTTGTTAAGGGAGCGCAAGTCTATGCATAAACGCAGACTACCATCAGATTTCCTGGCTGCGACCACTGGGGCCAACCATTGCGTCCCTTCGACCTCTTCAATGATATCTTCGTTTTTCAACTTATTTAATTGACTTTTCATCTCCTCCCGCACTGAGAAGGGTACCCCCCTAACCTTACTAGTAACAGGTTCAGCGTTAGGAAGCAATTTAATTTTGTGAGTGTAATCCCGTAAGCAACCTAGTTTATCTTTAAAAACATTAGGAAACAAACTTTTGAGATGCTCCACGTACGAAATATAATTCCCCCCCTCCCCATTAATTTCATTCACATTCACTCTTTCCTTTAGTAAGATGGGAGGATTATTGTTGGGATCCAGCATGACCCCTAAATCCCGTTGATAGAACCAGCTTAAGATGCTGTCACCCGTGTGGGAGACATAAATCTTCCCAGAAGCTAATCTTCCTTTATATTCAATCAAGCCTTGAAAGTACCCGATGAGTTTGATCGGTTCTCCACCATAAGCATAGGGCTTGATATCCGCTTTTAAGATTTTTACTTTGCCTTCTAGAAAGTGAGTGTAAAAATGTCTAGATACAATAGTTATTTTCGCCCCTGAGTCAAACCACACACGTGTAGACATCCCCTCTACAAGTATATCTTCAAATGGACCTTTCTTATCACTGTCAGAAACTTGGGATACTATTTGTCCGCAGTATTCGTCTGAACTCGAATCACTATCAGGCATGTTTTGTGGTGACACAGAACTCACCTTCACCTTTTTCTTCTTAGCATGACAGACAACAGTGAAATGCCCAATTTGTTTTACAGTTACTACACATGGCCTTTAATGCAGGGCATTTTTTGTCATTGGCTAGGTGACCAGAATTTCCACAACGGAAGCATTTCCCCTGAAAGCTAGACTTTCTACTCATAGTCAAGGCACCACTGCTCGGTTTAATATTCTTCTCGGAAACTTTACCATTAGATGGAATCTTAACCTCCTGAACGACATTGCTTTTATTTTCTTGTTTGGTAATTATTTCCACGCACTTTAATGGGTGTTCTAACTGCTTAGCTATATTAACCACTTCATCTAGAGTGGGGCCATCTTTTTGCCAGATATCATCCCTTACTTTCTGTATGTTGCAACCAAGCATACATTGACCCCTGCTTCTCTCTTCCAGCAATGCATCAAATTTACAAGAAGAACCCAATTTCCTCAGAGACGTAATATCGTTTTCTACACTTTCACCATCGTTTTGGGTTCTACGCCCAAAATGATATCTCTCAAGGATAGTGCTGACCTTAGGTAAGTAATGTCTATCCAACTTAAGGATACATATTTCATATTCATTCGGAGTGTGGTCATTTATGTCTGGAAGATGGTCAAATACTTCCTGACCCTCCGACCCTAAGCAGTGCAACAAAAGTGCAGTTCTTCGTTCTGCACTTAAATTGGTTCCACAGACCTTGGCATACCTTTCAAACACTTTTTTCCACTTTTGCCACTTAATGGGTGGATCTCCTGGTGAAGAAAGTAAGAACGGTGGTGTGGCAACATTCTGCATTCCTGCAAGGTAGACGTTAACAATTATGAACTTACCAGGCTTAGAGCAATTAGCAATAAATAGCACACAACCCAAGAAAACTTGAAACTGTGCTGCAGTTGACTGTCCACTCCACAAGTACAGCGTACTACGCAAGTGTCCAAGACCTATGACAGCAAATACTAATACACTCATCTAAAAAAAAAAATTAGTTACTTCTACACTCTGCTAATAAGAAAGAATTTACAGATAAGGTGTATAAAATTCTGAAAATGAGAAAAGTCTTAGAACTGAAACAAACCACCAGAAGAATATAAAATAGTTAGTGCAAAAAGACACTAGGTGGCGCTGTGGTACAACATTCATTAACTGTTCTCATGAGTGAATCAAAAAGAAAGGCATACTTCGGTCAATGAATAATGTCAACAACTCCAATCCTTCAAGATGAGGTGTCTTACTTGAAGAGCGTTCTTGACGCTGTTAAATCCTCGAAGACGACTGTTAAATAAATCATTACATGTAGTTCGGTCGAGTGATGATGTTGAAAATTACAAGGCGAGAGAAACAGTGCGTATGCGCGACCACTCGCACAGGAAATCAGAAAGCGAGGGTTGCTCTGTGCATGCGCGACTTCTCGTACGGGGAATTTGAAGGTGAGAGCTCCTCAGCGCATGCGCGACTTCTCGCACGGTGAATTTGAAGGCGAGAGCTCCTCAGCGCATGCGCGACCTCTCGCACGCACGCCCAGCACAGTCGAGGGAAACAGTGAAGACAAAACAATTATTCTGAAAGAGAGCGCTTGCGTAACCTCACGCACGTACACCCTGCGCAATAGAACGGTGAGTGTTCGGAACACAGAAGGACCGAACTCTGGCAAAGTGCGTTCTTAGGGTTACGCAGCTGGAGTGGAGGATGTCAGCTGTGGAATTGTGGCGTGAGACAACAACCGGTGAATATACCTGTTGATTTTCAATAACTTCAAGAGCAGAATTGAAATCAACCGTTGAAACCGATGTTTGCCGCTACAGCGCTCTTGGTTACACTAAAACTTAATTTCTTTGCGCAACCCGATGCCAATATACTTTAAACTCAAGCAGCAATATTCTGAGGTTTAAAGTTATGTTGAAAACATGAAACCTCCAGTCAAAACATGAAATACATAAGCATGGCCGCAATGTTCATTGATGAAGGTTAACAAGACTTTTGAACAGGTGTCACACGTCGACTCCAAATAGACTATTCCTTTTTAAGACCAAGTGCAAAAATTCATTAGATCTGCCACATGTTCAGTTTAAAAGTCAGATGCGCAGACAGAGGACTGAAATATCTTGGAATGAATATCAATTGAAATGGTACAATATAACAGCGTCTTTCATAAACCCCGGTCATAGCCCCATGTACCGTCACCCAGAATGTTGGCAGTCCCTCCTCGCCTTTACCGCCAACGCTGGACATACCACCAGAACTCCCAAGGACATACGCAAAGGCTTGCACAGCACACATTACTGAGATGCCCTTGGAGAGTGCCGGCAAAAAAAAAGGGAACCACAAAGCTGCTACTACCTTGTGTGCTAAACAGAAAAAGCAAATAGCTAACAAAGTAAAGAACAGTGACAACGGGGTAGTTGAATCAGGGGATGTACTACAGGTCAACCTCGAGCAACCACCCTGGGTGACAAACCTGGTGATGGACCTCCATGTACAACTAAGGTCCATTGTAAAGGTCTTAACGGACCGGGTTGACTAATTGACATCATTGGTTGACCTGGCAACAAGGCTCAACACAGCGGGCCAGGGAAAGGTCAGTACCCTGTGAAGAACCCCCTGAAGCAGGGACTGTTCTACCATGTATAAATCTCCCCCCGGCCTCAGCTCCATACGCCATTGAACAAGGGGTGTAGGGAATCTCATTTTGAGCTAAAAAACAAATGTCTTTTCTGGCTGGCCAACCATAGGCAATTCTCCTACAAAGACGCAAACAAAATCATTTTCACACGTAGGGTAAGCGGGGTGGGCTGGATACCAAAAGATGTCCCCGGGGATTGTAGAGTGGTACATTTCAGAGATCCACAGGTTGTGCAAACCCTTTTAGATTGTGGCTACCAGAGGGAGAATGGAGGCATAGTTTCCCTCCCTTTGGGATACTTTTTTCCCCCAGGGACAAACCCACTCAACATGAGAAGAGTAGGTACTGATAGGGGGATGAGGAATCAGAGTAGCACGCTTTTCAAACTGAACCAGGACCTCCCTAGACCACTCTTCTATAACGTCCCCGCCACAAATAGAAACAGCCCTCTAGACTCCATTGATTGACTACCACACACTGGACCGCCATATCTAAGTCCCAGTTGCCAAATAGAGATTACAGTTGAATCATCGCACTAGGACGACTTTGTGTTCCAGGGAGGCTCTACGAAGCAGAAAAGAGATTCAGAGAAGGTGTTTGGGGGAAGAGCGAGTGACGTAACTAGTAAAAATCTAGAGAAGACCCCTATGGGTCACCTATCGCCCCATCAATTTCAACAGAACTCACAGGCACATAATTCCATGTTACCATTCATTGCAAAGCGTCCTCCGCCTCAGCTAGCAATCGCAAACTGGGTATTGATCAAAGTCTGACGGGGCGGGTGGGGACCAACGACTTACAACAGGCCCGTATAATGGCCAGTTCCCCTTTCCCAACCACCTCAGCCAATGAAATGGGCCCATTAGACCTGCGGTTATTATCCTAAAACACAGCAGGACTCACCCCCAAACTGGATATTCCAGATTGGGGGCTATTCATAGACCAACATGAGTTATGCATGTTCCAGGAAACTTGGGCAAGGGCGGTAACACACAGAGTGGGCTATGTGACATAGTATTCCAGCCGCCCAGGGGGGTAGGGGCAGACTTTTTTGGGGGACTATGCATTTGGGTTGGCGTGCACCTTGGCTGTGAGGTTAAACAGATAGAGACGCCATCACGAGACATTCTTTGCATCTTTTTTTATCTTTCACTACAAAAGCTAGAATTGCTCTCATCCACATCTACTCACGGACGTTTTGTCATGGCCAAACCTCCCACACACTTGAACTATTGACTACCTTTCTTTCAACAATCCCGGATAACTATTTGGTAATTATCGGAGGATATTTTAACTGTCAGTTTGATCCTCTGAATGGCAGGCTACAAGTATGTCAAACGAGGAGAATTCAGTCTGGGCTATTCCAGAGCCTAACATTCCGCCCATTCTGGCTTGGACTCCGCTGGCCCTACAGTTGTACGCACTTACACTAAGTTTCTCATAAAGGGCATGTAATTGTCATTTGGCAGCGGATAGCCCCGGGAAGCAAACCTTCAATAGACTAGGGCAGGCATCGATTAAAGATTACATCTTAGTTTACACCAAATCGTGGCACAGGGATCTTGATTTTAAGATCACCCCTCACCACGAGAGTGATCATAATGCCCTCGTACTTGATGTAACTTCACCATATGACAGAGACCTGATTCCAGTCTAATATTGGCCAATAGAGGGGGGAGAGTACGATGGGGGCAATTCTCTCAATCACCGGACAAGCTTGCTTCCTTATACCAACAAATGATTCCCCTTCTTGCTGCAGCATATCAACACTAATGATACTCCAACCTCCCAAACCAAATTGTCCAACAACCATCAAGACTTGCTTTCCATTTTGGCATCTTTTTTCTACACTAGTAGAAAGACTAGGCTGACCTGAAAACCACCACATCCATGGTACATCGAACACTGTGGGGCAGCTAAGTCAGCCCTCTTAGCCGCTATCAAAACAAGCAATAAGCTACAAATTAAGGAAACCAGGGCTATCTATAAAACAGCCATAGCTAGGGCAAAAAGCAGTTGGGAATGCGAAAAATGGGTCAAACTTAGAACCACGCTGGTTAATCATGATATGCGGGCTTTCTGGAACCTGATAAACACTGGATCAACCGAAGGTAAAACGGCAATATCAGCAAATTTAGAGGAGGAAGTTTGGAGAGCCCACTTTAAGTCTCTATATGCAATGTCAGAGGACGAAGTCGGGTTGGTGTCAATGCCCCCCCCCATCAAGAGATAGCCCACCAAGACACACCCCTCTTCTCTCTAAAGGAGGTCACAGAAGCATTGGGTACAATTTTACCAGCAAAGGCACCAGGGTTGGATAAGATTCCTGGCAACCTTTTTCGTTCTGAGCCTTCTGTTTGGGCTCCCTGCTTGTGGACCCTGTTCAACGCCATCCTTCAGGGTATGGCGATTCCCACTACTTGGGCCGGGGCAGAAATCATTCCAATATTTAAAAAGGGTTCACCCCGTAGTCCTGCCAACTATCGCCCCATTAGCCTTTTAGACGTAGCCAGAAAATATATGCATGTGCACTTCTGGGGCGACTCCAGTCCTGGATAGAAAAGTGTAATGTACTCACACCCCTACAAGCTGGTTTTAGGGCTAAGATCTCCACTACTGACCACATTTTTAGGTTTCAGCTCCTATATTGGAAAACTGTGACTATCGGCGGGGCCCATAACACCGAAAGCACACATTCACTCAGTTTTTCTGGATAAGTGACAAGCTGGCGAGCAGCAAGACATTCGGGGTACCTTATTAATATTTGCTTTACCTGGATGATAGCTATATACATTATATACATTTAACTCTGTAATTGTCGTTTCTAAACGTCGATGGACCAAATAGTAGGAATCAGTTGATTGGTGATTAAGTCCAGCTCAATGACAATTAAAACCTTTAATTTTTATAGATCATAACTTTAATTTGTAATAACCACAGACTCAGTTTGAGTTGGCATGACATTTTATCTAGATTCATTGAATAAATTGAGTAAGTAAAATTTATTAGACAAAATTATAAACATTAACTTCATAAGTATTTCAAGTAAAGATTGGAATAGAAACAGAAAATACTCATTACACTTGGCCTTAGGGAAATGACGATAAAGGTTCACCGGAGCATGAACCGCAGATCACAGGATAGGTTCCCAAACTGACTGACTGTCCCTCTAACCTCCTCGGACGTATTTTCTCCCAGGATACGATCCCGCGACGGTCTCGTTCCTTTTCCCCATCAAAGTTCGAAGTTCAGCATCAGGAAGAAAAAAACGTCTCACCAGACAGCGTGTCGTGTTGAATAGAAGAAATAAGCAAGTGCGTTCCAACGTCATCATAAGCACCACTCTTTAAACCCTTTCACTAACTTGCTGTACACAGAATTGAAACTTTTGAGGGGCTGTATTCAGTCTGATTGGTCCATTGGAGGGGTGATGATGGTCACCTCATTGTCCTCCTTGCCTAAACCGGTTCTGTAAATAATACGTTTTTGCACCGCTCTCATGACTTGACAAATCCCAATTTTTAACTTTGTTAAAGTATTTACAACAATTTTCCATAAATGATGAATAAGATCATCTTCTGCAGTTCGAGTCTCTCATCCGTTCCCATGCGTTTACACAGGGATTGTTGGCACAGCTCTTGTCCTAGGTCATCTCGGCCTTGACATCTCTCACTCTGGTCATGGGCCACACACTCGTTACTTCCATTCTGCTCATGCGCAGGGGCCATCTTTGTTACACGTTATCACGTCTCTCGGCAGCAGCCATTTTCTCAGCGAGGCCTAGCGGGCCTGAACGGAACTAATATGAAAACAACATAGCAGAAATTGGACATAGAACATAAGCCCTTCTGTTTACCACCCGCCATTCTAATGACCCGTGTTAGGTGTTACCTAGCATGAGCGACATTTAAAGTCATTTTAATTACCATCTGCATTCTTTTGGCCACAATATTTTTACTACAACGAAATACATGCAATTTTACTTCTGTTTTCTACATGGATCACAAACCTATGTTAATTTCACATTGGTAAATAAATTAGATTTTTGTAATTGCCAGTTAGTTTTCCCGCGTGTAGTGTCTAATTAAAGGTGCATTGCTTGATTAATACATACATTCAAACAGTTAGTATTTTTAAGGTTATGAGGTCATTAACTTCTAAGGGGGTACAAACATTTTTGTATTTTTCCCTGCTCCATCAACATAGCTAACATTAGCCACCACAGATTTGTGTATATTTTTTAACACAAATTATAGAAAGCTTCACTTTGTATGTCAAATTGTTGAAATTTACTGAATTTACTGTTTTACCAGGCATTTAAGAACAAAATAATCTAAACGAGCTAGCCATTGCAAAATGAACTTCACCAGACAGTAATCGATAGATATTCCGCTAGTGCAGTTCCTAACTCTCCAAATGTTGCATGTTGTATGTTACCAACTGGATAAGGTGGGTAAACAGCTTCTTATACAAGTGCAAGTTTCACAACTCGTGTTGTATGGTTGAACAACCTGGTCATTCTTATCCACTCTGCCCATGTACTTCTTGTAATCAAGTACACAGGTGGACGGTGAACTTCTGCCAGCTGACCCCAATCCATGACTGGGGAAGTTCTGTCATGGATTTTAGTGAGCACATACACGGCTTGTCTATTGGAGAATTTGTATGTGAGCAGTTCACTAGACCGGGCGTCTCACTCTTCGCTGACTGGGGTCCACTCAACATGATCACCACTGACCCTTGCTCCCTTCAGACGCTCTTCTCCTCTTCACAGGGTCAGCTGATCCTTCAGCATGTGTGTCCCTCATCAGCCCTCAGGAATGTCAGCAATCCACATCTCCTGTCTTAGGAGTTGCAGTCCTTACCTACAACTATCCTTTCGAGGCGCTGGGCTTCCAAAATTGTACCCACATGCCTCTATGTCATGTGTCATCCACTGGCACACATCCATCTCAGCATGGCCAAACAATCACCAGACGCTGCTCAGCCTGTCACGCTTCTAAGTCGCCCAGTTAGAAAAAACATCATCTATAGATCTCTTTCAACGCTTTACTGTTGACCTATAGGGGTTCATGTTCATCAGTATGTACTGGTGTTGGAAAGAGTCGACAAACATATTTGTTAGATTAGGGGTGAAAAAGCCCCTCTTGTTGTCCCGCTACCCTCTTTATAACCGGGGTTGTATCTGAAATGAAGAGTTGTCGGGCAGTGGTCAGGAGAGCATTAATGGACGCCGTGCGGACCTGTATTGGTGGTACACGTGTGGTCCGAGTTTGTTCCATCGCTCTAATGCTCTCCTCGTGGAGAATGGTCGTGTACAGTAACACTCTGTCTAATGTTGCCAACATTTGGTGTTGAGGGTCAGAGGTCATGCCTTTCACTAGATTCACCATGCAGGTGCTTTCACATATGTAGGTCCCTTGCTCTGGAACAAAATCTATGATAAGCACAATAATGCATTCCCCCAGAGGTTCCAGAACAGAACCCCAACCAGAGAGGATGGGTCTACCAGGGGGGGATGTATGTCGTTACAACGCAAACTTTTACAACGCATGCACTTACAACGCATTTTTTACAACGCAAAATCCATTACAACGCATTGCATTACAACGCATGACACTACAACGCATTTTTAAAAACTACCTTTACAACGCATTCCATTACAACGCATATTACCTTTACAACGCATACCATTACAACGCATAATATTAAATTGCATTTAAGGTAAGTATTAGATAGTATAGGGGTAAAAATGACTTAATAAGTGTTGGATAGTATAGGGGTAAAAATTACTATTCTAACTCCAGAGGGTGCAACAGTAGGGTAAGTGTTGGATAGTATAGGGGTAAAAATTACTATTCTAACTCCAGGGGGTGCAACAGTAGGGTAAGTGTTGGATAGTATAGGGGTAAAAATTGCTATTCTAACTCCAGGGGGTGCAACAGTAGGGTAAGTGTTGGATAGTATAGGGGTAAAAATTACTATTCTAACTCCAGGGGGTGCAACAGTAGGGTAAGTGTTGGATAGTATAGGGGTAAAAATTACTATTCTAACTCCAGGGGGTGCAACAGTAGGGTAAGTGTTGGATAGTATAGGGGTAAAAATTACTATTCTAACTCCAGGGGGTGCAACAGTAGGGTAAGTGTTGGATAGTATAGGGGTAAAAATTACTATTCTAACTCCAGGGGGTGCAACAGTAGGGTAAGTGTTGGATAGTGTAGGGGTAAAAATTACTATTCTAACTCCAGGGGGTGCAACAGTAGGGTAAGTGTTGGATAGTATAGGGGTAAAAATTACTATTCTAACTCCAGGGGGTGCAACAGTAGGGTAAGTGTTGTATAGTATAGGGGTAAAAATTACTATTCTAACTCCAGGGGGTGCAACAGTAGGGTAAGTGTTGGATAGTGTAGTGTAATATTATGCGTTGTAATGGTATGCGTTGTAAAGGTAGTATGCGTTGTAATGGAATGCGTTGTAAAGGTAGTTTTTAAAAATGCGTTGTAGTGTCATGCGTTGTAACGCAATGCGTTGTAATGGATTTTGCGTTGTAAAAAATGCGTTGTAAGTGTAGTGCGTTGTAAAAGTTGCGTTGTAAAGGTTGTTCCCCACCAGGGGGAGATGGGAGGGGTCTTGGGGGGAGAATCAGGGCTCTTATGAACTTTCAGGAAATAATAAAGCAATTGAACACCGGGATTTTCTTGACTCAGGAAATCATTTTTTTTTACTGAGAAGACCCTCTCCTTGCCCCATGTTATAACTTCCAATATCCCATCTTGTATTTCCTTCCGGGGATTCTGCGAGACTCTTATATAATCTTCCCTTATTGCTCAACAGCGTCCTTAAATCTACTTTGTACTTTGCAATCTTCTGCTTCTTGTATTCGAAATCTGCCCCCTTTGTCCGCTTGCTTTATGACAATTGTAGAATTCAGCAGATGAGATGTTGCGTGGTGTGAGCCTCTTCCTGTCATTGAAATGGGGACCGCCTCTAACGCCACCTTCTCGATGCGAGGAGTTCTGCGTTGGACTTGCTTTGGGAGGGTGGAGCATTGATGGTGGTTGTAGGCTGTGGCAGAATCACTTCATGCAGTGTCATTGCCTGCAAGAAGATATCTTAGAACTTGAACCTTTGTCGCTCCGTTTGTAGTTAATGATGACAAAGGAGAGTCCTTTCCTCCGGAGGGAGGCTTCTGCTGAGGACACAGTGTGTTGCTCAAGTTACACATGGACTTCACTTGCCCAGCCTGCTGGCTCCCGGTCACCATTGCTTTGGAACTCGAGGGTATTTTCTAGTCCGAGCTGCGGTCCATAACCTCGAGTACTTTGGACTCTGTGGTATTGCCGCCTCGTTTGGCAGTCTCCTGGTTCCATTGTCTTTCCTTGTTTCCTCTGCCCCTCTGCCGTCTTCCTAGAAAGGTTTGTCTTGAGTGCTTGGGACGCCACTTGGACCTTCTTGGGCGCCTGAGTCACCTGGATGAAGACTCAAAGAATGTTCCTTCCTCTTGGTTTCTGTCTCTTCTCCACAAACATGTGAGGTTGATTCTGTGCATAGAAGCGTCTGGCAGGAACTGCTCTTTCTTTTGAGAAGTTCCCGATACCATTGAACACTTTGTCAGCTTTTTTACCTCAATGTTGGTAAACTATAGCATTAGTCATGTTGTCTCTGGCTTTTTGGTGCTTGTCTCGGGGCATCTGTCCACAATTATGTTTTGGGGGTTCAGCAGTTTCCTTGAGTTCTTCTTTCGAGTGCTCTGGTGGAGTTTCAACCCCAAGCAGCATCTGGTGCCAAGGACATAAAGTGGCAACATGGCTGAACCCCCCAGCGCTCCTTGTCCTCTCTGAATGTCCCTGGTACATTCCTGACCTGTAGACCCAGTGGGAGGGTCCCTGCCCCTTAATATTCCGTGGTGAGCGCGCGTGCACGCAGCTCTGTGCGCACGTGCACGCAGCTCTGTGCGGGCGTGCACGCAGCTCTGTGCGCAGCTCTGTGCGCACGTGCACGCAGCTCTGTGCGCGCGTGCACGCAGCTCTGTGTGCAGCTCTGTGCGCGCGTGCACGCAGCTCTGTGCGCACGTGCTCCTTTTCTCGCCTTCTGTTTCTCCATAGCCCTCTGTTTAGGATCCACAGGAGTCGGTGTTTCAGCGGTGAACAGGGAAGGGCCACTCACTACTTTGGCGATGTATTGATCTGTGTGCAGTGGGACCCAAACCTGAGGGGGCCCCCTGCAAAGTACAAGGAGGGACCCCATGCTCCGGACCCAGTCAGGGTCTGTTATGCCAGGAGCCCGCCTCCCATGCACAGTGCTGGAGGGGGCCCCAGGAGCTCGCTGCCCCCACACCTCAGAGGCTGCGGGGGCTATTGTGAGACCATTGGCTGTGGGCATACCTAGAGCGTCAGCTGGTAAAAGCTGGTGCAAAACACAGTGCCCACCACCTCTACAACATACTTATGTAACGAGAGCTTCCCCTCACTCATGCACACCAGGGCATGGGTGTCAATCATAAACAAGTTACAATAATCACTGACGTCACTGCATGCACTTCAAAGCAAGCTTTGACCAATCATTCTCCAAAAGAAGTGCCTGGATTGTGTCCCAGGTGCAAAAAAATGGAAAAACTGCAGGCAAGAAGTAGAGACAAGAAGTGACACAGAGGTGAGCATGTGTGTGCTATAACAACCAAATGTAGGTAGGCAGTCCTTAAATGGCTAGTTCATTTATTGATGTTTGTTTGTTATCCAGGCACCAGGGTCTCATTGGAACAACATCTGCCAATTCCTTGAATGTTCCTTTAGGTAAGTAAATGTGTTTATGCTCCATACATCATCAAGCCCACAGCAGGCAACAGACTCCTCTCCTAAGATGCTGATATATTATAATATATTTCCCCTCGTCGATGTTTAGCAAAATACTGTCCTTTACTGTGGGTGTTGTAAGAAACTGGGTACTTTTTGCAGCACCCCCCACTTTTTGCCTGGTTTTAATTCAACTTTGACTAAGGCGTACTGGGCCCCTGTGTGCCAGGTTCCCACTACCAGTGTTCTTTCCGTAAAAACTGCACCACTATTGACACAACTTCAGCATCCCTTGTAAGTGCCTCATAAATGGTACCCCTGGTGTTACATTGATGAAAGTGCTCTGGCAGGTAATGTAATCCAGGAGCCATAGGTGTAGTTAAGTAGATTTATTCATAGTAAGTACGATGGTAAAGAAGGCCCCACCGGGAGCAGCATCCAGCTGCTCAGCCCATCTCACTCAAACTGACCACACTTCAAACCATGCATCCACGAACATTCCGATGACATCACACAGGCTGAGCAGCAGGGAGAAGGAGAAGACCAGAATACAACACATCTCCCTCCTTTAAACACAAAAACAAAAGATACAAGAGAAAATAACACAGTAAGTCCTGATGATGACAAGGTCAGGATTACAAATAAGCAATGACGAGAATGTATGAATAAATTTACATAAAATTTTGAAATAACATTACAGCACATTATAAGAACTCAACCCACGGTGATTTTTTTAAAATGGTATGATTAATTGTATCACACCAACAACAAAACACCACTCACACTAAATTCAAAAGAAAGATAGGACGACACCTCTCACACAAAACCTGAAGAGCGGTACAATTTCACCTAACACAACCCAATGCCAAAAACAATACATGACAAAACAATCCAACACTTTAATGTAAAACCTCACACGACCCACATCCGACAACAACCAATGTAAAACCACATATGACCATACAAATCAACCATTCAACTGACCCACTAAACATCACCTAACCACCATCCCTCATCCAAACCAAAAATACCCTAAATATCACAAATCATGCCAGTTGGCCAGACCAGCACAAAAAGTGATAAACAGGAATCCCGAACTAAGAGAAATGGCGCCCCTCAGAATAACAAGGACAGAAATATATCATTTCATGAACTAAACACACACAAAATTGGGAATAGGACTCCTCAAAACACTCAATGACTATTTTAAACATATGCCAAAGCATAACACGACTTTAAAAAGGTACTAGACCCCCAGCGCACAGGGTTCACGACTCCCTGAAACGCACGCCTAGGCAACACACACTTTAAGGGGTACATGACTCCCCAGCGCTCACAGGATACCTAACTCCTACAAACGCACACCTAAACCACTCATAACACACTTTAAAAGGTATTTACCCTAAAAACCAATGCCTAGGCCACACACTCTTTAAGGGGTACATGACTCCCCAGCGCTCACAGAACAACTGACTCCTAGAACGCACGCCTAGACAACACATTACACACTTTAAAAGGGTATTTAACCCACGAAACCAATGCCTAGGCAACACACACTTTAAGGGGTACATGACTCCCCAGCGCTCACCGGATACATGACTACCTGAAACGCACGCCTAGACTAAACATATGACACACTTTAAAGGTTATTTAACTCTTGAAACCAACGCCTAGGCCAAACTACTTTAAGGGGTACATGACTCCCCAGCGCTCACGGGATACTTGACTCCCTGAAACGCACACCTAGACAACGCTTAAAACACTTTAAAAGGGTATTTAACCCCCGAAACACAAACCTAGGCAAACCTCTTTAAGGGGTACATGACTCCCCAGTGTACCAGGATACATGACACCCTGGAACGCACGCCTAGACTAAACAACCACTACCTTTAAAGATTCAGAATGCATGCAAACACATTTAATAAAACCTATGAATTCAATGGCACATAATAAATGTGAAAAGATAAAAACGTTTAAATACCCAAAGCGATAAGTAGATGACAATATAAAATGCATGCAAAAACAGAGATACTAACTCATTTACAGTAACGGTTCAATAAACTACGTCACTAATTAATAACACTGGATTAAAATAAATAGAATAGACACAGTTGTGACGATTATGCTGTATGACATCGGACATGGCAACAAAATAAATTAAAATAATAAATGAAGTCACCGTTGTCATCACTTTAAAAAAAATTACTGGAATAAAATCTCACCAGAAAACAAGTTGAAACCAAAGTCATTAGAATGCATTAAAAACCACAAGGTGGCAGTGTTGCCTAAAATTTGATAATATGACTGTTTCACACGAGGCAATGCATCAATAGAAGAATAATTAGTTGAATTGCGATCTCCTAGGTAAAACCGACTTAACAAAAACAACTTGTCTTGTTTCTCTTTACATGCCACAAATAGCATCAATTTCCATTGCATTTGCTGCAGATCGGAACTTACAAATTCTCCCTACTTCCACGGATAGAGTATTTCCACAGTCACATGCACATACACTCACCATACGCTAGGGCCCATCACACTAACATTCATTCAATCACTCTATCCTCATTGAATATACGAGAGAACTCTCCTAAATCAATCTGCATCTAATCTGAGGTCAATGCAACCTAATTGATTTGTCTCGAGTCATGATTTAAACAATAAGAACACATTTGAAATCTCAATAAATTGACAAAGAAATAACCACCCCACACTGTATTCAAACAAGAAATTACTTTATCTAAATTAGTTCAAATGAAAAGTCATTCAATAGCAAAATCATTATTCTCATAATTACCTATTCTAGCTAAATGTCGTGATTAGGTCAGGACAGGTCTCTCAGTAAAGTCTCCCGAGTCGCCGTCCTCTCAATCAGCATCGATCCTCTCGAGCATAGGTTCGGGAAGAAGTGGTCTTAGACCCTCTCTAGTCTAGTTATATTTATACTAAAACTTACACATTAAAAGTTACAAACAAGCTCTAAGCGTCCGTTGAGCAGAACGAGCAGGAAAGGATGTTGACTCGCAACATTTAGAAAAATCTCCGCTCTCGAATATCTCAAAAATAAAAACACGGAAGAAGGAAGCACAAGTTAAATCCGCAACATTCATGGATGCTCTTCTCCGGAATTATAGTGAAGCCACTGCAAGTTTATCAAAATGTTCATTGTGGCAACTGTTCACTTCCAAGGATAGCTGGCGATGAGCCCAGAGCTGCTGTCCTCACGGAAACTTTTAACACAGACAGAGGCCGAGGTCAGGTTTTCAACCATATTCAGCGAGGCCCCTCTGCGTAATCCATCTACTCAAATGCAGGCTGTAAATGTCGGCCATCTTTCAATAGGCCAAAATGGACAATCTTAATTAAAAGAAACACAAAACAACGTTACCACATCGTAATAATTATACAGTGTTAATTCCCACTAATACCCTTATGTGTATGTAATTATCTAGCCATCTGCGACATAAAGAAGCATTAAAGCATATTATTTTAAAGTGCAAACACATAACAAATAGCACTTTAGCCACACTTAATTAATTAATTTGCTCACCAACTTAGTTCACTAATTAATTAAGCCATGCAATTGCATTCCCACGTGTAATTCTTTCATCAGTAAGGTTGATTAGTCAGAACATTCAACTCGACAAAATTAATATCTAGTAATTATTCCCTAGTAATTTTAATTATGACATATAGAAATATAAGCTGATGTTCGGGTTTAAACAGAAAACCCTGCTCCATCACATTGAACATTGAGGCTGAACTATAAAGGATCGATACCGTACAAATTGTTCAGTGGCCATCCTAGCCTCACACGATTTAGCAAGCTCAGGTGGTGCTGATCATGTCCAATTCACAGATGAAGTTCTATATATTAGTCAGCGCTCATTGCAAACAAAATTGTTCATTTACAGTTCTCACCATAGCAACTTCGCAACTCTAACTGTTTGGCACCCAACTCCGTGCTGCCCAGTGCTTCGGTACTAGAGGGCTCAAGATGGCGGCACGTTGATGGACGCTCGCCGGGTGGCTCCAGGCGCGTCTGTGAAAGAAAACGTGAATCAGCAGTGTAATTGCCGGTGCCATCGGAGGTGGAATAGCTGCGACGTCACCGAAGATGCCAGCTCGAGCGTAGAACAGGTAAGGGCGCGCGGACTGTGCAAAGCACGCGCCTCCGTTTTCAAAATTGCATCGTTATGAAAAATTTTAACGGAGCACTGTTTTTCACGAAACACTCACTATTAAACACTTAGATGGCATAAAAAAAACAACTGATGTAGGTTGTCAACACTGGTACTAGCAAGGCGTTACCCACATTTTTTGGCTTGTCTGTGGCGAATTCAATGTAGAAAAAAAAACGGAAACAATGCCCCATGTCGATGAAACACACCCACAAGCAGCCAGTTCATGCAGCAAAAATCGCATAAAAGGTACACATTGTCTATATTTAATAGAACTGCAGCCTCCGCACCCTCATGGGTAGTTCATATGTAAAAGGAATTCAGGCATAACGATGTTTATGAGCAAAGTCCGGTTGATGAAGTTACAAAACAGCATTTCAAGATTGTTTCTGTGCAGGAAGGGGGACCTTCCTGTACATAAACAATCTTCCCCTGCATGCAGACACCTGGGTGCCTGCGTTGGCGCTAGGCTGCTAAGTGTAGCGCCAGTGGAGGGGGATACGCAGGGCTGCACCATATTCTTGTAAATATGCTTCAGCCTTGCTTTTCTGAAGTGGTGGAGAGAGGTGTTAAGCCGGGTAGGCTAACGCGTCTCTCCGCCACTTCCGTGTGAATATGCCCCCTGGTTTGGATTGGCCACTTCTTCGCCCTTCTTCTAAACTCCCGAAGGTTGTCTGCGCCTCTTACTGTCCTTGGGAAGGGATTCCACCATCGAGCGGCCAGCACAGAGGAAGTGATGCAGCCGGCTGGGGTCTTTTGTAGGGTGGAAAGATTGACTTGAGTTTTTGTTGATTTTCACCTGGAGGGATGTAGGGCTTGCCTCGTGAGTGATGGTTCACAGTGTGACTGAAGTCCTGCGTGCGACCAGTAGCTGGTGGACAGCCCTCCAGGCAGGTGAGTGAGGGCGTGTCTGTGTGTGACTCGAGGCTCGCGACTGAGCTCGGGGCTCCTAAGGGTCGTCTCATGGTTGAGAGAGGAAGACCACTCGCGTCCTCAACTCTTGAGCAAAGAAGCGACGTCGCTGCTTGAATCTTTCGTGGACATCCAAGATGGGGAAAACGTGTACGAAAGTCCTGTCATTTACAAATTACAGAAAGATTACGTGTAATTACGCAAATGGATATTGCATTAAAAAAATTACCTGAATGTTCTGTTCAGGTAAAAATTCTACGCGAAAATGTAGTCATGAGTTGATTTTCAGTCGCTCATTTTCAAAACTCTGCTGCTAGCATTCAGATTTTTAGTTTCATGCTAAAAAATTACCCGAACGGTCCACTTGGGTAAAATAATTCTACCTGAAAAGTTGCTCTCATTCAAACATGATCCAAACAGTGGGGCAGATTTACAAGAAAGTGACGCATCTACAGAGATGCGTCACTTTCCTTGCGACACCCTAAAAAATGCTTGTGCCACCATGGATGCGCCATATTTACAATACGGCGCACCATGGCGGAAGGATTGACAGATGCGTCAGAATTGGGGCAAAAGTCACGCATTGCTGGAGTCGCAAGCATGACGCAACTCCAGCAATGCTCAGGGGCGCCCTATGCCTCACAAGCTCCGTCACTCCTTATGCCTGCTTCAAGCCGGCATAAGGTTTTGACGCAGTGGCGTGGTAAAAGTGACGTCACTTTTACGAGGCTTTCCTGTGTAGGAACGCCCCCCTGCATACATTATACCTGATGTCGGTATAATGTGACGCAGGGCTTTACAACGTGACGCATCTCCCTAGATGCGTCACGTTGTAAATATGGCGCATTGTTTGTGCCACCTTTGAGTAAAAAAAAGTGATGCAATGGCGGCGCAAAGAGGCGCAAGGGGCTTGTAAATCTGCCCCAGTGTATCTTGTGTAAACATTTCTCCCTAAATTTACAGGATGTGGCGGAATGGCATAATCTCTGTATTTCTTATATATTTTGTTACATGAAATGACCATAATAAAGCCAGCGCCAGTGTCTCCATCGTTTAAAAAGCCGGCCTTGTTAGTTTGCCCGCTTTGGCATCCATTGAGATTGCAGAGTCCAGGACGGGTCCAAGGTTTCCCTCTTCTTTTGATATTTTTGGTTGGGGTCCCCTTTCGTCCGGCCAGAGAGTTCCGGCGTCATATCTTTTCTGCACAGTTTTTCCAAAGGTGTTCTTCCCCCGCCCCCTCAGCCTCCCACCTACACCAGGGCTGACTTTAGCGTTGATGGCGTCCCTACGACAATCTTCTTGCCCCCTCCCCACACCGCCCCCCACCATGACCTCCTCCTCGGATTCCCTGGCTACCACCCCTCAATAGTGCCCCTCATCTCTCCACAGCCCCTCCCTCACATACATTGTATTTGTTTTAAAGCTCTGGTAAGGGCTAACTTTACTAATCCACTCAGCTATCCGTATAAAAAACAGATCCGTTCTTTGCAGCAGGCACACTAACCCTCTGAGCTACTTTGGGGGGAGTCAAAATTACCTCTAGACACACATCTTCTCTCTCTTTAGCAGGAACATTAACCACGAGGGCTATCTTGACATCTGTTATTGCTGCCTGAACGCTGGACGACAAAGAGCTCTGTAGCAGGTGCCGGCCCACCCCTGCCCTAACCTCGCCTGAACTTGGCTTATGTGACCCCCCCCCCCCCCCCCTCCCTCCGTGGTGCTGGGAGGGGCCCCGTCCTGAATATGAAACAATATCTGGGTTCAGATCCGACGGGAATGGCTCATCAATGAGACGAAATGAGCCGAGAGTACAAAGCAGCCGGTGAGGCCGCCGGAGTGATGACGTGTGCTGTGTGTCCCGGTTGTGTAGCGCTGCACAAAGCGCCTCTCCTCGCTGCTACAGGCGCTTGGCCTGTAACGCGATCCCTCGAGGCTTCAGTGAACAGTAAGGTGAACCTTCCCTCTTTGTGAGGGAGCGCACAAGAAGCAGGTGTGTCATTTGTCTGCAGCACACAGGCTCCTGGAGAGCAGGGCCGAGGCCTCGAGGCGCTAACAAAAGGAGCGCTCAAGCTGTGTTTACTCGGAAAGAACCGGGGCCGGCGCATTGTTGGAAGGAAGAAAGCACACTCGCAGCACAACGCCCATTTGTGCACTACAATGTGCAGAGGAAGGGCTGTGTCAACACACGATGGACAATGCACGGTATATATGGGCAAACCCTGGTGTGCACCGGTGAGGCACGTGCAGGACCCGCGTGTGGACACCAGCAGCTGATCCCCAGCAGGTACTGGTGCGTGTGTGCACGTGTCTGTGTGTCAGTGTGTGTGCCTGTCATTGTGTGTGCGTGTGTCTCTGTGACAGTGTGTATGCCTGTCTGTGTGCCTCTGTCAGTGCGTGTTGTGTGCGTGTGTCTCTGTGACAGTGTGTGTGCCTGTCAGTGTGTGTTGTGTGCGTGTGTCTCTGTGTCAGTGTGTGTGCGTGTGTATCCATATGTGTGTGCTCGAGTGTGTGTGTGCTCGAGTGTGTGTGTGTTTATACTTAATACAGCGCGGACCAGGGCTGAAAAGCAAGCAGAAGTGCGCACTCGTAGTAATTGCAACGGAGAGGCGTACTGCAGACCCCGCGTGGGCGAGTCTGTATATGTGTGTGTGTGTCTACACACAGGTAACGCAACACGTGTAGTTTTAAACCGTACCTTCACGCAAAATAGCTGTATTTTTATAGTTAAAGGACTGTGCTCATTTTACCGACCTCGGAAGGATGAACATCTTAGTGCACCCTCTAGCAGCTGACCCTACGGCCCTGAGGTCAAACACAGGTTTCTAAAGTGGACGCACACGTCCCTGAGACAAGAGTCCCAGGCTGGATGGAAGTTGTTTGTAGAAATGTGTGTGTTATATCCGAATCTAAATCCTTCTTGGTAGGAAGATACATTCTTTTCTACCTGTGAGCAGGAGCCCGTAATGTGCAGCAGAGGTGGGGCGCACACACACGCACGCACGCACGCAAGCACGCACGCACGCTCGCACACACATCCATTCACCCATTCAGTGCAGCTGTATATCCTAACCTATGTATGCACACTAGTGTCTCTATATCCACCCTCTGCATCTCTCTCTCACCACACACATTCATCCATCCATTCACCCACACACATCCATTCACCCACACACATCCGTTTACCCATTCCACCCAGCTCTATGTCCTAATCTGTGTGTGTACCCAATTGTCTCCTTATCCAACCTTTTCATCCCTTTCTCACATATACACACCCACACACATTCACATTCACACACACTCACACTTACAATCCACCCACACACATGCATTCACCTACCAATCAAACCCTGCTCCATGCCCTAACCTATGATTCCATCTCCATTTACCCACCCACTGCATCTCTCTCTTTCACACTCACACACACCTTGATCCACTCACCCACAACCATTCACCCATTCAATCCAGCTGTAAGTCCTAACCTATGTATGCACACTAGTGTCTCTTTAATCACCCTCTACATCCCTCTCTCACCACATACATTCATCCATTCAGTTACACACATCCATTCACCCACACACATCCATTCACCCATTCAGCCCAGCTGTATATCCTAACCTATGTATACACACTAGTGTCTCTTTAATCACCCTCTACATCCCTCTCTCACCACATACATTCATCCATTCAGTTACACACATCCATTCACCTACACACATTCATTCACCCATTCAGCCCAGCTGTATATCCTAACCTATGTATGCACCCTACTACCTCTTTGTCCACCTACACATCTCTCTCTCACACACAGGCCCGGCTCTAGGAATTTTTATTTGGGTGAGCCAAGGGTGCATTCGGGTGGGCCACTGCGGCTCGATTTGTCGCATATATGTCTGGGCAGGTCTGCTTCAGGGCCCTCCTTTCTCTCTTCTTAGTCTTACAAGGCCCAGTAAAACGCACTCTTTTCCAAATCTCTTTCTAAATATTATCACTCTCAAAAACTGTTTTTTTCTATGTAATGTTCCTTTGATGGGAAAAGGAGGTTTCTGAGGTGGGAGTATCAGGCAAGTGACACTTCTCGGGCTCCCTCTGTGCGAGTCTTCAGGGAGAATCCCTCTTCATTACTACCTCCACCTGACCCCTGACTCTGCAGCGCGCTCCCTTACAGGCTCCCTCTGTGCGAGCCTTCAGGGAGAATCCCTCTTCATTACTACCTCCACCTGACCCCGGACTCTGCAACGCACTCCCTTACAGGGTCTCTCTGTACGAGCCTTCAGGGAGAATCCCTCTTCATTACTACCTCCACCTGACCCCTGACTCTGCAACGCACTCCCTTACAGGCTCCCTCTGTGCAAGCCTTGGGAGAATCCCTCTTCATTACTACCTCCACCTGACCCCGGACTCTGCAGCGCGCTCCCTTACAGGCTCCTGTGCGAGCCTTCAGGGAGAATCCCTCTTCATTACTACCTCCACCTGACCCCTGACTCTGCAGCGCGCCCCCTTACAGGCTCCCTCTGTGCGAGCCTTCAGGGAGAATCCCTCTTCATTACTACCTCCACCTGACCCCTGACTCTGCAGCGCGCCCCCTTACAGGCTCCCTCTGTGCGAGCCTTCAGGGAGAATCCCTCTTCATTACTACCTCCACCTGACCCTTGACTCTGCAGTGCGCTCCCTTACAGGCTCCCTCCTTGCGAGCCTTCAGGGAGAATACCTCTTCATTACTACCTCCACCTGACCCCGGACTCTGCAACACACTCCCTTACAGGCTCCCACTGTGCGAGCCTTCAGGGAGAATCCCTCGTCATTACTACCTCCACCTGACCCCTGACTCTGCAACGCACTCCCTTGCAGGCCTCCTCTGTGTGAGCCTTCAGGGAGAATCCCTCTTCATTACTACTTCCACCTGACCCCTGACTCTGCAGCGCGCCCCCTTACAGGCTCCCTCTGTGCGAGCCTTCAGGGATAATCCCTCTTCATTACTACCTCCACCTGACCCCTGACTCTGCAGTGCGCTCCCTTACAGGCTCCCTCCTTGCGAGCCTTCAGGGAGAATACCTCTTCATTACTACCTCCACCTGACCCCGGACTCTGCAACACACTCCCTTACAGGCTCCCACTGTGCGAGCCTTCAGGGAGAATCCCTCGTCATTACTACCTCCACCTGACCCCTGACTCTGCAGTGCGCTCCCTTACAGGCCCCCTCCGTGCGAGCCTTCAGGGAGAATACCTCTTCATTACTACCTCCACCTGACCCCGGACTCTGCAACACACTCCCTTACAGGCTCCCTCTGTGCGAGCCTTCAGGGAGAATCCCCCTTCATTACTACCTCCACCTGACCCCTGACTCTGCAACGCACTCCCTTACAGGCTCCCTCTGTGCAAGCCTTGGGAGAATCCCTCTTCATTACTACCTCCACCTGACCCCGGACTCTGCAGCGCGCTCCCTTACAGGCTCCTGTGCGAGCCTTCAGGGAGAATCCCTCTTGATTACTACCTCGACCTGACCCCTGACTCTGCTGCGCGCTCCCTTACAGGCTCCCTCTGTGCGAGCCTTCAGGGAAAATCCCTCTTCATTACGACCTCCACCTGACCCCTGACTCTGCAGCGCGCTCCCTTACAGGCTCCCTCTGTGCGAGCCTTCAGGGAGAATCCTTTTTCATTACTACCTCCACCTGACCCCGGACTCTGCAGCGCACTCCCTTACAGGCTCCCTCTGTGCGAGCCTTCAGGGAGAATACCTCTTCATTACTACCTCCACCTGACCCCGGACTCTGCAACACACTCCCTTACAGGCTCCCTCTGTGCGAGCCTTCAGGGAGAATCCCTCGTCATTACTACCTCCACCTGACCCCTGACTCTGCAGTGCGCTCCCTTACAGGCCCCCTCCGTGCGAGCCTTCAGGGAGAATACCTCTTCATTACTACCTCCACCTGACCCCTGACTCTGCAACGCACTCCCTTCTCGGGCTCCCTCTGTGCGAGCCTTCAGGGAGAATCCCCCTTCATTACTACCTCCACCTGACCCCTGACTCTGCAACGCACTCCCTTACAGGCTCCCTCTGTGCAAGCCTTGGGAGAGTCCCTCTTCATTACTACCTCCACCTGACCCCGGACTCTGCAGCGCGCTCCCTTACAGGCTCCTGTGCGAGCCTTCAGGGAGAATCCCTCTTGATTACTACCTCCACCTGACCCCTGACTCTGCTGCGCGCTCCCTTACAGGCTCCCTCTGTGCGAGCCTTCAGGGAAAATCCCTCTTCATTACGACCTCCACCTGACCCCTGACTCTGCAGCGCGCTCCCTTACAGGCTCCCTCTGTGCGAGCCTTCAGGGAGAATCCCTTTTCATTACTACCTCCACCTGACCCCGGACTCTGCAGCGCGCTCCCTTACCGGCGTCCTCTGTGCAAGCCTTCAGGGAGAATCCCTCTTCATTACTACCTACACCTGACCCCTGACTCTACAACGCACTCCCTTACAGGCTCCCTCTGTGCGAGCCTTCAGGGAGAATCCCTCTTCCTTACTACTTCCACCTGACCCCGGACTCTGCAGCGCACTCCCTTACAGGCTCCCTCTGTGTGAGCCTTCAGGGGGAATCCCTCTTCATACCTACCTCCACCTGACCCTGGACTCTGCAACGCACTCCCTTACAGGCTCCCTCTGTGCGAGCCTTCAGGGAGAATCCCTCTTCATTACTACCTCCACCTGACCCCAGACTCTGTAACGCACTCCCTTACAGGCTCCCTCTGTGCGAGCCTTGAGGGAGAATCCCTCTTCATTACTACCTACACCTGACCCCTGACTCTACAACGCACTCCTTTACAGGCTCTCTCTGTGCGAGCCTTCAGGGAGAATCCCTCTTCATTACTACCTACACCTGACCCCGGACTCTGCAGCGCACTCCCTTACAGGCTCCCTCTGTGCGAGCCTTCGGGAGAATCCCTCTTCATTACTACCTCCACCTGACCCCGGACTCTGCAACGCACTCCCTTACTGGCTCCCTCTGTGCGAGCCTTCAGGGAGAATCCCTCTTCATTACTAACTCCACCTGACCCCGTACTCCGCAACGCACTCCCTTCCAGGCGTCCTCTGTGCGAGCCTTCAGGGAGAATCCCTCTTCATTACTACCTACACCTGACCCCTGACTCTACAACGCACTCCCTTACAGGCTCCCTCTGTGCGAGCCTTCAGGGAGAATCCCTCTTCATTACTACTTCCACCTGACCCCTGACTCTGCAGCGCGCTCCCATACAGGCTCCCTCTGTGCGAGTCTTCAGGGAGAATCCCTCTTCATTACTACCTCCACCTGACCCCGGACTCTGCAACGCACCCCCTTACAGGCTCCCTCTGTGCGAGTCTTCAGGGAGAATCCCTCTTCATTACTACCTCCACCTGACCCCGGACTCTGCAACGCACTCCCTTACAGGCTTGATTATCCACTACTCCTCTCCAGTGCACCTTATCTCTCAGCTGACCTTGGGCCCCAGCCCCATATCAGGTACCATCGGGCTCCACTTTCATTTTTCACGGTAAAAACATTAGTAAAATCACCTTTAAACTTAAAACATTGAATATAGCAGTAAATATAATTAGCACACACTTTAAAGTATGTTCCACAGTAGCCCTTATGACCTGACTGCTAATTAAATAAACAAAAACAGAAAGGCCATGACAGGGCCGGCTTCAGCGCTGATGCGAAAGTCTTTTTGGCGCCACACCAATAACCTCTTTCTCCGTAAATACCTTTACTACCACCTTCCAACAGTGCCCCTCATCCCTCCATGGCCCCCCTAGTGACCTCCTCCTCGGATTCCCTTACTGCCACATGCCACAAGTGCCCCTCATCTCCCCATAGCCCCTCCCCCTCGTGACCTTCTCCTCGGATTCCCTCACTGCCACCCTCCACTATTGCCCCTCATCTCTCTGTAGCCCCTCCCCCTCATGACCTCCTCCTCAGACTCCCTCGCTACCACCCTCCAGCAGTGCCCCTCATCTCTCTGTAGCCTGTCCCCCTCATGACCTTCTCCTCAGATTCCCTCACTACCACCCTCCACCAGTTCCCCTTGTCTCTCCCTAGCTCCCCCTCCACCCCATGACCTCCTCCTCGGATTCCCTCACTGCCACCCTCTAGCAGTGCCCCTCATCGCTCCGTAGCCCCTCTCTCATATGCATTTAATTTGTTGTATAGCGCTACTCATGTCAGTGTAGTGTGTGTCAGTACTTTACACCACGCACACATTATACAGAGACAATGAGTCATACAAGTATGTAAATCAGCCTACAGGGAATGTCACATAAGCCAATGAGGATTACAAGGTGTATGAATCACATGTCATCCATACTGGTGGGCAGTATATTTTGAGAGGGTTTGGTCTGGGGAAACACAACCTTAGGATTTAAAGAGTATTCCATGGGGGTCAGCTTTACTGATAAAAATGTATATCTGCCCGAACATACTCATTTTAGCAACATTAGAATAATGAAAGACTGAGGAAGTTCTAACTATATCACAAAAAAATAAATCGAAGTTCTAACTATACCATTCATGTTTGTTTGCAGCTCTTTGATGACAGTTCATTGGTCACTGTCCTATGTTAGGATTGTAACATCTGAACTGCAAGTAACACAAGGATCTCTGTGATACAGGTAGTAACTGAGCTTCTACATAAAATACAGTTCATTTGCATTTAAAAACTACTAGCAGACAAATGGTTGCTCTCCAGCAGGATCATTCATCACCAGCGTTATTGGGGCATCTTTTATTGTCTTATTGTTGTCCTGCACCGGCCATGATAATGATAAAAACTGTTTACATGAAGCACACACGAAGTACGTGCCCTGCTGGGCCTGTGCAGATTTTAAAAAGAAAAACAAATAGTAACACATTCTCTTACCTACTCCATTAGTCAAACTTTGTGTCACACCTGATGTGATAAGCAGCTGCAGGGGTCAGGAAAGGTGAATAGGAATAAACAAACTTATTTTCTCCTTTACTGCATAGAAAAAGAAATATCCACACAGCAGAACAGTAGACAACGGTTACTGTTGACAAAGAAAGGATTTGTCCCTTTCGCCATGTGGAGATGAAGGGGTGACAAAATAAACAAAGCCTCGTTAACATGTAAATGGTCTTTTAAAGACCTGAGTAGTACTCGGGTGCGGCTGCGATAATCTCAAAAACTGTCTGTGAGTGTGTGCCCTGAAGCTGTCTCAGGGGTGCTTTGCGTCCCTGCCTTCAAGCCCTCACTGCGAGGGCCAAGGCTCCTGTTTGGGTGGGCCAGGCTCATGTTTGGTTGGACCTGGCCCACCCGGCCCACCCGCTAGAACCGGACCTGCTCACACATACTATACCTACATCCAATGACAGCAGCTGAAGACCCCCAACATAACCTATTTCATGTTCCGCTAGACAGCGCCGTGATATCCTCCAGGATGAATGTTGCGCTTTACAAATACAACTACATCCACCCATTTCCCCTCAATCATCCAATCTGCACACATGCTCTAACATATGTATACATCTCTCTCTTTATCTACCCATTACACCTCTCTCACACACAAACTCATACCTTCATCCACCCACACATTCCTTGATTAGGAAATGTAAAAACTGGGGAACACGACCGGAGCATGTCTGATGGACAAAGTGACTGCAGGAAGTGGAAGTGCATCTATCCAACTATTCCTATACTCACACATTATATCTCTCCCACACACACACTCCCATACCTTTAGCCACTCATGGGTATACATTGAACTCTCCTTTCACCACATCCATGCATTCATTCCTGTATTCATACCCATGCATTAATTCCTGCATCGATACCCATGCATCAATTCCTGCATAGATACCCATGAATTAATTCCTGCATCGATACCCATGCGCTCATTCCTGCATCGATACACATGTGTTCATTCCTGCATCGATATCCATGCATTCAGTCCTACATCAATACCCATGCATTCATTCCTGCATCAATATCTATGCGTTCAATCCTACATCTAGACCCATTCAATCATTCCTGCATAGATACCCATGCGTTCATTGCTGCATTGATATCTATGTGTTCATTCCTGCATAGGTACCCATGTGTTCATTGCTGCATCGATATCCATGCATTAATTCATGCATCAATATCCATGCGTTTAGTCCTGCATCGATACCCATGTGTTCATTCCTGCATCGATACACATGCATTAATTCCTGCATAGATATCCATGCGTTCATTGCTGCATCGATAACCATGCATTAATTTGTGCATCACTATCCATGCGTTTAGTCCTGCATCGATACCCATGTGTTCATTCCTGCATCGATACACATGCATTAATTCCTGCATAGATACCCATGCGTTCAGTTCTGCATCGATAACCATGCATTAATTCGTGCACCGATATCCATGCGTTTAGTCCTGCATCGATACCCATGCATTAATTCCTGCATAGATAATCGATGCATTAATTCCTGCATCGATACCCATGCATCAATTCCTGCATAGATACCCATGAATTCATTCCTGCATCGATACCCATGCGTTCATTCCTGCATCGATACACATGCGTTTATTCCTGCATTGATATCCATGCATTCAGTCCTATATTGTTAGACGGACCGGGAGGGTCGGCCGAGGACAAGGGGAGAGGTCTCCGGGGAGAGCCGTCTCCAGCGATCGTACAGATGAGTAACTTCCCTCCCACAGATATACACCACACAAGGATAGGATTTAACGTTCTTTATAAGCGATTTCTTAAGGTACGATGGAATGGTACAAGGAGGTCTGGACTCAGGGGTCCCCTCGATTCTAGTCTCTTGGTTTGGGGAAGGGGGTAGCGGGACAGTCTGGTTACCAATCTGGTAGCTGAGATGGTATGATGGATAGCTCACAATCCTCGAGCTCGGTGTTCTAGCTTTGGACGGGCCGCGGCAGCGCCAGCAGGTCCCGGTGAAGGTGGTCGTTACACGGTCCACGGCAGCGCCAGCAGGTCCCGATGAAGGTGGTCGTTACACGGTCCGCGGCAGCGCCAGCAGGTCCCGATGAAGGTGGTCGTTACACGGTCCGCGGCAGCGCCAGCAGGTCCCGATGAAGGTGGTCGTTACAACGGTCCGCGGCAGCGCCAGCAGGTCCCGACGAGGATGGAGGATGCAGAAGGCCGCGGCAGCGCCAGCAGGCAGGACGATAGTTCACAAGGCAGGGCTACGGCAGCGCCAGTAGTCCGTCAAGGCTGAGTTCTTCTCGGTGTCTCTCGACTCCAGGATACAACTGCCTTCCTGCTCTGGAGCTGCCCTAGTTATAGGTCTGGCGCCCTTTGATGTCCGGACCCTCGCACTTGGAGGTCGGAAGGTCCGGGATGAGGGAGTCCAGACACCCAGCAGGGGGGTGGAGCCAGCGCCCGGGGGAGCTGGAGGGCGATCGGCACCTGGCGGGGGAGAGCCATCGACACTTCTTTCTCCCATTGACCTGCCAAGTGGTCCGTTCACCTCCTGGGTGGATGGTGGTGCCGGGATGTCGGGGCCTGGCCAGGCCCAGGGTTAGGGTCGAGCTGAGGCCACGCGGCCTCGTGGTGCAGTGTCCAAGATGGCGGCTGGTCCGGCCGGGGGAGCCGGTAGTGGTTCGGCCCCATGATACATGGATGTCCGGGGGCAGGAGTTCCGTCGGGAGACGGGGTGCGGGTTGTTTCTGTGGGTAACACCTGGAGGGCCGGGGCTTGGGCCCTGTCATGCGGGGAGGGAGCAAGCCCTTCATGTGGCCTGTCCAACATATATCAATACCCATGCATTCATTCCTGCATCGATATCTATGCGTTCAATCCTACATCTAGACCCATGCATTCATTCCTGCATAGATACCCATGCGTTCATTGCTGCATCGATACCTATGTGTTCATTCCTGCATAGATACCCATGTGTTCATTCCTGCATCGATACACATGCAATAATTCCTGCATAGATACCCATGCGTTCATTGCTGCATCGATACCTATGTGTTAATTCCTGCATAGATACCCATGTGTTCATTCCTGCATCGATACACATGCATTAATTCCTGCATAGATACCCATGCGTTCAGTCCTGCATCGATAACCATGCATTAATTTGTGCATCGATATCCATGCGTTTAGTCCTGCATCGATACCCATGCATTAATTCCTGCATAGATAATCGATGCATTAATTCATGCATCGATACCCATGCATTAATTCCTGCATAGATACCCATGTTTTCATTTCTGCATCAATACCCATGTGTTCATTCCTGCATCGATACACAAACATTAGTTCCTGCATCGATACCCATGTGTTCCTTCCTGCATTGATGCACATGAGTTAATTCCTGCATCAATACATATGCGTTCCTTCCTGCATCGATACACATACATTAGTTCCTGCATCGATACCCATGCATTCATTCCTGTATTAATACACATGCATTCATTCTTGTATCAATACCTGTGCATTCATTCCTGCATCTGTACCCATGCATTCATCCATCGTGCCATACACGAGGTGTGTGTCTATTTCTGAACTTGTACGTGCCTGCTTGTAGAGTGAGATCTGTGGGGTGACAGGCTAGAGGGTAACCTTTACAAGAAGGGTTTCTTATTGTCCCTGAAGCCTCAGGATCCAGATCCCACGCGAGCTCGCTCCACTCCAGAGGACTTCTCTTTAATGCTTTGACTTTCAAGGGGTACTGAAGTTGAATACTGGGGGCCCACTTTTGATGTTTGGCTGCATTTCTTTAGTAAATAGAATTCTTCTTCTAAGCCTAATAGTTTAATAAATGTGCAGTAGCTTAGCAGTGAACTCACTCTGCATAGGGGACATGGTCCTCTCTAACATACAATTGCTGCCTGCAGTCCATGGGTAATGCCAAGTTGTGCAAAGCTGCGCTGCTTCTTGTCTGGACATCCAGGCTCTACATATCGGCAATGTTGTGGGTACAAGGTTCACTCTGATTAGGGCTCCTAGCTTTATGGTGTTTATGTTTTTTTAACATTTATATCTATATTTATCCACATTTATTTTTTGGCCATCTTATTGGTATTTTTCCATATTTATTTTGTATTTTCATAATAAATGAACTTGTAAAATGGTATATTTCCACATATATGTAACTGATAAACATGTCCTCATACTTTGATGTCTGTAGTGTTTTAGCAAACTAAGCAGCCGCATATAAGTGTGTATTTATATGTAAAACAGTAAAAATGGAAAACTAGGAACCCAAACTATAATTCTTCAGGAGTGCTGGGGGCACCAACAAAGGGGGCAGCCACTCTTTGAGCCTACCAGACAGCTTTGCTGTAAGACACAAAAAGTGTGGGCTTACCAGGAACTCAGTGCTTGCAGGGCCACGCCCCCACTACTTACCACTGGTTGGCCTTCCTGTCACTCTTGTTTGCTTGCTTCTTATTCAATGTCCTACCTTGTCCAGCTTGCATCTGTCCCTCCCTTCAAACATTTACAATTTACCTGTGTCCTTCCACTGCACACTTTTGGCATACATGCCATGTTAGACCAGGCAAGTGGGAGATTTTGATAATAAAATCGAGGACATGTATTTTCCCCTTGACTTCTTTTGAAGCAGAGGCAAGTTCAAGTTGGAGACAACTAAAAGAAAGCATTTTTTTACTTAAAAAATTGAGAGTGTCCCACCTGAATCAGGTCTAATAGCGAGTATGTTTTAGGAAACTGTTTTTTCCTTTTGTTTTAAGTACTCCTTGAGAGGGAATACTTTACTGCCTAGTGTCCTTCTCTTCCTCCCCTGCATGTTGTTTTCTTGCCTGTGTGCTTCTCCCTCTCAAGCACTGTGTTGCTCTTTCTCTAGCCTGTTTGCTTTTACTTGCCCACACCTGGCCCTCCGTGTTACTTCTCCCCAGCTGCACCTCAGTATAGTTTCTCACACCTGGCCCTCCGTGTTGCTTCTCCCCAGCACCACCCCAGTATTGTTTCTCACACCTGGCCCTCTGTGTTGCTTCTCCCCAGCAGCACCCCAGTATTGTTTCTCACACCTGAGCCCCTGTGTTGCTTCTCCCCAGCCGCACCCCAGTATTGTTTCTCACACCTGAGCCCCTGTGTTGCTTCTCCCCAGCTGCACCACAGTATTGTTTTTCACCCCTGAGCCCCGCGTGTTTCTTCTCCCTGGCACCCCCGTATTGTTTCTCACACCTGGCCCTCCGCGTTGCTTCTGCCCAGCAGCACCCCAGTATTGTTTCGCACACCGGGCTCTCTGTGTTGCTTCTCCCCAGCAGCACCCCAGTATAGTTTCTCACACCTGAGCTCTTGTGTTGCTTCTCCCCAGTCGCACCCCAGTATTGTTTCTCACACCTGAGCTCCTGTGTTGCTTCTCCCCAGCTGCACCACAGTATTGTTTTTCACCCCTGAGCCCCGCGTGTTGCTTCTCCCTGGCATCCCCGTATTGTTTCTCACACCTGGCCCTCCGCGTTGCTTCTCCCCAGCCACACCCAGTATGGTTTCTCACACCAGGCCCTCTGTGTTGCTTCTCCCCAGCCACACCCCAGTGCTATTTCTCACACCTGAGCCCCCTTGTTGCTTCTCCCCAGCCTCACCCCAGTATTGTTTCTCACACCTGAGCCCCCTGTGTTGCTTCTCCCCAGCACTCCAGTATTGTTTCTCACACCTGAGTTCCTTGTGTTGCTTCTCCCCGGCACCCCAGTATTGTTTCTCGCACCTGGCCCTCTGTGTTGCTCCTCCTCAGCTGAACCCCAGTTTTGTTTCTCACCCCTGAGCCCCCATGTTGCTTCTCCTCAGCTGAACACCAGTATTGTTTCTCACACCTGTGCCCCGTGTTACTTCTTCCCAGCCATGCCCCAGTATTGTTTCTCACACCTGGCCCTCTGTGTTGTTTCTCCCCAGCTGCACCCCAGAATTGTTTAACAAACCTGGCCCTCCATGTTGCTTCTCCCCAGCTGCACCCCAGTATTGTTTCTCACACCTGGCCCTCTGTGTTGCTTCTCCCCAGCCGCACCCCAGTGTTGTTTCTCACACCTGAGCCCCCCATGTTGCTTCTCCCCAGCCACACCCCAGTGTTGTTTCTCACACCTGAGCCCCCCTTGTTGCTTCTCCCTAGCTGTACCCCAGTATTGTTTCTCACACCTGGCCCTCTGTATTGGTTGTTCCCATCCACAACCCAGTATTGTTTCTCACACCTGGCCCTCCATGTTGCTTCTCTCTAGCCTCAACCCAGTATTGTTTCTAATACGTGAACTCCCTGTGTTGCTTCTCCCCAGCTGCACCCCAGTATTGTTTCTCACACCTGGCCCTATGTGTTGCTTCTCCCAAGCCGCAACCCAGTATTGTTTCTCACACCTGAGCCCCCGTGTTGCTTCCCCCCAGCCTCCCCATTATTGTTTCTCACCCCTGAACCCCTGTGTTGCTTCTCCCCAGCACCCCAGTATTGTTTCTCACACCTGAGCCTCCTGTGTTGCTTCTCCTCAGCCGCACCCCAGTATTGTTTCTCACACCTGAGCCTCTGGTGCTGCTTCTTCCCAGCTGCGCCTCAGTATTGTTTCTCATGCCTGGCCCTCCATGTTGCTTCTCCCCAGTTGTACCCCAGTGTTGTTTCTCACACCTGAGCCCTTGTGTTGCTTTTCCCCAGACGCACCCCAATATTGTTTCTCACACCTGAGCCCCCCGTGTTACTTCTCCTCAGCCGCACCCTAGTATTGTTTCTCACACCTGAACCCCCTCTGTTGCTTCTCCTCAGCCACACCCCAGTATTGTTTCTCGCACCAGGCCCTCTGTGCTGCTTCTCCCCAGACGCACCCCAGAATTGTTTCACAAACCTGTCCCTCCATTTTGCTTCTCCCCAGCTGCAACCCAGTATTGTTTCTCAACACTGAGCCCCCTGTTTTGCTTCTCCCCAGCACCCCAGTATTGTTTCTCACACCTGAGCCCTCTGTGTTGCTTCTCCTCAGCTGCAACCCAGTATTGTTTCTCACACCTGAGTCCTCCTTGTTGCTTCGTTCCAGCCACATCCCAGTATTGTTTCTCACACCTGGCCCCTCTGTGTTGCTTCTTCCCAGCTGCACCCCAGTGTTGTTTCACACACCTGGCCCTCCGATTTGCTTCTCCACAGCTGCACCCCAGAATTGTTTCTGACACCTGACCCCTGCGTTGCTTCTCCCCAGCCTTACCCCAATATTGTTTCTCACACCTGAGTCCCCATGTTACTTCTCCCCAGCCGCTCCCGGGTATTTTCTCACACATGATCCCCCGCGTTGCTTCTCCCCAGCCGCACGCTAGTATTGTTTCTCACTCCTGGGGCCCCCTGTGTTGCTTCTCCCCAGCCGCACCCCAGTATTGTTTCTCACACCTGAGGCCTTTGTGTTGCTTCTCCCTAAATGCACCCCAGTATTGTTTCTCACACCTGTCCCTCTGTATTGGTTGTTCCCATCCACAACCCAGTATTGTTTCTCACACCTGGCCCTCCATGTTGCTTCTCTCTAGCCTCAACCCAGTATTGTTTCTAATACGTGAACTCCCTGTGTTGCTTCTCCCCAGCTGCACCCCAGTATTGTTTCTCACACCTGGCCCTATGTGTTCCTTCTCCCAAGCCGCAACCCAGTATTGTTTCTCACACCTGAGCCCCAGTGTTGTTTCCCCCCAGCCACACCCCAGTATTGTTTCTCACCCCTGAACCCCTGTGTTGCTTCTCCCCAGCACCCCAGTATTGTTTCTCACACCTGAGCCTCCTGTGTTGCTTCTCCTCAGCCGCACCCCAGTATTGTTTCTCACACCTGAGCCTCTGGTGCTGCTTCTTCCCAGCTGCACCTCAGTATTGTTTCTCATGCCTGGCCCTCTGTGTTGCTTCTCCCCAGTTGTACCCCAGTGTTGTTTCTCACACCTGAGCCCTCGTGTTGCTTTTCCCCAGACGCACCCCAATATTGTTTCTCACACCTGAGCCCCCCGTGTTACTTCTCCTCAGCCGCACCCTAGTATTGTTTCTCACACCTGAACCCCCTCTGTTGCTTCTCCTTAGCCACACCCCAGTATTGTTTCTCGCACCAGGCCCTCTGTGTTGCTTCTCCCCAGACACACCCCAGAATTGTTTCACAAACCTGGCCCTCCATTTTGCTTCTCCCCAGCTGCAACCCAGTATTGTTTCTCAACCCTGAGCCCCCCGTTTTGCTTCTCCCCAGCACCCCAGTATTGTTTCTCACACCTGAGCCCTCTGTGTTGTTTCTCCTCAGCTGCAACCCAGTATTGTTTCTCACACCTGAGTCCTCCTTGTTGCTTCTTCCCAGCCACATCCCAGTATTGTTTCTCACACCTGGCCCCTCTGTGTTGCTTCTTCCCAGCTGCACCCCAGAGCTGTTTCACACACCTGGCCCTCCGATTTGCTTCTCCCCAGCCGCACCCCAGAATTGTTTCTCACACCTGACCCCTGCGTTGCTTCTCCCCAGCCTTGCCCCAGTATTGTTTCTCACACCTGAGCCCCCATGTTACTTCTCCCCAGCCGCTCCCTGGTATTTTCTCACACATGATCCCCCGCGTTGCTTCTCCCCAGCCGCACGCTAGTATTGTTTCTCACTCCTGGGCCCCCCTGTGTTGCTTCTCCCCAGCCGCACCCCAGTATTGTTTCTCACACCTGAGGCCTCTGTGTTGCTTCTCCTTAGCCGCACCCCAGTATTGTTTCCTACACCTGAGCCCCTGTGTTGCTTCACCCCAGCCGCACTCCAGTATTGCTTCTCACACCCAAGCCCCATGTTTCTTCTCCCCAGCCGCAGCCCAGAATAGTTTCTCACACCTGAGCCCCTCGTGTTGTTTCTTCCCAGTCGCAATGCAGTATTGCTTCTCACACCTGGGACCCGTGTTGCTTCTCCCCAGCACCCCAGCATTGTTTCTCACACTTGGGCTCCCCATGTTGCTTCTCCACAGCCTTGCCCCAGTATTGTTTCTCACACCTGAGCCCCTGTGTTGCTTCTCCCCTGCAGCCCATTATTGTTTCTCACACCTGATCCCCCCGTGTTGCTTCTCCCCAGCACCACAGTATTGTTTCTCACACCTGAGCACCCCTTGTTGCTTCTTCCCAACTGCACCCCAGTATTGTTTCTCACACCTGGCCCTCCGTGTTGCTTCTCCCCAGCTGCACCCCAGAATTGTTTAACAAACCTGGCCCTCCGTGTTGCTTTTACCCAGCCGCACCCCAGTATGGTTTCTTACACCCGGACCTCTGTGTTGCTTCTCCCCAGCCTCACCCCAGTATTGCTTCTCACACCTGAGCCACCCATGTTGCTTCCCTACAGCCAAACCCCAGTATTGTTTCTCACTCCTGAGCCCCCGTGTTGCCTCTCCCCAGCCGCACCCCAGTATTGTTTTTCACACCGGGGCCCCCGTGTTTCTGCTCCCCAGCCGCAGCCCAGTTTTGTTTCACACCCCTGATCCCCGTGTTGCCACTCCCCAGTCGCGCCCTAGTATTGTTTCTCACACCTTGCCGTCCATGTTGGTGCTCCCCCAGCCGCACCCCAGTATTGTTTCTCACCACTGAGCCCCTCGTGTTGCTTCTCCCCAGCCGCAACCCAGTATTGCTTCTCACACCTGATACCCCTGTATTGCTTCTCCCAGGCACCCCAGTATTGTTTCTCACACCTGAGCCCCCATGTTGCTTCTCTCCAGCCGCACCCCAGTATTGTTTCTCACCCCTGAGCCAGCTGTGTTGCTTCTCCCCAGCACCCCAGTATTGTTTCTCACATCTGAGCCCCTGTGTTGCATTTCACCAGCCGCACCTTAGTATTGCTTCTCACTCCTGAGCCCCCCTGTGTTGCTTCTCCCCAGCCGCACCCCAGAATTGTTTCTTACACCTGAGCCCCCTGTGTTGCTTCTCTCCAGCCGCACCCCAGTATTGGTTCTCACACCTGAGCCCCTGTGTTGCTTCTCCCCAGCCACACCTTAGTATTGTTTCCCACCCCTGAGCCCCCGTGTTGCTTCTTCCCAGCCACAACCCAGTATTGTTTCTCACACCTGAGCCCCTGTGTTGCTGCTCCCCAGCCACACCCCAGTATTGTTTCGCACACCTGGCCCCTGTGTTGCTACTCTCCAGTCACGCCCCAGTATTGTTTCTCACACCTTGCCGTCCATGTTGCTTCTCCCCAGCCGCACCCTAGTTTTGTTTCTCACCCCTGACCCTCCTGTGTTGCTTCTCCCCAGCACCCCAGTATTGTTTCTCACACCTGAGCCCCCGTGTTGCTTTTCCCCAGCACCCCAGAATTGTTTCTCAAACCTGAGCCCTCCATGTTGCTTCTCAGCAGCCTAATCCCAGCAGTATTGTTTCTCACACCTGAGCCCACAGGGTTGATTTTTTCCAGCTGCAACCCCAGAATTGTTTCTTACCCCTGAGCCCTCGGTGTTGCTTCTCTCCAGCCGCACCCCAGTATTTTTTCTCACACCTGAGCCCCACATGTTGCTGCCGTCCACTGGTTTTGCTGCCTCACGCTCGCTTTCAGGGAAAGAAAAACATTTTCAAAAGTAATTTTTTTATTTAACCAGCTTGACTTTGCCAGTGCTTGTTCACCTTCCTTACAGCTCTCCTAAGTGGGCACACAGGATGCCCTGAGTGTGGCACAAGATTGAACACAAGGTGGTAACAGCAGGCCAAGGAGCGATGTGTTGATAAAGTGCCGTGAATCAAGCCCTGTCAACAGCCCAGGTTTCCGGGTTCACTTCAGGGCCTAACCCAGGCTGAGGCTTTCTCTGAGCCAGGGAGTAAAGTTGTGACGTACAGAAGACCACCCCCCCATCTGGGTCAGGATACCTATCCAGAGGGACCAGTGGGTAAAATAGACCCCTCCCACTGTCGTTCCACCACGTCTGGGCAGTGGCCCTAGATACCCTTTAGGTGAAGCTACCCTCACCAGTGCCCTGGTTGGAGGCCTCGGGTTGGCACCCTCATACATGCCAACAGACCAATTTCAAGCTGATGACTCACACATTTTTTAAATCCAAAAAATGGGTTTGTTTCAGCTGTCCCCCGCCTGAACTTGCTTCTGCTTCAATAGAAATCGATGGGGAAAATCCATTCCCCCAATTTCTTTTCACATTTTTACAGGAGATTGTGGCAGGGTGGGGTGGTGAGGGTCAGCGAGGGAGCTCCTCAGTTTATTTTTGTCCCCCTCCCCTTCATGCCACGGGTGGAGATATCAGTCTCTGCTTTCTCCTTTGTCTGCCAGATATCAGTTACTGGAGTCAACAGGGGAGAGGATGTGGCCTTACGGCCAGAGCTACTGACTTTGGAGGTGGGGAACATGGTTCGAGTCTCAGCGTTGGCTCAGAATCATGTGATTCTGGACAAATCACTTAATCTTCCAGTGCCCAATGAAAAATGAATTTGGCCTTGTGTAATGTGCGTGAGACCACATCCTCTCCACTGTTGCTGGTTCACTGTTTGCTTATTGTGAAACTTCTGAAAAGAGCCCTTTTTGTTTCCTAGACTCGTGAGGTCACTCTACAGTGATCAAGAGCTGATGATGGGCGGAGTGACACTCTTCAGCATCGTCGTCATGGCCATCACCCCAGGTAAGGGCGGTGTCAGCCAGTGTGAGTCTTTATCCTGTGTATTTCCATATTTGTGGGGATTAAACCAGGGCACAAGTCCTAAAGAAAGAAGTGGGGGACTCTCCAAGTTAGGTAGTATCGCAAGAAGTGACATCACGGCGCGTGACAGGTTCCTTTACCCAAGGATTGACAAACTAACTCTGCTGCCATCCTACCCCACCAAGCGTAATATTCCATGTACAGCACATTTCCATGTAGATGTGATTGCTTTAGCTGCCTGGTGGTTAACACATTTGATGGAAAGATCTGTTTTTGTCTAGTCCTTGTTTTGACTTAAAGTAGCATACAGGGTTAATGCGCCTCCTGCAAAGCACATCATGTAACATGCAGATGGCAGATTTTATTTTATGTAGATAGGTAAGTAGGTTACTCCTTTGAACACAGATCCTTTTGTTACATGCAGTTGCATTGTAATTCTTCTAGTATAGCACAGTGCGCTATGAAGGATGACATGTGACTCCTACACCCGGTAACCCTCACTGTCTTATGTGACACATCCTGTGCAATGATTCACAAACTTGTGCGATTTATTGACAATATAATATGTATGTTTGCTATAAAGTGATCTGGCACCCCACATTGCCATCTGAAAACGCACCTATGCTCCACCACCAGCGAAACCTTTTAGCAGCGCTTTGACCTTCTGATACAATTTTTTAAAATAACCTCGTTAGATATTTATTTTTGTATTTGATTTGTTCTCCCCTGTTTTTAATGTGCTGCCCGCAGACTCGCACTCACCTCAGTACACCCGCACTGTAAAATTGCCTAACCACCGCGTTTTGTGGGTCCTTCTGCCCCGACTCGTGATTGGCGGCCATCTTAGGTTGAGGGAAGCGCGCTCAGTGCTTGTTGTGTGTTTGTAGCGGTCCACGGTCACAAGGACACGTGACCACTACAAAAGGCAGACAAATTGTGCAATCCGTCTTGCCATCTGAAAACGCACCTATGCTCCACCACCAGCGAAACCTTTTAGCAGCGCTTTGACCTTCTGATACAATTTTTTTAAATAACCTCGTTAGATATTTATTTTTGTATTTGATTTGTTTTCCCCTGTTTTTAATGTGCTGCCCGCAGACTTGCACTCACCTCAGTACACCCGCACTGTAAAATTGCCTAACCACTGCGTTTTGCGGGTCCTTCTGCCCCGACTCGTGATTGGCGGCCATCTTAGGTGAGGGAAGCGCGCTCAGTGCTAGTTGTGTGTTTGTAGCGGTCCACGGTCACAAGGACACGTGACCACTACAAAAGGCGGCCACACCAACGCGCAGCGGACACGCGCAGCGGGACACCGGACTTCAGCCGGAGTTCACGCCAGTGTTTAGCCCGTCTGCGCCCGTCCGCGTCTGTACGGGTCCAGGGGCCACTCATTTTACTCTAAACATGACAGCTAGCCATTCATCTGCAGGAATCTGCTCATATACAGGTGAGGCACTAAAAAATTTGCGCCCCCCTCTTCATGTCACCTGTATTCCTTGCACTTTACCGATTCATAATTTTAAATGTTCTGGCTGCAATTTCTACACATGTAAAATGACTAAATGTAAAGCGTCGACTCACACTCGAACCCGTGGGAGCCGACGAGCTGCCAAAACTTTACTTACTCGTCCTCCACTCCAATTTTGGAATATTAATTGTAGGTCTCTCTCGAAACATAAATACTATATTTATGATTTTATTATTGATGAGAGGCCGGATGCAATATTTTGTACGGAAACGTGGCTTCAGGACAGTTCTGGCCCGGATGTAGCAATTGCTGTTCCTAGCAACTATAGCATAGTTAGGCAAGATAGACTTTCCGGAATGGGAGGGGGTATCGCTATAATTTGTAAATCTAGCTACGTGTGTAAGCTTGAAGCCTTTCCTTTACCTGGTTGCGAATCTGCCTTATTTAAATTGGCAATCAATCCTCAATTTACTTTTTCAGGTCTTTTGATTTATCGCCCCCCTGGCAATGCGAGTACATGGACGTCGTCTTTTGCCGATTCCATAGCTCCTCTGCTTCTTAAAGCGGCAAATTTCACCATTTTAGGCGATCTCAACTTACACCTTGAAGATCCTCACTGTACTCTTAGTACGCACTTCTTAAATGTTCTCGAAGCCCTGAATCTATCATTACGGAACTCTGGGCCCACTCATTCTGCCGGTCACTTGTTGGACCCTATTTTTTCGAATTTACACTTTGATTGTTCTCAGAGTGCTCGTCCGTTGGAGTGGTCTGACCACTTCGCAGTTCATTTTTCCCTGTCCCTTTTTAAGAGTCCAGCCAAGGGTAGCCGTGGTAAGGATGAACTGATTCATCAGTGGGGAAAGCTTGATATTGTAGAGTTCAATCAGTACCTCTCCAATACTTGTCCTGACACGGATGCTTCTGTTTCAGAGCTTAATATGGCAATATCTCACTGGTTCACGAGTGCCATAACTACTCTACTGCCTCTAACACCTAAACGCATTAGATTACATCATCCTCCTGCACCTTGGTTCTCGGAAGACCTGAAGATCTTAAGAGCCAAGTGCAAGGTGCTTGAAAGGAAATGGAGGCATTCCTACTCTGCTTCTTGTAAGGCGGAATACAAAGAAGCCCTGAAGGGGTACCATTCCCAATGTAAAAAAGCCAGGGCCACGTACACTGCGAGTACAGTGACGCAAGCTCAGAATTGCCCACGTACTCTTTTTTCTGTTGTAAAAAGCTAACAGGAGCAGACGCTGGCCCGATCCCTCCAGCTTTGGAGGAAGATCAATGTATAGCCATTGCTGAGTATTTTGTTGCCAAGGTTGAACACATGTATGACTCTATGAGTTCCCCCTTGACAGCAATGGACCCTCACCTGGCACAATTGGCTGTACCTGAATTACCTTCCCCTCTGGTGAAGGTTACTAACTGGCAACCGTTTGATGACATCTCCTTCCTCACTTGTTTGAATAGTGTCAGATCCGGATCTCCCCGGGATCTAATTCCAGTAAGAGTTCTAAAGTCATTGGATCTTGAACCCCGTCGGGTCCTAATGAGACTTCTCAATGCGTCCCTGTCTGAGTCTCATGTGTTACCAGAATGGAAGCATGCAATGGTTGTCCCTCTCTTAAAGAAGGCCGGTGTGGACACCTCGAACCTGTCCAATTTCAGACCCATATCTTTGTTGCCTCTTTTTTCAAAGGTGCTGGAAAGACATATTAATTCTCAGTTAAATCAACTAGTGGAAAGCTCGGAATTTCTACATCCTTCTCAATCCGGCTTCCGAGCACACTACTCTACTGAGACCGCTCTCCTTGGGGTTACGGAAAGGCTGCGGCACGGTATTGATCGAGGGGAAACATCGGCACTCATCCTATTGGATTTGAGTGCGGCAATCGATACCGTGTCCCATTCTATTCTTTTAAATTCTCTCCGGTCCCTAGGAGTAGATGGCCCTGCACTTGCATGGATTGCCTCATTTTTGAGTGAGCGCACTTTTCAGGTTTTTTCGGCGAAAGCCTCCTCGGCCATCTGTTCATCGGCACATGGCGTTCCCCAGGGGTCTATACTTAGCCCTCTGCTATTCAACATCTATGTTAGACCCCTGGCTACCATCGTAGAGGACGCTGGGTTGACAATCTTTTCATACGCCGATGACACCCAGATTGTCTTTTCTCTTTCCAGCAGTGAAGGCAACTGCGAATCTGTTTTGAAGAATGGATTATCGCGTGTCGCCGAGTGGATGCAAATGCATCTCCTTAAGCTGAATGGATGACAAGTTATCCATGAGACAGCAAGCCACCAAGGTTGCCTCTACTTGTTTTGCCATCTTAAGATGGCTTCAGAAAATTTTGTGGATGCTTCCTCACTCCACACAGAGAACTGTCGTACAAGCGTTAGTTATATCTCGCCTTGATTACGGTAATGTTCTCTATCTTGGTGCCGACATTTCTACCTTGAATAAACTCCAGGTGGTACAAAACTCGGCGGCACGACTTCTCTGCAATCTACCGCGGAGATCCTCGGCTGCACAGGCCCTTCGCGATCTGCATTGGCTGAGAATCCCTAGCCGCATAAAATTTAAGGCCCTGTGCTATCTTTTTAAGATCAAATATGGCGTGGCCCCAAAATATTTAAAGAGTCTTGTTCAAGCCTACAAACCTAACCGCTTGTTACGATCCTCGGCAAATGGCGATTTTGTTGTCCCAAGATTTAAACTTGTAAGAATGGGTGGTCGGTCCTTCTCCCATTTGGGACCCAAATTTTGGAACACACTGCCTACTGCCCTTAAGCTGGAAGCCAATTTGTTTGGTTTCCGGAAAAAACTAAAGACCCTGCTTTTTTTTGTTTTTTTTTTTTGTTTTGTTTTAGCTGGTGCTGACATAGTATTGTGTTCTCTTTTCTTCTTTAGTCTATCTCTGGCGCCGGGAAACCCACTGCGGGTAGCTGTTGCGCATTATAAGTTCTATAAAATAAATAATAAATTGGGACGAATAGCGCTGTAAAACAAATAAAAAATACTTTTAATTAAATTGTTATTATGCACTGGGACAGAGTAACGCATCTGACATTTTTACAGTGCATGAATATCTATTATATATGGGGGTCCAAACAAAGACAAAATCGTGCCTCTCTTATGTGCCTTTGAAGTCAGTCAAGTCAAATGGTCTTTATTCGGATATAAAATATCCATAAAAGTACAAGTCATCACCACCAATAGGATACAATACACAATAACATAAAACACACATGTTAAAATAAGTTGAATATCGAATCAACATTATTAATAGCATGAACAAATGTGCAAAAATAGCAATAAAGTGCAGGTAAGTGCAATGTGTGTAAATCACAAGACAGTTGTGCAAAATAGCGATAAAGTGCTAGCAGGTTCAATATATGCATTATACAGACAATAAACCCAGGTGTATCGATGTACAAATAGCCGTGCGTAAATATTGAACTAAGAAATGTTCATAGTATTTCTCGATTGCAAAAATGAGCTTACTCTGAAAATCATGTCATCACTTCCTAGCCGCAGTATTTCATCAAATGCCAATTTGTAATCAATAATAGCATGTGATTTAAAATATGAGATCAAATACTGTTTAGTGTATCTGATATAAAAATTACAGAAAAACAGGAAGTGTAAAATTGTTTGTTTATGACCAGTTCCACATGGGCAGAGCAGGTTCTCTAGGTCTTTATTAAAACCGAGTTGGAAGCAAAGTGAGTATTTTATACTCCCATCCCTAAGACGAAAGAGCAAGCTCCTATTCCATCTTCCGATATTTTTCTTAAGATAGTCCTGTGGCGTGTCATTTTTATTGCCTGGGAATGTCAAAATGGAAGTATATCTAACTATTGAAGGTTTGAAGAGCTCTGTATGTGAAACCTTGCCTTAGCGCCTGAATTCCTAACGCCCATTTTTGCATCTCTAATGAGATGCAAAGTGGGCGTTCCTGACCTGACATGACTGGAGAAATGTCGCTAAGCGACATTTCTCCTTTCATCAAGCCCCACGCTATGAAGCATAGCGGCAAGAAAAGTAGCGATAACCCCTGTTATCGCTACTTTCCTTACGCCTGCTTCAGGACTGACTTAGCCATGATATCCTATGGAAGGTGTACATCATGGCTAAGTTGGTGAGTCCCTATCATAAAGCTAGCGCAACATTGCGTGAGATTATCGCTGGGTTTCCAGCGATAATCTCACGTTTGGCAGTTACCACTAGGATTTTTATTGCTTTTGAGATAAGCGTTGCTAATAGCACGCTATCTCAGCGATAAAAATCCACGTTAGGTGGTGATAATTATCCTAGCGCTAAGTGCGCTTAGCGATAATTATCGCCGGTTGTTGCTGATATGCCCCTAAATTCGGCCTTTGTTATGGCCCAGCTGGAGTCTCAAATGACAAAACCCCACTCCCTGTCTGCACTTTGCTGCTCGGAAGGAAAGCAGATAAGGGAGCAGGCGCTGCTGAATGAATCCCGGTGTCTCAACCTTACACCGGGACGAGGTCAGCATATTTTAGAGTGGGGCTCAACTTCTTGGCAGGGTGTACGGCGTCACCCCTGTGAAAAGAGTGGGTGGACACCGTCTACCAGCGTGTACCCCCAACTCGAGCCCTGGATCAAGCCCAGATAGTGCAGACTGACGAGGGAATGCTCCATATGTGCAGAGGAGCCCTCGGGTCACATGTAATTCAAGACATTGACCTCGGGCACGTGTTCAACCAGGACTGGCCCGTGCCCTTGACTGTGTCACCGGAAGTGATGGGTGAGCCTGTGCCCCGAGGAGTGATGCTGCAGCTCACTCAAGCTGCACGGGACGAGGGTGACAGTGACCTGTGTCGCAGCCCGAGATGTGATTGGCGAGTGCTGCCCTCCGGGATACAGTGACACCTGAACACTTCTGTACAATAACAGGACTTGATATTATCCAGGGGTCACTTTGTTCTATTGGGTGGGGTGACCCGTGGGAGGCCTTTCTGCAGTTCCAATCCCCTAAATGAAGCACTAAAAAATACTCTATTGGGTGAAAGCAGAGTCTGAGGACCCCCACAGAGTGGCAGACGCCCCGACTGGTGATTGAACAGATTTTAAATCACTCTGTGGGTGTGAACAGTTTTGGGACCTCTGCATGGAAGATTCTGCTTCCAATTCAGAGTAGGCACATAACCGCCTAAAGCTTTTACCTATAAGTGGACATTTTGTGACCCCCGGCTTCTGTCACATGTAATCACCCAAGGGAAACTGAAACTCGCATATGTCATTGATGCTTGTCCGGCCCGTGCCCGTTCATATTGGCTGTCACCTTCATAGTGCCTATATAGGCAACCCTCCCCACCTTTGCAGACCCTAGCATGCAATTGGAATAAATGATCACGCAACACAATTTTGTTGGGAAAGGTTTGCTGCAGCTTTATTCCATACAAAAGTATGCCAATGTGGTGGGTTAGCCAAGGGCAGTAAGTGGTGACTGACCTATGCTGTTCTGCCCACCTGAAAAGCCAAATTGCACCATGGCCAACCCAATCGGTGCTACCAGTTATTAGGATATTCCCCCTTAAATACTGTGAACCACCGGTCCACCACTTTACTCACACCCTTTTAAGGGCAGAGTGTTGCAAGACAAGCCCCCGGTTGTTCAGGCTTACAACCGCCCAAAGGACTAGCGGGGCGCCGAAGATTTTCCTCCCAGGACCTGCCATAAAGACTCCTGGGGTTTGGTACAGGCAACCCTATTGTGCTCCTGAAGAGGTACCCATCTGTTCCATCTCCGGATCGCCCTGGAACTCCGCCTGCAACACAACATATGAAAATATTAAACAGTCATACTTAACCGTGCTCACCAGCCGCCACGCCGGGATTGAAGTAGGGCGGGAGATGGCGTGTCCAGTGCCAAAGAGGGTGCCAGTTTGGCGGGGGCAGGTATAAATACCTCGCCCTAACCCTCTGCATGCAGGAAGTGACATAGCTGGCATGCTGGGCTGGGGGACTCCTCCCCGGGGTCCCCTCAACTTGAGGGGTGGCGGTGTGCCTAATCTGACACTAAGGTGGCTGCCCTTTTGAGGTGGCCCATTGTGTGAGCCGTGGGCAGCCTCATAGTGCCTATATAGGCAACCCTCCCCACCTTTGCAGAACCTAGCAGGCAATTGGAATAAATAATCACGCAACACAATTTTGCTGGGAAAAGTTTGCTGCAGGTTTATTCCATACAAAAGTATGCCAACAAGGGGGGTTAATTTACGGACGATCCAGGGGCAGGCAGCGGTGACTGACCTACTATGCCCAGCCCAACTGAAGAGCCAAATTGCACCGTGGCCAACCCAATCAGCGCTACCAGTTATGTGGGGATTCCCCCCTGGAATACCATGAACCACCAGTTCACAACTTTACTTACGCCCTTTTAAGGTCCGAGCATTGCAAGGCAAGCCCCTGGTTATTCAGGCTTACAACCGTTCGAAGGACTAGCGGGGTGCCGATGATTTTCCTCCAGGGACCTGCCATAAAGACTCCTGGGGTTTGGCACAGGCAACCCTATTGTGCTCCTGAAGAGGTACCCTTCTGTACCCTTCCACCTCCGGATCGCCCTGTAACTCTGCCAATGCCCAGGATGTGGCCACCGTGATATCCGGGTCCCCCCCCCCCCATCAGGGCATGCTCCTTAATCACCTGCAACCTGCCATTAGCTCTTCTAGGTATACCATTTCCTCATCTACTTCTGACAGGTGTACCCCGTCCCTATCAATACCATGTAGTGTTCCATGAAGAGGCCACACCTAATTTAACCAACAGTTCTTCTTTTAACTTGAAATTGATTTGAACCAACCATGCCCTCCAGCTTGGTAGGCTTGTCCCTGGCTTTATTTTCCTTTCTGTAGGAATGTGATGGCCTCCCAGGAAGGGAGCTCTACTGTCCACTTCTTTAACCTCAGCTATATTACCCTTCGAACTAATGCAGGCTCCAGCCTCCTGCCTCCTGTAGTTACCAATCCTTCTAGCTGGACAATTACCCTATCTACCTCTGATAGGTGTGCCCCGTCCCTATCGGGGTACCCAGTGGTGTTTGCACAGAAGAGGCCACGCCTCTTTACCTAGCCCTTCTAATTGGTTTGCATTTGTGTTGACTCAAGACCTCCTGCTTGGTGGGCTTGTTCCTGGCTTTGTTTACCCTTCTGTAACTGTTCGATGGCCTCCCCAGATGTTGGGAACTCCTGTTCCCTTCTTTAACTACAGCCATTAACCCTTAAAGTTATTGCTTGCGGCCAATCAATCCCTATCTCTAACCACTGACCTCCAATAGTATGGGAGCACGGTGCCAACAGCAGAAGGACCCCAAGCGCAATAAAACCAAGCCCTTGTTTACCCCCCTATTTGGCGGGTTGCCAATTTGAGGGTTTGAACTGATAACCATGTGCCGCACCAGCACCTAGGCAGAGCCCTCTCATCCTTAAGAGTTGTGTTACGTGTCTCGCATTAAGCTGTCTCATGTCCTTACTAGGATGCCCGGTGACCTCCTCACCTAAACCAAGACAAAGGCAGATCTACCCACAGGAGATGAGGCCTTAGGTCCTTTACGAGTACTCCTAATATTCTGCCACATTTCATGTCCTCGTTGCCTGCAAGACCCATCAGTCTGACTGCGATCTTCAGATCCTGTTTCGCCATGCTGGGGTACCCACCCCAGCATATGTAGTCCATAGACAGGTTTTGCTAACGGTATACCGGAGTGGCAAAAAGGTTTCCAATGCTTTTGGCTTTGAGGACATGGAGTAAAACATATGAGCAAATTTACCTGCACCTTCTTAAAGCTGACTGCAAAATGTGTTCTGGTGATTGTCAGCATTTGTGCTCCAAACCCGTATTTCAACACTATTGGAGTAACAGCCCACTTTTCGGAATGACAAACTAACGCAACCGACCTGGCTGACTGGCTGCTTTGGCGTAGTAGCCCCTAAACCGACTTTTGCTAAGGGTATACCAGTGTGTGGAACAGATGCCAAAGCTTTTGTATATTGAAAACCTGGATTAAAACATATGACAAATTTGCCTGCCCCTCCTTAAATAGGACTGCAAATGTGTTCTTGTGATTGTCAGCATTAGTGCTCCAAACCCACATTTCTCGACACTGTTGAAGCCACGGCACACTTTTGGGACGGCAAACGAACGCAACCCACCTGGCTGCAGAGCGGAGGCTTTTTTTTAGCTTAATTGCAGGAACCCTCTACCCACGCTCATCTTTACAGTATTCTGCTTCTTTTCATGTCTCACACCTTTGAGAACCCTGCCCCCTTTACTGGGCAGCCACTCCTACCCACCTGGCCAGGCCAGCCAAAGGGCAGGCAATCTCAAACTTTAAGTGAAACGTGCTGTGGTACCCTGCTTTTGGTGAGAGCACATTCCCGTTAACTGGCCAGTAGGTTTGCACCTCCCCCGAATTATTGATACCTCTAGTGAACCAATGTTGTATCATAGTCCAGTACCCGTGGCTACTTGCCTTTTGTGCAGTCACCATGTCAGTCCTTTCCTTAATTTAACCGTATTAAAACTCGCAGTGTCTACACACTTCCTTTTCCTCCTCCAACTGTACCCTGAACGGAGTTTGCAGCCTTAGTCCCAATGTTAAATTTAAATGAAATTTGACGCAGTAGTTTTCTGGTCATGTACTCCCCTTTGACCTCTACAGCCTGGGTACCTGACTAGATCTGCTAGCTGGGGTACCTAAATTGCTCACCCTCAGTGGAAATTTGTGGTAAAAAGCCTGTGTTGCCAACGGCGAGGGCCGTGCAGCCTGAAAAACCCATGTGCCCATAAATCCCTCTCGTGACACCTCTGCTCGCTGGGCTAACCCATCTGCTCCTATCCGGTTGTCCTTTTGGTAATTCAAGGCACTGAAAACTGCGGGGACCTATTGCAGGGCTGTGTATATGCAGACCTGGATGAACTTAAACAATCGGCTTAGTGTGGATGGGTTGTCAACGTTGCCTGGCAGTGGGCAATATCTTTGCCCCAGCAACTCCTTACAAGACGTGCCAGTGCAGGTGGGAGTAAGAGTTACATCCAGCCCGCCTTACTTTCCCCTCTTCCCGTTATCTATGTATAGTGCTTGTCGGAGATCACATAATTGTGTATTTGTGAAGCGCACTTGCTCCTATAGGCATATTGGTGCTGAATAAGGGATGTTTGTTACCCCACTCGCTCATCCTCATTTTGACAACCTCATGGGGCTGAAAGGTTGAAGAACCCACCGGGGTTTGATCCTATGACCCTGAGGTCGAACCCAGCATATAAATCGGTCCAGGTTTTCTTTGCCAAGACCCGTCATGTGCCCTTTGGATTTCCCCATTTAACGGCAAGTGGCCATTTGGCTGACACCCCACCGGGACCTGGCAGTCCTGTTTAACCTTATCCCACAGCATGACAACACTCACCGCTGCAGAGGCCTTGGTGCGTGAGCATCCGCTGGCCGAACTTGTTAATTCAGTAATTGGTTAATTAATTTGCGACAGCGTATATGAATGAAATGATGCACCCGCAATTGAATTTTTTTCAAAGACTGTAATGTGAAACCTATTGGACTTGTCGGTCAAAATTAAGTTGGTCTCAATGTCAGAATCTAAGATTCCCAGTTTATGTTCTAACGCAGCCCCCCTTATTGAGGGTCTTGCAAGGACCCCTCTATCTCACTGAGAGTGACCTGGATCCTTCTCACTGAACGCACTTGCCTGTCACTCAAGAAAGACACCTAGCAAGCACTTGACGCACTGCAGCTAGGAGGGGATACAACCCGTAGCCCCCGGCTCAATGGGGCCATCCAACAGCGTTTGGATGGCCAGGACCTTGTATAGCTTTTCTGAAGTACCTTCTACATACAGGAGACATCTCCTCATGACTTGGTACTGCAGCTATGTGAGATACCAAAACTATTGGCTTTGCCCAGCCAAGTTCCTATTGTGGGGACAGAAATGAGCACGATGCCCCCATGTGTGCACGCGTTGCCTGTTTAGAGTTTAGAGGCCATACATACCCTTTCTCTTGTGTTTGAATTATTAAACTCTAATGTTGTCCCTCCATCATAGCATGCAGCAACCCAGAGGGTTCTTTGCGTTGACTTACTACCATGGCTAGGGTGCGGACTGGAGGAACGCTGTGGAACTACTGGCGACTAATCTACCCATGCTCTCTCTGGGTTTCCTAGGCGCCAGTATCGCCCGCTTAGTAATACACCCTTTGGTTTAACCTAATTGCCTCATGAACCGATAGGGCCAGCGCTCCTTTTACCATTGTACGAACTCCGCAGTCCTTTTGCCTGAATGATAAAAGTGGTTCTTAACTTCAGCACTCTTAAATATCGCTCAACAATGATGTTACTTGAAATTAAATTAAGGGTCTGGAACCAATGCTTCCACATATCCTGATCTCAAGTCATAACCCCCACTGCGAGAAACATTCATCCCTTCTCGACGGGCCCTCGTGGCCACAGCAGATTAAAGGTCTGCTCCATCTGTACAGTGGCAGCTTTCCTTCAGTAACGTAGATGACGCTACGTTCGGTCACCCGCTGAGGCACAACCAATAGTTGGCCAAGCAGCGAGGTATCCGGTCAAATATTGTAGCGTAGTTCCTATTTCCCTGATAGGTTCTGCGCATTGGAATAACACACACTATAGGCTTGGCATAGGACTGAGGTCGGTATGCCCCCATTGCGTATATTAAACTTAATTACTGTGTACCAGCTAGCTCAGAGGCCACTAGAAACTTCTTGACAACAAGAAGGGAATAGCTTCTGGCAACCACATAACTTTATAAAACGCTGATCCCTCAGGATCGTGGAGACAATATACTACTTTTCACTCAGTCACTCATCTCAGAGAAGTACATAGAAGAAGCAGTCGGTGTGTTTACAATAAACTGTATTGCACAGTTGTTATTCTAGTACTGTTTATATGTGCTGCGACAACTGTTGGACCGGAGCAGAGAAATAAGGCCAGCAGTGCAGTTAAATAAAAATGCATGGTGCAGTTTTTCCATTGTGTGATCGTAATGAACACAGACATGAAATACAGAATGCATAAGATGAAGCCTATGCCCCTATGATGCCTAACTAGATGTACCTAAGTGTACCTAGCATGTGTGTAGGTCTTAGAGAGCCAAGAATCCCCCTAGGATTTGGCGTAACCCCATTCCCTTAGTGGGACTTCATCCTGAGCTCGAGCTGGACACCCCGGGATGGGTGGATGGACCGCTGCCAGCTGGAGCTGTGGCATGACGCAGGTTGCAGCGTCTCAGGTCAGAGTGCCGGCATGGAAGTCTCGGTCCCCTCTGCCTAATCTACCGAGGGAAGGTGTATTTATACCCAGGTGCTTGACCACTTGACGTGGGGAGCCACTGTTGGACATGGAGATGACGTAATTAGGATGGACCGTCTTCTGCGAAGTGGAGCCCATTTCTTGGAATCAGCGAAGACGTCAGTGAACCCCTCCTTCTGCACCCAGAGCACCCGTCAGATAAGGGGCAGCCTCTATTGCTCGTTATTGTGGAGGGAGGGCCTCTAATGTAGGTGAAAGGGCCTTTAGTGGGTGAAAGGGCCTTTAGGGGGTGAAAGGGCCTGCAGTGGGTGAAAGGGCCTTTAGTGGGTGAAAGGGCCTGCCTGTCTTTGTGAATCGAAGGATGTGTGACTCTGAAACCAAGCACCTATGTTAGGGCCTCCATCCAGCACATAAGAATCTAATTGGACGGCACTCCCCTTGTCCCAGCAGTATGCCCACGTGGCATGGAGCATGAAGAGTCGGTGCCCAGGTATTCGTTTGCCCCAGTTTTGATTCAGTCAGAGGGGCAGCTGCAGTTTGCCTGTGGCTAAATGTATCTCGGCTCTAAGACACACCTGTATGCCTCAGCCCCACCCAGCTAGTGTCGTCCCACAGGGCCCGCAATCCAGACAATGTCATGTCAAAATCTCTCAGGCCACCTACCCCAGTTGCTGTGCCGCCCAAGTGCAGGCGCGGCGTGGATCCAAGTGAAAATAATGCGACAAACATCCCAACGAAGGTTTGCCCATGCTAGCAGTACTGGTGGTCGAAGGAAGGAAGCACAGTGCAGCAGTTCCACCTGGTGGCCTAAACACGTTATGGCACCATGGAAGATGGAAGTTTACAAAGGGCTCCGTGCATTAACCGGGACGCATAATAAGAATGGCATTGCGCATGCTTTAAAACCACTATTGAGTATGCACTGATGGGGAGTCAGGCTGATTGACCCCCACCGCGAGCCGCTTCTTATACATTATACACATATGATTAACTAGAATTAGAAGTACATGCGTGACCCCCGCGGCACTAGAACTGTGTAAGCACTGCACCCCGACCAAACCAATGACTCTTCCCCCACACCATCAGGCCGATGCCGTAGAGTTCTCACACCCTCCAGCCTGTCACGGGTCCCAAAATCAATCAACAAGAGCTTCCAGCCCTACAACCAGACCAAGTGACCTGCCCAGCATCACAGGGTAGAGGGCCGACGCCTAGACCCAAACCCGGGTCTCCAGCTCCACAGTCGCTAAATCCACAGCTCCCACGCACTCAATCTCAAGCCAGTGACTGGCAACACGGCCCCATGCCACCGCCCCCCAACAGAGGTACCCCAACCAGTCCGCTCAGCGCCTCCGGTGCGCTACAAGATTTATCGCAACGACAATGATGGTGCCACCACTCCCGGGGCTTTAACAGTGGTCTTAGGGGGACGGCTGAACCCAGCACTGAAGGCGCGGCCTCTGAGTCCAGCTCTAGCCTAACAGATGCCCCTTGCATCGGATACCAACTGTACCGCATCTGGCTGTAAGCGCTCAGCGCTCCTCATGCATCAGCGCTCCCTGACACACAGCCAGCTCACCCTGATACAGTCAGCTCGTGACTAGGATTGATCCGTGCGATGAGAGTGCAAGACATACCTGCCGGACACACAGCCAGCTCACCCTGATACAGTCAGCTCGTGACTAGGATTGATCCGTGCGATGAGAGTGCAAGACATACCTGCCGGACACACAGCCGGCTCACCCTGATACTGTCAGCTCGTGACTAGGATTGATCCGTGCGATGAGAGTGCAAGACATACCTGCCGGACACACAGCCGGCTCACCCTGATACTGTCAGCTCGTGACTAGGACTTATCAGTGCGATGAGAGTGCAAGACATATCTGCCTGACACACAGCCAGCTCACCCTGATACAGTCAGCTCGTGACTAGGATTGATCCGTGCGATGAGAGTGCAAGACATACCTGCCGGACACTGGCTCTTTAACCAAGCTCCCCCACAAGAGCCCTCCACAAGCCATGTGGCCTCTTAATTTTCGCCAAGGGGGGCACTTGCAAATGGACTGCAAACAACTCCTAGGCATTCTCTACCAATGTTATAAATAGAGTTTCTGGTTGGCCGGGGTATGCACCTAAGCCTGGCAGAACCCACCACTCTAGTCAGGGTAAGGGAGTTACACACTGAAGCTAACCCCTGCTCACCGCCTTGGTGGCTTTGCAGAGCAGTCGGGCTTATCCCAGAGGCAGTGTAAATTGTATATGTCACAAGCACACCCACAATGGCACGCTAGGCACACCACAAAAGAGACTCCATACAGGGTTATTTAAAATTATCCATTGTATCCTCCATAAAAAACTTAGCTCACAATTGCGTATATTACACTGTGCTACCAGACCTCGTCATGACTTCACGGTGGTTACATAAATCAACAGGCCAATGGGGTCACCATCCCACAGATCAGTTAGCACAACCCAGTAAGTACTGGTAGGAACTGTACTTAGCATAACACATTATGCATCAACTTAATCAGCAGTGCACCCTAGTAACACTTGTAGCAGGGCGCATATCATAAGTACCTCATGCCCCACTTAGGCATATGTAGATCACCATAGTGGTGCATACAATTGTCTTCACGCAGGGACTAGGGTGCAGCTTCTACACCCTCCTGTTGCCCTTTGTTCTGGTATTGATCTTCACCGCATGAAGCACAGAAGCCTCCGGGCCTCTTTTACGGGATATGCTGTAATTACTGCTCCCGACCGGGACTTTCAATATTCCCCCCGCTTTCCGGATAAGGAGCATTGGTCCCTGTCGAGGTTCCTCCCGTGGTACCAAGCTAATGGGAAAAAGAATCGGCACCTCAGGCAGAAACCCGCAAGGTCACAGTAGAGGTGGCAAACCACTTGCTAGAAACACAAAGGTTCAGCGCCGGCCTCTTCCAGCCCAGATGCTATAGTATCGCCATTGGCACCCCTCAGTCCCCCCTCCACACGAATCCTTACCCAATAATAACACACACACAGGCTGTTTGGTTGGGTAACAATTGCTGCAGGTTTATTACATACGCCATTATGTAATAGGTGGGTTATCTTACGGGCGATCCAAGGTCAGGCAACCAACTGGGCCGCCTGCCCGCCTGATGAGCCGGGCAGCACTGGGGTGAACCCCGCCTTTGCTGCCGTCCAAGTGATTCTCTTCCAGGATCACGTGACCGTTGGTAACTTCTACTCACGATGCTTCACGGGGCGGAGCGTCGCATAGCAAACCCCCGGTTGTTCAGGCCCACAACCACCCGAAGGACTAGCGGGGTGCCGACACGGCTTCCAGGATCCTCCCATGAGGCTCCTCGGATTTGGTTCTGGCACCCTCTATGGTGCCACGCAGATGTACCCTTGGTACTGGCCTGCTTCCAGATCGCCCTGTAACTCCGCCACAGCTCTGGAGGTGGCCCCCGTCACCGCCAGGGCCCCCACCCCAGCTATAGCCTACCTGCAACGTCTCATCTCTAACACCTCGCTCAGGTCTAAGAGAAATAGGTCCATGCCAACTGGTGACAAGTGCACCCCATCTTCGTCAAAGTAACCCTTCACATCCTCTTTAATCATCTCATGTCTTATAAAACCTAAGCCCCTCTGGTCCGCAAACTTGCGCATCGCGCCATTAAGGCGCCTCCTGGAATGCTCTACTGCCCCCGCTGACTTGGCCCCCGCCAGGTTCTGCGTGAAATGATCTCTGACCAGAGGATCTCGCACTGCCCTACGCGCTTGCAGATCTCCCCTAGGTCCCTTTTCATGGCTAGCAGCAGAAGCCTTCTCCCCAGGGCAATGAGGTCATTCCCACCTAAGTGAATCACTAAGGTTTTGGGGGGGGCGACCCCCGTTTACCCTGTCTCTGCTCCAGCTTGTTCCGGAGCTCGCACCATCTCATGCCAGGGAAACCCATCCACTCAAACTGTGTCTGTGGGAAGTGCCTCATCCAGTTCCAGTGCGACGCCTAATGTGCCACCCTGGAGATAAAAGAATGCCCGATCACCCACACCGGTCGCCCTAATAAAACAAGAGACACGGTTAAACTCCTGGTCATTTAATAATTCTGTAAAATATACACGCAATAAACACGCCACTACAAATCACTGCACACCAAAGAATTAGCAAGACACCTCACGGGCGAACGTACCGTTTATAGCAGTCTGACTCCCACTGCCCCACCTTCTTCACCCCCGAAGGCTCCAAGCCCGCCACATGAGCAGCTGTGGCCGCCCCAATCCTGAATGAGTGACTGGAGTATCTCTTCTCCGGCTGCTCCAAACCTGCCCTGGACAAGCTGGCCCTGAGCATTCTTTCTATTTGATATCTGGTCACCGGGGCCTGGTCCATGTGCACCAACAGGTAGCCCGGGGCAGGGGGGCGACACCCCAAGAGTTCCTTAACCCAACGGACCGGGCAAAACCTGGGTCCCCCAGGGGCCAGAGGACCACGTCAATTCCCTGCCCCGTCTGATCAGTCTTAGACCTTCGGAGTCGGATGGTCAGGGAATCTGTGATGGACATGTCTGCAATGTCTAAGGCATCCCCTGAATTGTCGGTCTTGGACCTGGCCACCAGTTCACTAATTCTGAAAGCGCCAAAAAAGGCCAAGCAGAAAGCCGCAGAGAAGAGGGTAGCCTCATACTTGGAATAGGTGACACCCTCCAGTGCGCCCAGCATACCCATGAGGATGTAAAAATCAATAGGGGCCCTATTGTCCGGCACCCTGAGCTCATCCCTGGTCCACCTCTTGAGAGCGGCCCTTATGGCGAAAGATTTCGTTGGGTCTGTCCCCCCTGACAGTCTGGTGTCGTAGCTCACTGCCGCCAGGTGGCTACCCACCCATGAGTGGCTTTTGCCCTGCTCCCTTGCCCACACCACAAATGCTCTGACTCTCCTCTCTATTGGTGCGGCCGAAATGCCCAGTGAGAGGGACACAGTCCTGAAGGTGACCATGTGTGACCCATAGCGCTTCACGGTGCCTGGGGCCAGTGATCGCTCCCCCATGGTTCTCAGTCGCTGTCCCACTGCAGGATCCTCCAGAGGTGCGCCGGGAATGGGGTCATCTGTGCTCTCGCCCGCGGCCAGGCCTCCCTGAAGCGGAGCCACTGAAAACGAGAAAGAGCATCAGCTGCCACGTTATTTACCCCCTCAATGTGTCTAGCCCTGCATTCCACATTGGCGCGCAGGCAGATCCTAACTAATTCTCTCAACAGGCATAGTACAAGGCGGCACCTAGCTGTCTGCCCATTGATGGCCTGGACGACTGCCATGTTGTCAGACCAGAATAGGACCTTTCTGTCCGACAGGGTTTCAGGCCAAAGGTGTAAAGCAATTACGATGGGGAACAGCTCCAGTACCGTGATGTCCTTTGTGATCTCGCGCCTGCGCCATGTATTAGGCCACTCCTGAGCGCACCAGTTTTCAGCCAGGATTGCCCCGAAGCCCTCCCTACCAGAGGCATCCGTGAATAGGCATAGCTCCTGACTGTCCACCCATGGTTCCCGCCATATCACTGTTCCATTAAACTGGGAGAGGAAGTCATCCCACACGGCGAGGTCCTGCTTCAATCCTGTACCTAACTTGACCCAATGGTGCTTCTTTTTTACCCCTGCTGGGGCCCATGCCAATCTACGGGCGAAAACCCTCCCCATGGGGATGACCCTGGCTGCAAAGTTGAGTTTTCCTAACAGGCATTGGATGTCCCCCAAGGTAGCCTTGTCCCTCTCCAGCAAAATGTGAATCGCCTGATGCAGAGCCTGTACCTTATCTACAGGGAGTCTGGACTCGCCCTTAAACGTGTCCAACTCAATGCCTAAAAATATCATGACTTGCGCTGGACCCTCAGTTTTGCCCGGAGCTAGAGGCACACCCAAGTGCCTTGCCAAGTCTTGGAAACACTGCAGTGCTCAGGCGCACTCCTGGGTGTCAGCCCCCCCAATGAACAAAAAATCGTCAAGGTAATGGGTGACTCCCGCTACCCCGTACTTGCTCATTAGGGCCCCTTGAAGGAAAGAGCTGAACGCCTCGAAGTACGCGCAGGACACTGAGCAGCCCATGGGCATGCATCTGTCATAGAAATCTTTGCCCTGCCACTTAAAGTCCAGGAGGTGTTGGCTCTCCGGGTGGACCGGCAGCAGTCTAAATGCCGACTCTATGTCTGATTTGGCCAACCACGCTCCCTTACCTGCCCTCCTGATCATGTCTACTGCAAGGTCTAAGGAGCAGTAGGACACCGGACACCTCCCTTCCTCCAACCAGAAATTTACTGAATCCCCCTCCAGGTGCGACAAGTGCTGTATCAACCTGAAAGATCCAGGCTCTTTCTTTGGCACTACCCCTAGGGAGGAGATTACGAAATGTGGCAGGGGAGGGGTTCTGAACGGACCTGCCACCCTACTCAGTGCCACTTCCTTCTTTATTTTAGCAAGAACTATCTCAGGGTGGTCCCTCGCTGATTTGAGGTTCTCCGCATCCCTGCTCACTAGGGGGCCTAGGTATGGGATGCGGAAACCTTCGACAAAGCCTTCCGTGATGAGGGTGCCGTCTTTGCTGTTGTGGTACCCATGGAGCAGGGGGAGGAGGTTGGCGATGCTGATGGGGGAGGGGCCTTTGCCCGGGGTGGGAGGGGCAAGGTCCAGCTCACGGGGGGCTGCGTTACCAATGGGAGGCAGGGGGGTGCCGTGTGTTGTGGGAGGGACTCGGACCTGGCAGTGCTTACTTGTCCTGTCTAGCCGTAGGTTGGCCCGGGCTGTCTCGCTTGGAGCAGGAGGCGGCAGTGTGGGGGGCCCCACACTTACTGCAGTTATGGGCGAACCTGCACGCCTTGCCCCAAGAACATGAGCCGGCGTTGAACAGCCTGCAGGTGCCGTTGGACTGTGATCTGAAGCCCGGCTTTTGGCCCCCCGCCCCCCCCCCCCCAAAGGGTTTCCTTGTCTGTGCCCTCCCTTCCTGCTTTGTCTCTTTGATCTTGTCACTATTGGAGGTGCTTGGCTTGGCTGTCCCTTCCACTGCGTGCTTCCCCTTGTGCATGACCCAGAGCCTGACCTCCAGTTGGTCCCACTCTAATTCCGGACAGATTGCCCTCTTTTTCCTAAAGTCACAGTCGTACCGGTACCAGCCCATACCCCCACTCTTTGCGGCCTCCTCCGTGATGACACTTGCATACTGAAATAGCCCTGGCCCTTGGTCGGGGAACCTTTCCATTATTACCGCCGCCAGTATGGCGAAGGCTTGGCCCCAAGTGACAATGTTCTTTTCTGGCCAGTTTTGGATGCGCACCTTCTTATCGTCCTTCTTGGCGCCCATCTTTCTGGTGTCAACCCCCTCAGCCCCATGCATGAGTAGAGTGAAAATATCAATGAACTCCCTGCGCCAAATACCCTCTTTGGCTGCCAAGGGGACTAGCTACCCCAGGGAGCAGCGGCCAGATAATAGCTTTGCTGTGGTTACCAAGGGCTTCTGCACTACTACGAGGGCAGGCACTGCTGGTGGCCCCGCCGGTGGGACCACCATAGGTGGGTCGGGTGTGTTCACCGCCGTGTCTGACGCTGTGTCGGCTGCGGGCTGGGTCGTCGGCGGGGGAACACCCACAACTGTGTGCTGTCCTCCCGAGGGGATTGCGGGCGCCAGACCTCCCCCCTGCGCCAGGGATGCACTGGATGGGCTGCCCACCACCCCCCAGACTTGTGTGAATGCTGCTGCGGGAGGCCTGGCCAGCAATAAGCCCGCTCTGATCTCAGACATGAAGCTCCTCAAAGTCCAGCTCCCGGAGTCAGGGACACCTGGAGGGGGGGGTGGCGGCCCTGCCCCTTGCGGTCGGTTGCTCTGCCGGAAAGTCTTTGACTGTGGGGCGACGTATCCTCTTGGACCTAGAGGGGCCCGCTTCATCACTGTGCTCCTGCTCTACGGGCGGGACATCGCTGGCGATTCCAGAGTCTGCGGGGTTGTTGGTTCTCAAGAGCTCGGTGGCCCAAGCCAATCCCTTGGTCTTGGCTAACTCCAGGAAAGCTGCAATTCGTGCATCCTCGGAGCTGCCTGTCTAGGTCTCCTCGACTTGGGACCTCATTGTGAAAAGCGGTGAGGATCCCTGACTATCCATCTGATTCCGAGCGTGCACCTCCCAATCTGGAAGGAGAAGGGAAAAAAGTTTAAACCACGCACTTGTTCCCCCCCCCTGGTGCTCTCGTCCCACGCCCTGGTCCGGGGAACCAGCTCTGGCCCCCCATGTCAAAGCCGTACTTACTCAACAAATTGCGGGACACAGGCGACGGGCGTGCTGTCCAGCAGGCATGCCAGCGATACTGCAGCTCGGCAAGGTCACTTTGAGCTCCTTGTCCAGATCTCTACTCTCCCCGCACTGGGCTGCTGCAAAGACAAACAAATGTGAGGCGAGGAAAGGGAGTTTGGCCCCCAGCCTTCTCGCGACCCCGTCGCGTCGAGCTGGGGCGCAGTCCTCAATAAGTTGGCCGGGCTGTGCTGCACCCTCTCCCCGCAGGGGTCTTCTACCGCCCGGTCCACAACCCTGCGCAGCTCCCCTTAACCTAGTTAGATTATAACAATAAATCTATGTCCCTCCACCTTGACTATTTGGTCGTCGTGCGGGCGGGTCATCTGTGCCCTGGGCGAAAACGCCTCCCCAACCTGGCTGGGGGGGGGGGGGTCAGCCTTCGGTCCCTACGCTTGGAGGAGTACAGTCTGCCCGTTCGCCCCCAAAGACCTGCGATTGTTGTGCGTGGAAGCACCATTTGCTCCAGAACAGTATTCCCCCCCCCCCCCCCCAGGATCCTATCGTGCACCCCTCCCTGCCGCCAATTCTTAATCTCTATTTATTTATTTATTTCTTTTTTTAAAACCTGCCTTAAGGCCTTCTGAAAACTGACATTTTTGGAGCCGGGGGTGGGACCCGAACCCTTGCATTGCTGGTGACTGCCACACCAAGATGGTCTCCCCCTCCAAACACTGTCGGGGCCCGACCCTGCTTCGCTACAGAGTCAGGCACAACCAACCCAGTCTGAAATCACACACTTTAGTTCGCCTACGTCGCAGCCTGATAAGTTACTGTTCCCCCGGGTTGGGGCGCTGTGTCGGAGCACCTGCCCGCTCCGAGACACTCCTCGAGCGCACATACCCACCTCTGCATGCGCGAGCTTCCCCCCTAGTATTACTCACCGTGCCCGCGCAGCCATTTAAAAGAATGCATTTCTATAACATGTGGGCGCATTTCATAGCTTGCCGAACTCGCGCATTGTGCAGTGTAATTTGCCCAAACTCGCACAGTGCCGGAGCAGGGACGCCGTGATTAAGCTCCTATTAATTTACATTTTGGTGCACAAAACTTTATGAATCTGGTCTGTAGGAGCCAACTTTCCAGATTTACAATAATGTTTTTTTTTTTTTTTTTTTTTACCTTCCCCACACCTCGACTTTCTGCACGTTCGCACCAGTGGCTTTACTTCATAGCGGGTAACAGCGAGTTTTAAAGCAATAGATAGCCGTTAGGATTTAAAGGCTGCCAAGAGGCGTTTGTCACACCTGCAGATGGAAACTTAATAAATATACCCCGCGCTCCAGGAGGCGAAGGTCGACAGGGTTCACGTTTAACAAGGCGGTGAAATCCATGTTGTGGCCTGTCGAGATGGCGGACACAGTGCACATGGCCAGGCCGCGCGCGCAGGTGATATTTCTTACGTACCGCGGTCAGTTCTTGACAGACCGACAATGATCTTACCAAACCGCTGTTCCTTAACCTGCTCGTTACGCATAACTAATCCTCATGTGCTGCCTTGGAATCGCGGCTTCATTTGCTGTGTGGGTAAGTAACTTCATGAGGCGGGGTTTGGAGGAGACGAAGGGAGTGAGGTGGTGGGGGGAGACGCGGAAATTGAAAACCTTTGGTCGTGCCGCAGACGCTCTGCTGCACATACACGTGTTCTAGCCTGTTTACTCTGGCAGGATGTGTTTATTTCGTTGTACGTCTCAGCTCGGACCCAATACATGGTCAAGTGTCTCCAAAGCCAAAAGAATGCATCTCTGTACACGCAGGCGCCCCCCAGAGCCACCCCCGAACTCATGCATTGTGCAGCCCAACCCGCCCAGAATCACGCAGTGCCGAAGCAGAGACGCCGTGATTGGGCTCGGCCACCTATTTACCGCGCTGGAGTGCAGCATGACCCTTTCTCGGGGCGCCGGGGGCCGTGCGATCCACTGGCTGCCGTGCCTGACCGTCCGGTGGGTGAAAGTCTCGCCGTGCTGCTGCTCAGCTGCCCGGTGTGCCCGACCGCCAATGCCCGCACATTTCACACCGGGCGGTCTCGACCCGGAGGCGCTGGAGCACCAGCATGAGCACCGATGTCCCCGCAAGGAATGATCCTCGCAACCCGCCCCGCAAGACTCCTTTCATTTGTTGATGAACCAAGGGGGGGTCCCCGCAGCGGCAACAAACCAGCCCACGACCCTGCACTCCTATCCAACGCGTTCCCGATCCAGGCGGACCGGAACGCGTAACATGAGCCCATATAACCGCGTGCCTCACGCCCCGCACCTAGCCTTCCGCACCGCACCCCGCCCGAGCTGGTCCCAGTCCGCCAAGCCAAATCAAGCCACCTAGGGCCACGTGCGAGGCTCGTGCCCTCCCCCCGCCCATGGCAATCCATGCCACAGGGCCCCGTACGCCTGGTACTGCCCAGGGACAGGGCCGGGGCGGGGGCGGGGTATCAAGCGGGACTCACCGTTCTTATGGAGACAACAACGAAATGACGACGAGCGACCCTCCGGCGCGTGAGCAGGGATGCGGCATGCGAGGCGAACAAGAGGTTGCCCACACGGTGGGGGAAGGCTATATAGCCTCCCCCCTCGCCAAAGGAGGCCCGGAAGTGACGCCAGTCGCGTCACTTCCGGGCCGGGGAGAGAAGGGAGACACCGGCCGGCGTCCCCGCCCCCCCGAAGGGGGGGGGAGGGGTGACCGGTGCCCAGGCGATACTAGGGCGCCGGCCGCTTTAGTGGCCCCCTGCAGGGGCCGCGGTCGGCGGCAGATATGGCGGGTCACACACCCACCCTCCTCGGGTCATGCAGGAATACCCCCCCCCCCCCCGCGGAGTTCGGTTCTTGGTCGCGCAGCAGAAGCTGTGCACTCAACTGCTATGGGGCTGTCTCCCATCATTAAGAGAGGAGCCCGCTGGAGCAGCACTGCAGCCCACAGCCTCCCCTGGATCATCCAGCCACTTCCAACATGGACGCTGCTGGTAGAACATTGAGAGGTCAAGATCCCCTGGAGGACGAGCACCACCCACAATCCTCCAATCGCCGAGCAGCATCGCCACACACCGCCCACACGTGCTGCAGTGCTGCGTGAGAATCTGGGCCAGGGCACTTTCTGTCCAAAAGGGAGAGAGCACCCAACATAGTGCCAATATCGGCAACAGTTGTCACAAAACACATAAGTACATAAATAAAACACACAACACTGTAATGTAAGTGGAGAAATATTGCTGCAGGTTTATTAGCATAACCAATATGCAAACATGGTGGGTTATCTTACGGGCGATCCCAGGGCAGGCCAGCCCCTATGCCGCCTGCCCGTCTGATAAGCCTAGAGTCACCATGTCAACGCCAAATGGTGTATACCAAATATTGGGAGGGGCCACCCCTCCCATCCGTGGACCCCCAGTCCACTTGCTTCACACGCCCCCCCCAGTGAGGGGTGGGCGGAGCATACATGGCATCCCCCGGTTGCTCAGACCCACAACCGCCTGTCGGCTAACGGGGCGCTGTCGTTCTTCCAGGGGACAACGCTAAAACATCCCTGGGTATCCTGGCTTAGCACCCCGCGGTGCTGCTGCATGATGTACCCCTTGGTATGTGCAGACCCTGGATCGCCCTGTAACTCCTCCTGCAACACAAAGTAAAATTGTTAGAAGACCTGGCCCCCACTTTGTCCCTCCGGACGCCGGGTAAGCGGAGGGGCGGGCAAGGCGTACGAGCGGACAAGAGGACGAGGAGGGGGCGGAGACAGTATATGTACCCCTGTCTCCTCCCCGCCCTCGCCGGAAGCAGCTATCTGCTGGGGTCTCCCCTGGATTAGCCCAGGGACTCGACCTCCCACCCCTGTGCCTTCCTGTGGCACTAAGGCGGCCGCCCTCTAAGGGGCGGGCCGCTACGCACCCCCCCCCCCCCCTGAACAGCCTTACATAGTGCCAATATCGGCAACAGTTATCACAAAACACATAAGTACATAAATAAAACACACGACACTGTAATGTAAGTGGAGAAATATTGCTGCAGGTTTATTAGCATAACCAATATGCAAACATGGTGGGTTATCTTACGGGCGATCCCAGGGCAGGCCAGCCCCTATGCCGCCTGCCCGTCTGATAAGCCTAGAGTCACCATGGCAATGCCAAATGGTGTATACCAAATATTGGGAGGGGCGACCCCTCCCATCCATGGACCCCCAGTCCACTTGCTTCACACGCCCCCCCGCAGTGAGGGGTGGGCGGAGCATACATGGCAGCCCCCGGTTGCTCAGACCCACAACCGCCGTCATTGGGCCACCTCTCTGCACACCACTCCCTGTCCAAAATCACTCCGAACCCTTCCCGGCCAGATGCGTCAGAGAAGAGGGCAAGCTCAGGGTTGCTAGCCCAGGGGTCGCGCCAGATGACAGCCCCATTGAAGTTAACTAGGAAGTCCGCCCACATCATCAGGTCTTCCCGCATCCCCCTGTTCAACTTAACCAGGTGGTGTTTCTTACTAACAGAGGCCATGGCTCTAGCTATCCTTCTTGCAAATGCCCTGCCTGCGGGGATGACTCTGGCAGCAAAGTTTAGTTTCCCCAGGAAGCTCTGCAGGGAAACCTTATCCTTCCCTACCACTTGCCTGATCTGTTCTCTCAGGTCCCGCACCTTGTCCGCTGGCAACCTGGCCTCCCCTGCCACTGTGTCCAACTCAATACCTAGGAAAGAGAGGACCTGAGCTGGACCCTCCGTTTTCTTGGGGGCTAAGGGAACGCCAAGCTGCCGCATCAGCACCTGGAAGTCCGTGAGGGCTGTCCTGCATTCCTGGGTGCCGTCCCTCCCAATGAATAGAAAATCATCTAAATAATGGGAGACCCCAGATACACCGGAAGAGTGCTGGAAGGCCCATTGTAGGAAGGAGCTGAAGGCCTCGAAGAAGGCACAGGAGACCGCGCACCCCATGGGCATGCACTTGTCAAAGTAGTACATGCCGTCCACCTTGAAACCCAGCAGGTGTTGACTGCTCGGGTGCACTGGTAGTAAACGAAACGCCGACTCAATGTCGGCCTTCGCTAACCATGCTCCTTTGCCAGCCCTCCTGACCAGGTCAAGCGCGACGTCCAGTGTACAATATGACACTGAGCATGAGCCCTCCTGAAGGCCGTGGTTTACCGAGGCCCCCTACGGGTAGGACAGGTGGTGAATCAGTCTGAAGGACCCTGGGTCTTTTTTAGGGACCAAGCCAAGGGGGGAGACTACAAAGTTGTCTAGCAGGGGCTCTCTGAACGGACCCGCCACCCGTCCCAACCTCAGTTCCTTCTGCACTTTCTCTTTTAAGACATGTGGGAGGACCCTGGCCGATCTGAGGTACTTCGCATCGCGGCAGGACAAGGGACCTACAAATGGTATGGTGAAGCCCACCGAGAAGCCTTCCAGCAGAAGCGCACTGTCAGAAGTGTTAGGGTACTGCCTGAGGAGATCAAGCATGCGGTCAAGGATGACTGGGGATGGACCCTTACAGGCATGGGGCGCGAGCACGCAGGAGACCGCCGGGATACCTGAATGACTGAGCGTGCTGGGTGTGAGAGGCACCCCCGAGCGTGGAGAGAGGGTGGGGGGGTTGCAGCAGCGGGAGGGGGCTGTGGCGGCTCAAATGGTCGGTTTGAAGGTGACGTCAGGCTTCTTATCTTGTTTGGCTTGGCAAGAGGATGCAGGATGGCGCCCCCGCACTTACTGCATGCGTGTTGAAAGCGGCATTTGGCCCCCCAAGAGCAAGCGCCGGCATTGAATAAACTGCATGTCCCAGGGGAGACTCGCTTGTTTCCCCCCTGCCCCCTCCCCTGCACGCACCCCAAAAGGACTGCCTAAGGGGTTTAGGGTTGGACTGGGAGCTCCCTGGCTGACCGCCCCCTCCTCCTGAGCCCTTGGAATGGGAGACAGTGCTCTGAGCTCCCCGAGACCCCATGTGGTCCATCCACAACTGTACTTCTTTCTGATCCCATTCCATCTCAGGGCATATGGCCATCTTCTTTCTGAAATCACGGTCATAGTTGAGCCACCCTTCTCCGCCCCACTTCTGCGCCTCAGTGTGGATTAGCCGCTGATACAATACTAACGCCTGCCCTTGCTCGGGACATTTTTCAAGGATGACAGAATGTAAAATGGAGAAAGCGGACAGCCAGTTGTCTATGGCCCATACTGGCCCAGCAGTAGTAGAGAAAAAATGTTCAGGAATTCGCGCCTCCAGATGAACTCCTTTACTGCCAAGGGAACTTCCCAGATCAGAGAGCTATGCCCAGACAAGAGCGGGGCATGAGTGACCGCCTGCTTAGCTGTGGTCTGCTGTACTGCCCCTGACAATGCTGTGCTAACTAGCTGTGTGGACGTGCTGGCCCCCTGCGCGGGGGATGGGGCGGTAGGCGGAAGGACGGCAGAAGGCTGCCCAGCTGGCGGCTCACCTCCAACCAATTGTTGACGTTCTCCCCCTGCTGTGGGAAGCCCTGTCCCGGAGGGCCCAGCGGGTGCCGCCTCCTGCCTGACGGCCTTCTCAGAGCCTGCCGCAGCCGACTCCGCACTCCTGGGCAAGGTGCTGCGTGGGGCGCACGGCACCGGAGGCAGCTCAGGGGCTTGCCGACATGTCCCTAGCGGTGCCCAGACGGTGGCTGCAGCGGAGGGGTTCCCTCCCGCACTGTCAGCAATAGGCAGTCCCCCGACAGTAGCTGCCCTCGAGAAACCAGCCCTGACTTCTTCCATAAAAGACTTCAGAGTGTCATTGAGCCTGGCCAAGTCTTCCGTGGAAGCAAAGTTAGCAGGAGGTGCAACAGAACTACTGGAGGGGGCAGGAACGGCCGGGGACGGCAGAGAAGGTTGCCCAGTTGCACCCTTGGCGGTGGGCACCAAGCGGATCCTGGGTGGTGGTGCTTCCGCGGGGAAATCTCTGACGGTGGCCCTGCGAATACGTTTGGACCGGATCGGGCCCGCCTCGTCAGTCGGCTCTTGTCCCAAAGTAGGACCACCAGAAAAGACCCCAGAGTCGTCGGGGCTGCTGGCCTTCAGGAGGTCTGCTGCCCAGGCCAGGCCTTTAGATTTAGCGAGGTCAATAATGGCCGCTATCTGTGCGTCCTGGGAGGTGCCCAGCTGGGTCTCTTCAACCTGGGACGGCGTCGAGAAGAGCGCTGGGGTACCCTCGTTATCCATCCCTCGACTGGCTCCTAACCTGCAAGAGAAATGAACGTGAGCTACGGCCAGCAAAGCATGAACCGGCCCATGGCCACCCGGTGACCCTTCAGCGCCGTCTTAACCCGCCACTACTTACTCTCACGGTGGCGTGCGCGCGGCCGTCTGATCCGAACTTATGATATCTCAATATTCCTGCATAAAATAAAGAACAACAACTATTATATCCCGCGCCCAACAGCGACCTTGCTCCTGTGCTTGCAGGCCGAGAGCTTAGCCTCCGTGTCCCTCCCCGTCCCTTGCGAACTTACACCCCTGTCCAGCAGCGAGCGAGTTCCACCGGTCAGCCGGACACCAGGCACGATCTAAGGGGGAGAATGAAGAGGTTAATACCTTTTTTTTTTTGCTTCTGTGGCCTGCAGGCACTACCCCCTTACACCCACGATGCGGTGGAAGAGGAGTTGAAATTGTTACCAACTTATGACAGTTGACCGTGTTTGCAGGACTCGGAACCTTATCCTGTGAGAGCAGGACAACAACCTGCGCAAGACTTACCCTTGAGCAGGACTCCTGTTAGCTCACGCCAAGGGGGTGGGGGCACACCAAGAATGTTGGGGCCGCCCTTCCCCCCCACCTACCCGCATGCGGCTGCGTGCAGCTCGTGGCGCGACACCAGGGCGCAATGGCCCTGAAGCCGTGCCCAACTGTGCGAGTATTGGTTGCCCCGGATACGTGCACGCCAGCGGTGGCCGCCTGAAACCGTGGCGGCGCCAATGTCCCCCATTCCGCAAGGTGGGTGCCTGCGGGAAGCGGATCAAGGCCTCCGCATGTAAATCTAGAGGTACCAGAGGGGAGGGGGGGGACCCTGGGCCTCAAGCATGCTAGGCCAGCACTCGATCACTGACCATGCATCCCCTTTTTATTGGCTATGGCCACGGGACTGCCGGCGTAATGGTGGCGAGCTCGAGCATGCAGATACAATTGGGCACCCCAGTCGAGAAGAAATGCCTTCGAGTAGCGGCGCCAAGCACAGACGATAAAACGGCCTTCTCTTGCCCCGTACAAGATAGCGCCGGGCATGGTAGAATCGATATTCCAGGCGAGGCGCCCTTGCGTTTCCTACCTGCTGCCGCCTGAGGCTCGAGACGGGCGGCGTCCCCCCCACGCAGCCCGCAGTTAAACCCAAGCAACCATGCCACAATTAAACCCCGAGCACGGCCCCCCCCCCCGCCCGTGGTACACCGACCACAGGGCCCCGTCTCCTGGTACTGCCCAGGGACAGGGCCGGGGCGAGAGGAGGTCACCGGCAAGACTCACCAGAGAGTGGCAGGGGGCTGGGCGCACACCACGACTATCCCGCGACGGCGACACGACAGGACCTCAAAGGCGAACGAGCAGACAAGAGGACGAGGAGGGGGCGGAGACAGTATATGTACCCCTGTCTCCTCCCCGCCCTCGCCGGAAGCAGCTATCTGCTGGGGTCTCCCCTGGACTAGCCCAGGCACTCGACCTCCCACCCCTGTGCCTTCCTGTGGCACTAAGGCAGCCGCCTTCTAAGGGGCGGGCCACTACGCAACCCCCCCCCCGGGCAGCCTTACAATACCACGTCACCATCCTCCATAGAGGCATGCAACGTCACCTCCCGCGAAGTCACCCAAAGTCATCCGAAGCGATTCAATGGCATCACTAAGCACTGTACCCCAAGACCAGCTAGCAAACCTGAAATATAATCATAACCCCGTACACCATGCATTCTACACCTACTTCGTGCCAGGGTTGAGCCGTGGTCCAGCGTTTCGCATACTACGCGGCTAAGAGGATACTGCCACCCATCATGCAGCTGCTGCTCGCCCAAACACGCAGCAGCGGATGTAACCGTGATCCCTTGCCCACAACACGACTGGAATGGTGCTTGGAGAAAAGGATCCCACTGGGGGCACCCGTTCCAACGAGGCGGCGCTCGGACCTGTGTTCGTGTCCGACGCCGAGCACCTTGCGGATTTGCTGGGGCGGTGAGCAGTCCAGTGAATGCAAACAACGAGGGGGCCCCGGTCCATCCCTCAGCCCCCTCGCACTCGACCTGCAGTCGGTTGTCAAACCACGCACTCCAGTATTGTCACGAGTAGCTGGGGCATGCGCCGCCAGGATCTGGACCAGGTGGGAAGCCCCGACTGCTCCCGAGGCCCGAACGTGTCCAGGGGGATCTGTACTGTGTGGTCAGGAGCCTGTAATGGGGCCAACGGCAGCGCCACCCCTTGACGCGGGCCCCTGAGAAGAACCGATCGGGTGAAAATGTACCTGCTGGCGCCGTACCCAGCCTTTCCTGCTTGACAATCTAGCCTCCCCAAAAACCTAGGTGGTGGCCACCCCCGCTGTACCCACCCTGAACCCACGCAGGGCCGGACTGGCCGTAGCGGGCACCGGGCAATCCCCCGGTGCGCCGCACAGGTGGGGGCCGGTTTTGGGCCCCTGTGGGCCGTTTTTGTTACAGGTCCGTTTTTGCTGCATAGCTGCAAAATCGGCCCTGTAACAAAATCGGCCGAAAACCGGCCCTCGCAAAGAGCTCGGCGATATCACCCCCCACACACACACACAGGGGGGGGGAGGGGGCCGGCTGAGCACTTTACCAGGGCCGGTTGTGGTTCCCGGTCCGGCCCTGAACCCACGCCACCGAGCAGCCCACTGGCAGCACTGCACAGCCACGGCATCGATGGCCAGGGAACTGGGGGCTCGTCCTACCAACTGGAACAACCAAGAAAACAGGGGTGGGGGCATGGGGCAAATGCCACTCACCACAAACTTTCCCCCGCACTACTACTTAGGACCAGCAAAGTACGACGCGACCGAAGTCCAAGGCAGGGTGTCCAGAGTCAAAGAGGGTGCCAGATGGGCGGGGGCAGGTATAAATATCTCGCCCCAACCCTCTGCACGCTGGAAGTGACGCGGCCGGCGCCCTGAGCTGGGGGACTTCTCCTCGGTGTCCCCTCAACTAGAGGGGTGGCAGTGTGCCTAATTTGGCACTAAGGTGGCCTCCCTCTTGAGGTGCCCACTGTGTGAGGCGCGGGCAGCCTCATGTCACCCTCATGTAAGAGCCAGGCACAGTCAGCCATAGTTCTGCCCTCCATACTCTCAGATCGACTTGGAGTCAAGTGTTTGGGGGACATGGGGTCGACCCGCAGGCAGGCTTTTTCTTCATGCATGTGAACAATTAATTGCCTTTTAATTAATTGTGTTCTTCAATGGAATATTCACTAAACTCCTTTGATGATTTTTTAAATATTGTTATGTAATCTCATGAATAAATAACCCTGAATGATTGGCCAGGAGGTACTCCCAAATACTGTTTAGGAAGTATCGGACGTGGAGAGATGTAGTGGTTCAAGACTTCTCTGGTCACCATGATGTCTGAAACGTCCAGAGTCAAGGACATGTCCATGGCTTCTTGGGGAATCCCCTGAGTGCCAATGCTGCCCCCACGGCCTGTGGCATGAGCTAGGGGTTGTAGCTACCTCTGGTGGAGTGTCGAAAACCGAGAGGTTAAAGGATGCATGCTGTGACACCTGGCATATCACGGGAGTCAAGGCTGTCTCACATGGCATGTGACATGCCAGGGTGGTCAAGGCTGTCTCCCATGGAATGTGACATGTCAGGGGGTTCAAGGCTGTCTCCCGTGGCATGTGAAATGTCAGGGGAGTCAAGGCTGTCTCACATAGCATGTGAAATGCCAGGGGGTGTCAAGGCTGTCTCCCATGGCATGTGACATGTCAGGGGAGTCAAGGCTGTCTCCCATGGCATGTGACATGTCAGGGGAGTCAATGCTGTCTCCCATAGCATGTGACATATCAGGGGGTTCCAGGCTGTCTCACGTGGCATGTGACATGTCAGGGGAGTCAAGGCTGTCTCCCATGGCATGTGACATGGGCAGGAAGTAACCCGTTTAGAGCCACCCAGGTCACTAATGAACACCTCTCAGCCTTCCATACTAAATGAAGAGTCGGTCAAACAGTAGAGAATACAAACCAATAACTGTTTATTCGTACACACTCAGAGCGGAGCCCTGTCTGCCCAGTTGCTGCAGAGGGAACTGTAATCAACAAGCATTAAGATACATTATGTACGTTTTGTAACCGGGCTAAAACACGCCCGCAGCGGAATTTTCCAAGCAGGTGCGACTAAACAGCAAAATACAGAAAAAACAGTTTCAGCACTCATATCTTTACACAAAGTAACATAGTCCAAGGTCGTTCCATCCGAAGCCCGCCACCAGACGAGGGGGAGAGGGCCTCTATCTAGTGAGAAAGCTATGTGCTATGTGTTCATACAAAACCCAGGTGAAGAAACGAAACCCAGAGAGGAACATTTCTCAGAATTAAACTAGATCAGTTTCGAACAGCCTAAAATGGCATCCAAATAGAAAATGGTGCAGCAAATGCTAACTTACATGAAACTCTTTATAAGCACGACTGATTTCAATTCTAACAGACCCTCCTTTTAGCATGAGCTAAAACATTTTCCAACAGCAAACAAAAGTACGAACAATAATAAGACATTGTTATGAATAAATATTTATGAGCACTCCATATTCTCAGCATCAGAAAGTGAAACTTAAGGAGGGAGGAATTCTCGGAAATTCTTTCATCGATATTCATCAGCTCCTCAATATCTTTTTGAATCATCATACCATCATTTGTGTCATGAATCGATATCTTCTGTTTGGATGTGAGAATAGTGGTACAATAACAACAACAAAAGGGACGGCATGGAATAAGAACACAGCAGAGCACCAATACTACAATAACATAAATCGTTTTTCAAGAATCCAGCCCCAGCTGCCAAAAAGAGACCAACCGCAACTTCCACTTTCCATTCCTTTGACATTTTCAAGGATATCTAGTATATGTTTGGTAATGTTCTTCGACATATTCTTGATCCTGAATACACACTGTCCGCCACTACCGCGCATACACCACCACTCTTACTCAGAATAAAATCGACTGCATATCTAGTCTGTTCAGAATATATACGCGTGCTCTCTAACTGAGTGGTGTTGTAACACAAAGCTGCTACTGTGGTGTTAGATAAAATTTGCAGCTTACATCCAACATATTCTCTAACCTTTTCACCCCGGGCCATGGATGTTCCACCCACTGTGAAAATTGATGAAAGGATGTACCCAAAAGTGATCCCCTTACTATAACTATTGACCTCAATATCGGTCACTTCCTCACCGAATTCTTTAGTCAGAGTCCTTTTAACTTATCTTCTGTTCGGCATAGGGTATTTACAAGGTACACCCAAGGGCAACACCATTCCCAGAAACAACATCATCTGTACCATTGTAGACATTAGAATACATCCCATTAGACAAACAGAAAAACCCTGGGTGTGCATAAGTCGGTCCCTCATAATCCATGGCTGCATGCCTGGAGTTCATTCCTTGGGTCCTCAGCATTTACCAAAGGAATCGTATTTTTGTATATCACTATTCCCGAGCAATTTATATACTGGGAAGTGTCAGTACTATTCGCAATAGGACAGCAAGCAGGATAATAACCAGCCTCCCGCATAACTATTAATTCCTTGTAATGCCAACCCACCAATGTGACACTCTGTTTTTCCATACAGAAATAGTTGCAATAAGTATTGTTATCACAACCTGGATAACCCACCCCCAGTGGCTTTCTATGGTATAGACATGGTCCCGGACAGACAAATCCAAATACTCCTTTCACTTCTGTGAATTGGGGTGGCCTAGTGTAAGTATAGTTTACAAGTGACAATGGGTGTGCAGTCCACAAACTAGTGATGGATTCTGTAGGGTAACAAGCAGTCCCCTCTCCAAAGAGCCTCTCATGCGTCTCTATTAATATATTACTCCAGGCTGGTATTTTGTGTCTTTTCGGGGAAATAGCCTTACCCGTGCTGCACACAGGTACACTTTGATCATTTACCAAAACCCATGACAGCTCACTCAATATTATTATCAACAGAATCAAAAGGACAACACATATTATTTTGCTTCTCCGTGTCCACATCATATTATGCTGTGCAACAAGAACCATTGGCTGCTCTTCGTCAGCAGCCTTTCTTCCAAAGGGATGCATGATAACTTGTAAAGAGACGAAAGTGCAAAGAAAATATACAAGTTCCCAGTGTCCGTCAGAGCCTCACTGGTACAGGCTCATATTGCCCATCATTAGGTTGGCGCTCTTGAGCACCGGCGGTGGAGCTTTCTCTGTCCTAATGTCGATAAAAATGGTATACCTTCAAGGTATACTTCTGTTTTCCTTAGCTAATTGTTCATGCAACAAAGGCAGAGTGAGCAAATATTTCCCCACTAATTTCAGTTAATTCAGTTGGTACTATAGATCAGTACTACCTATCTTGCACAGTCCATCCCTAATCTTTTTTCTCCTTGGACTCAGTATCCCTCAGCCGAGGGTGCAAATTGTACCTGGTAGCTCCAGGCACCCTGTGATCAACAAACAAAGGCTTCTGGATAGCTTGTATTTTTGTGGAAACAGCCCCATTCAATACATTCTCCTTCTCCTTATCTGTCTGCGTCCAGACCAACTTTGTGTCACTGAAGGGAACAAACCTGGGCACCTGCTCAAACTCGGTGTCGCCCAGGCCCTCCTTGACCCACTGGTCATATGGTAACGGCAAAGGAATCCTCCGGCAATGGGTGGCATGCACACAGTTCTTTCGACCAGCAACCTTTACAGCCGTCCCTGTCACCAACAGAACCTGCTCAGGACCTTTCCAGCGCAGCTCCAAACTGTTTTTCCGCTGGAAATTCCTGATAAGTACAAAATCCCCAGGCAGAATGTCTGGTACAGAATGTGGGCATTCCCGCACTCCCGCACCTGTTGGTGAACTGGCCAAGATAATCCAAGATAATCAAGCAACACAGGATATGGATGTGGGACACCCCAGACATTCGCCGGGCATCCAAACACAACCTCATAAGGTGACAATCGTGTTCTAGAATGAGCTGTGGTTCTTGTCGATAGAAGAGCTAACGGTAGAGCATCTGGCCATTTCAACCGTGTTTTTTCCTGAATTTTTGCCAATTTCAGTTTGAGAGTACCATTGTACTTCTCAACCAAACCCGCTGACTGTGGATGATTAGAAGCATGAAATTTCAGTTTAACACGCAAACCCTCACAAATCAATTTAATCACTTTCCTATTAAAATCACTTCCGTTGTCACTCCAGATAGCTGGGGGCAAGCTGAAACGAGGAAAGTACTCTTTAAGGAGTACCTTCGCAGTCGTAATGGCCGCATTATCTTTAGTGAGATAGGCCTCAACCCATGTACTGAACGCACATACAACCACCAAAACGTACTTAAGAATATTGCATCTCTCTAATTCGATATAGTCCATCTGAAGGACTTCAAAAGGAAGAATGGATGGTGCAAAATAACCAGGTGGTGTAGGAGCACCCTTCCCTGGATTACGCATCATACAGACCATGCAGTATTTCACCAAATGTGCAGCTGTCTTGGAGATGTTATCATTGTGCCACACGGGCTAACAATTTACAAATGCCTTTCACACTAATATGAGCTGAACCAAGTGCCATAGTAACCACGGGCAGAACATATGCATCCGGCAGCATCCATTTCTGTTGCCCTGATTTATCAATCCAACACCCTTCCTCATTCAAATGTGCTGTACTCTCCTGCCATTTCGCCAATTCCTCTATCGTGGCTTCACTGTGTTTATCCTTTACACTTAAGTGCCACGTAGCAGTAGGAAGGGTGTCTGTAGGTGCAGAAAGTATGCACTCATGCGGGTCTGCTGACTGCAAATGAAATCAGGTGCCACAGAGGACCACGGGTGTGAGGTCCTGTGGTAGGAGGGTGCCTGGGGAGGATATGCCGGACACCCACTGTGGTGTCGGTAAATGTCAGCAGAGGAAACGACCTGGAAGCACAATTAAGTGTCCGCCAAAGGAGGAGGACATCGAGTGTCACTTAGGACCAGGGTTGGAGGTCCTGTGGCTGGAGGGTGCCTGGAAACAGATAAGCTGGCACCTCAAAGCACAGCCGGGTGAAATGGAATGAAATTCCGGATGCAGAATTCGAACGGAGCCCTAAGTCTATAAACCGCTCTGCCTTCCATTTTTTTCACAAAATAGCACAAAAGCAGGACGTAAATTTGAGAAGAACATTGAAGGCGCTCAGTCAGACCTGCAGAGGCAAACAAATCTTTCTTACAATATCGCCATTTTCCTGCAGACCTTTCCTTGAAGCACAAAGTCATAATCATCAAGGCTATCATTCACGCCTTGGCTCCGGCTCCTTTTGCAGGGAGCTCCATCGCCTTCATGCTGGCCAGGCTGACAACATGCTGAGAGTGTTTAATCTCCAGTGGCTCCCTGTCTGTCTGCCCACCTATCATTCCTGCTGCTGCTTCTGAAGATGCTCTGATGGGAAGGGGGTGCCAGAGCTCTCCAGGCTTGTTCCATCGAGACCGGCATCTTCTTGAGTGCCATCAGTCATTGCTATTTGGTGAGAGAGATAACATCCTCTGGATTAAGCTACCCTCACTCTTTCTGCTGTGAGTGGCAACTCTCCACACATCCCTGCTGCTCCCTGGTGTTATCTTGGTGCGCCTCCTCTTGAATGTGTCTTTCATCTAGTGAGTAGTACCCTTCTATCCCTCTTTATTGAGCAGACCTCTGTTCCGATGACCCTCCTCTTGCCTGGACTGACCGTCAGCTCTTCTAATTTGGTGAATCTAAAAGGGGCAAACATGCACAAACTAAAATCTTGGCTGCCAACACCTTTTAATGTCCGCCAAGGGGTGACAGTGAAGCGTCTGCCCCAAGCCACCATGGAATTCTGTGCCTGAACCCCTTCACGTGGACTGTCATTTGCCCTGGTCCCAAAAGATCTAGTCACCACCTAGAGTGATGCCCAAAGCGCTGTTTTCCCTTGTTCCAATTCCAGTGGTACAGAAGCACAAGAGCGCCTTCTGGGGGTGTTTCTACCTTCCCAAAAACTGCTACCATTAGATTTGTCAGAGTTGATGGTGAACATTGATAATATCATTATAAGGTCAATCACGAAGGCATCTCCTGGCCCCTTCCCCAAGCCCCTTCTCATGTATGTTCCACCTCAGTCCCTCCCACCTGTGTTCACGGTACCCACCCAGGTGTATATTGTGCTAGGGACATTTTACAGATACAGCTTTGTAACTGCAAATATTCACCGCATGCAATGTGAAGGGAATGTTATTTTTTGAGTGGGTTCTGTATGTCATGTGTTGAGATGATCAATCAATCAATCAGTACTTGTAGAGCTCGGCTTATCACCCGCGAGGGTATCCAGGTGCTGGGTAGCTGGGCTCAGTCGAAGAGCCAGGTCTTGAGTCTCTTCCTGAAGTCCGTCTGCGAGGGTGAAGTTGGGAGGTGGAGAGGGAGGGCGTGATGACTGTTTCCCTCCTCACTCTTCGTTTCCTCTGCTCACTTCAGCTCTCTGTCAGACACCTACGTTCTTCCATGGCTGCTGCAGTTCACAGTGGTACCAGTATGCAGATTCCTGCTACATGCTGAGCACCAACCCTGCTACGTGGAACCAGGCTGAGGTAAACTTTTATGATGGTGTTCTTATGTTATGCTGTGTTCATTTGGATACCGCACTGATCACCCATGAGGGTATCCAGGCACTTGAGCATGTGTGTAGACATGTAGTACCCGCTGCATTATTCAAGGAGCCAGGTCTTCACCTTCTTGCTAAACTCAAGCAGCGTGCAGGAGACTCTGATGTGCTGTGGGAGGTCATTCCATGTTTTCGGTGCGATGGAAGAGAAAGAACAACCTTAACCAGGCCATTAACACCTGAAGGGGCACTTGCTGTTAATTGTTATGTCATTTACACAGACTTCGCAAACTCTTGTACATAAATCCTCCGAGAATCGCTAATGACATCACACTCTGAATATGCACATCCACAAGCGCCTTTGCCAAGGTTTCTTCACCTGATGGGGTGCTTGTTAATGATTAATATGTTTTCAATTAAACGTCCCATGTCTGCCATGTGTACATGTCCAATTGTGACTTCTTTTCATTCTTTGAAATATTTATATTCACAACTATATTATAGCCTTATAGCCTGCTGTATCGGGCTACACTGGCCACTAATGGCCTGCTCCAGCATTCATGCGGCTCACATCTTTACCCAGGGAGCGGGCCTTTATTGGCTGGTATAGCCTAGCTACTGCAGGCTATAAAGCTATTAGAACATTCCAACCCATAAGGGAAGAATGTTCTATTTAGTAAAACAAAGGCCTCGGGAGCTCGAGGGGGTTGAGATCCCCCTTGGCTCTGTGAGGCCTTTGCTCACCGCTGTTGCTGGGAATGTTCTACAGCTAACAGCAGCGTGGAGGGCCATGGCTGTAGCTTGTGAACATTCATGCAAGAGTTGTGAAAAGAGGCTGAAGCCACCTCTTGTTCTCCTTGACTTGACTGAACTGCTTTTTGTAGTTAAGCTAAGCCAGGGAGACCCAGAAGCTGAGCAGGCTCCCCCCCCCCCTCCTTCTGATGCTGCAGTGACTCTGAGATAAGGAGGAGGGAGGGGGAAGAGTCCGGAGTGCCTGCAGCACAGCCTCTGCCTTTCGCTTCCCCCTGCATTTTGGAGGGGCTGTTTATTAGAACATTGTGATGTTGAGTGCAGCTGGCCTACACCAGTTCAAATCAGCAGCTGCTGCTCCACTGTTTTCAATGAAGCTCCCAACATCCCAGCGCTCTGATGAATCCCTGGGTAATCCCCCATTCTCCTGCCAATGGTAACAGTTAGTCCCACTTACCTATTATTGTAATATTTTCGCACACACTCAAGTGCAGTTGACATGAGGGCACGCATGAAACAATTCCCTTTACTTTTTCCATTTAAATGATGCCATGGAAACTTTCACATACATCAGTGGATAGCATTCAGCTACTCTGTTGTTCTTACAAAATAACAAGGAGACATATCTTTGTGGAAGGTGTATTGCGCATCAGTGCATTATGCTCTCCTTCCTCAGGGAGGGTGCACAGACAGAATATTGAGTATAAAATATCAAATTGCACAAATGTTGTGGCAAAATGTCGTGCGTCAGGAATATTGACAGACAAATTCTTGTGGCCAAGAATATCCATTTTATGTAAGTAATACCAATTTAAAAAATATCAAAGTGTTTAATATCGTTTGCAAAAATATTGGGGCCGATTCCGATCCTATATTTTTTTGCCCCGTACGACTCATATTCGTAATTTTTTCCATACGAATCGTACAATTCACGTCCGACCCGTGAAGTCCGATTCGTACGGGAAAAATACATATGGATCGGCCCGATCCGCACGAATCGTATCTGGAAAAGTTGTACGAGACGGACCCGGACACTCTTCCGTACAAAGCCTAAAAATACAGTCCGACCGTACAAGTACGATCCGGACTGGCTTTCCGATTTACGATTCGTACGGAAAACGTCCCGTACACGTGGAATGACTTGTACATATGCAATGTCGGTGTACGCACCGTACATACGCAATGTTGTTGTACGCACCAATGTTGTATTACGCACCGTACATAGCAATGGCTGTGTACGCACCGTACATAGCAATGTCGGTGTATGCACCGTACATAGCAATGGCGGTGTACGCACCGTACATAGCAATGTCTGTGTACACACCATACATAGCAATGTCGGTGTACGCACCGTACATAGCAATGTCGGTGTACGCACCGTACATACGCAATGGCGGTGTACGCACCGTACATACGCAATGTCTGTGTATGCACCGTACATATGAAATGGCGGTGTACGCACCATACATAGCAATGTCGGTGTTCGCACCGTACATAGCAATGTCCGTGTACGCACCATACATAGCAATGTCCGTACATACACAATGCATGGGGGTGTGTGCCTGTACGGCTCGTACCCCTGTACCGTACTGAACCACGGACACTGTAAAATAGCACAAGGAGGGTCTATTCGACTCGCACAACACCACAAAACACATCTACAGTGCACAAAAAATGGAAATGACTGACCTGGACACATCCAAACAGGCAAACAGAGGGCCAAACTCACAACCACCCCTTATCACACACCCACCAAAAATTCAAACTGAGGCCCACCCACAAATGGACCAATAAAAAGGGCCCACACACACAAACTATGAGCCTTTGCAACAGACTCACTGCAGCTAGAGAGCACACACCAACAACTGCACCCATCCACCTTAACATATACACCTTCACACAACCTCCTTCACACATACCCCCTCTTCACATTCAGACCCACACCGTCACATTCTGACCCACACACCCACAACCATCCACACCCTCACCCCACACCACGCCCACAGACAAGAATACAAAGTTCACAAGGGAGGAGCTGGAGATCCTTGTCAATGAAGTCATCAGAGTCGAGTCACAGCTGTTTGGAACATTGGTCAAACAGACCAGCATAGCAGAAAAATCACGCCTGTGGCAGAGGATTGTCGATAGGGTGAATGCTGTTGCACCCATCAGAAGGACCAGGAATGAATGCCAAGCCAGGTGGTACGATCTGCAGAGGGCGGTAAAGCGCAAAATGAATGATGACTACGCCCAGAGCAACATCACTGGAGGTGGTGCGCCCCGAAGACCAGTACATTTCCATCCCTGGGAGGAGAAGGTGATGGCCCTGCTTCCGCCGGTGGGAGTACACGGACTTCAAGGACTTCCAGAGCCTGGTGAGTACACAAACAACTTTTTTAACATGGGGGTAATGACATCTACACCCCAACTACACCAAATGCACGCAACTACCCCCAAGCCCTCACTGGCCAGAACCACAGTCAAAAATAACGTTAATGCCACTAACATGTGTATGCCTCATTGAGAAAGCAAGGCCATGCTATGTCACATGCTACACGAAGCACCAACCCAAGAATGGATGTCCGGTATGCTGGGAGGGTGTGTGGCACAAAACACATTGTTGAACTCCAAATCAGACACAATTGCCCTCATCCCATATGGGCCAGGTACATACCCATGCACCATGCGCAATGCACAGGGATTGGGAAAGTACTGACAAGATAGCTCACACTCGGCCCGGGTGTAGGCAGCACAAGGCCCTCCTGTGACCAGTGCAAACACAAACACCAAGACAACAAGGTCAGATATCTAGGACAGGAACTCACACTCGCTGTCATGGCAGCATGCTCCATGGGGGGACAGCTACATCACCTGGGAGCCCCAGGGACAAATCACACTACACACACCAGCAGGCCCTGTCACACACACCCCTTACACAAGCAGACACCCCCAGGACAGGCAATGGATTTACCCACTGTCACAATGGACATGTAACACAACAAGACCAATACATAGCCGAAGAAGAATCCAAGCCAAAAATCTACATGTCAAAGACTCAGGAGAACATATCAATCTGTCCCCCGCAACATACCCATCCACAAGTGAACATTGAGGAGAACTACCTGGAGGAACAGTGCCAACTTGAATGTGTATGAAATATGCATGTTGCATGAAACAGCATTAACATTGTCTGTCCCTCACACACTGGGCAATGTGATGAATCTACCCCCAACAATGGGGGTGAAGATTCACAGTCCCTGGCCCTGGAGGAACCTGATCCCACCAGCAGCGACGCCTCTCAAAACTCCGTGGATGACCCCGACCGACCTGGACCCTCTGGTTTCCAAGCCCCTGCAGAACCTGGTCCAGGACCATCTGTGCCAACCACCACCCCCATTCCTGCCACATCCCAGGAGACACCGAGGAGCCCTGCCCGCAGTGAACAACTGAGCCAGTCTGACCAGGAGGGACAAGGTGCGGCGGGCACCCAGGAGGAGGCAGACAACACCGCCACTGCCATCCCTCAGGGGTCCCGTAGACCCGATGTGCCCACAACGGCAGGCCAGGCTCATGTGGGCAGGGGTGGTCGGAGTGGAGGTAGGCGGAGGCGAGAACCTGACCAGCCAGCTGAAGGGACCGGTATGCCACACATACACAACATCATGGATGCATACCGGCATGACACCAGGGAGTTCAGCCAGGTAGTGGGGACCCTCACAGAGATAAAGGGGACCATCACAGAGATGAAGAACCAGCAGGCCGAGCAACACGCCAGTCAACAAGAACACCAAGGACGGATGGAGGCAAGACTGGTTGAGCTCCTGGCGGTGCAAAGGGACATAAGCCATTCACTCCGTCGGATCGCCGACAACATGGGCAACCCTCCCTGTGCCACCAGGCGAAGACCACCACCAGCCACAGGGAGGGAGGAGGAGGAGGATTCGTCTGATGGAGCGTCCCGAGCATCGTCAAGGCCTGCATCTGATGGTCCCCCGAGGAAGATGGGTCGTCCACGGAAAAGACCGTGAGAGGCAGCGGCACATCCACATCTCCCAGGTCACCTGGCCTGGCACCTGGCCTTTATGTGCGACAGCATCACCTCATTGAGTGACATCATCTGCCACATGGACCTGCTGGTCACAGTCTGACCAATGATGCCAAACACTGTGGTCTGGACTCTGATGACTTCAAATGGCAAGGATCCCATCTCCCCCTGTGAACTTTGGATTCTATGTTCCCTGCATAGCACCTTTTTCAGTGCACAAATCACGCCACAGAGCTATAATTAAAAAATGTATACGTGAATTTTTATGTTGCAGTCATTTAGCATGAGTCTACAACATACGTGTGGGGATATGTCAAAGTATGCCTGAGTGTGGAACTAACTCCAGCCATCCATACACTTGGATCTGAGTCTGGTCGAGGACACACATGTGTCTCAATGTATCACCAAATACAGACATGGAGCCCAATACTCACTTGTGATGGCCTCAAGCTGCTGAGGGGGGGCTTGCAATACTGCTCAGACAGACCAATTTAGAAGAGTATCATGAAGGTGTAGAGGTCATGGGTCATGCTGATGTGCCCGGGGAGGGAGTCCCAGGTCTGTTTGGCGAGGTGGGAGAACTATCTCCTGCATGCAGTTTTTATGTGGATGTGATAAATGGTGGCCAGAGCAAGGTGGGCTGCAAGGAGTTGGGGTGTTGGATGACAGACGTCCAAGGTTTGTTTTGGGTCTGGGGTTGTGGATTGCCTCCTGAGTGTGGTTGAGGAGTCTGAAGGTGATCCTGCAGCAGACAGTGAGCCATTGTAGCTATCTCAGGTGGACGGGGATGTGGCTGGGGTGGGGTATGTTGAAGAAGAGGTGTGCGGATGCACCCTGGATGTGGACAAGTTCTCCTGCAGTTTTGCTGTTGTTCTACGTTGAGGCCGGTGCTGTAGTTGAGCCGGCTGGTGTCGTGGACCTGGGGGACGGTCTGTCTTGCCTTGGAGTGGGTCTATCTGTGGATCATTTGCAGCATGCGGTGGGTGTTGCAGCATGAGGTACAGATGGTGGTGAGTTGCATGGTAATTGTGAGCGATGGGTCCATGATGAACACCAGCTTGCCTGCGTGGCCACTGGGTGCTGGTGTGGTGCCCAGACCAGTGGGACACAAGGAGTTGACCCAGCCATAAGGGGACAATCCTCAGATGATGACCTCAGTCCTGTCCAAGTCCAGCCTCAGGTGGCTGATGTTCAGCCATTCGTCAACGGATCTCATGCCTTCTTGAGGTTTGGATCTGGCAATGGCTGGCTCTTTGGTGAGTTTGAGGAGCAGTTGGGTGTCAATGGCATACGAGATGATGATGAGGTCGTGTGCGCATGTGATGGTGGAGAGTGGGGTCCTGGAGACATTGAAGATCGTCACGGTGAGAGAAGAGCCCTGGGGCATGTGCCACATGACCCCAGCGTACTACATGCTGCAGGGTGGAGGCAGACTCCCTGGGACTTGCTGGTGAGCTACTTTATGATTTAATCCTGGGCCCTCCTCTGGATACCGGTGTTGAAGATGTGTGAGCTGACAGTGTGTTAGCACATGGTGTACAATGCCGTTGAGAGGTCAAGGGGGGTGGGCTCACCATTGTTGAGCAGGGCAAAGTTGTCGTTGGTGGTGGCAATGATGACGGTTGCAGTGGTGTGATTACTGTGGAAGATGGTCTGGTGCCGGTTGCCTGGAGCTGGTTGCGTGGAGGAAATTTGTCAGTTGCTTGTTGAGTGTCTTCCGGATGACATTTGCTGGGTAGGGAAGCAGGGTGATGTACCAGGAGATCCTGCGGTACTGCCGTCCGTTGTTTAGGAAGGGCCTGGGTCTCTGCATGCCTCCATCACCCATGGAATGTGGCAAACTCAAAGGAGACATTCATGACGCGCTGGACGTGGGCTTCAAGGATGGGGAATGATGTGGTTGAGATGTTGTGTGGGAAGGGGCCTGATGGAGAGCCAGAGTGGATGGTGCACATGAGCCAGGTGGTGTACTTGCTGCTGACGGGAGTCCAGAACCTGAGGGGGGTTTGTCCTCCGGATAATAGTGCTGTTTGCCTCTGTGTGACAAGGCTGTCGTGTATGTCCATGAGCTTGCAGTGGTACAAAGTTGCAAGGGGTGTGATCTGCCTTGCAAGGGAGGGGTATCTTGGATGGAGATCTGCTGTAATTTCACTCACAATGCTGATAAGCTCCTTAATGTCGTGTGTTTTGGTGTCTCGGCACTATCTGAAGGATCTCCACTTGTCCTTGCTGATGATATGGTGATGTCTGTGTGTGGTCTTTTCCAGGCCTGTAAGGTAAATGATGGCTCTTTGTGTTGCAAGGTTTGCACAAGAGTCCGGCTAGGTCTGTAGGAGTCCAGTAGGTCTGCCTTGTCCCAGGTGCCTTAACTGTTGTTGTGCTTCACTGGAAAGTCCGTCAATGTGGCAAGATTGTTGGATCAGTTGCTGATCCAGTGCGTGAGGTTTCAGGGTGTGGCGGTGGTGTTGTTTTGAGTGTATATGTATTGAGAGGGTAACTGTTCCTAAAGATGGTCGTGTGTGCTCTCAAGATGTAGACAGGTCGGGTAGAGTGTGGGGAATTTCTCCTTTTGAATATAGTGCCCTCACACACCCTTTCGAATGTCTTGCTTCATCATGGGGCGTTGCCCCTCGTGGGGGTGGCGCTGCAGTCCCCCATGGGCCCCCAAGAGGGCTCTTTGTCGGAGATCTTTTGTTTGGAGACGCCGCAGTTGTGCATGGGGGTGTGTGGGCCTATCTAAAGGGTGGTGGATGGTGCGTTTAAAAATTACTGGATAAAGTACAAGACCTTTATTCACAACTCTACCTAGTAAAAGTTTAAAATGGTGATCCTGGAGCTCCTCTTGGAAAAGAAATAAAGAGGGCAGATGTGAAAATAACTGCTGCTCTCAGGATGGTGCGTGTAAGTCCACAGCACCTTATTTGAAACCTGTTCTCGATCATTCACTATTGTTTCACCCACTTTATAGTTTGGTCCTGACGAAGCCCATCGGGATCCCTTAAGGACCCACCTTGAAGCGCGAAACATGTTGACCATTTATTATTAGGACTTACACGCACCATCCTGAGAGCAGCAGTTATTTTCACATCTGCCCTCTTTATTTCTTTTCCAAGAGGAGCTCCAGGATCACCATTTTAAACTTTTACTAGGTAGAGTTGTGAATAAAGGTCTTGTACTTTATCCAGTAATTTTTAAACGCACCATCCACCACCCTTTAGATAGGCCCACACACCCCCATGCACAACTGCGGCGTCTCCAAACAAAAGATCTCCGACAAAGAGCCCTCTTGCGGGGCCCGTGGGGGACTGCAGCGCCACCCCCACGAGGAGCAACGCCCCATGATGAAGCAAGACACTCGAAAGGGTGTGTGAGGGCACTATATTCAAAAGGAGAAATTCCCCACACTCTACCCGACCTGTCTACATCTTGAGAGCACACACGACCATCTTTAGGAACAGTTACCCTCTCAATACATATACGTGATTCTGAGGGAGCACGGGTACTGGACCTATTTCCAATTACGCTCCCGGTCCCCCCCTCTTCTTGTAATATAGTTGTTTTGAGTGTCCCACACAGCTTGTCTGTGGTGACTTACATCAAGCATCTTTGGGGTATCGTTAGCGGGGTGTGGGGCAGTGTGTTGCTTGTCGGAGACGTGGATTAAAATGTTGATGGACCAATGATGGATGGTGGTGTTGTTCTCCTCCAGCCAGAAGTTACTGGCCCCCAGCCACATGTAGATTGTGGAGGTGAGGGCGTGCGTGCAGATGTACGTGTTGATGGCTTAGCGGAATTGTGGATGTAGGCCTGGAGATCTGTAGATGAGTGTTACTCAGAGGGTTGCCAGGGCGTTGCTGCAAATCCGGATTTGTGACTCTGAGGGTGTACTTGTGAATAAATTGCAATTCATCCTCCGGGATTGTTGGTGCCGTCCCTGCGGGTGATCTTGTATCCGTCTGAGATGGCAATGAAGAACTCGTGTGCCGAGGATGCTTATGTCCAGGTTACTGTCATGAAGGTGATGTGTGGGGCTGTTGTGTTGAGGAAGTAACAGAGTCCAATGGCGTGCTGGTGGACGGAGCGGGTGTGGAGTAGGAGGCACATGAGCTGGTTGTTCTGACAGGGTCTGTTAGGCTGGGCAGCGCTGTGTAGGCGGTTGGAGTTGCACACTCAGCATGCGAAGGTGTCGTGTGTGCGCTAAGGGGTTGCCTGATAGCAGGCGGATGATTGTCTGGAGGACATTGCTTGGAGGTTGGCTGCAGCATGAGCCTGTTGTATGACGTGGGTCATGCAAAGACCAGAGGCTCATGCACTGTGCACGTTGCAGGCGCAGACGGTCCTGCCTTTGGCACGGCGTTGGCGCAACAGTGGCAACGAAAAGCTGCTGGCTGCATTTAGAATGGGTGGAGGGGGAAGGGCTGAGCATTTTGGAGGCGTGTGGGTTGCAGAATCTGGGCACTCGGTGGGGCGGTGCCGCAGGTGAGGCAGCAGCAGGTATAAGGGGTGAGAAATTAGTCAAAAAGTAGCACACAAAGACAAGGAGGTCAGAAAGGCACAGTGCAACAGGTGTATGTAAAGGAAGGAGTGTCAGGTTTCTCATGGGTCACTGCAAGAAAATGTATGAACAATCACCAAAAATGACGGCCACAGGGTCAGGCAACAAAATGCGGAGCTGCGCACAGGAGACACACCATCAGCATGCGTTCACGTCCCGTTGTGGGGAGCAAACTGCACCAATACATACACAACCAGGGACTTCATGCACAATAGATATTATTAGTAGGCCTGGGCAAAAATTTCGTTCCGTTCGCGGAAATTGCGATAATTTGACATTTTTGCGTTCCGCGGAGAGCGCGAAAATGTCAAAAATTCCGGTTTCCGCAGCTTGGCGATAATTTGTTTCTTGCTCGCGCTGTAAAATGATACATTCTCGCGCGCGCGCGATCGCCTTACCTGAATCCCTGCGTTCGCCGACAAGTTTTCTTGATCCGGTCGCGTTCTCCATGAGATGTTGTATTGTTTTTAGCCATTTGCGCTGTCTCGCGACAGTTCGCGCCCGCAGTGACGTCATGCGTCGCGCGATCACGTCTTTCTTCTCGCGATCATGCACCGCGAGAACAACTCAAAACAAGATGGCCGCGCCCGCAAGCAGCCACATGGGTAAGTTGGCGACCCGCAACCATGCAGAAAATCGCGCGAACATGCCGGAAAAAAACTTCCGCATCTTCGCGATATTTCTGCTTGTTTGCGATAATTTTAAACATTCTCGCGATAATTTGCGAAGGTTAATTCCGCAAATTCCGCCCACCCCTAATTATTAGCCATGAAGAACTGCATGCATGTTGCCGAAGTACACATACACATATGCTCAATATTTGACAAGTATGCCATAGATGACGCATGCAAACTGGCAAGAGAGCTGCAGTGACAGAGATGAGGCATTTGGGTTGTGCTGAACACCTTTATTCCACATACACACACAAAGGGAAATGCATCCATGTGAACACACTCACAGGTCAGTTGACAGAACATGTGGGACATACGTTGGACCCCCCCTTCACGACACGGATGATGTCAATCCCAATGAACTGGCACACAAGTAAAGGGGATGAGCCAAACATATCCTGCTGCACACGGAGAGGCTGCAATTCCCCATAGAGCCTATTGTTGTGATGTCTGTTAGACAGACCGGGAGGGTCGGCCGAGGACAAGGGGAGAGGTCTCCGGGGAGGGCTGTCTCCAGCGATCGTACAGATGAGTAACTTCCCCCCCACAGATATACACCACACAAGGATAGGATTTAACGTTCTTTATAAGCTATTTCTTAAGGTACGATGGAATGGTACAAGGAGGTCTGGACTCAGGGGTCCCCTCGATTCTAGTCTCTTGGTTTGGGAAAGGGGGTAGCGGGACAGTCTGGTTACCAATCTGGTAGCTGTGATGGTATGATGGATAGCTCACAATCCTCGAGCTCGATGTTCTAGCTTTGGACGGGCCGCGGCAGCGCCAGCAGGTCCCGATGAAGGTGGTCGTTACACGGTCCGCGGCAGCGCCAGCAGGTCCCGATGAAGGTGGTCGTTACAACGGTCCGCGGCAGCGCCAGCAGGTCCCGACGAAGGTGGTCGTTACACGGTCCGCGGCAGCGCCAGCAGGTCCCGATGAAGGTGGTCGTTACAACGGCCCGCGGCAGCGCCAGCAGGTCCCGACGAGGATGGAGGATGCAGAAGGCCGCGGCAGAGCCAGCAGGCAGGACGATAGTTCACAAGGCAGGGCTACGGCAGCGCCGGTAGTCCGTCAAGGCTGAGTTCTTCTCGGTGTCTCTCGACTCCAGGATACAACTGCCTTCCTGCTCTGGAGCTGCCCTAGTTATAGGTCTGGCGCCCTTTGATGTCCGGACCCTCGCACTTGGAGGTCGGAAGGTCCGGGATGAGGGAGTCCAGACACCCAGCAGGGGGGTGGAGCCAGCGCCCGGGGGAGCTGGAGGGCGATCGGCACCTGGCGGGGGAGAGCCATCGACACTTCTTTCTCCCATTGACCTGCCAAGTGGTCCGTTCACCTCCTGGGTGGATGGTGGTGCCGGGATGTCGGGGCCTGGCCAGGCCCAGGGTTAGGGTCGGGCTGAGGCCACGCGGCCTCGTGGTGCAGTGTCCAAGATGGCGGCTGGTCCGGCCGGGGGAGCCGGTAGTGGTTCGGCCCCATGATACATGGATGTCCGGGGGCAGGAGTTCCGTCGGGAGACGGGGTGCGGGTTGTTCTTGTGGGTAACACCTGGAGGGCCGGGGCTTGGGCCCTGTCATGCGGGGAGGGAGCAAGCCCTTCATATGGCCTGTCCAACATGCGTCCCCCCCAGCTGAAGGCGGGGAGAGTCACCCATCCTCTTGGGGACTCTCCTCGTCGAGGCGGAAAAAGCGTGACAGGCCATCTGCGTTGGCGTGGTCTTGGCCCGGTCGATGTTCCACAGTGAAGTCCATCCCCTGCAGGGAGATGGACCAGCGCAATAGTTTGGGGTTTTCCCCCCGCATCTGCATTAGCCACTGCAGGGGTCGATGATCGGTTTGCACCCGGAAGTGGGTACCGAAGAGATAGGGCCGGAGCTTTTTGAGGGCCCACACCACTGCGAAGGCCTCCCTCTCGATTGTACTCCAGCGCTGTTCTCGGGCCAGGAGGCGTCTGCTGATGAAGGCCACCGGCTGGTCAAGACCCTCGGGGTTCAGCTGGGAGAGAACCGCCCCGATGCCGTGGTCGGAGGCGTCCGTTTGCACAATGAATTCCCGACTGTAATCGGGGGCCTGGAGCACAGGGGCAGTGCACAGGGCGGCTTTCAGCTTCTCGAAGGCCGCTTGACAGTCGGGGGTCCAGTTAATCTTCTTCGGGTGGTTTTTGGACGTGAGACCCGTGAGGGGCCCCACAATGCTGCCATAGCCCCTCACGAACCGCCGGTAGTAGCCGGTGAGCCCCAAGAAGGCTCGGACCTCGGTCTGCGTGACTGGGGGCTGCCAGGACTGGATGGCAGCGATTTTGAGTTGCAGAGGGACCACCAGACCGCTTCCCACCTGGTGTCCGAGGTAGGTCACGGATCCCTGACCAATTTGGCACTTTCCGGCCTTGATTGTGAGGCCGGCCCGCTGGAGGGCCTGCAGGACCTCTCGGAGGTGGTGGAGGTGGTCGGACCAGTGGCGGCTGTACACAGCGATATCGTCCAGGTAGGCGGCGCTGAACTCCTCGAGCCCCGCCAAGACCTGGTTCACTAGTCGCTGAAAAGTAGCTGGGGCATTCTTCATGCCGAAGGGCATGACCTTGAAGTGGTAGTGGCCATCGGGGGTAGAAAAGGCGGACCGTTCTTGGGCCCGGGGTGTGAGACCGATCTGCCAGTAGCCCGCTGTCAGGTCGAAGATGCTGAGGTAGTGGGCAGCCCCCATGCGGTCGATCAATTCATCCGCTCGGGGGATGGGATGAGCGTCGGTCCTGGTGACAGCATTCAAGCCCCGATAGTCGACGCAGAATCGGAGTTCAGGAGTGGTGCCGGGGGCAGCAGCTTTGGGGACCAGCACGACCGGGCTGGCCCAGGGGCTGTCCGAGGGCTCGATGACCCCGAGCGTGAGCATCTTGGATACTTCCTCTTGGATGCAGGCCCGCACCCGATCTGGTACGCGGTATGCCCGGTGTCTGATAGGGGGACTGTCCCCAGTGTCCACGTCGTGCAAGCACCAGGGGGTGACCCCTGGGGTGAGGGAAAACAAAGTAGCAAACTGCAGCAGGAGGTCCCGGCAGCCTTGGCGCTGCTCTGGGGTGAGGGCCTCGGAGAGCCGGACCCCGTCCACGGAACCATCTTTCTCCTGAGTCTTCAGGAGATCAGGGAGAGGCTCGGAGTCTTCTTCCGCCCCACTGTCTGTAGCCATCAGGAGGCTGAGTTCCGAGCGCACAAATTGGGGTTTGAGTCTGTTGGTGTGGAGGACCCGGAGGGGGTTCCGGGGAGACTCCATATCGATGAGATAGGTGACTGGGCTCTTGCGTTCGACCACTTTGAAGGGCCCCGTCCACTTGTCCTGCAAGGCACATGGTTCGGTGGGGGACATCACCCACACTTGTTGACCAGGTTCGAATTCGACGGAGGAGGCATTTTGATCGTACCATTTTTTCATGTCCTCCTGACTGGCCTCAAGATTCGCTTTTGCCATTTCCCTGAATCGCCGGGTCTGATTGCGTAGTGTCAGGAGGTACTTGAAGACGTCTGGAGGGCTCTTTAGGGGAGCCATCTCCCAACCTTCTTTGACTAGGCTGAGGGGCCCTCGCACAGGGTGCCCGTACAAGAGTTCGAAAGGGCTAAAACCGAGGGACTTCTGGGGAACTTCTCGATAGGCGAAGAGGAGGCACGGAAGTAGTACATCCCACTGGCGACGGAGGGGCTCTTCCAATCCCCCAATCATTCCCTTGAGCGTGCGGTTGAATCGCTCAACTAGTCCGTTTCCTTGAGGATGATAGGGGGTCGTGAATCGGTAGGTGACCCCGCACTGTTGCCAGAGGGACTTCATATATTTCGAAATAAAGTTTGTGCCTCGGTCGCTGACGACTTCTCGGGGGAAGCCCACCCGGGAGAAGATCCCCATTAAGGCCCGGCCGACCACCGGAGCTGTTACAGTTCGCAGGGGCACAGCCTCGGGGTAGCGGGTGGCGTGGTCCACCAGTACCAGGATGAACCGATGTCCTTGTGCTGTGCGGGGGTCCAGGGGCCCCACAATGTCTATTCCCACCCTCTCGAACGGGGTGGTGACAACTGGGAAGGGTTGCAGAGGTGCTTTGAGTTTGCGGCCGCTCTTCCCGCTGGCCTGGCAAGTGGGGCAGGACCGGCAGTGGTTGAGGACGTCATTTCGCATCCTCGGCCAGAAAAAGTGGGTCACCAGGCGACTGTAGGTTTTGTCCTGGCCCAGGTGTCCAGCCAGAGGGACATCGTGGGCCAAATTTAACAGGAAGTCTCTGAAACGGAGGGGCAACACCAGCACTCGACTGGCCCCTAACTCCGCGATTCTCTGTTCACTGTATAACAGGTCGTTATCCCAATAGACCCAATGGGCTCCGGTGGTGTCCCCTGCGCTCTGGGCGATGGCTTGCTGGCGGAGTCCCTCGAGGGAGGGACAGGTCTTCTGCTCTTGGCGGAACTGTTCCTGGGTGGGCCCCCCTTCTTGACGCCACTGAGCCAGGTCGGGAAGGTCCTGGGGCTGGGCGACCCCTTCGGGGGTTTGCTCTGGGGGGTCGGTATAGTCGGTGTCCTCTACTGGAGCGATCGGGGGAGGAGGTGCAGGCCATTCTGGTTCTTCTGGTCGGGGGATGGCACGGGCGGCCATGGACCGGGTGGTTACGCACGCCCAGTCCGGGAGGCCCAGCATCCCCAGGTGCTCTCTTCTTTCGACGGCGGCCCACGGGGAACTCTCAAGATCATTCCCCAGGAGACAGTCCACGGGGGCATCATCCCGGACCGTCACCTTCAACATGCCGGAGACCCCTCCCCATTCGAAGGGGACGCAGGCCATCCGACATAGACTCTCTGAATTGTCGGCTGAGCGGACGGGGCAGAGAATGTTCGGCAGGATCTGCTCTGGTTTTACCAGGTGACAGCGGACGGCCGTCACACTGGCCCCTGTGTCACGTAGGGCTTCGGCCCGGCGCCCATTAATGTTCACCCACTGGCTATATTTTCTGGTGTTGGCGGGTAGGGGGGCCCGCGGGACCATGTCTTTTCCCCCTAGGCACGCTAGAACCATGGCGGCCGGTTCCCACTCTTGTTGTGCCTGCTCGTATTCTTCTTGTTCTTCGGAGATTTGTTCTCCCCCCAGGGCGGCGGCAGCTACCTGGCGGGGTTTTGGAGTTTGGTTCTGTGGACAGTTCGGGTCATTGGCGTAGTGGCCGACTCGCTGGCATCGGTGACACGTGACGTTGGCTCGGAACCCCGGGCGCATCGGGGGGTTCCCCCGGCTGGCCGGGGGCGGGGTGCTGGCAGCGGGAGCGGCCGGAACGGTGTCTCTCCCTCGCCCCTGGCCTCCTCCTCCTCCTCGGGGACGGTGCTGACCTTGGTTGTTCCGGTTCTGCTCGTGTGGCCCTCTCCGGCCCACTCGGGTGCTTTCCCACCGGTCAGCTTCGGCGGCGAGTTGCCGTGGGTCAGTCAATTTACTGTCGAGGAGGTGCTGCATGAGCTCGACGAAGCAGTTGTTAGAGAGGTGCTCCCACACCATGAGATTAATAAGTTGCTCGTAGGTCGTTACGTGGCTTCCCTTGATCCAACCCTCGAAGGCTCGGCTGAAATAGTTGACATATTCCACCCAAGTTGTACCCGGGATCCGGGTGCAGTCCCGAAACCTCTGGCGGTACATTTCGGGTGTGAGCCCATATCGGGTGAGGAGGGCAGCCTTCATGTGGTCATAGGATGACATCTGATGGTCTGGGAGCTGTAGCAGGGCATCGCGGCCTTCGTTGACGAACCTCCCCCATAGGCCGGCTCCCCAGTCACTTCGATCGATCCGGTGGGAGGTCATGGCGATCTCGTAGGCCTTGAACCACTGTTGTATGTCGTCCTCTCGGACATACTCTCGGACGACATCCTTGGGGATGTGGACTTTCTTTTCTGTCGCTCCCGGGGTGCGCGGTCGCTCGGGCACCTCCGGTTCTTTGTTCTGCTTCCGTAGTTCTATTTCTGCCAGTTTGCGCTCGTGTTCGTATGCTAATCTTTTTTCTTCGAGCTCTGTCTGCCTCTGTTTTTCTTCCCGTTCTTCTCGGAGCCGCAGATGTTCTAGGTTCAGTTTTTGCTCGGCTAATTTTAGTTCACCGTCCATTTTGAGCCGTGCCATTTCTAACTCATGTAGTCTGTTTTTTTCTCTTTCTTGGATCTCTTCCTGCGAGAGGCCCGTTCCTCGCTCCTCGGGAGCCGTGGCGTTCCTCTCTGATGCTGCACCGTTTCGGTCTGGGGATCTGGCGACCCCGGTTTCTGCCCACGACTCAATGGCGTGCTTAAAATCGTCTTTGGTACTCAGGCCGGTGGTAGCAATGCCTAGTTCCATGCAGAATTGTTTCAATTCACGATGGCTGTACTCTTCCAATTTATCCATCTGGAATTTCTCGGTGGATCCGCTCTCTTTGGTTGACATTGTGGTTTTGTCGTGGGGTGAGCTACTCTCTGTACGATTACGCGTTGATTCGGATCGCGCCGCTGGCCACCAATGTTAGACGGACCGGGAGGGTCGGCCGAGGACAAGGGGAGAGGTCTCCGGGGAGGGCCGTCTCCAGCGATCGTACAGATGAGTAACTTCCCCCCCACAGATATACACCACACAAGGATAGGATTTAACGTTCTTTATAAGCGATTTCTTAAGGTACGATGGAATGGTACAAGGAGGTCTGGACTCAGGGGTCCCCTCGATTCTAGTCTCTTGGTTTGGGAAAGGGGGTAGCGGGACAGTCTGGTTACCAATCTGGTAGCTGAGATGGTATGATGGATAGCTCACAATCCTTGAGCTCGATGTTCTAGCTTTGGACGGGCCGCGGCAGCGCCAGCAGGTCCCGGTGAAGGTGGTCGTTACACGGTCCGCGGCAGCGCCAGCAGGTCCCGATGAAGGTGGTCGTTACACGGTTCGCGGCAGCGCCAGCAGGTCCCGATGAAGGTGGTCGTTACAACGGTCCGCGGCAGCGCCAGCAGGTCCCGACGAAGGTGGTCGTTACACAGTCCGCGGCAGCGCCAGCAGGTCCCGATGAAGGTGGTCGTTACAACGGTCCGCGGCAGCGCCAGCAGGTCCCGACGAGGATGGAGGATGCAGAAGGCCGCGGCAGCGCCAGCAGGCAGGACGATAGTTCACAAGGCAGGGCTACGGCAGCGCCGGTAGTCCGTCAAGGCTGAGTTCTTCTCGGTGTCTCTCGACTCCAGGATACAACTGCCTTCCTGCTCTGGAGCTGCCCTAGTTATAGGTCTGGCGCCCTTTGATGTCCGGACCCTCGCACTTGGAGGTCGGAAGGTCCGGGATGAGGGAGTCCAGACACCCAGCAGGGGGGTGGAGCCAGCGCCCGGGGGAGCTGGAGGGCGATCGGCACCTGGCGGGGGAGAGCCATCGACACTTCTTTCTCCCATTGACCTGCCAAGTGGTCCGTTCACCTCCTGGGTGGATGGTGGTGCCGGGATGTCGGGGCCTGGCCAGGCCCAGGGTTAGGGTCGAGCTGAGGCCACGCGGCCTCGTGGTGCAGTGTCCAAGATGGCGGCTGGTCCGGCCGGGGGAGCCGGTAGTGGTTCGGCCCCATGATACATGGATGTCCGGGGGCAGGAGTTCCGTCGGGAGACGGGGTGCGGGTTGTTTCTGTGGGTAACACCTGGAGGGCCGGGGCTTGGGCCCTGTCATGCGGGGAGGGAGCAAGCCCTTCATGTGGCCTGTCCAACAATGTCCCACACTATGTCCACCCGTAGCATCCGCAATGCTTCAGAGGCAAGGTTTACACACATTGATGCCTTCATCAGACCCCACACTCCACTACAGATGACTGTCAAGAAGGGTGACTATCATGTCATGGGAGTGATGCTACATGTTATATGTTCCATGGTGAGAAGACATGTATGCATGTTACCACAACATGCACAGAAGCAGGCCCACACATTCCCAACCCGTACCCAGGGACATCTTAAGGATTGTGGGGGCCCTGGGCCAAACATATTTTGGGGGCCCCTGTTCAGAACAGATTTGGATTTATGATCCAATTTGAGCCTCTGTTTCCCACGCAGTTTCTGCTTCCCCAGCTGCGTTAGCGATCCAGTTTGCATCATAGGCATTAGCCTATATATTCCAGATGTAAATGGATGCGCGCAGGTGACAGCGGTAGGATTCAGTGTTTCCTGCCCTGCTACTAGGTTTTTAATACTTTTGAAATTGTATATGTACGGCTGAATTACTCTGTGCTTTTTAACAATATGCTCCTACCTACGAGAACTTGCACTTTACTTGATTCTGCTTGCCTACACCTCCTTAGCTGCTCCCATTTGCATCTCGCTTTTCCTCCAGTCCTGGTCCGCTGCGGCTGATACACCGATTGTGTGGAGGGCTGGGGCTACTATCGGACTCCTCACTTCCGCCCACGCAGTTTCCGCTTCCCCAGCTGCGTTAGCGATCCAGTTTGCATCATAGGCATTAGTCTATATATTCCTAATGCAAACGGATGCGCACAGCGGACGTGTGCAGCTCCCCTCCGATGAGTTTCTTCCACTATATTACAATAGGGAAAAACTGCTTAGCCCTAGGCGGCTACCATTAGGTCAGTGTACAGCGGCTGATCTGAGTTTGGAGGTAGACTTTCGATGCAATAAGTGCAACTGGTCTCTCCTCCAGCCCAGGAAACTCGCACCCAAGATCCTCCCAAGCAACAACAAGCGTAAAAACTATAAGAAAACAGAGGACTGAAAGGCCACCCTTTTAAATTGATGCTCTATACAAAAGCATGAACCACACATTTATGGCCTACTTGTAGACGAACAGCCTGATCTCTTATTTCTCACTGAGACCTAGCTGTCTGAAGCCTCCAACCCTACTATGACCTAGGCCATCCCTACGGGTTATAAAATCCTTAGGAGGGACCGACCGAGTGGGAAGGGGGGCGGTGTCTCCATAATTTACAATCAAAAACTAGACTGCTCTCTCATCCCGATGTAAAACATCGAGGGTGCAGAGTCCTTAGGCTTCTGCTGTACCATATCCCCCACCACCTCCCTGGCCTTAAAATAAAACAACTGCCTTATTCAGGGAGATTTCACTATACATATGGACAATGGAAAAGACCCTCAAACAATTTCCTTGTTGGAGACGCTGCAGGCCTGCAACATGTTTACATCTATTTCTTCGGCCATCCATGAGAAGGGCCATACCCTAGGCCAAATCTTTCACAACTTTGACATATCAGTAACCCTACCTCTTCCCATTACCTGGTCTGACCACCTCCTATTAAAATTTGTCATGCCCAACTCTGCCGCAGCCCCTCGGGCTAACGCAGGGCAGAGGGTCTCTAATTATAGGACGCTCCATAAAATATCCATCCTGATGTTAGCAGACGCCCTCGGTCGTTCCTCACCGGAGATGTCTGGCTGTCCCAACTCGGACGCCCTCTCAATAGATACATGGCTCTGAACCAACATTGATGGAGCGGTACCGTTTGTTTCCTGCTCTTCAAAGAGGTCGGCCCCACCAGCTCCATGGTTTAACGATTCCCTCAGATCTAGCAAAAGAAATTGTAGAAAAATGGAATGGAAATGGCCTAAATCCTATCCACCTGAGGACAGGAAGGTGTATAAAGACACCGTAAAAGCTCATTACATTCTCGTGAAGGCAGCCAAGAAAAATGTCTTTCAAACCAAGATAGAAAATGCCCAAAATAAGAGTAAGGAACTCTTTAGCATAGTTAAATTCTTTACCACCCCGAAAGCCGGCACAAAGGAAGGGCCATGCACGGAAGAATGGTCTAAGCTACTAGGTCAATTCTTCCACATAAAGATATCTGTTATCCAACAAGCCCTCACTAACATCTCAGAGGAAGAACTGACCTTCTACCGTAATTCTAATAGCAAATTTCACCTCTTGGATCCTCCATCTTTACTAGCTTTCCCTGAGTTTCAGCTTGACGAGTCATGCTTTCTCCAAAGCATTAAGTCTGGCTCTCCTACCGACTCATATCCAGCAAATATCCTGGGTCTATTAGCTCCCACCATAAACCCCATGGTAAACCAGCTCTTTAATGCTTTCCTCTCCTCAGGCAACACGCCAAAATTATGGAAGAATGCTAAGATTTTTCCACTGATAAAAAAGGCTAACGCCAAACAGACGGACCCTGCCAACTACAGGGCAATCTCCCTTCTTCCGGCCCTCTCCAAAGTATTAGAGAAGCATGTAAACAAGGCCCTTCAAAAACACATTGAAGATGGGAAGCTCCTTCATGAGTCCCAGTCTGGTTTTAGGGCTAACTACAGTACGGAGTCCGCTCTGCTGGAAGTGACTGAATTTCTCAAGGGTAAGCTGGACCAGGGAGGAAAGGCTGTTCTGATACTGCTCGATCTGTTGGCGGCCTTCGATATGGTCCCACATGAGAGGCTCCTGGAGAGACTTGCTAACATCGGCCTAGGAGCACCTCCTTAACAAGGATGTCATCCTTCTTGACGAAAAGATCTCAGGGCATCTGGCTCCCCCTTTCTCATCCTCGATTCCTGCCATGAATGTAGGTGTTCCTCAGGGCTCCATTCTCAGTCCTACCCTTTTTCATATATATCTATCCCCCCTTGCATTTCTGGTAGAGGAAGAGGGCGCCAAAGTTGTTTCATATGCTGATGACACTCAGCTGATTTTTACGCGTGACAAAGGAACCGACTTTGACGGAGCAATGATTAGGTCTTGCCTCACAAAGGTTTTTAACTGGCTTAAGATTAATCAGCTGAAGTGCAATCCTGACAAAACTGAAGTTGTTTTCTTTCGTAATCCAGAAACGCCTAACTGGAGCTCTTGGTGGCCAAAAGATCTGCCGCCCCCGCCCGCGGAAAAGGAGAAAGTCAAAAACTTAGGAATTGTCGTAGACAAGACACTCTCCATGCACTTTCAAATCCAAAATCTAACTGGCGCTTGCTTTGGCATACTCTTGATGCTAAAAACATTCCTGCCACTGTTACCGCTTGAGAGCAGAAAGATCGTGGTGCAGGCTCTGGTGACATCAAAGCTTGACTATGTCAACAGCTTGTACCTCGGTATTACCAAATCCCTTATCCAGCACCTACAAGTGGTACAAAACGCGGTGGCCAGAGCCATCCTGAGACCCAACCCAGATCTAGTATGACCCCTATTCTTAAGTCTCTACACTGGCTCAGCATAAAAGAACGGATTGACTTCAAAGCGATGACCATCTTCTTTAAAGCTTTCCATGGCTTAGGAGCTGGCTACCTAAATAAGCGTGTTAATAGCTACACAACATCTAGACCCCGAAGATCTTCCAATGCCAACCTGGCCGTCATGCCTAAAATATGCTGTGCCGCACTGGAGGCATATCCCTCGGCTTTATAGGCGCAAAATTGTGGAATAGCCTTTCTGAGTCCCTGAGACTAACCACAGACCCACTCTCTTTCAGGAAGAACTTAAAATACTGGCTTTTTAATAACTGATGGGTCTTTTTCGCACGTTTTCCTCCCGCTGTCACAAGCCAGGACACTCTAGTCTGGGTAGCTGCGCGCTTTATTAAATACACTATTTCATTTCATTAGGTACCTGACAGTGCAAAGGAACACTCGTCCAAATTCTACAGGCCTTATTTATGAGGCCTTGCTTCACTTTTATGCCGCTGGTGCGTCACTTTTTGTGACGTACCGGCAGTGTAAAAAATGTGCCATGTTGCACCCTATTTACAAAGTGACGCATCTAGGCAGATGCGTTACTTTGTAAACTCCTGCATCACATTATACCTGCGCCAGGCATAATGTATGCAGAGTGGGTGTTGTCCCGCAAAAAGCCTTGTAGAAGTGGCGCATTGAAATCTATGAGAACTCAGTGCACCACTTCTAGGACGCCATTGCGTCAATATCTAACAACTGCCTCACAGCAGGCTTAAGACTGATGCAGGCCCTTTCACATGGGGCTTGCCCCATGTGAAAAGACACATTGCTGGAGTTGTATCTATTTTCAGACACACCCCAGCAATGCATCAGTTCTGCGCCTACAGATACATCAGAAATACTGACGTATCTGTAACTCCTTGCGACATGATGCGTCATACAGTAAATATGACACATCCATCATGTCGCAAGCAGGGCGCACTAAGAAGTGACGCATCCCTGTTTTCACACAGCGATGCATCACTTCTCATAAATAAGGCCCTAAATGTGTTTCCATCTAATATTCAGGGATAGTTATGCGGGTTTTCAATATCGTAACACAGCAGCAGCTCACCAGTATTACTGCAAATAATCTCTGTGACGCCCTCCCATTTCTTATATGTTAGGCCTTGTTTTGATATAAAAGAAACGTTTTTTATGTATATTGCATGAAACATAAACACAACATTTCTCTGCAAACTGGCTGTACTAGACTCTCACACATCAGGTACATAAAAAATAAATTAAAGGAAAACCGTATTTAAAACAAACTGTTTAAGAAATATTCAAGGTCATTAGGGCAAAACTCTGGAGAATGGAGCTGACTCTGAGGGGGCCCCCTGATAGGCTGGGGCCCTGGGCCAGAGCCCACTTTGCCCATGCATTAAAACGTCTCTGCCCGTACCACCACCAAAAAGCCTTGCTGCAATCCTTACCCAAACTGACATTTCCACATGTCCATGCATGTAACGCTGATTCAGCACACGTTGCAATCCTCATGAGGCATAGCAGGAGGACAACGATGACACAAGCAGACAACAGGCGCCAAAACCTGGGAATAACAGACACACAAGAAGTCACCTAAAACTATTCTCGCCGCACACATGGACATTTACAAAACATGAATAATGTTGGACACATGTAAATTTCAAAGAAAGTCTCTCCGCAAAACTGTGTGGCATGACATCATCACTAGAGTGACACATCAGAACACACACCAAAGTCACTTTGCATTCAGTCAGCTGGACACACACATTGCAACACATGCCACTCAATGCTACAAGCTTGAACACTCATACCCAGTGACTCACCATTATGAGAAAAAGTTGCGTATGAGCTGACTCCGGATATCATCCTCCTCCTCCTCATCACTAGCCTCGTGACCAAGCCCTGGATCCTCCACGGGTGGATGTTCCTGCTCATCAGGATCAAGGATGAGTGGCACTGCCTTCTCAATGGCCAAGTTGTGCAGCATGCAGCACACAATGAAGATTTGGCAGACCTTCTCCAGTGCATATGGGAGGGCCTTCTCCGGTGCATATGGGAGGGACCCGCCTGTCTTGTCAAGGCACCGGAATCGGCTCTTCAGGAGTCCAAACGTCCTCTCAATCACTTGCCTGGTCTCCCCGTGTGCATTGTTGTACCGGTGATCTGCAGCTGTTCTTGGGTTGCGGAGAGATGTCATTAGCCATGGCATGTTGGGATATCCAGAGTCCCCTACATGGAAACATCATGTAAATAAGTGGGTCAGGAGATGTCGTAAGAGCCAAAGATACCACAACACACAGGACAAACAGAGTATACCCACCAACAAGACATGCTCGTTCGTTGTGCAGCCGCAGCATCATTTGTGGCACCCTGCTATGCCTGATGATGTAGGCATCGTGTGCTGATCCTGGAAAACATGCACAGACATGGGAAATCAGCATGTTAGCAAGACACACCACAAGGGCATTTATTGAGTGGTAATGTTTTATATTGCGTTAGGCTTCCTCCAGTGCCTGTGGTGGTACCAAAGCCATATGTGTCCCATCAATGGACCCAATTACATGGGGCATCCCTCCCAGGGCATAGAAATCACCCTTGACCTCTGTCAACTCCTCAGGAGTAGGACATTTGATGAATTCATCAAGGTGCTCCAACATGACTGCCAAAACATCACGCAGGACATGGCTGAAGATTGTCTGTGACATCCCACCTACATCAGCTATGGTCAATTGAAACGTACCTGTAGCAAAAAAATGTAGGGCTGCCATCACCTTCATCTTGGGGGTCAGCGCAGTAGGATACCTGTGTCGCGGTTGGAGGTGTGGTGCCAGCTTGTCGGTCAAGTCCTCAATCAACTGTTGAGTGAATCTGTAACGTCGGATGCAGGCACGTTCCTTCATGTCAGCCAAGTCTGGCATTGGTCTTGGGACAGGCGGTGCCCTGCAAGACATTGTTTGGAAGAATGAAGATTGAGAGTCTGCCAACATCAATGTCAATGAACATAGCACATGCTAAACTGCTACTACACATCAGGTAACTATGGAGTCTGGTGTGTGCAATACATCCATGCCACATATGCCAGCTTGCTGGCACTCCTACGAAAATCCAGATACACCTGTTGATTGTCAAGTCTACATGACATGCCCTGAAATGAGCTGGGGGCAAGTCTGAGTGAACAGCCAGAGATATCACTGGAGTGACACACATCCACATAGCTGCATTGGAAGGATATCATCTCATCCAGACAGTTGACTGCAAGGCACACGCACAGGTCACATGTAAAGTCAAATGTACATATGACACACATTGCGCTGAAGGGGTACACGTGACACCAATTAAACACAGCCATTCAGACGACGCAGACATGTATGCCTGGGAAAATATGATGTCCAATGCACACAGACCCTACAGTCGTGGAAATCCACATGTGGCATGGTGTGCGTAGATGTGTGCCATGCCCATCTCCACACAGACCCATGTTGGATGCACCAACAGCAGATGCAGTTGACGGAACACTGACATCAAGCTCATGGTAACACATGACACACACCTGACATAAAAAAAATGTCACAAAGGGGGACGCTGATCGTGACATGTCAGTTGATAGAGTGTCCCTGTCCCTGACATCAGGAGACAGGTGCGGGTGTTGATGACTGTGCCATCCCACTGCTGCTCTGCATGACACAGTTGGACTACAGACACACATGTGGCAAGTGTGAAGGTGATGTGTGCCACATAGTGCTCCCTCACACATGACATGTGTCCACAGGTCATCACACATCAATTGTGCAACTAGATGAGATGACTTGTGCAATATCACTGGCTGCCACACCTCGGGCCTGCACATGACAGTATGCAATGACAATTACTTGATGGACATCCTTGTGCGACTCGTAGCCCTCCATTCCTGGCATGTGTGCACCTGTATTACCATTGTAAGCGTGTGAAATGCGTACCTCTACGTGTGAACTAGTGCGTACCCGTACGTGTGAACTAGTGCGTACCCGTACGTGTGGACTAGTGCGTACCTGTACGTGTGAACTAGTGCGTACATGTGAACTAGTGCGTACCCGTACGTGTGGACTGGTGCGTACCCGTGTGTGCCAAACACACTTTACTTCTAGTGCGTACCCGTACGTGTGGACTGGTGCGTACCCGTACATGTCAAACGCACTTTACTACTAGTGTGTACCCGTACGTGTGGACTGGTGCGTACACGTACGTGTCAAACGCACTTTACTACTAATGCGTACCCGTACGTGTGGACTGGTGCATACCCGTACGTGTCAAACGCACTTTACTACTAGTGCGTACCCGTACGTGTGAAACGCACCGTACCTGTGTGTGGATTTCAAAATTACATGGGGGACACATAAGGGACAAGTATTAGGCCCTAAATGCATGCTGGTTGTCATCGAGACAGAGTTTTCAGTTGAAAAGTGTCGATCAGGTGTCCTGGAACAGTCAGTTGGCCACAAAATACAATGTTGCAAAGTGGTTGTTGACTTGACATGATGCTCAAAATTTGAACGATGCGAATGCTGTCATTGGTGTATGTTTAAAGGGATTGGAGTAAACGTACGATGCTAATGAGTCTGACCAATCACTATGTACTCCTCAAAATAAATGCCCCTCAGCAAGACAGATATAAGGCAGCCACAACCCATGAGAGGGCACTTGCCTGCACAACTTTCCTGTCGACCACACTGCTGCTGTCTCTGCTTCCTCTGGACCATGTCACGTACTGTGGAGAGGGCCCAGCCATTCACCCAGGAGGAGAATGAGGCCTTGCTGGACTACCTCCTCCCACAGTACACCAAGCTGTATGGGAGACCAGGGGAGCAGGTGAGTGCTAAGTCCACTACCTTTGCCTATGCACCTGTTGTGTGACTGTCAATATTGTGTCCATGTGGGACAGACATGCAATGTTGTTTAGAGTGGGCCCCAGGGTGGGGGACATCCTGATGTCTCTCATGCAGAGCATGATGTAGTTCCTGTGTGCACTCCTCACTTGCATTGTGCTTACTGTGACTTTCACTGCATAGTGCATGACACATTCCGCCTGGCAAATCCTTGGTGGCTTTTTTTCCTATTGTCCTGAGGTGATTCAGTGGTGCCCCCGGTGTGACAGGTGACTGTACCCACAGATGTGTATGAGTTGAGTGGCCCTGTGGTGAGAGTGTCCAAATGATGTGTACGACCTCATGGACAGTGATGTGTGTGAATGTTCCTTGTCATGTGGGTGAGTGTCTATGTGAAGTGTTGCACAACAGCTGCATGGAGGAGGTAACAGATCATCCCATCTGATGTGACAAGTAAGCCGTGCTGTGTGTCTGACTTGCAGAGCTAGCATGACACCTGTGACACCCCACTGGCAAGTGGCACATGTGCAGAGTGAGAGTTGTATCCGCTGTTGTCAATGACAGGCGAGTGATCTGTGCTTGGGTGTGTCTGCCTAGTATGCTGATGGTGTGTCAGTGTAGTGGGACATGTGACTGCTTGGCACGTGCTGGCCATCAGGCTGCTGTTGCATGTGCTGCACAGTGTGTGGCATGATCAGTAAGCGTGTCACACCCCTCATGCCAACCTGTTGACTTTCAATGCCATGTAGTGCATTGGGGCTTGCACACAGGCCAATTTCTTATTGTGTATGATGTAATTCCTGTCTGCATCCTATGCCCTGTTCAACATTTCAAAGATGTTCAAATGTGTGTCTCTGGGACATGGAGCAGGTGTATTGATGTTGTGTCATTTTGTCATCCTGACAGGTAACTGCCTACGAGAAGGGCGTGATCTGGAAAGACATCGTCAGGGCCGTGAGATCTGAGGGGGAGCGTAGTCGGCAGCTGCCACAGGTCTGCAAGAGGTGACAGGACATCCGGTGCTGGACCCGGCGGATCGCCCGGGTCCAGCTGGGGCTCAACCTTCCTCGCCCCCACGGGGGCCACCGACGCCTGACCCCCACATGAGACGTGTCCTGGCAGTGGTCTTGCCTGAGCTCGATAGGCAGTTACAGGAGAGACTGCAGCAAGGACGGGGTAGGTACATGGCTGTCTGTCGTGTTATGTGTCGCCAGCTTTTGGAAGTGCTCTGTAGCCTGGATACACTCCCAGAGTTTATATGTGCAGTGCTTTTTCTGTTCCCCAATGTCACCTGGTGCTCTTTTTCATCCCTTCCCCTCCTTGACATGTGTCCCCTGGTCTGTGTGTAATCACATTTGCACATGTTCATCTAAATCAAAGTGCACATTGCTTTCTGCATCATGTGGGAGGGTGGTCTGTGACATGTGTTGGTACCTTGCCTGTGCCCTGTCCTGTTCGCTCTGTTGGGAGTCCATATTTGTTGTCACTGATGATGATTCTCAACATAGGAGTGTGAGCTTTCAAATGAACACCCTTGCAGCATGCATGATCAATGTTGTGGCCTCAAACATGATGTGCATGAGTGGGAGATATGCATAGTGCCATGACGGTTGAACATGATACAGTCAGATCATTCCAGGACCACGGAGCAGTGTGCCCACTACAGTCCCCTGAGGCACCCTGGCCTCCTAATCATGTGTGTCATCCAACACTGTGCACATTCTCTGTGGGTTCAGCATAGGTCTGCCTCTGTGGCATTGTTCCCTGGCCTACTTTTTATTTTGCAAATGTGTGCTACATGTGTCCACTGGACAGGGATACACCATTTTGCTTGTGCATAATCACACTGGGCAGTGCCTGTGTGGCTATTCACAAGAATCTGTTGATGGTTGTTTGTCACAAATAAGTGTTGCCAGCCCCACGAGGTGATGTTGTGTAAATGAAGCAATTTTTCCTGCACAGTTATTGTAACCCTGAATAAGAGGTGTCACTTCTTGATCTTAATTAAGGGTGGGCGTAGTGGGCGTAGTGGGGCTACGTGAAGCAGCACGTAGTGTGCCCAAATCTACGCAAACTACGCGCTTCGCGTAGCCCCACTACGCGCCACCCGCCACCCACCCACCCTACTTTTAAAAGATAAAATGAATTTGTAATAAAGCAAATTAAAGGCACTTACCTGACGCGCGGCGTCTCCCGGGGCTCCCTCTTCCTGTTTTTCAATTTTCCTGACAAATGCGCATGCGCGGACGCCCGCGCATGCGCATTTCTTGCGAGAAATGCGCATGCGCGGGCGTCCGCGCATGTGCATTTGTCAGGAAAATTGAAAAACAGGAAGAGGGAGCCCCGGGAGACGCCGCGCGTCAGGTAAGTGCCTAATTTGCTTTATTACAAATTTATTTTACCTTTTAAAAGTACGGCGGGCGGGAGGGGGGTGGTGGGCGGCAGGCAGCTACGCTTCGCCCACGTAGTGTGCGTAGGCGCTGCCTGCTTCGCCTACTTCGAAAACTGCGAAGCAGGCAGCGCTACGTACACTACGTGGGCGAAGCGTAGTGTCGCGCCCAGGGTTAATCTTAATGCAGAAATACCAAGGTCCAGGGATCCCAATTCTAGAGAAAATTGCTCAATTTTTATATAACTTATTCCTTGTGGAGGATGACTCAAGACACTGGACCTCTATGGTCTAAAACAAATGTCATGCATTCAGTTGTGAGTCAATTCACTCCTTCTCAATTAGATATAAAAAAAAAGGAAAATCAATAGAGATTGGTAAATCCAAATTATTTTTTTATTCATTCAAGCGAAGGACTTCTGTTTCAGGTAATCCAATCATTCAGGATTATGTTTTTCAAAAAACGAACAAGCACATTGAAGCAAAAATGAACAGCCGACACGTGTTTCACCCTTATGGCTCAGTATCGGGCCAGGGCTTTCTCAAGGCTGAAAGAAGATATATTTGAAAAATTATTAGATGTATTAAGATCCTAACGAGAAACCAAAATCACCCGGTGATGTGTAGATATCGCAAACGTGATATATGAAAAAACCAAAATAGTGAAAAAGTGCTCAAGGCAATGTGAGGGGGAATAAAGACAAGGAGAAACATTCCCATTATTCACATAAGGGGAAGGAATATATTATCTCAAGTGTAGCAATCATGAAGACACTGGTGAGAGTATTATTTTGACAATCAAAGACCTTGTCAATTTCAAGGGATAGGCAACCTTAATGACAATATAGTATTGTTAGAAATGGTTATAAAGTCTAGTGTTGTTAGTACATGTTTACATGCTTTGAAAGGGGATAAGATATATCATTCTCATAGTTGAGGTGTTTTAGTCATGCTACAGGAGGGCAAGTATAACAAGATATAACACTTATGTTAGGTCAGATATATACCTTAGTATTCAAAGGTGCAGCATGGTACATTAACTTCACATTTCACTTTTCCGGGTCATTTGCACAATACATTAGATCAGACCTCTGCACCGGGAAAATTATTCAAGAGGAGAGAGAGAAAAAGAAAAGAAAAGAAGGAAAAAGAGAAAAAAAGGAAAAAAGACGAGAATAACCGAGAAAAATAGGAGGAGAAAGCAGGGGAGAGAAAAGTAAAAAGGGAGAATTAAGTATGAATGCCTGTGAAAATATTCTGGTTATGTACTTGTCATACAATTTAATATACATGGTATTGAGTGCTTAAAAAGGCTATAATTTGGCCTTTGGCATACTTAAAGTTCATTCGCTGGAGAAGTTATTATAAACTTCCTGATCTCATTTAGCAAGGCATTTACAGGGCTCTACAAAGAGTATGCTACATTATTGTGGGTAAGAAGAAAGGTAACTGAATGATAGAAATTATGCTCTAGATTCCCGTTTTGATTTAAACGTAATTTCTATTGGACCCTGTTATCAATACGGGACCCTGTATCAAAACCTCTACGTCTCGTTTCGAATCAAAACAAACCGTTAACAAGGTTCGAGGGACAGCCAGCCTCTGCGGTCACTTACTTCAGAGTCAGAAAGCCAATATCTCTGAACAATTCCAGGCGCTCAGTCTTCCCACCGGAGTATGATCGTGTTGTGGTCCGCGGCCATCTTTAAGGTGGCTAACGAGGCCAGTCACGTGTCTACGGCATTCTAGGAAAGGTTTGGCTCGTCATGTGGAGCGCCATCTTAAAATGTGTTATTATTATATTGCAATCCCCTATTATTTAATGCAGAGGGCATCGGGAGAACGAAATTATATCTCTAAATTATTAATAAAGTATCTATTTATTTAGTTCAATCCAATATATCACAGAATCTAGTGCAAAGGAATTTTAACCATATTTCTTATGTCTATAGCTATACCTTGGACACGTGTTTTCAAAAGTCAAATACGCTCTAATAGAAACGGTCCGTAGACATGGTATGCAGAACTAGACACATACCTTACGGTACAAACCTATCATTTTAATTCATTTTGTATATATTATAGAATTTAAAGGAGAGCCTGTCAATCAAAATAAAATAAAGATAAATTCATTGGGTGATCGAACCCGCAGGCACTCCTAAGACATAGTCGACATTAAATATCATTTACTGCATCAGTCATTGGTGGATTCATATTTGGGAACGCAGATAGAAATAGTATTCATTCTATAATGCTGTTAAAAGATCATGGCTGATAAGTCCCGAGATCTAATCATGCGCGCTCTGCAAGGAAGGGAGCTACTAGAATTTGGTAGTAATGGGCGTTGTCCCTCTTATGTCGTTGTAAATTGTATATTTTAAAAGAGAGTCAATTCAATGCTGCAAGGCAATATACAGAAAAGGATCAGTTGGACAGAACTAACAATATCTAGATGATGTTCTCAGTGTATGTACAGCGTGTGGAACAGCTAAAAAGATGAAAGTCTGAAATACTTCTGTATCAATCACATTGACTCAGGTATGGGGGGGGTGTGCGGGAGAGGCATACATGTGCAACCCTGAATTTTCATTGCCAGGTCTGACTTGTGTGTGAGACTTGGCTGTACAAAGAATCACCGTGCATTGCCCCTGTGATGCTGGCCAGTGCTTAATGTTCGTGCTTTGCAGCCTGTGTCAGTTTTTTTAAAACATGAATCCTGCTCATACATTTTTGGCACCTATGTGTGGTTCAGATGCAACGCAGTTTGGACTTTGTGTGCTGACATCTGTGTGGACATTCTGGCTTGCCATGAGGGTGTCCGCACAGTACAGCTAGGCTTTTTTTCAACCCAATTGCAGGCCCAGTAGCTTATGCATTGTCCTGGGTGTGGACATGTGTGCCACTCCAGATGACAGGCAGTAGGTCATATGTGTAGCCAACTGTGTAATGAGGTGACGGATGGCCATGTGACAACTGACATAATTCAAGTTGTTACTCAAAAAAAATTGTACCTTGGCACTCACAGCACTTGTCAACAGTTCTTCATGTTTTAAATGTGGACATTTTATGATTTTTGTTAAAAACACTGATGAGCCTGCATGAAAAAAGTCTCCCAAGGAAGTGCACACCAAACGACATTTCCACTTTCATGGAACACGCTGGCACCTTTTCAAAGAAGCCACTGTTATAATTACATGGTGTTGCAGATTCTCCATTTACATGTTCCCACAGTGGTCTTGATTTTGTGAGACTCCTTTGTTGTTGGTGATACAAACTAACGAGTCTCAAGACAACAAGAGCTCCGTGGGCCCATGTATATGTACTTTCTGCAACACCATTTATTTCTAACAGTGGCTTCTTAGAAAAGGTGCCAGCTTCTTCAATGACAGTGTAAATGTACTTTTGTGTGCACTGCCTTGTGCGACATGTTTCTTGCAGGCACATGAGTGTTCTTTTCACGAAATGGCGAATTGTCACATTCAAAACATGTCGATTGTGTAAAGTATTGTGAGTCCCAAGGTAGCAACCGTTTTTCGTTTTGTGTTCCAAAGTACTTGCAGGTCTCAGAGTGTGGTGACACCTTGAGTATTGAGGTGTGTTAGTTTACCTTGGGTGCACCACTACTGTTTGTTTCTGGGTAAACAAGAGGTGGCATGACTTCATTGTATTGCTGTGCTCACCGGTTCACAGACACTAGCTTCTCAGTGTATTTCTCATTCAAGTTGTGGCCTTTTGTGTTCTTTTTTTCCTGGTGTCCAAGTGGCATAGTGGGTCTACCAACTGGGCAGTACAGGGCTTACATATGTGCGGAGTAATCTAGCTGTTACTCATGATGCATTGCTTGATATGCACTGTGACCAATTGTTCTTGTGCTCATGTGTCAGATGTATACAGGTGACTGATGCATTTCAGTTTCTTCTCCTTGCCCACAGCATCATCATCCGCAACCGAGGAAGACACCTACACGGACCTGGATGAGGGACCCAGCACCAGTGCCACCAGTGCTGGGGAGTGCGAGGGGAGTCAGTCGGAGGACCTGTCTAGAGGCGAGAGCAGCTACGATGCCGACGGGTCCGAGGCTGACCTACCTGAGGAGGCGGAGGCTGCAACACCAACTGGCAGCATCCCCACATCTGTCCCCGCCTCCTCCGTTACCATCTCCGCCCTCCCAGTTGCTCCCGTCCCTTCTGTCCGTGCAGAGGCACACCATGTCTCCTTCGGCCCAGGCACCGCACCCCTGCCCCTGTCACCCCTGCTGCCCTCAGTGAAGAGTCTGTGGACACACTGCGGCAGTTGCAGGTTGGGCAGGCATCGGTGCTGAATGTCCTCCATGGACACACTAAACTGCTCACACAGATGGTGTCGTACATGGCGGGCATGTCAGCAACGATGTCTGACCAACGCAGGTTTCTGCGGTCCATGGACTCTTCCCTGACGGCAGCAGTTTCTCTCCTGCAGTGCTCTGTCCCCCCCCTACCCCGGACCCATCCACACTGCCCTCTCCTAAGCCTTCCCAACGCACACCCAGACAGTCACAGGCACGCAGCCCACCAGACACATCCAGCACACCCACAAGTAAGGCACAGCGCACACCTCCTGGCACGCACACTCAGGGGGATGTAGGCACACCCACAGGGTCTGGGGGCAGACGACATACACACAGCCACAGTCGCAGTCTGCAGTCCTCACAACCCTGTTCCTCCAAAACCACTCCCCTTAGCTCCCCTGCCAAACTCTCACCCAAGGAGACCTATATGGGTAAGCTGGGCCTTGCCCCCACTGAGCCACCACCCCACAAGCAGGCGAGGAAGTCCCCGGGCACGGGAGTTGAGCCCCCCACCATGTCCACCCCCTCCCCCAAGAGCGCTGCACCCCATCCCTCGCCCACCACACCCTCCGTTGGCCCTGGGGTATCTTCAGGTGCAGGGGTTGGGATGGAGGCCCTAGCAGGAGTTTGCCGCGCCGAGCTCACCTCCACCTTTGGCGCTGCCCCACCCCCTGTGGTGGAGACATCCACCCCTGCACCCACCACACCTACCCATCCCCCTCATGTCCCTGTGGTGCCTGGTCCTGCCACAGATGATGCCCCCCCCCGGTCGACAAACCTTGAGGTTCCTTTGTGCAGGCAAGGTAGGGGTGGACGCCGTCCCCTACGTCCACCCTTGGACTTGAGAAATGGACTGGCCATTGGCCTTTGTACATAGTCTCTTTTTAATTGTTTTTTTTTTGGTGCTGAATAAAGCCTTTTCTTTTACTTTCAACACTATTGCATTTCAGGTACTTGATGTTGGTGCTGAGGCTCCTGGAGTTGGTGTTCTGGTAATGTGTTAGGGTTCTGAGAAATGTTTTGTATGATGGTCATGAGGTGGACCATGGTATCTGTGTGCCATCACAATGTCTCTGCAAAGAATCATTGGTAGTGTGTGTTCATTTTGTTGGGAGACATTGTCCCAAGGAGTGTTCCTTCCTCTGTGGCACCTGACATCTTCCCTGCAATTGTTGTGCTGACTTGTGTCCACATTTCCTTTGTTGGTGATGGATCCCTTCAACAATGGCCATGCCTGCTCACCGATGTCTCATGCTGAATCGTCTGTGCCATCCTTGCTAGTCACTGTACTTGTGTTTTGGGTATGTAGGAATGCTTTCAGGGACAAATTGCCCCTTTTCAGCACTATGCATGTGTGTAATCACGGCCTACCACACAAATGGTACTTGTTATGCAGGGTATTTGGGCACCTGACTCACGATTGTGGGCATTGTATCTAGGGGACTTCCACCCTATTCCTTCCATGAGAGACAACATCTTGGTGGCTGGACCAGCACCTGAACGTTCCTATCACTCCTGGGATGTGCGTGACAGTGTGTGTTCCCTTTGGCTCTCTTAGTTTTGTATGCAGTTACATGACTTTACAGTCTGTTGGCATGAAATCAGGGTTTGTATTGTGCTGCATCCGCCATGGGTGGGTATGCATGTGTTATATGTCCTCACACCCACATGTGGTATGTCATGCAGTATGTGACAGACATCCATCCTCCTGGGAGTGGGGCACTGCTGTCAGTGATGTGTTGTAATAGCACTATCATCATAGTCAAAACTCAGGGATGCGTCCATACCACCAGGTGTGGTCATCTGATAATTATGTACACCCCCCATATCATTGTCCACTGCTGGGAGTCCTCTGCACCCACCCCTCATATGTCTGGACACTGCTGGTAGTCATATGCACCCACCCCTCATATGTATGGACACTGCTGGGAGTCATATGCACCCACCCCTCATATGTCTGGACACTGCTGGAAGTCATATGCACACACTCCTCATATGTCTGGACACTGCTGGGAGTCATATGCACCCACCCCTCATATGTCTGGACACTGCTGGGAGTCATATGCACCCACCCCCATATCTCAGTCCACTGCTGGGAGTCATATGCACCCACCCCTCATATGTCTGGACACTGCTGGTAGTCATATGCACCCACCCCTCATATCTCTGTCCACTGCTGGGAGTCCTCTTGTTGGAAACGGGTAGCGTGGTGCAGAGCGGGTGGGCCAAACTCCGGAAGAAATGTGTAAAACATCCACGCAGTACAAACAGGCGACACACCAGGCACACTACAAAAAGAGACGCTACACAAGTTTGTGTAAGAATAACTTTTGTATTGTCCAAAACACAAGGTATTATTAGTAATCTCTATACTGCGCCAACTGGCGCTCGGTCAAAAGTTACAGGGGGGAATTATATACATGGCAGGGCCAATCGGGTCCCTGCCGGAACCATTGCAACATTCAGATAGAATAGATGTACAAGAGGAATAACGATACAGTCCTTCGGCCTCAATCCTGCAAAAAAATACATCAGGGCATGACATTAGGTGATAGTCCGGACCACCTGTAATAAAACATCATGACATCACCATCTGCATCACCATTAGGAGTGACCCCTGAGCCCGAGGCAGAAATCAGAGTAGGCAGGACACCAACAATAAATGTGTAACCGCCAGCAGTCGCTGGCGAGGCCATGCACTGAGCGTAAATCAGCATTACCAGTGGGCAAAAACAACATTAGCAGTACACTTTAGGTAAACGCACCTGGGCATGGGGGCATCAACATAGACCTATAACCGCACTAGTATGGACCAGAAACCCATTACACTCTGCATACGAACATGGGCATAGGTCCCCTGGGGCACGGACACATGTGCGTGAAGCCTGAAGCCCCTCCCTAGGCATACATGCCCACCATCAGCCTGGCAACCCTGTGGGGAAAACATTCGGTCACATTATGGGCATAAGGCATTACCAGATGCATCATGTCACGTTTAGCAGTGGAGCCATTGGGGTGTAGCTGTGCCTGGTATATGGGCCACCCACGTTACGACTGCCCACTGTCCAACGGGGCTGTGGGGTATAGCCAGTCCAGGCCGGGCATGGTCCAGTGGGGAGCCCCTCTCTGGGGTTTAGGAATCAGGGATGCCCCTTCGTTGCAGCTGCCGCTTCGGCGATGCAGCTGTGTCAGGCCCAAGACGGACTGTCCCCAAACAAGTGCGGCCCCATGGAGGTGGGCACTGACTGTGTGCCCCGACTTCTCCCCCCACCAACCATCCATCAGCTGAGCCCCACTCACCGGGCTCTTCTCGGGGAATCCACTCTTCCGGTGACCTCTGCGCCGGTCCCAGGCACTGACAGTGTGCCCTGCAGGCCCTGCTTCCCTCTTCTCCCGCGACGCTCTCGTCCTCCCTCGGCCTCCGATGGGGGGGGGACATGCGGGGCTCTCCCCAGGCACCCGGGAGCCCCGCCAACGGCAGCACATCTCCTGGGTTCACCCGGGCCCCCTCCTGGGACCCGGGACTTCAGTGAAAAGCCCGTGAGGCTCCGGACGGCTGACTCGGCCGGCCCCGCTCACCGTCAGGTGCGGGCGCCGGTCTTACGGTCCTCCTCGACCGCGGGGGCACCAACCGGCAGGGTGGGCTCCCGCTCCGGTCTCTTCCGGCTTCACCCGGGCCCCCTCCTGGGACCCGGGACTTCTGGTCCTGGGCTGGGGGAGGCGGGGTAGGCTCCTGTCCTCCTTCTCGACTTGCTCCGGCAGCCAATCCTGGCGCAGCTTCCCGGGGGCACAGCCAATGACGCGGCCGGCGCCCCAGTTGCTGAGTAACACTTGCTCGCGCGTTCCAGGCCTCGGACGGCCCGCGCTGAAGCCGCGGCGGCCCTCCCTTGGCCTCAGGGGCTGCGGCGGCACGCTGGGCACAGCGCTTCCTTTCTCCTCCCGCGTCTAGCGCGCGGCGATCCGGGCCGGCGGCGGTGAGTACCCGCTGCTCCTCTGCCCCACAATGAGGGGTGGGCTCCCTCTGACGGTACAGCACACATGCGGTGTGGGCTCCCGCTCGGATTTAAATAATCTCCAAGGTGCCAGAACCAAGAGGTGGGCTCCCGCTGGCGTCGATCTACCAACTATATTGCTACGGCACAGGGAAGTGGAAAGGCAGCGCCCTCCAGCAGAACACAGGCAATTCAAATATAGCGCTCACCGAATATAGCGCTCTCCTTCCGCAGGCAGCTTGAATATAGCGCTCTCTGTCCGCAGGGACTGCAGTCAGGGTCCCACGAGGCGCTTGCTGGTTCCTGCGCCCTTGGTTGAGGGTTTCTGGAGGGGGGGTTGAGTTGGTGGCTGATGGCAGATTAATCAGTCTCTGCAGGTCGTCCCTGGGTTCCCCTCCCGCCGGGCCAGATCAGTGGGCTAGTCCAGGGTTCCTCACCCAGCTTAAAAGGCAGCACCTAAGCCCTGTCACTCCCAGTGGTGTAGGTCCCTAACTAAGCCCTACCGCCTAAGTCTCCTGCGTAGGTTCCTCTAGGTCATCATTGCCCCAACTATGGTTTTCCCTTGCCCTGTGGACAGCAGAGGGGTGCAGGTAAGCTCAGGGCCCAGCACACAGACCCATGCGGCAGTAACCCCTGGCAGCAGGTCCCCTCTCTCTCAGGTCCACCCTCTGACTGAGCACATGGCAGCCCAGCTCTGCCCTTTATACGCCCCTCACCCCACCTACCAGACAGTGCCAGAAGCTTCTAGAAGCGTCTGGGGAAACTGGTTCTAACTGGCCTAGGGGGAGGGGTAGAGCACCCTGGGTGCCAGGCTTCCCTCCAAAAGCTGGGGTTGCTGGGAAATAACCACTAGACTGTTAACCCAGCTCAGTCAGATGGCACAACCACACAGCCAAGGCATCCATTTTAAAAGTTACATGCTTAAAATGGGGAAACTCAGTCTGCGTACACCATCGCACAGCATTCAATATTTGCATTCATATAACATGTGGTTTCCCATCAAAGCGAAAAAAAATTAGGGAAAAGGGCCAAGTCCAACACAACCCCCTTCCAGCCAAAAGCCAGGGTAGACCGATCAATGCCTTGATGGGCTTCCCTGCTTGGGGCGAGAAAAGGTGGACGCAGGCCCGCAACTGCAGGCGCACCCGCAGGTTCTCCTCCACTCTGGAACCCGATGGTTCCCTCTCTCAAACCTCCCTTGACCAACTGAGCCACCCCCCTGGGGTTCCCTAGCTGGTTGTGGCCAGGACTGGCCCCTAGGCGATCCAGCTGTCTCTGGCCCTCGCGGTCTCAAAGAGTGGGGGGCAGTAACCCCAGGCCCGTAGTACCCGTTGACCACTCTCCTCCTCTTCCTTGCAGTCCCAAACTGCCACTGGTCCTCCCACCTGGGGTCTGCACCCTCAGGCTGACCAGCTGTCAGGGGCGAGGCTCTCCTCCCCCTACCTCTCCTTCTGGGGTTCCTCACTCTCCTCCCATGCGAGGCACCCTCAGACCACCACTCTCTCCCCAGTCCAGGGCCTTGACCCTGCAACTGGTTCCCCAACCTAGGGTCTAAACCCTTAGGCTGCACCGGTGCCAGGGGCGAGTCCTCCCTCCCCCTGCACCCCCTCCCAGAGTTCCGCACCCTCCCAACGGGAGTAGCACCCCTGGAAGACAATTCTGGGGGGACACTGCTTACAGATGTCCCACCCGCCAGGTCAGGCAGTACCTGTCCCTGGCCTCCCAACCCAGGATCTAAGCCCTGTGGCTGAGCCGGTGCCAGAGGCAAGACCTTCCTCCCTCTGCACCCCCTTCCAGAGTTCCGCACCCTCCCACCTGGAGAAGTACCCCTGGAAGTCAATTCTGGGGGGACACTGCTTACAGATGTCCCACCCGCCAGGTCAGGCAGTACCTGTCCCTGGCCTCCCAACCCAGGATCTAAGCCCTGTGGCTGAGCCGGTGCCAGAGGCAAGACCTTCCTCCCTCTGCACCCCCTTCCAGAGTTCCGCACCCTCCCACCTGGAGAAGTACCCCTGGAAGTCAATTCTGGGGGGACACTGCTTACAGATGTCCCACCCGCCAGGTCAGGCAACCCCTGAACCTGGCATCCCAGCCCAGGATCTAAACCCTGCGACTGGGCCGACTCCAGAACCTCAGGAGCTCTGATTACAGATGCCCCTGGTTCTCCTGACACTAGGGGCTCCCCTTCACTGGACGGCACATCAGGACAGCCTAGGCTCCCAACCTGGGGCTCCCTTATGGAACTCTCCAGGCCCTGAGACTGTGGTCGGGGCACCTCGGGATACCTCCCCATCTCACTCCTTCCTGTAGATAGGACGTGAGGCCCTACAACCCTCTCACTTCCCTGGGACCTAGCTGGGCTATTCGCCACCTCTCCCACCTCGCTGGGTTGGAAGATCCCTGCACCACCCCTTTCAGGGTCACCCCCCAATGCCTCCTCAGACACCCTGGCACTCATCCAGAGGTCTGCCTCCCGTGCAAGCTCCCTGGGGTCGGAGAACCCGCACTGTAACAGGTGGTGACGCAACCTTGGGAAACAATTCCTGAGCATGTGCTCCTTGATGACTACCTGGCACAGCCCTTCCCAATCACTCACTGCACTTCTCACCACCCAATCCTCCAATGCAGTCCAACACACCTCCGCAAACTCCCCCCAGGACTGGTGGGATAGTTTTCCCCTGCCCCTGAACTCTAACCTGTCCCCCTTCTCCTGGGAATCAGGTACCGTCTCCCGGGCTCTGGGAGTGGGACACCCTACATTGGATCCACTTTCGCTGCCACCACTGGATCCCACCCTCACCGGTGAATCCAGACCACAGAAACCACTCTCAGGGGACAATCTACCCTCCCGAGCTAGTCTCTCCCTGGCAAAGGCCCTCTCTGCCTCAGCCGTCCTTTCCTGCGCTAGGACCCTTTTGGTCTCTAGCCTCTTCTCCTCCACACCCAGCCGCGCTAGCTCCACTCTGAGTCTTTCCAGCGCCAGCTGATGCTCCCTTTCTTCCCTCCTATCCACCCACTCTTCTGGGGACAGGGAAAGGGACGGGGCAGTGCCCCCGGGACTGGACCCAGCACGGGACTCCCTAACTCTGGTGTCCTCACTCGCTTCTGGCGTCTCCCCCCGGTCATCTTCTTCCTCCTCGTCAGTGTCACCACCCTCCTGGGTTATGGACTGGGCCCCCTCACTCTCGGAGTCCTCCCCACACTGGAGGTCCTCCTCCGGGTCTCCACTAAATCCACCCTTTAAATATGCGGAGGGGTAATCTGACAGGTCCCCACCGATCTCTAAGGGTTCCCCCCTCTTGAGGGCCTCATAGAGAAATAGCTTCCTGCGCGTGTTGCCTACTGGGGGTATCCCTCTCTCCCTGCAGAAATCCATCACTTCTTGCTCCGTGTACTCCATAAGGCAAACCTCCTCGTAGGTCAACCCCATCCTGGCAAGGTGCACCCGGGACACACCACCCACAGTACAACAGGGGAACACAATTCAAAGACACCACTTCCAGGAGGAAAGCACAATCCGAAAACCAATAATCCCCCAAAATCTGAGATTACTTTAAGGCTCATTTTGCAGTGCAACCCGTTGTCGCTGTGGTACTGCGCAAACACAAGTCCTATCCCACTGCTGAACACCAATGTTGGAAACGGGTAGCGTGGTGCAGAGCGGGTGGGCAAAACTCCGGAGGAAATGTGTAAAGCATCCATGCAGTACACACAGGCGACACACCAGGCACACTGCAAAAAGAGACGCTACACAGGTTTGTGTAAGAATAACTTTTGTATTGTCCAAAACACAAGGTATTATTAGTAATCTCTATACTGCGCCAATTGGCGCTCGGTCAAAAGTTACAGGGGGGAATTATATATATGGCAGGGCCAACCGGGCCCCTGCCGGAACCATTGCAACATTCAGATAGAATAGATGTACGAGAGGAATAACGATACAGTACTTCTGCCTCAATCCTGCAAAAAAATACATCAGGGCATGACATTAGGCGATAGTCCGGAACACCTGTAATAAAACATCATGACATCACCATCTGCATCACCATTAGGAGTGACCCCTGAGCCCGAGGCAGAAATCAGAGTAGGCAGGACACCAACAATAAACGTGTAACCGCCAGCAGTCGCTGGCGAGGCCATGCACTGAGCGTAAATCAGCATTACCAGTGGGCAAAAACAACATTAGCAGTACACTTTAGGTAAACGCACCTGGGCATGGAGGCATCAACATAGACCTATGACCGCACTAGTATGGACCAGAAACCCATTACACTCTGCATACGAACATGGGCATAGGTCCCCTGGGGCACGGACACATGTGCGTGAAGCCTGAAGCCCCTCCCTAGGCATACATGCCCACGGTCAGCCTGGCAACCCTGTGGGGAAAACATTCGGTCACATTATGGGCATAAGGCATTACCAGATGCATCATGTCACGTTTAGCAGTGGAGCCATTGGGGTGTAGCTGTGCCTGGTATATGGGCCACCCACGTTACGACTGCCCACTGTCCAACGGGGCTGTGGGGTATAGCCAGTCCAGGCCGGGCACAGTCCAGTGGGAAGCCCCTCCCTGGGGCTTAGGAATCAGGGATGCCCCTTCGTTGCAGCTGCCGCTTCGGCGATGCAGCTGTGTCAGGCCCAAGACGGACTGTCCCCAAACAAGTGCGGCCCCACGGGGACCGTTGTGCAGCTACAGGGGGTGGGCACCGACTGTGTGCCCCGACTTCTTCCCCCACCAACCATCCATCAGCTGAGCCCCACTCACCGGGCTCTTCTCGAGGAATCCACTCTTCCGGTGACCTCTGCCCCGGTCCCAGGCACTGACAGTGTGCCCTGCAGGCCCTGCTTCCCTCCTCTCCCGTGACGCTCTCGTGCTCCCTCGGCCTCCCGGGGGGGCGGGAGGGGGGGAACATGCGGGGCTCTCCCCAGGCATCGGGAGCCCCGCCAACGGCAGCACGTCTCCTGGGTTCACCTGGGCCCCCTCCTGGGACCCAGGACATCAGTGAAGAGCCCGCGAGGCTCCAGACGGCTGACTCGTCCGGCCCCACCCACCGTCAGGCACGGGCGCCGGTCTTCCGGTTCCAGCGGCGGTCCTCCTCGACCGCGGGGGCACCAACCGGCGGGGTGGGCTCCCACTCCGGTCTCTTCCGGCTTCACCCGGGCCCCCTCCTGGGACCCGGGACTTCTGGTCCTCGGCTGGGGGAGGCGGGGTAGGCTCCTGTCCTCCTTCTCGACTTTCTCCGGCAGCCAATCCTGGCGCAGCTTCCCGGAGGCGCCGTCGGCGCCCCGGTTGCTGAGTAATGCTTGCTCGCGCATTCCAGGCCTCGGACGGGCCGCGCTGAAGCCGCGGCGGCCCTCCCTTGGCCTCAGAGGCAGCCGCGGCGCGCTGAGCACAGCGCTTCTTTTCTCCTCCCGCATCTAGCGCGCAGCGATCCGGGCCGGCGGCGGTGAGTACCCGCTGCTCCTCTGCTCCACAATGAGGGGTGGGCTCCCTCCGACGGTACAGCACACACGCGGGGTTGGCTCCCGCTCGGATTTAAATAATCTCCAAGGTGCCAGAACCAAGGGGTAGGCTCCCGCTGGCATCGATCTACCAACAATATTGCTACAGCACAGGGGAGTGGAAAGGCAGCGCCCTCCAGCAGAATTCAAATATAGCGCTCACCGAATATAGCGCACTCCTTCCGCAGGCAGCTTGAATATAGCGCTTTCTTTCTGCAGGGACTGCAGTCAGGGTCCCACGAGGCGCTTGCTGGTTCCTGCGCCCTTGGTTGAGGGTTTCTTGAGGGGGGGGTTGAGTTGGTGGCTGATGGCAGATTAATCAGTCTCTGCAGGTCGTCCCTGGGTTCCCCTTCCGCCGGGCCAGATCAGTGGGCTAGTCCAGTGTTCCTCACCCAGCTTAGAAGGCAGCACCTAAGCCCTGTCACTCCCAGTGGTGTAGGTCCCTAACTAAGCCCTACCGCCTAAGTCTCCTGCGTAAGTTCCTCCAGATCAGCGTCGCCCCAACTATGGTTCTCCCTTGCCATGTGGACAGCAGAGGGGTGCAGGTAAGCTCAGGGCCCAGCACACAGGCCCATGCGGCGGTAACCCCTGGCAGCAGGTCCCCTCTCTCTCAGGTCCACCCGCTGACTGAGCACATGGCAGCCCAGCTCCGCCCTTTATACACCCCTCACCCCACCTACCAGACAGTGCCAGAAGCTTCTAGAAGCGTCTGGGGAAACTGGTTCTAACTGGCCTAGGGGGAGGGGTAGAGCACCCTGGGTGCCAGGCTTCCCTCCAAAAGCTGGGGTTGCTGGGAAATAACCACTAGACTGTTAACCCAGCTCAGTCAGACGGCACAACCACACAGCCAAGGCATCCATTTTAAAAGTTACATGCTTAAAATGGGGAAACTCAGTCTGCGTACACCATCGCACAGCATTCAATATTTGCATTCATATAACATGTGGTTTCCCATCTGTTGGACTTGGCCCTTCTGGCAGGTTCACCCCTGAAACTTTTTGCTTTTAATTGTGACCTGGTGTTAGTGATTTGTGGCTTCTGCGCACTTTACCACTGAGTCCCAGGGTAAAGTGCGTGCGTGTAGTGAGGTTGGCCTGCCCTCCCATAGGAATGCATGGGGGAATGTATGTGTCCCTGGTAGTTCCTGATGCGTAGGGAGTGCAGGTGCGAGTTTGGTATGTACGGACTCGTGTGATGAAATGCTGCGCGATGATGTGTGCGGCGTCAATGTAGCTAGTAGGGACGTGCCACTTCTAGACGCTGGCATAAATGTGCAGTGACTGCCTGGCACGTGATTGGCTGGCTGAGGTCATGTGATGGGCTAAGGTATCCCCAGAGTAAGGATGAGTCACCCAGTGGTGAATGGGGAGATCAGCAGCCAGATGGGTAGGAGGAGTACACCTAGGACCTGAATAGGGCTGGGCTTTCCCCACACAATGCTGGCTCCGCCACCTGTGGTGCGACTGATGACCCTGGCCTGCTCTGTGAATAGGGAGAGGGGCTGAGCAAAACAAAGTGCTCAAGAACCAGTTGCATCTGGTTCGCCCCTCCCCTGCACCTTGAAACAAAGGTAAACCTGTGTATAAAATGGGGCTGTGACCCCAAGTAAAAAGTTCTTCTTCTGATCCTAAACCTGAGGGGGCCTGTTGCTGCTGGGCGCCAGGAGAGACCGCCACTGGGGACTGCCTCCCTGCGGGAGGGCCCTGTGAGCTGGCCCCTGGGCCCAGTCCTTGCCCCCTGCCTGCTGAAAGACTTTTCCTGGACCGTTTTGCCTCCAGCACCCTGGGGGCGCTTTTGCATGCTTTACTAGAGCGCTTTGCTCTATAACCGCCCCCGAAGAAGCACGTCCCGTGGCTGCTTGCAGCGCTGAGCAGGCGGACCTTGTCGAGGGAATCTCGACGTAGGGATTCCCCCACTTGTGCTATCGAGCAGGAGCCCACCCCGCTGATTATGCTGTGCACTACGCGGGAGCCTACCCCGCTTGTTTAATTGTTTAGTTATCGGGTGCCCACCCCGCTTATCCATCTCAAGTAAGAGGGAGCCTACCCCTCATTTGTCCCCGCTTCATCGCCGCCGGCCCGAGCCACGAATGCGGGCGAACCGGGAAGTCAGGCGCCTGGGTGAGGACGTGGGCGGGACGTGAGCAGGAAGCGGACGGGAGCCTACCCCGCGCTCCTGCAGCCGCAAGAGGAAGAGGAAGCAAGAAGTCCGGAGCTCGGCCGGCTCCGATCCAAGTCCCGGGTCCCAGGAAGGGGCCCGGGTGAAGGGAGGTCCGCACCGCAGCGAAGACACCCGAGAAAGGAGACGCCGCCTCTCAAGCCAACGGTGAGTGCGGGCGTCCCCGTGGGATCCTCCTCCGCCTCGCGCAGTGTCTCCCTGGCTGTGGAGCCCTGAGAGGGACTCCAACTGCGGGGGCATTTCTGTTGTGCCTGAGCAAGGCATCGGGGCATTGCAAGTATCGGGCGGCCCCGGAAGGCAGCGGGCTGCCCCAACGTGTTTGGGGCCAATTGTTAAGAGCCCAGAGAGGCTCTAACATAAGGGGACTGTCAGTATTGTTAAAGAGTCCTCCGAGTGGGACTCCACCGAAGGGGGCAGTGTTCTCGAGCCCCGAGAGGCTCCAACGCAGGTGCATTATTGTTTAGAGTCTGCAAGGCTCTAACGCGGGCTGCATTGTTGGTCAGAGCCCGAGTGAGGCTCCAACGAAGGACCAATCTTTGTTTTAGAGCGCTAGTACGTTTCAGCGGGGCACATTATTGAAAGAGCCTAGAAGGCTCCAAAAAGGCACAGTGGTGCCCCAGCATTTTCCCAGCTGCCCAGCACTTAGTGGGCAGCTGCAACGTTTAGGTTGTGCTCAGTTGCTGCTGGCTTGTGCAGCCTGCGCTGCCTTGCCCTGACTCTGCTGGACAAAGAGCGTTTGAGCCCCTGAGAGGCCAAGTTGGCCTGGGGACAGTTTCCCTGTGTTGTGCCCTCCCCTAGGGTACCTGGTGATTTTTATATATGTACTTTTGCGCAATATGCCTTTCCTTTATGCTATGTTTATTGCTAACTGTGCCTATGCGTAGGAGAGGGTTTTTCCTAGTATAGGTTACAACTAGTAAGTTTATGGTTCCCTGCGTAATATTTTCCTAAGGTGGTTAGGGTTGCGTAGGTGGTACTTACCTGTTACCAGTGGTTACTGGTTGTGTGCTACATTTCCTAATTGGTGCTACAGTGATTGTAGGTGCTATGTTCTAGAGTGTTATTCCTACAAAGTGCTTATTCCTGACAGTGGTCCATGAGGCCCTGTCCCATGTAGATAATCCCCCTGTAAATTCTGACCGTGCCAGTGGCACATTGTAAAGTGTGTATATATTATCTAATGTGTTTTGGTATAATACAAAGGCTATTTTTATATAATACCTTGTGTGGAGTTTCTTTTGTGGTGGGCCTTGGGTGTTGTTGCTGGGTGCGCGTGCAAATGCTTTACACATTGCCTCCGGGATAAGCCTGACTGCTCGTGCCAAGCTACCAAGGGGGTGAGCAGGGGTTATCTTTGGCGTGTAACTTCCTTGCCCTGACTAGAGTGGAGGTCTCTGCCGGGCTTTGGCGCAAGCCCTAGCCAACCAGAAATCCCATTTCTAACACCATCAAAGTGAAAAGGGAAAAGGGCCAAGTCCAACACCTCTGCACCCACCCCCATATCTCAGTCCACTGCTGGGAGTCATATGCACCCACCCCTCATATTGCAGGCCACTGCTGGTAGTCATATGCACCCACCCCTCATATTGCAGGCCACTGCTGGTAGTCATATGCACCCACCCCTCATATGTCTGGACACTGCTGGTAGCCATATGCACCCACCCCTCATATTGCAGGCCACTGCTGGTAGTCATATGCACCCACCCCGCATATTGCAGGCCACTGCTGGGAGTCATATGCACCCACCCCTCATATGTCTTTACACTGCTGGTAGTCATAGGCACCCACCCCTCATATGTCTGGACACTGCTGGGAGTCATATGCGCCCACCCCTCATATTGCAGGCCACTGCTGGTAGTCATATGCACCCACCCCTCATATTGCAGGCCACTGCTGGTAGTCATATGCACCCACTCCTCATATTGCAGGCCACTGCTGGTAGTCATATGCACCCACCCCTCATATGTCTGGACACTGCTGGGAGTCATATGCACCCACCCACGCACCCCCTTGGAGCAGTACACTGCTGGCCTGGACCTACACACACACACCAATATGAAGGTAACATGCTGGGCCAGTCCTCTAAGCCCACATTCCTGGCGTGTGTACGCCTCGTATCCCAAATGTACTGGTGCCGTAACGGGGTACGTGTGACACGCACCGTACACCCAAATTCATTGCGTGTGTACGGTCCGTATCACTGTTCTACTGTGCCGTTGGGGTACGTGTGGTATGCACTGTACCCACGCATTCATTGCGTGTGTACGGTCCGTATCACAGTTCTACTGTGCCGTAGGGGTACGTGTGGTACGCACCGTACCAACGTATTCATTGCGTGTGTACGGTCCGTATCACTGTTCTACTGTGCCGTAGGGGTACGTGTGGTACGCACCGTACCGACACATTCATTGCATGTGTACGGTCCGTATCACTGTTCTACTGTGCCGTAGGGGTACGTGTGGTATGCACCGTACCCACGCATTCATTGCGTGTGTACGGTCCGTATCACTGTTCTACTGTGCCGCAGGGGTACGTGTGGTACGCACCGTACCCACGCATTCATTGCGTGTGTACGGTCCGTATCACTGTTCTACTGTGCCGCAGGGGTACGTGTGGTACGCACCGTACCCATGCATTCATTGCGTGTGTACAGTCCGTATCACTGTTCTACTGTGCCGCAGGGGTACGTGTGGCACGCACCGTACCCACGCATTCATTGCGTGTGTACGGTCCGTATCACTGTTCTACTGTGCCATAGGGGTACATGTGGTACGCCCCGTACCCACGCATTCATTGCGTGTGTACGGTCCGTATCACAGTTCTACTGTGCCGTAGGGGTACGTGTGACACGCACCGTACCCACGCATTCATTGCGTGTGTACGGTCCGTATCACTGTTCTAATGGTGTTGTAGGGGTACCGTACACGTCCACTTCCGTTTTTGCGGTACGCAGGGGTTGCTGGACACGCCCCCCCAAGTGACCAGACCATGGGGGTAATGTATGGCCTTCATATTATAGGTCTGGCTTTGAGTATGGGGTATGTTTCCTGCCCCTCACCCCCACCCTGGCCCCTGGGTGTTGTTCTCCTCACCTTCTGCGGCGTGCGCGTCGGGTGCGGTGCACCAGGTCGTAGGCCAAGAGGACCGGAATGATATGTACGAGGGGTTCATGGCGTGTGCGTCGCGTACCGGGGCTCCGTTGCGTAGCGGTTCACGTAGGACTCTGCTTTTCCGGCTGTGTTTGGGTCCCGTAAAAAAGAGCCGTACGGAGTGACGTAGCGACGAATCGTACTTGTTGGGCAGGAAACCGCTGCCTGAATACGTCCGGACATCGCGTACAAGCTGTTCCGGATCAGAATCGTAGGTTTTTTTGACCCATACGGGCTTTTGTATGAAACGTACGGAAATAGGCTTTCTGTACGAATCGTACTTCCTAGGTTGTACGAAAAGTTTACGGGGTACGAGACGTACGGGGAAAACGCTCCGTACAACGATTCGTACAGCCTCTTTACAGGATTGGAATCGGCCCCATAGTTGGTAAAAATATCGATTTTTTATTAAGGCTATGAATTTTAGCATATATTTTATATGTATTTTATGTATAAGAATTGTTTGTATTTTTATTATATGTGTTGAAATTTTAGTAGTTATTAAGGGGGTCATTATGATATCGGGCGGATCACCACCGCCGGCAGGGCGGTGGCGATCCGCCCGCCCACCATTTACCCCCCGCCATATTACAATGGCGGGGGTGCATCGCTTTTCCGAAGGCAGGCAATCGTTACAATTGCCTTCTGTGCGGTCCTGGGCCATAATATGGTGGCGGTGCATAGCAGGCACCGCCCGCCATATTATGATGTGTATGGATTTGGGCCTTTCCATGGCGGCAATGCCACTATGAAAAGGCATGCAGTCTTTGTAAAAGATGCAGTATGTGACTGTCGGGGTGGCGGTCACATCCTAATTCGGCTCCGGAGGACCGCCGCACCTCTGGCGTTCGATCCCGTTTTCCGTTACGGTGGCATCGTAATGGGGCCCCAATTGTTTTATTTTAATTTTGCATTTTAGTTCCATAGCGGGTTGTGGGTTTATAGGGGAATAGGGTGGAAAGTAAGTTCATTATATATAACGTATCGATTATTTTTTGTAGTTATTACATTTGTTTTTTATTTGAAGTTTGCGTTTTTAGTTCCGTAGCGGGTTGTGGGGCTATAGTGGAATAGGGTGGGAAGTAATTTAATTATATGACATTAAGTGAATACTTTTTATTTATTACTATTTGTTTAATTGAGATGATATAGTGTTAAATGTGTAAATTAATTTATTATTAATTATTTAATACTTAGGTGCCGATTCCGATCCGGGTCGGAAAGCACTCTAAACGAGTCGGATCCGGAGTGTTTCCGACCGAGCCGGACCCCTACAGTCCGACCGAGCGAGTACGATGTGCATGTATGCTGCGGACTCAGTTCGGTCGGACTCCCATAGAAGTCAATGGGAGCCAGTTGTACGATGCATACATGCGCTCCCATTGACTGAATGGGTACGTCTCGAACAAGTGCGCCCCCTACAGTGGGTACGCCTTGGTGCCATCCGCGCCGTACATGCCTGTGTGGGGGAGACCCATGGGTCTCCCCCTGTGTGCGAGTCATACGGCTGCGGGTGTCGGGGGATCCGACGCGGACCCCCAAAGTCCGACTCCGGGAGCTTTTGCGACCCGGACGCTCCGACTCGGCCGAGCTGTCCGATTCGAGCATTGTACTCGTTTGGTCGAGAATCATCTCCATTGCGCGCATCGGTTTGCGTGCGGCCGAGTCGGATGGATCGGGTCAGAGCCGGGAACGAGTCGGTTGGAGAATTCTTGCATCTTCGCATCATACTTCGTCGTCCGGACCCGTGTACGGATCGGTCGGAAAAGAAGCATCGGAATCGGATCCGCTACGGCCTAACCCGATTCGGTGCCTTAGTTGTTAATTAATTTAAATTAATTAATTAGTAATTAATTATGGTAATTGTGTAATTAATATTAGGTGTGTGTTGTGTTGTTTATAGGTGTAAATGGTGGGAAGGGTGGTAGGTAATTTATTTTTTATGGATGAATTCTTAATTAGTTGTTAATTAATTTAAAATGATTATTTAGTAATTAATGATGGTAATTGTGAAATTAATTTTAGATGTGTGTTGTGGTGTTTCTAGGTGTAAATAGTGGGACGGTTGGGAAGTAATTTATTTCTATTGATGAATTATTAATTAGTTGTTAATTAATTTAAATCTATTCATTGGTAATTAATTATGATAATTGTGTAAATAATATTAGGTATGTGTTATGGTGTTTATAGGTGCAAATTGTGGGGAGGTTGGGAAGTAATTAATTTTTTATTGATGAATTAAATAATTTGTTGTTAATTAATTTAAATTAATTAATTAGTAATTATTTGTGATAATTGTGTAATGAATTTTAGGTGTGTGTTTTGGATGTTATAGTGTCAAAGAATGTGTACTCAATTAATGTTTATTATCATTTTTTATTAATAATATTTTTTAATTCATTATTAATTATGTTAATTATGGAAATCAATGTAAAAAAAATGTTGAAGTCTTTTTTTATTGGTGTGGTGCTATAGGGTAGGAAATAAAATAAATATATTTATGTTTTAAATAATGTGTTTGTTTTTTAATATTTGGTCCTTTTAAATAAATATTGTTTATAAATGTATTTATTAGTTTATAGTATTTAATATTTGTACCTTTTTGTTATATGTAATCAACATTATAATATGTGTTCTTTTTATGTGCTTAATATATTTAGGGGTCGATTTCGATCCGGGTCGGACAGCTCTCCGAGTGGTGTTTCTAGGTGTAAATGGTGGGAAGGTTGGGAAGTAATTTATTTCTATTGATGAATTATTAATTAGTTGTTAATTAATTTAAATCAATTAATTAGTAATTAATGATGGTAATTGTGTAAATAATATTAGGTACGTGTTGTGGTGTTTATAGGTGCAAATGGTGGGGAGGTTGGGAAGTAATTAATTTTTTATTGATGAATTAAATAATTACAACATGTGTGTGTGTGTCTCAGTATCCCCAGGCAACTACACAACACATGAGGGGGGCTGAACCACAGTGACACAGATGTGGACACAGTGCCATACAAAAGTAACCCATCAATTGGGCACCCCTTAGTGGGCAATCAGGCATTGTGAGATGAGAGGGATACCAACAGACACATGTGACACAAGCTGGAATGAACAGCAACTAAAACAGCAAGAGACTGACACAACAGCACTACCCCCAGGGACCATACATTGGGGTGACACAAGCATGCATGATACGTCAAATGTGATGACAAAGGTAGATGTCGTACAAACTGGGAAACCCAGACATGTGTCCTGTGCCACAAATGTACATCACACCTACACAAACACAAATCACTCAGCATGGCCCGTCATCCAGGGACAAACGTGAGGTAGGGGCTGAGCCATGCAAACATTCACATCTGTCCACCCTCAACACCACACACCCTGAACTGCACCAATGTGCATCAGTGAAGCCCACATGGACATGTGACATTGCACATGCACCCATGACAAACACAATGATGTTGGGATGAACTAAGGTGCACAGACTCATCACACAAGGACAGTCTACAACCCTGGTGAATGATAGACATACTACACAGTATGCAGTACATGGCCATGACATCAAAGCTCCCGTAACCTTCGGAATCCCTGCCACAGTCTCAGCACAATGCAGAAGCCAAGGAGAACCACAAGGCACACATGCTGACACCTGCCAACATTGCACCTCAGAACCTGACAAGTGTGAGCAGTCACGCACACATACACATGTCTCAATTACCAAAAGGTACCACCTAGGGAAAACTACATGATACTGCGAACAAGCAAGTGCCTTGGGGACCCCTGACTGTGTTCGATCTGCGTCTGACCACATCATCATCACTCAGAACTGACAAATCCCAATGATGAAACACCAATGAACAGTGGTGTGGCATGCACCCACATATCTGGTAGCCCGGGACAAAGATGTGGGATGAACACAGGACAACTCAGCAAGCATCAACAACAGGAACATATCAAGGGAACGCAGCCTGTGTAGAAAAAGGGATGTGGACACACACACACATACTCACACAACACACACCATGGGCCCAGGCAATGTCACGGAACAACACACTTACTTGAGGGGACTCAACTCCTGTGGAAGCTCAGCTTTGCCAAACATAGTCCCAGCAGGTCTCAGTCATGGCAGCAGAACACTTGGTCAGTCAGCCATCAGTTACCACACAATATAGGCTCTGGTCACAACAGCCTGTGTACGGGAGTGTCCCTTAAGTCATCTGCACATACTCAATACTTATGTCTAGCAATTTGCACAGAGGACCCAGTTGCTCCTACACCAATGATGCCCTCACCTGCAGGTCCAGTGGAGATGCGCCCAAAGTCAGGGAAATAGACAAATTGAACAATGGGAAGCACATCATATGTGCATGGGTGCAAGCCGCAAATGTGACCATGCAAATGAAATGTTTACAGAGATGTTCACAAATTGTTAATCATGACACACCCAGGTAGCTGCAAAGGATGACATGGATACCGACCAGAATAGGATACATATCTCATGGACCACATGGAGTACATCACATCAACACCTCAGTATTCAACATTGAAAATTCTGCATTATAACTGCAAGGTCATGGTAAACATCATCAACATAATGTACAGCCAAATCAAATTCACAATGATAAATACAAATGCTTTATTCAGCAAATTTGAAATGCAAATGCAAAGTCCTTTCAAAACAAAGGCCAATGGCCAGTCCATATGCAAATGTCAGCAATGTGATTTGAGTGACAACTGTCACACGTTGCTTGCCTGCACTGGTAAGGACAGGGGACATCCACTCTGAGGGGCACACATGGGGGCAGGCCAGGCACCGCAGGGACAGGATCAGGGCTCAGCAGAAGGATGCAGTGAAGGGGCGGTGGGTGCAGGAGAGTCACTGGCAACTGCAGTGGAGCTGACTGAAGTGGTGGGTGCTGTCACAACTGTGGGGCACAAGTCAGATGGGATGGGTACCGGCACAACTGCAGTGGGCAGGTCAGATGGAGTGGACTGGGTTCCCACTGCAGCGCCCAAGTCAGACGGGGTGGTCGTGGACTCCACTGCAGTGCCCAACTCCATGGGAGCAGAATGGGGTTCAGGTGAGGTCAGCAGGACAGAGGAGGGCAACGGTCCCCACACCAGTGGCACAAACAGTCTGACCGGGGGAGGGGATGGAAGAGCAAGTGGTAGGGGGGGAGGGCCTGAGCATTTTGGGGATGGTGTATGTGTTGGTGGGGGAACCTGGGGCAGGGTGTGGCGGGGGAACCTGTGGAGTGGTGGCCTGGGGGATGGAGGACGGAGACTGTGTCGTGGAGCTGCGGGGCGGGGTCTTACTCTTCCGGGTCTGGGGGGACTTGCGGGTGGGGGTCTCTGTCTGACTGCACCTGGGGGAGGGTGTCTGGGTGTGAGGGGCACTCCCTTCTGTGTGTGGGGACTTCCTCTTCCCCTTGTAATCAGGATCTGCTGGATCAGTGGGGAAGAGGCCAAGGTCACAGACGAAGAGCTTCTGGGGAGATGGGGTTGCAGGTGAGGCAAGGGAAGGGGTCTTGGAGGGAGGGGTATCGGAGGACTGCGGAGTGGTTGTGGATGCCTGTGTGTGTGTTTGCAAACCATCCCCTGTGAGTGTGGTATCAGTCCCCTGAGGTTGCCTGCTAGACCTTGGTTTGGGTGTTTGTGTGCTGCCCGTGTCTGTGGGTTTGGGTGAATGTGCTGGTGTGTGTGTGCTTGGGACAGGTAGGGTGTAGGAATCGTGGATGGGGCAAGGGTAGGAGGGGTGAGGGACTGTTGGAGGAGGGACACTGCTGCCGTCAGGGAGGAGGCCATGGACTGATTGGTCCTATGTAGGGCAGACATGCCCGATGACATGCCCTCCATGAACGACACCAGTTGTGTCAACAGACTGGTGTGTGCATGGAGGACACTCAGCATTGATGTCTGCCCTACATGGATCTGTCGAAGGAAGTCCACAGACTCCACACTCAGGTCAGCAGGGGACACAGGGGCAGGGGGTGCAGTGCCTGGCAAAGGAGACATGCTCCCGAACACAGGAGCCTCCACGGACCTCTGGGATGGGAGCCGATGGGAGGGTGGTGATGGTGGTGGCAGTGGCGGGGACAGCCTCACTAGCTGGTGTTTGTTGGCTGCTGGCACCTGCCTCCACAAGGGAGTCATCCTCCGAGCTGCTGTGGTCCTCAGCTGGGCTGGATGGTGCTGAGGACTCCTTGGGGTGGCTCCACTCGCCCTCCGTGCCACTGGGTCCCTCCAACTCCTTGCTTTCTGTCCCAGTCTGGCTCTGTGGCTCCTCCTGGTCCGTGGTGCTGTCCCCTCTGTGGCCGTGGATGCATATTGATAGAATTAGGAAAAACAGAACAACATCAGTCACTTGCACTGACCGCACACACCACAGTTAGTACAGCAAGCCCTGGCATCATCATCTGAACACTGCTCAAGGTGCTCACACTGTTTTGAATAAGCCAATTGTCAGTCTCACCATCAACCATGGCACTCATACCCCTCCTGGACTTGCACCCATATGTCTGTTGCATGTTGGATGCTCATACCCCAATGTGCAGACATGCACCACCTACACAGTTGTTGGACATGCAAGTGAACATATAGAAGTTTGTCACTATACAGACATCACTTCTCTTGCCACTGATTCAGTACAGGTGTCAGGAAGAAGTGATGGCCTGAGTCTCATTTCACATGCTTGGGATGCATGCCAGCAACACACACTATGATGTTCTCATGTCCTGATGGGCAATGCCACAATGGGGTGCATGGAGCACATTTGACTCCAATGCAGGATCACTCGTAGCAAGTTAAATGCCATGGCACAGGCATGCCTCGAAAGTCAGTCAACACTGTCTCCTGTCACTGGGGCAGGGCATCCAGACAACAACAGTATGCACTGTCTCACAATCATAGGTCATGGGTAAAGGAAACTCTGCAGCTGACAAGTGCACCAGTCCATCCCCTGCAAACAACATATCCCGGACTCAGATGACCCCACATCATACAAATCAGACATATGAGTGTCTGCGAACACAACTCCCTGAACATGAGCACCTCACAGTCTGCTGTGCATGAAACACTGCTGCCTGAACTTCACAGTTGCATACACCATTGTGCACTGTCAAGTGATCACACACCTATATGTCACACAGGTCTCGTCTCCTATAGTCACATCTCAGATGTCCTGCTGACCCTCAAACTCATGAATACCCCAGTTGTCCTGAAAAGGAAGCCACACCACAATGACACAGAGGCAGACACCTGAAGGCACATGTCACTAAGCACAATCTATAAGTTGATACACAGGAGTGGGAGTACATAGTGTTTCTAAATGCCCTGGAGTAGGCATGACTGCCCAGGTCTACGTTAAACAGTATATAGCCCTGGACAGTAGTCAGGTGGCTAAGCAAGCGTGACACACTTGATATACATACTCCTGAGGCCCAAAATTTGGAGTCACCTGCTGCATGGGTGTGTTTGAAATACCCCAAGCACATGTGGCGAGGCAGACCAGCAATTGGAACACATATCAAGGGCACACACAGATCACATGTCAGATCTCAGGCATTGTGTAAACAATTGACCCACCCATGAAACACACAACAGAGTCATGGTAACAGATGCTGTCCGGAACCTGAAGCATAGCTGACTGCAGGGACACAGTGCCCTAGTGACACAAGCCACAGACTGTAGGGGCCACACCTGTGGATCAGATGAGGAGGGTGCATCACACAATTGAGGGACATGAGTCCTGGACTACAAGCCCTACGTAATGTGGAAGTGTGACCAGGCCAAAAGACTGCAAATAGCATGTCAGACATAGTACACAGATTAGGCATGGACTTACCCCCTCCTTGCTGCTGTCTGGCCTTCAGCTGCCCATCCAGGTCCGGAAAGACCAGCGCCAGAATCCTGAGCATGTGGGGGGTCAGGGTCCGGTGTCCACCCCTCCTGCGAGGAGGCGACCCTCCGGGTCCAGCCCCAAAGGTCCTGCCACCTCTTCTGGCAGTTGCAGATCCGGCGCTTGTAGACCCCCACTGATCTAACTGCCCGAGCGATGGTCAACCAGATCTCGTGCTTCTGGTGGGCATCAACCTGTGAGGATGACAAAGTGTGAGGATGACAAAGTCCTTTACCACACATGCCACATATTTGTGCTGCACACTGTTGGATATACATGTAGTCATCACAAAGGTAAATGAGGTACACAGGTAGTGCACCCATGGAAATGGACAATTGCCCTGAATGTCTGACATGTTAACATTGCCTGGGAAGTTAAAGCTTGCACAAATGCACTTTTGCTGCAGAACACCTGTTCATCACATGTACCTACACAATTTGGGGGTCAAAAGTACTCAGTGAATACCCTTGCCACTAGTGTACACACTGCTAGTACTGCTAGTCAGACAACATGCACAATTAGGAAGGCAGTGGACTGCACACTCACCTGCTCCCCTGGTTTCCTATGCAGCTTGCTGTACTGTGGAAGGAGCCCGTCCAGCAGGGCCTGGTTCTCCTCCTCAGTGAAGGCTGGGGCCCTCTCCAGAGTGTGTGCCATAGCAGTAGCCAGAGGATGCAGAGACAGCAGCAGTGGTAGCAGGGATGTGGTCCAGTAGCATGTAGTGCAGGCAAGTGAGCTCCCTGGGGGCCAGCCAGCCTTATATCTGTGCTGCAGAGGCAGACTCTGTGCCATGTGTCCCAAGTGATAGGTCCAACACGGTTGCATTCTATAAATCTGCCCAATCCATGGAATTGTATGACTCGTACACGTCTTCCGCATCGTTCAAATTTTCACCTTCATGACACCCTAGGAATTGCAACATTGTTGTAGGCATCCAACTGAATTTCGATATCATATATATCGATGTTACTAATATCGATGTTTCTAATATCGATATTTATATTATTGTTATGTATTTTATCATGTATTTAATATGTATGTGTTATATGTTTTTTGTTAAGTGTTCTACTGATTTTAAAATATATGTATACAATTTTTATATGTTAATAAGGTTTTTTAAGTAAATTTTGTGTTTTAGTTCCGTAGCGGGTTGTGGGATTATAGGGGAATAGGGTGGGAAGTAATTTAATTGTAATTAAGTAATAATTGATTTTCATTTATTGGTATTGATAATTATATTATTGTTAATTAATTATTAATTGGTAATTACTTTTTATTAATTGGTAATTAATTTTTATTAATTGATTAATTGATAATTATGTTCAGTGTATTATTTTATTATTGGAGTGTGCTGTGTGTTTATAGGGGAATAGTGTTGGAAGTAATGGAAATCAAATTGAGTAATTATAAAATGTATTGTTGGGTATTGATAATTAATTTATTATACAATAATTATTAATTGGATATTATTTCAAATTATGATTTTTTGGTTATGAAAAGTAATTTATTGTTGATTAATCATTTATTTGTAATTAAATATTATTAAATATTATTTATTGATATTGTTAACTAATACATTAATAAGTAATTATTAATTGGTAATTAATGTTTAATAATTGTTGTTTTTTGGTCTAAAAAATCATTTAATTGTTCTATATTTTTTAATTGGTAATTACTTTTTAACAATATGTTTTTTGTTATGAGAAATATTTTATTGTTCAATATTTATTATTTGGTAATTAATAATTATTAATTATTATTTATTGGTATTTATTATTACTTTATTGTTAATTAATTATTCATTGGTAATGCAGCTCCACCAGAGTCATCCCTCCCTCCCTGTGGCACTGTCAGATCTTGCAGCAACAGATGTTGTGGCCACACAGGGAGGTGTGGACATGTTGGTGCTTATCTGGCGGAGGCATGTGAGCATGTCCCTATGCACTGCAGTAAGTGCATCCCACTTGGACTCCATGCGAGCATGATGGGGAGTCTGCTCCTGTTGAATGTCCTTGAGGATCCCCACTACCTGGCCGAATCCTCCAGTGCTATCCTGGTACGCATCTATGATGCGTGCCAGTTGGGGGTCATCATGCAGTCCAGACCCCTCTGCAAGCCGCGACCTCTGCCTACCACCCCTCCCAGCGGCACACACAGGTGACACTGGGCCCCCTTGGGTGTTGTTACTGGTGGTGTTGTCCATAGCTTCCTGGGGGGGCCTGTGTCCCTGTGCTGTTGGTATTCTGTGTCCTTGGTCTGTCCGTGTTGGCGGGGCAGCCCTGTCTGTTGCCAGATGTTGGAGGTGTGGGTGCAGGGTGTGCAGATGTTTGTACTGCTGGTGCTGCATGATGACTCACACCGGAGGTGCCAGATTGTTCTTCGTAATCCGAAGAGGACAGAGACTGATCAACACCAGAGAGCTGAGGGTCCACCAGAGTCTGGGACAGGGACTCCTCTTCGTTTGCTGCTGTGTCCCCAGCACCACCTGTGTTTGGAAGAGACACACAATGTAAGTTATGTTTCTACAGGCATCAATGGTTCACATACATGACATTTGCTACTGTACGTCAGGATGTGTGCCTGTACACTGCTTTGTCCAAAGTTGTCACGGACAGTGATTGATATTGTTGTAGCACATTGTCCAGCCACCATGAAGCATTTCAATGTGCATGGCGAAGTGCGTGCATGACCAGCTCATGTATAGATTTGACTGTACATGGCCATTACTACTCAAGGGCCATCACGTGGCTGACACAGGTGTGTCATCCCTGTACACATTTGACCTTTAGCAAGGATATACGTGCAATTCCACTCAGGATATGTTGCAAGATTGGGGCATGTGTGGTAGCAGTTTTTGCTAGTCTTTGTGCGTCACATTGGTGTGTTGGTACGACATGGTCACAGTTCGGTATGCCTGTGATCTCTTAAGAGAAAGTGTTTTTTTCCTGTGTTCCTAGTTCCCATCTCATTTCATACAAGTGATGATGTCACCGTCGTTAATGAGTCTGGTGCTGAGTTTTGTACGTGCATATGTGATTTGTCTTGTCAATGTTCTCCATGGGGATATGGATTGAGCAAGGCTTTTCAATGCTCATGACAGTGATAGCCAGTGTTGTGTGTGTTGCGGTTTGGCTGATACGATTAGCATGTCTCTTCCAATGCAGTCCAGGTTAGACCTTGTGTCTATAGAGTCTATGACAGTGAGTGGTGTGTTGTGTGAAGGATGCATATGTTGCAGAAAGGATGTAGGAGTGGAATGCAGCTCACAACAGCACCTAGTGTGAATGAGACCATGCTACGGTGTCGGCTATATTGATGTGTCCATTCCATTCACTGTCAGATGTCCCCTGTCAATGATGTATATGTGGGTTCCTGTGAGTTCTGTGCAGTGTACCATATATGGCTCTCCACACTTGTCATCTGCAAGACACACCTCCACAGCCTGGCCAGGGGGCACCCCTGGACACTGCATCCCCAGACAGTGAGTTTGAACATACGGTTGCAATGGCTGTGTAGGTGAACGTGTTTGGGTTGGCCAGTGCATATGTGTGATTTGCAGCCACATCATTTATCTGGCCCATGTGTCAGCTATCTTGCCCGGGCATTATCTTTGTGAGTGACTGTTACCACGTGTGCAATGTGTTTTAGCATAGAAGGTGTGTGTATGGCCCGCATCGGTGTTATTTGTTTTCAAGTCATGACCTCCTTCTCCCCCAGGCCAGTTATCCCATCATGAAGCGTGCCACCATTGAAGTGGGTGCAGGTTAACTTTCAGGATGTCAGTCTGTGCAGTCCTGGTGTTTGTTGGTGCCCAGTTCCCAGCAGGGCCTTGCGCTCTCCTCAACAGAGCTCAGTGTCAGACATCTTGTCAGTCCATTCCCACTCCCTGTGAGGCGAGCATGGTTCAGTGTGAGCTTGCTGGGTCATGCAGGTGGGTGGGGATTATCTGTGACTGCAACTCCCATCATGCACTTGGCTACCCCCCTTCCTAGCATGCCCATACTTCCTTCCTTTTGACTCTGCTTCCCTGTGAGGGAGTGTGACAGCAATGGCAAGATGGCTGACTGTGCAGTCCTTGTGTTTGTTGGTGCCCAGTTCCCAGCAGGGTCTTGTGCTCCTCACAACAGAGCCCAGTGTCAGACATCTTGTCAGTCCATTTCCACTCCCTGTGAGGTGAGCATGGTTCAGTGTGAGCTTGCTGGGCCATGTAGGTGAGTAGGGATTGTCTGTGACTGCAACTCCCATCATGCTCTTGGCTACACCCTCCTTCCCAGCATGCCCATACTTCCTTCCTTTTGACTCTGCTTCCCTGTGAGGGAGTGTGACAGCAATGACATGATGGCTGACTGTGCAGTCCTGGTGTTTGTTGGTGCCCAGTTCCCAGCACGGCCTTGTGCTCCCCACAACAGAGCCCAGTGTCAGACATCTTGTCAGTCCATTTCCACTCCCTGTGAGGTGAGCATAGTTCAGTGTGAGCTTTCTGGGCCATGTAGGTCGGTGGGGATTGTCTGTGACTGCAACTCCCATCATGCTCTTGGCTACACCCCCTTCCCAGCATGCCCATACTTCCTTCCTTTTGACTCTGCTTCCCTGTGAGGGAGTGTGACAGCAATGGCATGATGGCTGACTGTGCCGTGCTGGTGTTTGTTGGTGCCCAGTTCCCAGCAGGGCCTTGTGCTCCCCACAACAGAGCCCAGTGTCAGACATCTTGTCAGTCCATTTCCACTCCCTGTGAGGTGAGCATGGTTCAGTGCAAGCTTGCTGGGCCATGTAGGTCGGTGGGGATTGTCTGTGACTGCAACTCCCATCATGCTATTGGCTACACCCCCATTCCCAGCATGCCCATACTTCCTTCCTTTTGACTCTGCTTCCCTGTAAGGGAGTGTGACAGCAATGGCAAGATGGCTGACTGTGCAGTCCTGGTGTTTGTTTGGCTACAAGTCCAAAGAGAGCCCCTGTGCTTCACACGGCAGAACCCAGTGCGGTGTATCTTTGGGTGATATTTCACTACAGTGTGAGTCAATGCATTATCCCAGGTGAGTTGTGTGGAGTTTGTGTTGAGGGGTGTGTGTGTCTACACATGCTGGTAAGTATGGTCAGAGCTGTCAGTCCTCCTTCCGAACCCGGCCAGACATCCCACCATGAAACGTGCTTCCAGTGTGGGCCGTGCAAGTTATCTTTCAGGATGTCAGTCAGTGGTGTCCTGCTTCTGATTTGCACACAACCCCTACCGGGGCCTTGTGCTCCCCATAGCAGGACCCAGTGTCAGCCATCTTGTCAGTTATTTTCCACTCCCTGTGATGTGAGCATGGGTCAGAGAGGTCTTGATGGGCCAATTGGGAGGGGGAGCATTATCTGTGACTACAAACCCCATCATGCTTTTGGATACACTCACTTCACCTGCATACCCACTATCCCTTCCTGTCAGTCAGCTGCACTGTGAGGTAGTGTTTTTGTGGTGGCAAAATGTCTGGCAGTGTTTATTTGGATTTGTGCCACTGCCTTGCTCTATTTGTTGGTAGGTTTGTCCATGTCATGACACAGTTCCCAGTCACTATGCGATGGCAGGTATTGTATTTGTCTGACTGGCATACACATCTTGGGATGATTATCTATTGGTTACTGTGGCTTTGCTAACGGTGCATGGTTTCACTGTCCCCTTGACAGTGATGTGTGTGTATTGCCACACAATATTGAGTATATTGGTTGTGTACTCACCACGCTCTGGTATGTCTGTTAGACCATGGATGCTCTCTGGTGGTAGGATGATCTGCACCTTCTCCTCCCAGGCCCTGAAGTATACTGGTTTGGCAGGAGGGCCACCACCAGTGCGCTGACGCAAGGCATGATCCTTCTCGATGAGTTTCTTGACCCTCCTGCGCACGTCATACCACCTGTTCTGGATATCATCCTTTGTGCGAAACATTGATGCTTGTGCATTCACCTTGTCCACAATCCTCGCCCACATCATTGTTTTACGTGACATGGGGGTCCTTTGGAACAATGTACCAAACAAATGTGGCTCTACTCTGATGATTTCATCTACAAGCACTTCTAACTCACTATCTGTGAACTTTGGATTCTTCTTTGGGGGTATGGTGATGGGTGGTGGTGGTGAGTGATGTGTGTGTGTGAGGGTGCAAGTGAGGGTGGGTGAGTGTCAGTTTTGCTAGGTGTATGTGTGAGTGCTTTTGGTGAGGTGCTAATGGTGTGAAAGTTGTTTGATGGGCAAGTTGTGAGTGTGTCTGTGGTTGCTGTCTGATGGTGTTCTCTGCTGGCTGTTCTCTTGAATTTGCAAAGGATCATGGTAGTGATGTGTGGCCTTTATATAGGTGGAGTTGTGGGGGTGTCTTTCTTCCAAGTTTTTTTTGTTGATATTTATTGACTTTGTCATTGCTAGTATTGTCCTTTTTTGTATTTTTTCCTTTGGGTTTTCTAGGCATGAAGGAGACGTTCTTCTGACTGACATGGATGCTGATGTTGGCTTGTGCGGGCTTCTCCGGGTCTTTCACTCTGGCTTTCTTCTGTGTTTGATACGCGTCGGTTGCGGAGATCTCTATTGCTTCAGGTCCCTGTTTTCTGTGCGTGTCGGTCATGCGGCTTGTGCTCCGTGCGAGTTATCTGGTTTTACACGCATTGCATCGTGCTGCGCGGGTCGGACATCGTAGGTACGTGTCGGTCCAGTTCATTCCTGGTGCATGTCGGTCGGTGCGAATCGCGTCCCGTTTCCAGGCGAATCACTGGTTTCCTTACAGCTCGGTCGTACGGCTTGTATTCCGTTCGTGTCGGTTGTAATTCACACACGTTGCATCATACTGCACGGGTCGTACGGCGACGGTCCGTGTCGGTCAGTACCTTTTCCGTCCAGAATCGGCCCCTTAATCGTATATTTTTTAAAAATTGTTTATTTATTTTTAAGTTATTTTTACCCTTCCGCTATCCAGCACTTTCTCTACTGTTGCACTCTTTGGAGTGAGAATAGTAATTTTTGCCCCTCTGCTATCCAACACTTTCCCTACTGTTGCACTCACTGGAGTGGTAATAGTAATTTTTACCCCTCCGCTATCCAACATTTTCCCTACTGTTGCATTCACTGGAGTTGGAATTGTAAATTTAATTCTTCCGCTATCCAACATTTATCCTACTTTTGCACTCACTGGAGTGGGAATAGTAAATTTTGCCCCTCCGCTATCCAATAGTTTCCCTACTGTTGCACTCTTTGGAGTGGGAATAGTAATTACCACCCCTCCGCAATCCAACACTTTCCCTACTGTTGCACTCACTGGAGTTGGAATAGTAAATTTAATTATTTTGCTATACAATATTTTCCCTATTGTTGTAATTATTGTATTGCGAAATGTACTTTTTAACTTTTTTTCATACTTTAATATTTTGATTAATTATGGAACTTTCTTTTTATTTTAAAATATTGATATATGTATATATTTTATTTTTATATAATTAACAAGTTTAAAAATTAAATAAAGATAATAGTTAATAAATTATTTTAAAGTAAATATATGTATATGTATAAATTATTATGTTTGCGTGGTTATATTTTTTAATTGAGTATATTTTTTATATTTATTTTAAAGGTATATTAAATGTAATTTATTTTGTTAAATATAATATTAATATTGTATATATTTAATATATTCTATTTTATTTTATGAATATTTTAAAATTGATATTTTTTACATCTTTATTTTAAACTGTGATATTTTTCATTCTATATTATTTTACTTACCTGTTTAAGTATAGGGAGTCGATATTTTTGCGTTCTATATATTTTTTTCGATATTATTTACATCAATGTTTTAGCATCTCTATTCTATGAGTGAACCCTCAGGGAGGGCATGCTGGGCATGGGTCTCTCCTCAGGAAGGGTGCGTTGGGCATCGGCCTACCCTCAGGGTGGGTATTTTGGGTATTAGCGTTTGCTCAGGGAAGGTGTGTTAGGCATCCGCTCTCTCCCAAGGGAGGGTGCATTAGTGTCTCCTCAGCCACCTTGCCTCATTGAAGGCATGTTAGGCATCTGCCTCTCCTCAGGGAGGGTGTGTTGGACATCAGTCTCTCCTCAGGGAGGGTGCATTGGACATCAGTCTCTCCTCTGGGAGGGTGCATTGGACATCAGTCTCTCCTCTGGGAGGGTGCATTGGACATCAGTCTCTCCTCTGGGAGGGTGCATTGGACATCAGTCTCTTCTCAGGGTGGGTGCATTAGGCATCAGCCTCTCCTCAGGGTGGGTGCATTAGGCATTGGCCTCTCCTCAGGGTGGGTGCATTGGGCATCGGCCTCTCCTCAGGGTGGGTGCATTGGGCATCGGCCTCTCCTCAGGGAGGGTCTGCAGAGCATCATCCTCTCCCCATTGAAGGCATGTTGAACACAAGCCTCTCTTTAGGGAGGGTGCATTGGGCATCAGCCTCTCCTCAGGGTGGGTGCGTTGAACAGCGGCCTCTCCTCAGGGTGGCTGCGTTGAACATCGGCCTCTCCTCAGGGTGGGTGCGTTGAACATCCGCCTCTCCTCAGGGTGGGTGCGTTGGGTACAAGCCTCTCCTCAGGGAGGGTGCATTGGGCATCGGCCTCTCCTCAGGGTGGGTGCGTTGAACATCGGCCTCTCCTCAGGGTGGGTGCGTTGGACATCGGCCTCTCCTCAGGGTGGGTGCGTTGGGTACAAGCCTCTCCTCAGGGAGGGTGCATTGGGCATCGGCCTCTCCTCAGGGTGGGTGCGTTGAACATCGGCCTCTCCTCAGGGTGGGTGCGTTGAACATCGGCCTCTCCTCAGGGTGGGTGCATTAGGCATCGGCCTCTCCTCAGGGTGGGTGCATTGGACATCGGCCTCTCCTCAGGGTGGGTTCGTTGAACATCGGCCTCTCCTCAGGGTGGGTGCGTTGGACATCGGCCTCTCCTCAGGGTGGGTGCGTTGGGTACAAGCCTCTCCTCAGGGTGGGTGCGTTGGGTACAAGCCTCTCCTCAGGGTGGGTGCGTTGGGTACAAGCCTCTCCTCAGGGAGGGTCTGCAGAGCATCATCCTCTCCCCATTGAAGGCATGTTGAACACAAGCCTCTCCTCAGAAAGGGGGCATTGGACATCAGCTTCTCCCCACAATGCATTAAAGGGTATATCACACGGAGTCTGGTGCTGGGTTTTCCCGGGATCATGAGCACTCATGTAAGAGGTATATTGTGTGTGTGGCGCAGACCTGCACTGCATCAGAGGAACGACACAGATACTGAAGGCCATCTTTATCATTTATACCTACAGCAAGACATCTTGCTGTGCTGCATGAAAGGGAAAGGGCAGGAATGCACAATATCCAGTGTGGAGGTAAATCCTTTTTCTTTATTACGGTGAAATTGTGGAATAGCCCCCTCCTCTCTCTTCGTTCTATTAATGAGGAACTTTCTTGCTGCAAATCACTGAAAACCTGTCTCTTCCGGAACATGTCTATGTAATTCCTTTCTGTGGACACCTTCCTGCACAAAACGATCCTTTGAGTGTTTTCCCTCTTTCTACATGTACTGCAGGATGCAGCACACATAGAAAGAGGAATAAGCAAGGGGAAATATAGATATTCTCCTCGCTATGCCTTCCCTGGGAGGACATGGCATTTTGACACATTCCCAGGTCTACTACTCATGGTAAATCTTGGAAAGCCTTCCAGGGGCAAAGTAACGCAAGGTTACTCCAATTTTACCAAGTCATGCAGGGCTGCCAAGGTGGCCTTTCTTGGTAAATCTCATGCTAGGTTTTGTGCCGCCCTTCGTCCCCTTGCATGGCACAAGGGAACACACAAAACCTCTGATTAATCGGTCCCTGAGTCACGAGTTACTGGTAGCTAGAGTGATATCATGTGCACCCAACACCTATTATATTAGTTTGATCACTTGGCCTGTGAAATGGATGGTGGGTGGGTGCGTGAGTGACAGATCACTATGGGAGATAAATATCCGCATAGGCAAACATTTGTCCCAAAAACAAATTGCCAGTGGTGTAGCAAGGGGGGGGGGGGCGTTCTGCCTCCCCCACGAGTATTGGGAGGCGGTGGTATCCCTCCGCCTGCTCTTACCTTCGGCCATCGCAGGACAGGCCAAGCCAGGGCCAAAATGACCACTGCTTATATATGAGGAGTTGTATAACACACGGACAATGCAGTATTTTCTCTATAGCCATGCTTGTCTGTACACGTATTTCGATGGGTGATTGCTGCACATTTATGTTGAGAAAGTCTCTCTGGTGAACTGGAACACTTGAGCTACCACATCAATACATGGGTGTGTATTGGCAAACCTCTGGAGTGTTCTTTGGCTAATAGTATGGGTCTGGAGAGCATTTACTTGTCGGCCTTTGCTCCTGCTCTGAGCATCCGCGTCCCAAGATGGATGCAACTGCTAAATGTCTCTATTAAATAAAAATTAAAAAAATTAAAGTGATGTTCTAGTGAGGTATGGTAATAAGATATTAGCTTATCTTAAAAAACCTTAGATATTTCTTGGAAAACAGAGGCTAAAGTAATGTTATAGTTTGGTGTTGAAATGAGATAAAACAAATGTTTAAAAAACAAAAATACACTGAAATTCACACATTATAGTTTAGTGAGCTAAATATATCTTGACCCCCCTGCCCTGCATCGCTTATGTACTCACATATCACATCAATGATGACCTGTTAAATGACATTGTTGATAACACCACTGATGATCTCTCAAAATACATAGTTGATGGCATCACTGATGACATCATCCAATCATTGTGGTAATGTGCTATAGGGCTTGTGGACATGAAGCAACTCGACAGAAGGCGCTACTTTTTTTAGTTTATTCGGTACCGCAGAAATCCCACGGGTCCAGTATCCAGACATAACTAACTATTTTTCAGCGCTAACCTCTTCATGCCCAACACGAGCCCTTTACCAGATGCTAATTTCTCAAATTGCTCAGTTTTGTTTTAAACATGTTGAAGTGTTATATCTTATCTTATCTTATTGTTTTGGTAAAGCGCTACAGCTGCCCCGGCAATGAGGCGTCCCGGCGCTGGAACCCAGATCAGATCCTAAGCATGGAGAGTCCATGGACAGAGGAAGGGTTACAGGCAAGGGAATAGAAAAGTTTTCACTGCTTTCCGGAAAGCTGATAAGTTGTCTATCGAGCGAATATGATGTGGTAGTTCATTCCACATCTTGGCTCCCAGGAACCTAAAGGAGCGGCCGCCCATGCGGCAGAGTTTTATGCGTGGGACGCATAGAAGGTTTTGGTTGGAAGATCTTAGGTTCCGTGACGGCGCATAGGGAGTGAGAAGGGGTTGAAGCAGAGGGGTGGTATTGAGTTTGAGGATTTTGAAGGTCATAATGAGGGTCTTGAACTTGATTCTGGAGTCAACAGGGAGCCAGTGCAGTTTTCTGATGGTCGCTCTGGCTGAGCATCTGCGGGGAAGGCCGACCAAAGTTCTAGCCGCAGAGTTCTGCACGCGTTGGAGTCGTGCTAACTCACATTTGTTGGCACCAAGAAGGAGCACATTGGCATAGTCTAGACGCGAGAGGATGGTGGCTTGGATGATGAGTTGGCGGGTCTTTGCGTCGAAGAAGCCTAGTATGTGGCTGAGGCTTCTCAGTAGGCCAATGCAGGTGCCGGCAACTTTTTTGGTGTGGTCTCGAAAGTTGAGTGAGTCGTCCATCCAGACACCCAAGTTTTTCACTAGGGTTTTGGGGGGAGGGATGGTACCAAGGGAGGACGGCCACCAGTGCTCATTCCAAAGGCTGGTGTTTTTGCCAAGGAGAAGCACCTCTGTTTTTCCGCCATTAAGTTGTAAACAGTTCGTTGTCATCCATTGGGCGACCGCAGAGAGTCCGTTTTTGAAATTAGAGGAAAAGTTGGAAGGACCATCTGAGAGAGCGATGGCCAGTTGTGTATCGTCAGCATACGATACTAATGTCAAGCCCCATTCTTTGGCCACTGCCGCCAGAGGCTGAACATAAAGATTAAAAAGAGAGGGGCTTAACGCAGAGCCCTGCGGGACTCCCTGTTCAATAGGGTGGGGTTTAGATAGAAAGGGGGGGGCAGAGACTCGAAAAGACCTGTTCTCGAGAAAGGATCTGAACCACTCCAAGGCATGACCAGTTACTCCAAAAGTCTCCAGACGTTTAAGAAGGATGACATGGGATACCGTGTCAAATGCCGCGCTGAGATCCAGAAGGATCAGCGCAGCATTTTGACCGGCATCTAAGATCGTGCGGAGGTGCTCTGTGGTGGCTAAGAGAGCAGACTCAGTGCTATGGCCTGGTCTGAACCCATTTTGTGATGGGTCCAGAATGTTGTTTTTGACCATATGCTGGGATAGAGTGCTGTTGACATGCGCTTCAGCGAGTTTGGATAGCCATGGGAGCAGGGAGATTGGACGAAAATTCTCCGGTTTAGATGGATCTAGGGTGGGTTTCTTGATGATAGGCGAAACCCACGCTTGCTTCCAGGCAGAAGGTACACACGCTGAAGTGAAGGAGAGGTTCAGGATGGCGGTTAATGCTGGTAGGAAGAAGTTGAGTGACTCTAGGAATTGAGCCGGGCGCATGGGGTCTGCGGGGGAGCCAGATTTGACTTTATTGCATAGTCTGATGAGGATGTCTTTGGAGATTTCTGGGATGTAGGTCAAGGTCGAGTAGCTAGGAGAAACAGAAGGATTGCTGATAGTACTAGGGGCGTGCTGGGGGAAGGAGGTGTAGATTTTCCGTACCTTGTCAACGAAGAACCTGGCAAGTTCTTCGCATTGTTGCTCGGAGGAAATAGTAGGGAGGGGTGTTTTGTTGCTCTGCAGTTCTTGTACAAGTTTGAAGATTTCTTTAGCGGGGGTGGGACTAGATTCGATTTTGTCGGCGTAGAAAGCGGTCCGTGCAGCACGGATGGCTTTGTGATAAGTTTTCTGTAACAGAAGGTATTTAGCTTTATCTTCTTTGTTATATTCCCTACGCCAGAAGCGTTCTGCCTTTTTACACTCTTTCCGTAGATTTTTGAGTGTGTCGTTGTACCAGGGGTTGGATGGAGAGTTACGACCTTTTGTCCATTTTGCTGGGATGAGACTGTCTAGTCCGCCCGTAATCCACTCATGAAACGTGCTGTAGTTAGCGTTGATGTCAGAGTTGTTGTCAAGGAAGAAATCCCCTAGGGTCTTGTGAAAGTCCTCTTGAGACAGTTTATGCCATGGTCTTTTTAGGCGGCTGGTCGATGCCGTATTGAGCCTGCTTTTATTGACCGGAATGGCCAGTTTAATAAGGGAGTGATCTGTCCATCCCATAGGAAGGGGTGGCTCTGAGGTGAGTTCTTCTAAGTTTGAAAACACTGGGTCTAGGATGTGGCCAGCTAGGTGAGTTGGAGTGGAGATGAGGGGGTTGAGTTGCAGTGCGGAGAGGTCTGCAAGGAGTGTTTTGATCGTAGGGTCATTAAATAGACCAAAATGAAGATTAAGGTCTCCCAGAATGGTAAAATTGGGGCTTTTGGTTATTAGAGAGGTTGTTGACTCAAGGAGGGCCTCAATGAATTTTGAAGAGGGGCCAGGTGGGCGGTAGATGTAGAGACCCGACACGGTGAAGTTAGGATTTATGATGATTTTGAAGTGGGCGCTTTCGGAGTCTGACAGATCTCCCTTGACAAAAGAACAGGAGAGCGTTTTTTTGTAGATTATAGCGAGACCGCCTCCTCTTCCATCTCTGTTGATGGCCGACATCAAATAGTCGTCTGATAGCGTAAGGTTGGGAATGGTGGAGGTGCCATCGCGAAGCCATGTTTCACAGAGGAAGAGGATATCTGGATTTTCATCCAGGATTAGGGTATTAACCTCAAGGTGATGTTTGGCTAGTGATCTTACATTGAGGTGAAGTATCGTGATGGAGGTGGTTTTGTCCGGACCTAAGAACTGTCGAATGGCGTGCGGTTTAGTAGTGGAGAAATTGCAGGTTTGGCATTGTAGGCAGGTGAAGCCGGGCTTACCTGTAATGTTAGCGCAAGTTCTTCCGGGGTTCCAGCTATGAAGTGTCTCACTATCGTAGGCAAGGGGCGGTGACGGAAAAAGGCCAGGGGGTCTGGCGAGAGGCGATGACTTGGCGATGACGGGCGCAGACGGGCTTGCCTTTGGCGCGCCTTCGGCGCGCTGACGGCGCGCCCGCTGCGCCCGTCCGCTGCGCGTCCGGTGGTTGCACATTTGTTTAAGGGGGAGGAAAGGGGCGGTGGGCGTGGCCTAGGGTAGGCGTGGCCTCGTGTCCTCGCCGTCAATGGCGGCCGGCAAGTGATTCTGCCAAGTATTTGTTGCAGCGAGATGCGCTGTTTAAGGGGTTTCTGTCGCTCGTTTCTGGAGAAGCCAGGCAGGTGAGTGGGGCTTTAAAATCAGTTATTTCAGCGAAAGGTGACACAGAAAATACAATAATTTTAAAAAGGTGGACTCCCGGCTTCCGCCTCAGGAGTAATCAGGTTCTGTTTCCGTGGCGCTGCGAGCGGCGTTTTATACTAGATTGGGCGGTGGGCGTGGCCTAGGGTAGGCGTGGCCTCGTGTCCTCGCCGTCAATGGCGGCCGGCAAGTGATTCTGCCAAGTATTTGTTGCAGCGAGATGCGCTGTTTAAGGGGTTTCTGTCGCTCGTTTCTGGAGAAGCCAGGCAGGTGAGTGGGGCTTTAAAATCAGTTATTTCAGCGAAAGGTGACACAGAAAATACAATAATTTTAAAAAGGTGGACTCCCGGCTTCCGCCTCAGGAGTAATCAGGTTCTGTTTCCGTGGCGCTGCGAGCGGCGTTTTATACTAGATTGGGCGGTGGGCGTGGCCTAGGGTAGGCGTGGCCTCGTGTCCTCGCCGTCAATGGCGGCCGGCAAGTGATTCTGCCAAGTATTTGTTGCAGCGAGATGCGCTGTTTAAGGGGTTTCTGTCGCTCGTTTCTGGAGAAGCCAGGCAGGTGAGTGGGGCTTTAAAATCAGTTATTTCAGCGAAAGGTGACACAGAAAATACAATAATTTTAAAAAGGTGGACTCCCGGCTTCCGCCTCAGGAGTAATCAGGTTCTAACTAAGGTCACCTGTAAATGTACTTTATTCTGTATTTGTTTAGTGTTTCTTTTGGGGTTTTTGATCATATACAAAAGCCAAGAGTATTCACTGCCCGACCCTCTGTGGGCAGCCACCCCCATCTGTGTCGTGCAGTGAGGGTTGGACACCATGCTGGTATTGTGCTTAACTCTCTGTGGGTGCCCATTGTCCTCAGCACAAGGCATTTGGCAGTGCACTGAGGGGGGGGGGGGGGGGAATGGGGGCGGGGTTGGCAACATGGGCCTGGCCTCTAGGTTCTGCTCCCTAGCTAGCCTTTGGCCATGCGCAGCGGGACCTTGGCCACTTGGCCTGGCCACTGGCCATCCCCTCTGCCCCGATCTCTGAGGGTGGCCAATGCCATTAATGTTAGGCATTTAGCCATGTGCAGCGGAGGTTGTCAGTGAGTCCTGGCCTCTCTCTAGACCCCGCGGCAATATTACGTAGACAACCAGACAAATATGTAAAGCTATGTTTAATGGCATCCGGATGTAAAGTAGAATGGACCATTATGTGAACACCATCCCAGGCCCTTCATCTAAGGGTTTATGAAGAAACCCAGAGTCTGTACTTTTTGTGAAGAGTTCCCAAAGCCAGGACTTGTTGTGCAAAATCTCGCCCTTGGGCAAATTCTGATTTATTAGCAACTCCATGAAGCTGTGCAGTTTGTCTGTTTTTTTAAAATAATGTAAACAGGTTTAGAATGTCTTGCACTGATATATTAAAGGCTGGTACAGTCATCAAGCTTAAAACAACACAGCAGAACTGCTGGATCTATGGCGAGAGTGGACATCTGCTTCCTGGAAATGTTCAATCCTTCTTGCTTCATGATGTAGTTGGGATGGGCCCGATTCACAGAACTAACTTAAGACAAAATCCTAAACTTACTACCATTTTGGTATTCACAGAAGGCACTTACTCATTTCGGATTCACAGAAGGTAGGAGTCCTAACTTTACTACTCCTAAACTGAGAAAAATCCTAATTTTAAGACTTTCGGTATTCACAGAAGGCATTTAGGAGTCCTAAAGTTAGGACTCCTAACTTCTGTGAATACCGAAATGAGTAAGTGCCTTCTGTGAATACCAAAATGGTAGTAAGTTTAGGATTTTGTCTTAAGTTAGTTCTGTGAATCGGGCCCGATGTGTTACTTTTCCTAGACATTTCTTACTTAATTTAAAAAAAAATGTTTTTAAGTATCAAACTTTAAGTAGGTAGAAAAAGCAAAGCACCATCAACATATTTTCATCATACAAAGACATTTGTAACAAGGGAAGCATGAACAGCAAACAGCCATCAGTATCCAGATAGTATCTGTGAGACCAAGTACCACCGTGGGAGGAGTGAGGCGGGGGTGGGGTGTGGACTGGGGTTATTAGAGGTAGGGGTGGACAGTGGAAGGGGCATGTAGCTATCTAAATGGTATGGGCCCGATTCACAGAACTAACTTAAGACAAAATCCTAAACTTACTACCATTTTGGTATTCACAGAAGGCACTTACTCATTTTGGTATTCACAGAAGGCACTTACTTATTTTGGTATTCTCAGAAGGCACTTACTCATTTTGGTATTCACAGAAGTTAGGAGTCCTAACTTTAGGACTCCTAAATGCCTTCTGTGAATACCGAAAGTCTTAAAATTCGGATTTTTCTCAGTTTAGGAGTCCTGAAGATAGGACTCCTAACTTTACTACTACTAAACTCAGAAAAATCCTAATTTTAAGGATTTCGGTATTCACAGAAGGCATTTAGGAGTCCTAAAGTTAGGACTCCTAACTTCTGTGAATACCGAAATGATTAAGTGCCTTCTGTGAATACCAAAATGGTAATACGTTTAGGATTTTGTCTTAAGTTAGTTCTGTGAATCAGGCCCTGAGTGTGCGGGCAGTGAGAGGATATCCAGGATAAGAAGGGAAGGCAGAGACAGGAGTTTGATGAGAAACCATTTTATGCTGCTGAAGAATAGCTCGCTATGGAGTCCAGAAACTCACTGTGGCATGGGGTATCCCTTTTGTTCATCATTGGGATCTGGGATGTCCGGGGTTAGCAATATGTAGCAGGGAAGGGGGAGGTAACTGCGCTGGGGTCCTTACCTTCTGCATCACAGGTATGACGGGTGAGTGGGGTCAGTTCTACATCACTAAAAGAAGGTGCTATTCTGGCAAGAGAATGATTCAAAAGGTAAGCAACGACCCCATGTAAACATTATGGGCCTGACTGTGAGCTAAGGCTTTATTGATCGCCACAGATAGATAATGATACCACGGGGAATGCCATTTCTCAGGAGTGATAAATAAAAACTATTGCGAGTTCATGGTGTTTAAAGCACCAAAATCCACATGCTACTCTACATACTATATGATTCTCCCCTGGTATATTTTTGCAGGTTTGACCTGCTAAAATGTAATGAAGATTGAGTTATTTAACACATCCGATAATTATGAAATATACTCGCTCGTAATCAGGCTCTGAGTATTCAAGGAGAGGAGATCTCCCAGCGCCTTCAAAGATGACACAAAATAATTCGAGAGTGTGTGGGGTAAGGTTTCCCACACCCCATGGGTATAGGAATGCAACCACACATGAACAAAAACTAATGGGGCATTACAGTGGGAAGGTAGGGTGTAGGTGCCCTAACCTTTTCAGTATCCCCTAGAGATCAGACTCAAGGGATATCTGCAAGGGGTGAGCGCAGCTCCTTAAGCAGGAATGACTCATCTGTAACCTCAGGGTTGACCGTGTAGATGAAGCCTTTATTTGTGTTTTGTGTCTTTAAGGTCTTCTGTAAGAATCAACGTGCTCATTTAGCCTCAGTGCTCAGTGAGGAGGAGGATCACTTCATTTATCTTCTCATGGGGATGAAGAGTTACCCCGACTACAATGGACAGTATTGGATCGGAGCTACGGTTACATATAGGGTAAGTCGCTGACAATTAACAGACAATCTCTTAATATAGCGCTTCATGCGCACTCCTGCCATCCCTAAGGCGCTCACTCGGCTAATGGTGCAGAAGTCCTCATTCTCAGGTGGACAGAAGTCTGAGCTGGACTAACAGAATTTTAGCAGCATGCGTTAACATGCGGAGCTATCTTGCATCACACAGGCAAGTTATAAAAGTGGGCAGCTTCATTTGAAAGATAACAATCATATTCGATTATATGGACTGATGACAACATGACTTCAGTATACCCGCATTGTGATGCAGCAGTCACAATATTAAAGTTGTAATATTGGCCTGCATTTATGTCACCTTCACAGTATTGACTGCCACGTGGAGCTTTGACGTAGTAAATCTACGCTTGCCTGCGGATGCTCACCTTCACTACTTGTTGGTAGTCGATATATGTGCAGATCGACATTATCGAACTTGATATTGTGAAGTACAACATTGTGAGTTCCATTAGTAGATGTTGACTTTCATGTGTGATTTTGGCATCAGGAATCTCTGATGGAGATGATAGCACTTGTCTGGTGTGTGAGGGTACACAGCTGTTGTGATGGAACATATTGTGTAGAACTTGTTGAGCACCTGCACTGCCAATAGGATCCACTATAGTACAAAACACAATAGTAAAATACAATCTGCTTCTGCTTCACTGTCATGACTAAAGAAACTCATATTGCAATAGATTGGTGTTCAGGACATTTTCTAAAGACATCATTTATTCATTAAATTCTGAAAACTTGAAAAAAGAAAAAGGAACTAAGGGGTCTATTACAATAGCGGGCGGATCACCACTGCCCGTTTTCAAGTTTTCAGAATTTAATGAATAAATTATGTCTTTAGAAAATGTCCTGAACACCAATCTATTGCGATATGAGTTTCTTTAGTCATGACAGTGAAGCAGAAGCAGATTGTATTTTACTATCATGTTTTGTACTACAGTGGATCCTATTGGCAGTGCAGGTGCTCAACACGTTCTACACAATATGTTCCACGGCTTGCTTTTCCTTACCGGGGTAAGAGAATGAGTTTAATTGTCTATAAGATCCTTGTTAAATGGTCTGCAGACCCTTTAGCCAGATAAGACATGAGGTTTTATCTTCCATACAAACCTTGTTCCATGGTTTGTTTGTCCTTCCAGTGGACAAGAGAAGGATTTTCATATTTTCTTTTTTTAATCCTATATTTATAATCACAGCTAGAAAGGAGAAAAAGGAATTTCAATTCATCAAGACAATTTTATCATTGTAGGTAAAAGAAAATACACAGGAATTGTATAAACACCCTTCCCCGAAGATGCCTAATTCTCAACCCTGTTCCTCACTATGACCTTTGCTAAACTAGCACAGTGCATACAACAACCTCTTCCTTAAAAATTTTTTTATAAAAAGTATTCCCTACTACTCGTTCCAGATTTTATGAAATGTAACCGTGGCCCATACTCTTTGGGAGTACAGTTTTTCCTTAGACTCTGTTTGAGTTATCTTACGCTCCCAGTGGCTAACAACTGGAGCCTCGACCATTCTCCATTTGTGCAGAATCAGAGCTTTAGCCACTGAGCATGCAATAAAAAGGTGCTGTTTTGGGCAAATAGATATGTTTAGTGTGACTTCAACTCTGAACAGAGTGGTCATCGCATCAGGGACTAAAGATACCATCAATTTGCTACTAAGTCACTGGTAGACCTGACTCTTGAATTCTATTAGGGCTGGACAAGTAAAATAGACATGTACCCAATCTCCTGTATGATAACTACACCTAAAGCATGCCCCAGAAATAAATGGCTATTTTTTTTAAAGTGGGATGGGATATAGTAAAGTTGCCACTTACAGAAAATAGCCATATACATTTATTGGTAGCCCCTCCGATGGCTTTACCGGCCACGCGTTTTAAGCCTTCCATGTAGGTGCTTCTGTCCTTCATCCTACCAATCAAGCCAGCCCACGTTACCAGAACACCAGCAATGGTAAAAAGACCATGGAATCTTGTCACCCCTGATTTGTTCGTTTCACACTTTTCCTCATGGGACCCAAGCATCGCCAGAACACTCTATGCCCCGGCAGATGCGAAACGCCTGCATAATGAGATTACCAATGCACTGGACCAGTGCGCCCCTAAACCGGAAAGCAAATCTAGCAGGAAAAACAATCAGAGAAATGGTATTCATTGGAACTGAAACTATTGAAAAGGAGATGTAAATCTCTGGAACATAAGTGGAGACCATCCAAAGATGGCGGTGATAGACAGAGCTATAAAGAGGAGCCGAAAAGCTACCACAATGCCCTACAAAGCGCAAACAAATACTACTATGCAAAACGTATAGAGGATAACTGTAATTCATCTAAATAACTATACAAAACAGTGAGAGAACTCTGTAATACAACAAGCATGTCCCATAATATGACTCCTACAAATGACAATTGTGAGCTAATTAACAGTTCTTCACCAATAAAGTTTCCAAAATCTACTCCTCCTTCAAGAGCCAGCCCACTGCTAACAATACGGATTGGGAAACAGTGCCACACCCTAAAGCACACGCTTACTTAAGCAATTTGGACCCCTTCTCGGAAGTATGGGTTGCAAAAGTCATGACCGGGGTTAAAGCAGGATCCCCATTCGACCCCTGCCCTCACTTTATCTTCTCACAACCTGTATTGGTCTTAAGCCCGCATGTTACCCGTATCTTCAATAAATCTCTAAATTCAGCATAATTCCCAGGTATATGGAAGGAAACCGTTGTATTTCCATTATTAAAAAAAGCAGGCTGGGAAATCTATGATCCTGCAGATTACTGACCAATCTCTTAAATACCATACTTGTCTAAAGTACTGGAGAGACTGGTCAATCAACAGCTGGTCAATCTTTTAGAAACTAACAAACTTTTAAATTCCTCTCATACCGGTTTTAGAGTTGCCAACAGTACAGAAGCCACTTTACTTGCCGTATCAGACAACATTAGATCCTTGGTGGACCAGGGTACAGCTGCTGCATTGATCCTTTTGGACCCAGCGGCGGCTTTTGACACCGTTTCTCATGACCACCTGCTGCGTATCTTACATAAAAAAGGAATGCACTCGAAAGCTCTTCAGTGGTTCACCCCTTTCCTACTAAACCGAACACAAAAAATCCAATCGGGCCAATTTTCTTCCTGTTAAAAAACTATCAAACACGGAGGGGGCCTCCCTGAACCCCACCCTTTTCAATGTCTATTTCTCCTCCTCCTCCCCTCCTCCTCCAGTGATTAGCAGGAAATGAGGCTTTGATATCTGCTCCTATGCAGATGATACGCAGCTGCTAATTGCCTTTGAAGAAAAGCATGAGGATACCAAAAATAATTTAATTAACTGTCTCACAGAAACAGCAACCTGGATGATGGAACATTGTTTAAAATTAAATGCTGGAAAATCTGAGATCCTGCCTTTCGGTGAAGCGGAATTAGTTTAGGGTAACACCTGGTGGCCCCGGACGCTGGAAGCTGCCCCAGAACCCAAGCGAGTTGCAAAAAGTTTGGGCATACTCATTGACAATGCACTGACAATGCAAGATCAAGTTCGAGGGTTGTGCGGTAAAAGCTTTGCCACGCTGAAACCAGTACAAAGGCTTTTTTATGGATCCCCTTAAACTGTAGAAAGTCCATTACCCCGACTTTATTCTCTAGTAGACTTGACTATGGAAATACTGTATATGTGGGCATGCCCGAGTATTTTTTTCCCGACTACAGGTGGTCCAAAATGCTGCAGCTAGACTAGTTTGCATAAAACACAAATACAGATCAGCACCTGAAAGCTTGAGGGAACTGCCTTGGCTGCCCGTACGCCAAAGGGCTAAGTTCAAGCTCCTGTGTTACGCACACAGAGCGCTACATAAGAGTGGCCCCAGGATCTCGCAAGATAAAATAGAATTCTATACTCCCTCACAAATCCTGAGATCCCGCCATCATGCCCTGGCCAGGATCAAAAGGACCAAGAGGGTCAGAGCAGGAGGCCGCTCCTTTTCCAAACTGGCCACCGTTCATTGGAGCAAACGTCCATCAGATCTTCGCCTAACTGACAAATATTTGTCCTTTAGGAAGAAATGAAAAACATTGATGTTCCCTAGAACATAGCCGAAGCTACCCACTGCCATGCTGGCTGAAGCCCCACCCTTTAACTGTTTGCAATCGCCTTTGCCATATCAGGACACGCCTTCCAAGCGCCGTGATGTCCTTTGGAATGAATGTCACGCTTAAGGAATATAAATATAAATACAAATACTCTGGAGCTCTGGATCTTTTGCAAAGTTGGCGACGAGTTTAACAAGGAGCTGTTGCTGGAATGTCAGGTACCAGTTGCCGATCCCCCTAGTCGCACTCACATACGAAGCCTGGCTCATCACATTTGCAAGTGTGTCATTTAAAGGTTGTATTTTCTACACAAGATTGCAAAGTTGAAAAAAGCAACAAGAAGGGGGATTCTAGAATCCCGGCTTTTGGTTGGTCCCACGTCTTAATGACCCCTTCTACCAAAAGATCTCAGATCTGGTGGATCCCAACCTTTTTCACAGGTTCTAATACTCCTGTCATCTAGATGAGACCTAGACTATTACGGTGCCCTATCAGGATTTCGGGGTGAAAGGAGATAGACTCACATTCTTCCTTCAATTGGAAGAATCTGTAAATAATTATTTGGGGGTTTTGTGTCTACTTCACTTTGGAAGTTTGGGGATTTTGATAAATGGGACAAGGTGGAAATTGTTTTCCAAGAGCAAATGCCTGAGGTAGAAATTGCCTTCCAGGTCCTGAGGAGCGACCGGCTGACCACACCAATCCATGAACGCAGCTTGATGCAATCTTGTGAAGTGGGGGGCGCAAGACCACCCTCTTGTATACACAACTGCAGAGTTTTTATTTTTGTACGGGGTTTCTTTCCTCATCAGACATAATGTATGCAGCATGCAGTCTATGGCATTAAAAAAAGCTTTGAGTAACTTTAATTATTACATTTGAAAACATGAAAAGAAAAAGTGGAAGAACCATCCTTTGTATTAAGGCGAATCGTCCAACAATAGAATCAGGCAGAGGCTGCCACTGCCTCAAAAGATTCCCTTCCTTGGAAAATGGTGACACATAATTAAGCTGAAAAAGGTGTAAAATTTCATACAAAAGAAAATGCCCAGATATCTGATTGAACCCGTCTTGCAGGCCTGAGTCAGCATATCCAAGTGAAGAACTTGCCAAAGCAATTAAACAACAATATTTTGGAATTTGTATGATTGATTCTGTCCCCCCTAGAGCTGAAAAGCTTTTGATCTTACTAAAGGCTATGGTAATGTTTTGGGCCTCATTTATGAAAAGTGTTGCACCGCTGCGGTAAAACAGCGATGCAACACTTTTCACTGCACTCTTTACTGGGCGGCGTTCCATGTCGCAAGGATTGACAGATGCGTTAGGAATACTGACGTATCTGTCGGCGCAAAACTCATGCATTGCTGGAGTTGTGTTGTAAGCATGAAGCAACTCCAACAATGCATGGGGGGCTATACCTATAGCACTGCACCACACTTACGCCACTGGTTGTTTGCACTGGTTCTTCTTGGCAGGAAACCACAGTGATCTCTGGGCACCACTCCTTGTGCAAGGAGGGTTATCCTCAGTGGCGTAACACAGGCCCCCGCAGCCCCCACGGTGTGGGGGGCCTGAGCTGCAGGGGGGCCCCCACAGCACAATACTCTGGCCCACGAGCTCGGATTAGCTCCGGAGTGGGGGCCCCTCTGTGTACATGGCAGGGGGGCCCCCTCAACTTTCGTTACGCCACTGGTTGTTTGCAATGGTTGTTCTTGGCAGGAAACCACAGTGATCTCTGTGCACCACTCCTTGTGCAAGGAGGGTTATCCTCAGTGGCGTAACACAGGCCCCCGCAGCCTCCACGGTGTGGGGGGCCTGAGCTGCAGGGGGGCCCCCACAGCACAATACTCTGGCCCACGAGCTCGGATTAGCTCCGGAGTGGGGGCCCCTCTGTGTACATGGCAGGGGGGCCCCCTCAACTTTCGTTACGCCACTGGTTGTTTGCAATGGTTGTTCTTAGCAGGAAACCACATTGATCTCTGGGCACCACTCCTTGTGCAAGGAGGGTTATCCTCAGTGGCGGAACACAGGCCCCCGCAGCCCCGTGGTGCAGGGGGGCCCGAGCTCCAGGGGGCCCCTCACAGCACAATACTCTGGCCCAAGAGCTCGGATTAGATCTGGAGTGGGGGCCCCTCCGTGTACGTGGCAGGGGTGCCCCCTCAACTTTCGTTAGTGGTGTGGGGGGAGACCTGAGCTCCAGGGGGCCCCTCAGCAAAAGTGGTAGGTGGAGGGCTGGGGAGAGGGGGCCCCCTCCATGTACTTTGCAGGGGGGGTCAGGTTTCTTTATACCATTGGTTATTCTAGAGGCCCTAATTTAAGTGAATAACTTATAATCATTATTAAGTAAGCTAAGTGGGTGACTTATCGGCTGGCTTGTCTTTTTCCAAGAAGCTTACGATAACTGCTCCTGAGAAGGACTTGGGTGTCTGGCAACACTCCAGGATTTCATTAAATATTTCCACTAGTAAAGTCTCTAATTGAGGCATGAACGTTTTATACAACTCTATTGGCAATCCATGGCAACCACAGGCTTTCCCACTGGGGGAGCTTTTGATCGCCTCCTGAATTTCCTTCATTGTGATGGGAGCCACTGCCAGAGCCCGTTGGTCGCTACTAAGTCTAGCTAGATCTATTGTCGATGGATTCTGAAGAAGCAGGAGATGCAGAAGTGTATAGTTTTTTACAATGTTTGAGAAATATCCCACCTATATGTGCCATTTGGTCCCTGTCTCCATCGTGAATAGAGTCAAAGGTGCCCTTATTGGTTCAGTGGTTCTTGTTTTGACCCTCCCAACATGTCCGCTGTCCTCATAAAGTTGTTGCAGGCATGTATTCTGATTGTCCGGGAGTCATAATGTTTCTTTAAGTTGTATCTGGCAATTTGTCAGAATCCGTCCATGAGAATAGTGAACTCGGTGCATCGGGGTTGCTTGGTCCAGATCGTGCTGTGGTGCCATTCTGTTGTCCTTCCTTCATTTAGATATATTAGCTTCAAAAGATATTGCCTCCCCCTGATGAAGGCCTGACATGATCTCCAGACAGAAGAAGTTGAAGCTGATCCAGTATTCCTCACAAGAAATGTGTTGAAATTGGCATACATAATCATGACCCACCTGTCCTCTGCTCTGGGTTTACTTCCGACTTTGTTCTTACGAGAAGAATCTAAATTAAAATTCTGTAAAATATTAAATCCCCTCCCCCCATGACAATATGGCCAGGCAGTGAGAGCAGTGCGCTCTTGAGCTCTTTATCTTCTATTGGGCCGTAGAAACCAGCTATCTGAAGGACCGATTTTCATTTTTAGGTCAGCCTGAGCCAGCGCATGCGCTGGTCTGGCGAGACTTATTGAGAGGGCTCCAAAAAGTGCTACCAGGCTAGCCTAGAGCTACAGTGCATGTGCGCGGGGCGCGCGCGCCACGCTTTACCGCGATTACTTTCACTTTCGCGGCCACACGGCCGCTTGTCTCGCTTTTGGGACCTTATAAGTATTTAGTTATGCAACTGTTGCATGGCTAAACACTTATAAGGTCCCAAAGGCGAGACCTATTGGCTATGCCAATGCTTGTTTAAGGTTACTACTATCCCCCTCGCTCTCGGGTCCCTAATGACCTGCAGAATTTCCCCCTAGCAGTGGCGCATAAGCCAAACCTCAACCCCCCCAACTGCTGCTACGGCAGATGCAAAAAAGGCTTGGGAACTAAAGCTTGGCAGTCTATGGGGAGAGGAGTGTGTTTTGAGGTGTGTTTCCTGAAGGAAAAGTATTTGTACTTGGGCTTACATAAGCCACTAAAGTGTGGATTTAAGCTTGGTTGAGGTATTGGGCCTGTTGATAGTAAAAGAAACTATCTGAACACATTGGTTATGTGTCATTACATGGTGCATTGCTCCTTCTCTATAGCTGCCCTTCTTTCGAACCCTGCTGACCAGTCCCCCCTTAAAGCAGGTAGTCCTAAGCTCACTCTCATGATATGTACATAAGTTTTTCCCCAGAAACTATGATTCTTCCTGTTGTTTCTATCTTTAAGTTCTCAGTTTTTTTACCCCATCCACACCCTGTGCCCCCCAAACTCCCCACTTTCAGAGCCCTACTGGTCATCGGCTCCCCCCACCCCAAACTTTTGTCCACCCAGCCCCCCTCCCCCTAAGCGAGTACCGTGGTATGGTACTCTCTGAGCTCTTTCCCGTGAGGAACAGCAAGACGGCCTTGGTACATTACATAACGTGTTCAACCCAACAATAAAAAAATTTGCACCCATTCTATCCTACATAATTTTATTTTAGCAAATTTCTTTTGGTACTACAATTATTGTTGTATAGTGGAAAGACTTATCTCTGGTGATTACCACCTCTACCTTGTTCCATGGCTTGCTAATCCTTGCAGTGGAAAAGAGAATGCGTTTCATTGTACGATACTTGTTTCTTGGCTTGCTGGTTCTTGCAGTGGATAAGAAAATGATTTTCATTATCAATATTGTAGGAAAGTAGGATGTCTTTCTTATGGTTACCCCCACTTTTTGCTTGATGTTTCACTGTTTTTGACTAGTTTGATTGGGATCCTGCTAATCAGGACACCAGCCTATCTGCTTTCTCCTTTAAATTGTTACACATGTACTTTGGTACAGTCCAGATTGTTTACTGGGGTACCCTTATAAGTCCCTAGTACATGGTACCCATGTACCCAGGGCATAGGTACCCCAGAGGCCTCCCATGGGCTGAAGCATGTATAATGCCACCCATGAGGGGCCATGTAAAATGGAACTACAGGTCTGCTACTGCAATCTGTGTAAGATGGTGCTTGCACCACTTACGTTAGATATAGGTTCACTATTTCTATAGGTCACTACACTTAAAACTTATAAGTCACCCCCATAGCAGGCCTGATCAACCCTGAAGGCAGGGTGCTGGGTTTTTAAGAGGGCTTTCCTGCATGAGCAGAGCCCCTCTGTAGCCTTCGTAGACCATTCTCCTGGGTTGTCTGTGACTCAGCCGGACATATAGGTATAGGTGCATTATAACCTTGCGGTAAATGCTATTTTGAAAACGGCTACATAGAAACATATCGTGTTTGGTATCACCTTGGAAACATACCTCCACACTGGTAACTGGTGTGGGAGGTATGATTCCACCCTTCAGAAGCAAGTTTCGTGGGTCACTGGTCTATCCGGTGCCAGCCTTCTCGACCCAGACAGAACAAAATGGATGCTGCCGACCAGAGACACATTTCTGCCCTTCTGCTGCTGAGCCAAGCTCGAGCAGAGGAAGGAAGCACAATAGGCATCCTGTCACAGGGAGGTGTGACCACCTCCCAGACAGGATTTAGTGTATTGGCGCTGGGTGAGTGCACTCTGAGAGTGCCTGAAAGTCTGCACTTGGGGCACATTTGCTGTCCCTGTGCATAGTCCAGCTCAAACCAGTCCTGGGATCCGTTGGCTCGTGCTCCGGTGCGAAACTGGACAAAGGACATGGGTGTAGCCACCCCTCTGTCCTGCCCCTCCCCTAGGAGGGCCCCCAGAATCTTTCCAACCCCTCCAGTGGATACAAAAGGACTTACCTGGCTGTAAGACTTTAGATTTTACGTGGACAAGGTTCTACAAGAAGAAACCACTGACCTTCGACCGTCTGGACACTCTGGACTTCGCTGGACATCGACCGGGCCCAACTTCATCTCCCTCTCCATCCAAAGCTTCGTCTATGCCATGCACCATACAGGCTCTTGCAGGACCTGTGGTGCACTAAGGACAATTGAAGAATCTCCCTTGGAGTGAAGAAGTCACTCCCCTGCAACTGCAGTCACCTTAACGCAACTGACTGGTCTGCTGCTCTTGAGCTCCTGTGGACTCCGGAGATTTCAGTGACACAGGAGGTAGGTTTTCAAAGGTCCTTGAGGCTGATCTGCCCTCTCAGCAAGTCTGAGGTCAGTATCCCTCGTGGGGACTACATAACCCGAACTCCTGTGCACCGCGTCCATTTGCAGTTGCATATGCTTGTTGGTGATTCCTGAGCTTGTCATTGGACTGTATGTAGTTCTGACCCTGAGCAGTATTTGCACCAAAGGACTCGGGCTCCTCGCACCGAGTGCTCTGTGGGCTGGTACTTTGCAATCTTGCTCGAGGCCCCCCTGCGACTCATGGTAATTTGGCCTGTGGGTCCCCCTGAGGGTCATCTGGATTTCTGTTGGGCTTCCCTGATTGCTCCAGATGTGCCCTGACTTCCCATTGCTTGGTAAGTCTCCTGGACCTTGCTGGTCCACAACGTAACCTGCTTGACCTTCCTGCGTGGGTTGTTTTTGCCAAGGCTTTTTGGTGATCCAGTCGGACATCGACCCCTCATCTCTCGAAATCCTTCATGGGACAGCTCACCTCCGGCTCCTGGTCATCCTCGACATCTCCTGGTCCTCGTGGCTGCAGGGTCAAGCATCCCTTCTTCGTACCTGAAGCACCCAGCATCGGTGAGCATTCGTCTACCGAGCCCCAGGTCACTTTTAAGGGACCCAGACTCTGTCCCCTCTGCTTTCAGGTTCCTTCCTTCCAGAATCCATGCTTGGATTCCTCCGGACTCTTTTTACCTTCACGGCAGCAGTACTTCTTCACGGCCCTCCATTAAGAACGACGGCGGTTTCCGGCACCACACCAGACCAATGCACACAGCTCTTCTGGGATAGGTAACTTGGGTACTACGGTATCCACAGGTGGGGTGGCTCTACAACCTCCTATGCTCCAAAGGGTTTGCTCGAAGTCCTCCTAGAAGGGTCCTTAAACTTTAAAACTGTAACCGCGACTTCCCCATAGAATTGTACAGAGCCCGCGGTCGTGTTAGCACACTGCACCCACCCTCCATGGGATCCCAATCTGCCCACCTTGGGTGGTTTCTTGGGGTCCCAGCTATTCTACATTCTCTAGACTGTCTTGACTCAAGTCCTGATTGTTATGCCACTATTTTAGTATATGGTGTGGTCTCCCCCTGGAGGCCACTGTGTATTGTGCTACTTACAACTGTTTTATTGATCTCGTATTGTGTGCTTTGTGTTCTATCCTCAGGTAGAGGATAGTTGAGCGTGTTATATTAATAAATACATATTTTTATATAAATACTATGGTTTTCCTTTCATTTAGTCAATATAGGAGGTGATATTCTGGTGAACCAAGCTGCTTTACGTTCCTTCAAGATTAAGCCTGAAGGCTGCTCTCCACTGCTCCCACTAGGATAGCTTTCTAAAGGTTATCTTTGACTTCATACATCATAAGGGTCGTTTGGACTGGTGCAAGGTGCCCACTTTAATTAGTAGACAGCATATACCAGGCCAACTTCTCACATATATGATCTTCTTTGAATGTTTGCAGACCCTTTAACCAGATAAGTCATGAGTTTTATACTCTATACAATCCTTGTTTCATGGTGTAGGAAGGTAGGATCCTTCTGCATGGTTACCCCCACTTTTTGCCTGGTGCTAAGCTGTTTTTGAGTAGTCTGACTGGGATCCTGCTAATCAGTACCCCAGTCTCTCTGCGTTCTTCTTTAAATTGTTGTGGTCAGTACGCAGGTACATCCCAGATTTGATACTGGGGTACCCTTATCAGTCCCTAGCATATGGTACTAATGTATCTCACAGGTCCCCCATGGGCTGAAGTATGCATTATGCCACCCATGGGACACAATTCAAAACTAAACTACAGGCCTGCAGCCTGTGTAAGCTGGTGCTAGCACCACTTACCAAAGATATAGGTTTCCTATATCTAGGGTCACTGCACTTAAAACCTATAAGTCACCCCTATAGCAGACCGTATCAATCCTGAAGGCAGGGTGCTTGGTTCAAAGTGTGAGGGTTGCCCTGCATGACACCCCTACAGCCTACGGAGTCCATTCTCCCGGGTTCCAAGTGAAGCAGCCATATACTATGTAGAGGGGCACCGCGTAATTACACGATGACCATCTCGAAACTGGCTGCAACGAACCCTCTCATGTTTGGTACAAAACATGTTGAAATCATACTCCAACACCATAAACGGTGTGGGAGGTATGATTCCAAGCACTGGAAGAGCCCACAGTTAGGCTCTGAGTGCTCCTGGTACCAGCCTTCTTGACCCAGGCAGCAGAAAATGGTTGCTGCCGAGCAGAGACACAATTCTTACCTCCTGCTGCCGTGCCAATCTCCGAGCAGGGGAAGGCAGGACAATAGGTATCCTGTCACAGGGAGGTGTGGCCAGCTCCCAGACAGGATTTAGTGTATAGGGGCAGGGTGGGTATGCTTGCAAGCGTCACTCAGTCTGCATTAGGGGCACATTTGGTGTCCCCATGCATATTCCAGTTCAAACCAGCTCTGTGAACTGTTGGATCCTGCTCTGGCGTGAAACTGGATAAAGGATATGGGAGTAACCTCCCCCTGTCCAGGTCCTCCCCTGGGAGGGTCCCCTGAATCGTCCCAACCCTTTTCTTAGGGTACTTAAGGGCTTACCTATGGGTGGGTCCCTAGATTCATCGAGGGGCAAGATTCAGATCAGACACCACTTCTTCTTCTACTGTTTGGGCATTCTGGACTTCGCTGGACTTCGTTTGGGCTCAACTTCATCTCCCGTCCAGTCTGCTGTATCGTCTCTCCTGTCCTCCGCGTCAATTTGCAGTTGCAAAGGCTTGTTGGCTTCCTTCCAAGAAGATCTTCAGGCTTCAAGTAGCCCCAACCTCAAGCACCTCTTTGACCAGAATCTTCAGTCGTGTGCATCGTGGCCTGCATTTTTTGGTGAGCTGTTTGAGGTCCTCTCGCATCTCCATGCCTCCTGCCTGTGGTTCCATTTGAGGGTCACCCTTGATTCGTTTGGGCTCTCCTGATTCCTCAGACCTGCCCTGACTCCCCTGCTTGTGGTGAGTCCCCAGGACCTTGCTGGTCCCGGCATTGCACCTTCTTCGACTTCTGCATTGGTTGCATTTGCCAAGGCTTGTCAGTGCTTCCGCTGGACACTGAACCCTCAGCACTCGACATCCAACGTGGGACAGCTCATGCATGGCTCCTGGTCTTCCTCAGCATCTCCTGGTCCTCACAGCTGCACATTCAAGGTCATCGTCATCTCTCCTGCAACACCCAACATCGGAGGACATTCATCTTTTAAGTCTCCTGGTCACTCCTAAGTGACATAGACTCTGTCCCCTATGCTTGCAGGTACCTCTCATCTAGCATCCACCCTCAGATTCCACCGGACACTTATTCCTTCTTCAGCAGCGGCACTTCCCTGAAGTCCTCCATCGGGTTCGACTGCGGTTTCCGACACCACATCACACCTATGCACCAGGCTTCCCTGGTGTAGGTAACGTGGTTACTAGGGTATCCATGGGTGGGGTTTCATCAGGGTCCACTAAGAAGTGTCCTTAATCTTTGAAAATCCAACCGCGACTTACCCGTATAGTTGTACAGAGCATGCAGTCGTGTTCCCACACTGCACACGATCTCCATGGGTTCCCTATCTACTCACCTTGGGTGGTTCCTTAGGATCCCAGCACTTCTACGTCCTCTTGACATCCAAGTCGTGGTTCCTATAACCCTTTCATAGTATATGGTTTGGTCCTCCCCCTGAGGTCCACTGTGTATTCTGTGCTATTTACTGTATTTCTTTGCAAAGTATTGTGTGCATTGTGTTTATCTCAGTGTTGGAGATACTTAACCATTCTGGAGAGTATTATATAATAAATACATGATTTTCTAAATACTTGGGGGCCCATTAGTATGTCGGGCGGATCGGTGGCAATCCGCCCAACATATTCCCCCACCCGCATGCAAATTTCCCCGCAACATCACCATGGCAGGGGGGACCCCGGTGGATGGAAGACCGTCCACCGGGCGGAAAAGCTGTTATTATGGTGGCCGTGTCTGGTAGACACCGCCATCCATATTAGAATACATGCGGGGACATGCCTTTCTCCGCCACGGAAAGGCATGCGGTTCTCAACATTGGGGGCCCGTAGCATGCCCCCAGGGATTCTGGGGGGTGGGGGGTGCACATGGGGGGGTACCTATGGTACTTGCATTTAACAGTACAACGTGGCAGGCACCACACAGTGCCTGTCACGTTGTACTGTCAAATGCACAACTTGCATTTCTGGCATTGCGGCGGGCGGTGCTGAATGTTAGAAATGCGGGATGCGCCCACAAGTGTGGCGGGGGCATCCTAATGGGATGTGCGGGACTGCTACATGCATTGCGGATGGTCCCGTTTCCTAATGACCCCCTTAGTGTGGTTCTTTTCACTTAATCTATACTATAAGATTGCATTCTGGTAAAACAAGCTGCTTTACACCCCTTCTGGACTAAGCCTGAAGGCTGCTCTCCACAGCTACCACTTAGAGAGCTTTCTAAGGTTGTCTAACACTTCTTAAATCACCATAAGGGTTGTATGGACTAGTGCAAAGTGCCCACTTACATTAGTGGGCATCATATATCAGGCGAGTTTCTCACACATGGTTGCTGGTCCTTGCAGTGGATAAGAGAGTGAGTTTCATCATCTATAAGATCCTCGTTAAATGGTTTGCAGACCCTTTAACCAGATGAGACATGAGTTTTATATTCTATACGATCCTTGTTCCATGGTCTGCTAGACGCTGCAGTGCAGTGTATGAGTTTTATTTACTAATTCTCTCTGTTCACATAGGATCACTGACATAATATTGATTACCAAAATATCCCCATACACAAATATCAAAACATAAATATCGATGTCAAAAATATCGAAAAAATAATATAGATGTAAAAAATATCAATGAACAAAATATAATTTTTTTATATATAAAAAATAACGGTAAATAAAATGTACTTAAATTTTTTTATTTAGATGTAATATACATTTTAACAAATATAATAAGTATATTTAATTTAAAAAATCAACATACATATATAAAGGGGCCGATTCCGATCTCGGTTGGAAGGGCACCGAATCGGGTTCGGCCAGAAAAACTACGAGCCGTGTTTTCTGGCCGACTCGTACAGCTGTGCGAGCGAGCAAGTACGATGCGAGCTACATGAAATCCACCGACCGAGTCGTTTCCGGGTCCGAACCGCTCTGTACGTGTCGGTCGGAAGCTAACTGTGGCGTGCAATGGATGCAATTTACAACTGAGTCAGTACGATGCACGCGTCGGACAGCCTGTGCGAGTCAGAGTGTCCGATTTGCAAAAGCTCCCGGAGTCGGACTTCGGGGGTCTGCGTCAGAACCCCTAACACTCGCAGCCCTACAACTCGGACACAGGGGGAGACCTATGGGTCTCCCCAACAAAGGCATGTACGGTGCGGATGGCACCGATGCGTACCCACTGTAGGGGGCGCACTTGTTCGAGACGTACCCCTTCAGTCAATGGGAGCCCATGTACGCGTCGTACGACCGGCTCCCATTGACTTCTATGGGAGTCTGACCGAACCGAGTCCGACAGCATACGTGCGCATCGTACTCGCTCGGTCGGACTGTAGGGGTCCGGCTCGCTCGGAAGACACTCCAGATCCGACTCGGTTTAAGTGATTTCCGACCTGGATCGGAATCGGCCCCAAAATGTAAGATATAAATAAATATTTGCTTTAAAAGAATTAATAAACGAATAAATCTAATTTATTTTAAAATGTTATAAATATATACAAATTTACAAATATATATATATATATATATATTTTTTTTTATTTTCACTGAAAAAACCATAGGTTTTAGGCACGTTATAATAAGGAATTAGCATTTAAAAAACCTTGGAAATTCACTGAAAAAAACATAGGTTTCAGGGGCGTTATAGATAGCTGGACATTTCACGTAATAGTTAGTTAAGCTAACTATAACTCGCGTGCCCGCAATGCACTGCTTATGACTTCACATATTACATCACTCATGACATGGTCAGTGACACCACTCATGACATCACTGATGACATCTCAAATGACATCACTTTGCAGAGTGCTGCAGGGAAGGGGCGTGGCCTCTGGCGCGATGCCGGTCTTTTTTTTTTTTAAGAAGGGGGGCTTTGTGGCCCCCCTTCTTTTTCTAATTTATTGGCACTGGGGACCCCATCCCCCATGGCCTGCCCCCTAATTTTTTATTTTTTAAGAACAATTTGGAAGGGGGCCGCGTTCCCCCCTCCCGAGGCCTTAATCGGCCCCGGGGACCCCATCCCCCGGCATGGCCTTTTTAAAAAAAAAAATCTTTTGGAGGGGGCCAGCATTGCCCCCCTCCTTAGGCCACTTATGGCCCCAGGGAACCCATCCCCTGGGGCCGGCATTTTTTTTTTCGTATTTACATTTTTAGGAGGGGTGCCGCGTGGCCCCCCTTCCGGGCCACTTGTAGCCCCGGGGACCCCATCCCCGGCTGGCCCTCTCCGTTGGGGACCATGGGGGTGTCCCCAATTCCCCCACGGTCCCACCGGCTCCCCGCGTCCCTCGGTAGCCGGTATTGCTTTTCCACATGGGCAACTGCTAAGATGCAGCTCCTTGTGTGGAAAAGCAAAACACCATAGCAGTTTGCTATGGCAGGGCAGGAGCCGCGAGGCTCCCGTCATGCCATAGCAAACTACAGTATTCCGGGGGTGGGCACCCCGGGACACTGCAGGAGCCAGCCCTGGGGGGTGGCGGTCCCCAGGGCCATCATAGGCTCCGGGGGGGCCGAGCGGCCTCCCTCCCACTTAATTCAAAGCCCCGGGTGGTGGTGGTCCCCATAACGGACCCCCAAATTTAAAGACTTAGTGCCCCGGGGAGGTTGCGGTCCCCAGGGCGTGTGGGGGGGCTCGAGCCCCCCACACAGGTTATTTCTTTTTTTTTCTAAAACACAAGCCCCGGTGGGTGGCGGTCCCCGGGGTTGTGGGGGGGCCGTGAGCCCCCCGCATATATTGTCAATAAAGCCCTGGGGGGTGGCGGTCCCCAGGGCTAGGGGGGGCTTTGAGCCCCCCACCCATGTATTTTGAAGCCCCGGGGGGTGGCGGTCCCCGGGGCTTGGGGGGCTGTGAGCCCCCTCACATATTTTATAAAAGCCCCATGTGGTGGCTGTCCCCGGGGCTGGAGGGCCCCTTTGGGCCCCCATTCCAATAAATATTATTGCCCCCGGGACTTGGCCCCCCTGAGGGCTAACACGCTTAGTTTTTTTTTCTCAGCAGGATCCACGCACCCAGCGCGGTTTTGTCCTTGTGGGACCCCCTCAGCAGGCCTAGGGGGTCTGGGTGTTTCTACCCTGCCCCCTGCCCCCTTTTCGCGTTTTGCGCATTTCTTTCACTGTTTTCTTGTGCCTCGGTAGAATCGAGGCACAAGATGGCTGCCAACACTTCCTGGTTTGGAGTGTTGACAGCCAATTACCATAAAGCTCGTGATCGGGAGGGAGCGCGGATCCTGCGCGCCCATAGATAAATATGATAAGATAGGAGCGGGCCGGAGCGCCCCACGAGTTGTGAAAATTTCGCGAAGAATCGTCAATCGGCACCAAAGTTATTGGGAATAGAATGTTGCAAATTTCCTATGAAATATAGGTCCTAACTATAACTATCTACTGGCATGTCATGTAGCTCGCATCGTACTTGTTCGCTCGTACAGCTGTGCGAGTCGGGCGGAAAACACGCGTACGGCTCGTACTTTTTCCGGCCGGATCGCGCTCGGTGTCCTTCCGACCCGGATCGGAATCAGCCCCTATATGGTTACATATGATATTACTAATTTCAATATTTTGGAAAAAAATATTTCTTACCTTAAAGTCGATATTCTTGACCACGAAATTCTTGCTGTCAATATTCCTGTACCACGATATTTCCAACTCGATATTTGTGTATGTTGATATTTAAAACTCGATATTCTGTCTGTGCACCGTCACATATCCTTCATTATTGAGCTGCTTTTAAATGGCCTCTAACATTTAATATTGAGTGCTCCCACATGTTCCAGCCCCTTATCTTAGTGAAGCTTGTTAAAGTAGAAAATATCTCCAAAAGTACAGAAAAAATATTGAACGTGAATTACCTAAATGACATGAGTAACCTGGGGGTCTGCGTGTGTGTGCGGAACACACGCTAGACAGAGTCAGAACTCAAGATGGAGTTTAGGGCATGTCAAAGCCAATAGTAAAAACTTCATAAAACTTCTCAATGTACAACACAATGCACATTTAATGACAACTGCCTATTGCACCACACACTTCATTTCCCAACGTACAACATAATGCACATTTGGGCACCAATGCCTATAACACTACATTCCGAGACAGAGAAGTACATTCCACACCTTTCTCTCTCACATGCTTTCAAACACACATCCCATACGTTCTGTTCCCGGCAAGGATATTCTACTCTGTGAAACCCTCCCACTCTGAAGCTACAAGGAGACACGAAATGCAAGTGTAATGTGGATTAAAGCACATAAATAAATTAAAACAATGGTAGTCATAGATCATCACGTGGTCCCAATATATGGGAGTGCCTCTGGCACTACAGTCACCCACTTAAGGAGCCCCATAAATTGTATCCCAGGTCTGCCATTGTAGCCTGAATGCCAATTCAATTCAACTTGGCAATATTACCCCCTTACCAAGCCTTAAACTACTCTTTTTATTGCACATAAGTAGCCCCTGCGTAGGCCCTATATAGCCCATATGGCAAGGTGCAATATGTTTAAAAGGTTGGACATATGCTTATAAGTTTGAAATGTTCTGGTAGTGAAAAGCTCCTAAATTTGTTGTTCACTACTGTGAAACCTACCTCTCCCATGGCATAACATTGGGTTGACTAGTTACATTTAATAAGAGCTAACTTTTGATTGGGAACAGTTAAACATTTCATGTTTGGTGACTAAGAGATTGTAATTTTAAATAGGCCTGGGTGTAAAATTCTGTTCTGCTTGTGGAGTTTGCGGAAGTCGGGAACTCTGTGCTACGAGGAAAGCACAGAGTTTTGTCTGGGAAATGTTTTTTCTGTTGGTGCGCTTAAGTCTTGCTTTTGTGCACAATGGCAAGCACAACATGACTTTCTGGGCACTCGCACGTGCCAGCTAGATTTGCTGGCTGTCCGCGTGTGCTTGTGTGATTTGTTGGCTACTAGTGACTTCCAGAGTTTTTTGTGTGTCGTTAGCGACTGCGCTGGAGCGTGAGTGAGCGTGGCTGCACCTCGAACAGATTCTCTTCTTGAGAAGCAGCTAAAGCCTTTTTTTTATTTAGTTTTTTCCCAACAAGGAGCAAGTGCCCCAGAGACTCCAACTTCCTGCTCCTGTCCAGCAGGTTCCTCCCACTGCTTTGTCCATTTCCTTGTCACTTTTCATTTGGATTTGGAGCTGGAAGGATCACTTTCTTTCTGTGCTGTATATATACCATTGAATTTAAGGAGTTTGTTTTTGTGATATCACAAGTAAGTTCAAAAACTGTTGTCTGAGGGTGTTGTTTGTTTGATTGAGGGCATGTACCAGGATTTATTTGTGCTATCATTCGATTTCTAAAATGTAATGTAGTGGGTGGCCTGAATTTTCAGTAGGGCCTATTTTTTTGATTTTCATTGTCCTTCTTTTGTAAAGGAAAATGTTGCACAGTTCAGTCCATCTTCTCCATTATCTTTAATACATTTGCAATATTAATTTATTTTACTATGTGGCCTAGTCTGCCAATGAGCCACCCAGCCAGTAGGCCCAGTACTAGTCATGGGTGCATGAAACAACTGTTCCTGTGTTGTCTGTTGAATTGCAACATCATGTAGGCCAGGGACGGCATAGGATTACATTTTAAAAAGCTGTGTTTTGGGGTTGAGGGGGGCATATCACTTTTTTTCTGCAAAAGTGGTATAATATATATTTGATGCCTTTGGAGGATGTGTGTTGGAAAATTTTACAGCTCAGTTAATTTGAATTTTTGTCATTGCTGAATTAATGCTGTTTTCTTCAGTGCTACCATGCCTCCTTTGTCTGGCCAGTGTGTGAGTGTGGTTGCTGTAGGCCACCATTTGTCTTTGTTCCCCATGCCATGTGGCCAGGTGCTGTTTTGTATAGTTAGTGTCCGCAGGCCTGCATATATTCTTTGTTTTCCATGCCTCCTTGCTTGTTGTTTGACCATGTGGCCCGTAGCCAATTTTTTTAGCCAGCCAGTATGCTTTTGCCATCGGCCTGCATGTGTTCTTTATTGTGGCCATGCCTTCCTGCTTGGGGTTGTTGTTTGACCATGTGGTCGGTGGCCATTTTGTGTAGCCAGATGGCGTTTATTGCCATTGGCCTGCATGCATTCTTTTTTGTGGCCATGCCTCCTTGCTTGGTGTCGTTTTTTGACCATGAGATGATGGCATTTTTTGTGGGCAGTCAATGTGCTTTTGCCCTAGGCCTGCATGTCTTTTTCGTTGTGACCATGCCTGCTTGCTGGTTGTTGTTGTTTGACAATGTGGCCGGTGGCCAATTTGTGTAGCCAGCCAGTAAGCCGTTGCCATAGGCCTGCATGTGTTCTTTGTTGTTGCCATGCCTCCTTGTTTGGTGTTGTTGTTTAACCATGTTGCCAGTGGCCATCTTGTGTAGCCAGCCAGTGTGCTTTGTTGTTGCCATGCCCCTCTTTCAGAAGATCCATTGGCTTCCAGATCTCCAATAAGGAAAATGAAGAGTACACCACCATCTTCTTCAAGCCCCCTTCTGATGACCTGGACGTGGATTGGAACCCTCCTCAGTCCGAAACACTCCAGAGAGGCAAGGAAAAAGGAAAGTGCCTGAAAGCCTTAGAGTTGGATGAAGAAGAGGAGGATGATGAGCCAGCCATCATCGTGGATGGTACCCCAGCCTCAGACAAGACCGACATTGCACTTCCTCAACCTGCTCAAACAGATGTGGCACTGATACCACCACCACCGCCAGCTCCTATATTTGCAAAGTCCCTGCATCCACAAGTAGCTCAGTAGAAGGATGAACTACAGAGAGGCAATCATCGACATGCCCACCTACCTCTACTTCTTAGGGCATTGACGCCAGTGGCTCCATGAGAATGTTGCCCTCCCCAGTTTCTGACTTGTTTACAGTTAGCAAGCTGAAGGATAACATTGCCATATGCTCCATTTGCCATGCGAGTGTTTGACGAGATAATCCTGGTACACACTATGTTAATGGAGGCCAAATGGCCCATATGATAAAACATCACTCAATCTGCTGGGAGGCGCTCCTTAAATAAATTAATGCAGGTGGTTTGGGTGAAAGTGATGAGAGCTGTAAATCTGATCCGTTCATGGTGTAAGGCGAAGGAGATGAGGAAGAAGAGGGTGACATTGTTACACAAAGCTTCCCTTTCCCCAGCACTGCACTAGTAACTCCCATATCAGTAACATAGAAATGGCATAAGACTCAGAGTCAGGTGGAGACACCACATCAACAGCATATAGTGACTACCCTGAGTCACCTGTGTCAGTAGCACAAGAAAAGAAGAAATTCCAGGTTGCTATTATTTCCAAGTTTAGACAGGAGGGACAGTATGACAGCAGCCATCCAACCATGTACAATGGGAAGCTGGCTAAAATGTTAACATTGGACCTCCTCCCTTTTTCTTTTGTTAGAGAAGTGGGTTTTCTAGAATTCGTGGTGGCTCTCGGCCCAAAATGGAAGGTTCACAGTGGACCTATTTTGCCAAAGTTGGTATTCCAGGGCTCCATCACAATGTGCTGCAATTGGTTGGACAAGCTTTGCATCAGAGTGCTGTTCACAGTATCCGCCTGATGACAAATATGTGGTCCAGTTGCTAAGCCACTGATTACATGTGTAGCACTGCACACTGGGATCTCTTTTGTGGAGGTTAGAGAAATTATATCTTTAGATCTGGATGTGTTGAAATTTTAATTGGGCTGAGAAGCATGCAACAGTTCACAGTAGCCTTGTTCACCATGGAGACATTTCCTTCAGCTGCAAACAGCAAGGTCTTTGAATGGCTGTGACCATGAAGATTCAAGATTGGATTTGTTGCCACGGACAATGGCAGTCATATAGTTAAGTCCATGGCAAATGGTGGCTGCAATTTACTGTCCAACTGCAGAAGAATCTGCACTCATTTCAGCCCTTTATTTTTAAAGCCCGTAAGCAGTTGAGGATTACTGAGCATGATAATAGAGTGCCAGTTAAAACCCTCACACATGAGGTGCCAAAACGTTGGAACTCTACCTATTACATGTTGCAACGTCTGTTTGAGCAGTACCGACATATCAATGATTATGTCATGCAAAGAGAGGATGCAACTGGGAACGGTATGATCATTGAGATGGACAAATGGGGCCTAGTCAAAGGCCTAACACAGATGCTACTTCCTTTTGAGGATTTCACATGTGTAGTCAGCAAGGAGGACAGTACGATGGGCCAAGCTATACGTTGTTGCATCTGCTACAAGACCAGCTAAAAAAGGTGTTTGAAATGTACGCTGGTGTGCACAGAAAGAAAGGTAGACATGAGTTGGTTGAGAGCATAATCCTTCACTTAACTGATAATACAAGGCTGCAAAGAAACATTTTACCATCCAAGCAGTACATCTGTGCCACAATTCCTGATCCACATGCAAGCAATAGCTGGCCAATTCAATTCCTTTTTCAGAATAGGATGTTTTGCAATACACGACGTGGATTGCTGAGCAAGCCAGCAACCTCAAAGAAGAACCACTGTGAGTTAGAGGCCCACTCTTGGGCAGAAGTCTGGGGTGCAGCCTTCAATTCCCATGGAGGGCAGTGCTGTTGGCTCACAGCAGCCAACACCAGCAACAAGAACACCAGCAATGACCACAACCACAGGAGCATCAGCCCTAACCTCTGCAATGGCTTGGTTTCAAGTGGCAGGTCTTATGTTCTGTGCACTTGGTGAAGGCAAAAGAGGTCAAGCAAGTTGCAGCCCCAATGACCATTCAGAGGATGGTCTAGGACTATTTAGATGACCCAACAGAGGTCTATCTGGATCTAAACCCATTGGTGTATTGGTATGGGAGGAGGCTCAATGGCTAGTGCTTAGCAGGCTAGCAATAAAGTATCTGGCATGTCTGGTAGGCAGAGTGTCTGTTGAGTGTGTGTTCAGTGCAGCTGGTGCAGTGGTCTCAGTGAGAAGGACCAGTCTCTCGCCTCATAAATGTGAAGAGATTGACCATGATTAAAATGAACCAACTATTTATTCCACCGAATTACACCATACCTGAAATAACACAGGAGGAGGATGAGGGTGATTGGTCATAGTAGTGTCTTATCACACTAACTTCTGGGTGAACCCCCTGAGTTTGAGGACAAATTCTACTTCACACACAGCGTATGCCCGGGCCACTATAGACCTTTCTTTTGCCAAACTGCATTTTACATTGTGTTTGTTTGTGTCTGATTGACTTATGTAGTCCCACTGTTTTAGACACATGTATGGCTGGATTGGAGTTGGACCAGTGTGCAGTGAAGAAACCTCCCCCATTCCCTTCAAGGACATTAGAGAGACAATGCCTGCCTCTATTCCATGCCTATCCTTTCTTTCATCGCCTAGAATGATTCCTCCAGATCATTTGATTTAAAAGACTTCCCAATGTGTGTTGTGTGCATCAAAGAGGTTCAACAATTGTGTACCACCGTGCTTGGATTGGAACAGGCAGCTATTGCACCAATGATTGATATTTGAGTGATTGTTAATGATGATTCCTATGGGGGCAGATAGTGAGGGAGGATGTTCAACTATAATTTATAAGCGTGATTGTGATGGTTTGCAATGTTTGTGGCCTGATGGGGGATAATATTTCCTGAAGGTGAATGGGCCTCCTCCTTTGACACTTGACATGATTTACTTCCCAGGCCTACTTCTTTGTTTTCTGGTCCACATTCTTCAAAGACCAGACCAGTCCATTTAGATAAGAAGCACAAATCTACACACAAAAAATTGCTCAGCGTTTCTCTTCTTGTTCGTCAATAGAAGTGCGCTAAAGGTCGATCTTGCTCCTTTGATTCAAGAGGCGGAATGGAGTTGGACAGATTTGTTGCTTGGAGTCAGGAGGATGATGGAAGGACTCAGGGCGGGACTACCTCAACAGCAGCCACAAGAAGGAAGTTATCAACTTCATGGAAACCAACATGATGAGGACTCCAAGAAGCCTACTTAGTTCTGTGGACTGGTGAGATGTGCATTAATTTTGGAAATGCAATGCTGCCTGAGTGTGTGTGCTCGCTCAAATCTGAAACTGCTCTATTATGTGGTCGGGTGGTGAGGTCTGCTGATAGACATGTGATGTAACATCATCCCATTATGCAAATTCTTGGCTAAATGTTACGATGTATAAAAAACAAAGAGGGAGATAGAGGAGAAGGGCACGGGGACTCATTCAAAGAGAGTCACTATAGTTCAAAGTGAATTATGCTCTTTCTTCCTACCCTCCTGATATTTATGGAGAGAAAAGAAAGACATTTCTTTAAATACCCTCACCCACCAGGGTTACTCCTTGGTGTCATGCTTCATCATAGGGTTATTGCCATCCCACTGTGGAATGGGGCTTGCCACGACCAAGAAGTACGTGGAAGCACTGATATTGTTATTGCCTATCCAGATGAGAGAAATAGGAGTGGTGGGGTTATTAGAAAAAGCATAAAAAATATCTGGCTAGTAGAAAAATTATATTTATTAGCACCTCTAGTCAATATGGCTAACATAAGGGGAAAACAACAAACTCTATAGGGCCATGTCCCTGGGTTTCTCTGGTCAACTTGTTTCAAGCCCTACCCCAAGGCTTTTTGTCAGGATCTAGGAAGGTTACTCCATGTTATCACTCCCTTAGTCATAAAGTTCACTGTATTATGGTTAAATGAAGAGATATACAGCAGCTAATTGGTCCGTTCATTGAACTCTAACAGGGTATAAAGGAGAAGAATAATAAGAAAAATTATTAAAATGTGGCCCTAATGCCATATTGCATGCGTTATGTTATACACATTCTACACCATTGTGGGTATTAGTGATATATTTTTCTCGCTATTATTTGGTGAGCACATCTAGTGATACCACAAAAACAAAGAACTACATGACACATGTAGAAATACTCACAGACAATAAATCTCATATCTGCTCATGGCGGATAGATTACATATATGTTATATGCCTAATTGAGGCATCATGAGTCCAAACGGGGGAGGAGGCATGCCTGTAGTCACACTTTATTGCAAAGAAAGATACTTGGGGGGTGATTATATTGGCGGGCCCCCATAGGGGGTGGGGAGGTGGGGGGTCCCCCCACATTCCCATGCACAAGGTGGCAGGCACGGCGCGGTGCCTGCCACGTTGTGCATGGTAATGCACAACATGTCAAATTGGCGCCGCAATGTCAAATATGGAGACTGCGACTGCTAGGGTAGCGGTTGCATCCTAATCACCGGTGCGGGACTGCCGCACATATAGCACGCTGTCCCAGCTGACTCAAGTCCTCCCGCCATCCTAATGGGCCCCATAGTGTCAAAATGATGGTAAATGCGAGTCAGTAGTGCAAAATGGCACGGGGGCGAGCCCCCATCAACTTACTTCCTCAAGGCTGCTCTTTCGCTCTAGGGAACATGCCCGTCCATGGCTCAGAAGGTGCTGGTGGGCGGAGACATCCTAGATGAATCACCTAGAGCCGGGCAGCCATTGATGTCCTCGTGTCGGCTGAAGGCCGACTGGAGCAAGATGGTTGCCAGCCAGCAATGAAATAGCTTACTGCTATGCGTTCGCAAAGCCTTGGGTTCGAGTCTCCAGTTGGTGATATCGCCATTCGGGGTTCTTTTGGATTTTGGCAGGCAAGAAAATGTTCTAGAAACCGACTTGTTAGCTTCTAACTCAAGTAGGGAGCATAGAGAAAGGAGACCTGTTAATAGGTAATGAAAAAATTAAGAATTAAAGTAGAATTGACCAAAGCAGCGGACAAAATACAGAAAATAATGAAATGTTCAAATCCATAAAAAACTGTTTGGTTTTTCATACAGTGTGTGTGAATTTCAGGAATTCATTCTGTCTGTTTAACCAGAGCAGAAAGTCCTAAGCTGTCATCTCATCACCCTGCCATATGACCAAAATGTCATCTATATACCTTTTCCAAAGTGTGATATGTGTACGGAAAGTGATCTGTGAACATCGTAGCAATCTCTGATGCGGTCGTGCAACCACGAAGATGTCAGCACACTACATTGCACATCAACATACTGCCAGTGATTTAAATTGGGTCATCTTCGAGCAAGTAAGCCTAGAATCACAGCTGTTTGAAAAATAGAAACAATGGGTCTTCAGAATTAGGAAGATCTTCTTCACCATAGGCACCGCATAATGTGGTTTGTCTGACCACTACTACATCTGGCATTTTGTACAAGCTACACCTTACACTACATCTCAAGTCTATACCTGCTTTTATATTTGTATTTTTGTTTCATTATTTACTGCATAAATACTTTACAAATTGCCTTTAAGTTAAGCCTGACAGCTTTTGTGACAATCTACCATATGGTTAGGCACTGGTAAATTTGGGACTTTTGGGGTTCACCCTGGCTGTTCTTGCCCAGGCCTCCCACCCTAGTCAACCAACATCTTGATTTTTCACATTGGTTTTCAGCAGTGTGGATCAGGACTTGTGTTTGTGCAGTACTATACAGTGATTTCTGTTACACAAAATTCTAGATAAATTATTTTAGATCAGAGTCACCCCTTTCTGAATTCTTCCTTAGATTTTCAATTGGCTATTTTTCCACCTTTCCTAAATTTAAGTGCCCTGGCGTCCTTTTTGCACCATGGAAATGAATTCCTGCAATTTCGACACCCTCAGCAGGGTTGAGCTCATGAAACACTGCACAAGAAGGCTAATAAACTGGGTCTTCAGGTAGGTGCAGAGATTGCAGGCCACCTCAGAAGAGGACCAGGTGGATAAAAATGAGGAGAAGGGAGCACATCAGAGGAGGAAGAGAGGGTGGACCCGGCCCAGGGTCCTGAGCAGGAAGGAGAGCCCAACTAGACTCAAGCAGATGACTTGGATGACCCGGATGCCCAGGAGGGAGCAAGAAACAGTGTGTCTGCCAGGGGCCTGAACTCACAGTAGTGGATGGACAGGAAAGAGGACAGGAAGCACAAACTGGAGCAAGCCAAGTTGAGAATGGAGAAGATGAAAACTGAGGCTAAAAGGGCATTGGAGGAAAAGAGACTGGCCATAGAGGAGTAGAGGATGGCCCATGGCTCAGTCTCAGAGAAATAGACCTCCAATCATATGGAGTCCAGCAGTAATGGTGGCAGCATATCTCAGTTTTTAATAGAGAGGTGAGAGTACGCATACCTAAGAACCTAGTGCCCAGTTATATTATTGGAGATCTTGTAGACAGATGTTTTCAGCCCATAAAATATCCCTCGGGGTACACAAGGTCCTAAATGAGTACTGGGGGGGATAGCCTGTGGAGGTACATACCCACGGTGGGGAGGGACACACTCCTAACATTAGAGGTAGAGAACTAGACCAAGTATGTCCCCATGAAGGCCATTCTTCTTCGCAAATTGGACTAATCACTGAGAAATACAGGCAAATGTTCCTGGACAGCCAACAAAAAGAAAACAGTCCTGTGTGGACTTCCTAGACTACTCCAGCAAGGTACTAAAGGGCTGGATGAGGAGCAACAAGGTAGATGATTTCACTGGACTGTACCACCTGATTTTGAGGGAGCTCATGCTCAATACTTGTTTTATAGAGCTAATAATAATAATAATAATAATCTTTATTCGTTTTTTTAGCATTGCAAAACCATAAAAGATATCATAGCATACAAATATTCACAGTAAAGTTTGTTTAAAAAGTATAGTTGAATATACAGTTAAAAAGAGAAAATGCAAACGGTTAGATGGTATGCGAATTAGTCCTCTGTGTTACAGGTTATTTCTGTGCCTCATGATACACTTTAGAAAATTCAGTACGTGGTAAACAATACATTCGGAGTCCAAAGTTTGAAGTGCCAGCATAGCTGGACGGCATTGTCTGTGGCCCCATTTTTTTAGTAAAGGGATTAGCCAGATTTTTCGGTGGGTATGGAAAAACTTGCAAAACAATATTGTGTGCATGGTGGACTGTTGGGAAAGATCATCACATGGGCACGGATCCATCTGAGTATTCCAGTTGTTTTTTTCAGGAAATGTCACTAGTCTGAAGAAGAGATTCATTCTGAACCTTGTTAGGAGCATCTTTTCATATGTTGTGATCTCCAGAGTCAAATATGACTGAATTTTCGGGGACTGCTGTGTCATAGTTGCTTGAGTAACAGATTTTTTCGCAATCAGCGAAGTCAGTCTCAGGGATTCCAAATGGCTCAGCGCAACTAGTTTCAGTTCTTTTTTGGATATTTCTTTCAAATTTTCTGGCGTGTGGTAATATTTTTGTAGACCCAGGTCGGAAAAAAAAATGTCTTACATAGGAGAGCCAGGCTATTTTGTGAGCGTGGTCCAAATCCATAGTGTCGTGTAGAATGCTTTTAGTCAGGCTATTTTTTTCCGACAACCAAACTCGCCTCCAAAGTAAAAGAGGTTGGATTTTCATTAAATCTTCGATATGTGGGATTCCCAGTTCCATGTGTGAGGCATAGGTGGAGGTGCCTCTTGGAGTTGATAAAAGGAATCTCATGAAGATATTCTCCTCTTTTTGTATAGAGCCGGTGGGTGTATGTCCCCAGATCCCTGCACCGTATAGTGCGATGGCTTGGCATTTCGCAGCATAAATCTGTAGCAATTCTACTGGTGGTCTTTTCCCGAGTTTATTGGAGAATTTCATCAACGCCATGATCGCTCGTTTGAAGAGATGTCTCCTGGCCTCAACCGCCGCTTTCCAGTTTAGGGCGTCATCGATCATAATGCCTAAGTAGGGATATTGTGAGGTCTTTTCAATTTTTTGATCTTTCAGAAAGATGGACTTAGTTACTTTTCTTGATCCACCGACTACCATGACAAAAGTTTTTTTGACGTTAATGTGCAAGTCCAAGGCACCCATGAAGTCTGCGTATTTAGATAAAGATTTCTGCAGTTCGATGGGGGTACGTGCTAAAATGACTGCATCGTCCGCGTAAAGCAGCGCGGGGATCAAGCGATCTTTTGCTCTAGGGAGGTCCCTCCCCCCTCTCAACATAGTCTCTTCTAGGCCATTGGTGTACAAAGAGAAGAGGAAGGGGGCCAGGACGCAGCCTTGCCTCACTCCCCGCTCTACTCTAAATGGTGACGTCAGTTCTCCTTTTGTCCCGTACCTCACTCTCGCCGCCGTGGCTTCACTGTATAGCTCCCTCAGAAAGTCCAAAAGAGGGGGGTCTACCCCCATTGCGCTCAGCAGTGACCAGAGCTTCGCGTGCGAAACGCAGTCGAATGCGGAGGACAAATCCACATATACCATGTAGATGGGACCAGGTTTAGCATGGGTATATTTTGATGTTAACAAGCTTAGATTTAGGGCCTGTTCGACAGTTCCAAAGCCCTCCCTGAACCCGAACTGTAAGTCCGAGAGGATGTTTTTGTCTTCTACCCATTGCTGTAGCTTTTCAAGAAGGACTCTGCCAACTACTTTGCCCAAGGAGTCGAGGAGCGAGATTGGTCGGTAGCACTTAGTGTCTTGTCGGTCCCCCTTCTTAAAGATTGGGACCATGATGGAAGATGACCATGACTCTAACAGGCCGAGTTTCGATGTTGCTATGCAAACTCTTGTGAGTATTGGTACCCAGAGGTCTGGAAGATGTTTAAATAAGTCGACTGGGACCCCGTCAGGGCCGGGAGCTTTCCCACTCTTACTTGAAGATAACGCCATTTCGAAATCCTGCAGCTCAACATCCATTGAAATTGGGTAAACTACTGGGTAGATGTTAGGATGGTGTTCTTCACTAGTAGATGTCAATTTGAAGATTTTTGAAAAGTGGTTCACCCACGAATCCTCGTCGATGGCCACGTCTATTTTTGGGCCGTTGGGGTCCGTTAGCAAGGGGGATTTAACTATTTTCCAGAATGCCTGGCTGTCTTTCAGAAGTGCGCTCTTGTGCAGAGCATTCCACAAAGATTGTTTCAGTTCTTTTTTCCTTGCTTTTCTAGCAGTGTTATACTCCCGTCGAAGAGCTTGGATGTTTGTTTTGTCTCTATTTGGATTTCCGAGAGCTTTCTTCAGGTTAGTCTGTGCCTTGGTACAGTCTCGGTTAAACCAACCTATGGAGCTTGTTTTATTTTTTGACTTGCTCTATTATTGTCTTGAAGTTTTCCACGATTTGATTCGGCTCCGCATGAGGGTCGAGACAGATCAAAATGTTATTATAGGCAGATTTTACTAACCGTTTTGTGAGAATATTGGGATCCACTTTTTCCCATTGTATGGTATATCCATTATTTTTGCCCAGTTCTAGCCTGTTCTGTGTTAGAGTTTTTGCTATAATTGGCATCAGTGTTCTTGGTTGATTTGTTTGAGAGTTTAGGCTTGGAGCAGAATGATCACTCAGATTGTTTTCCAGAATTTTAAAATTATTAATTTGATCTTTGAGGCCTTCTGAGACTATTACGTAGTCAACGGTGGTCTCGTGGCCCCTTCCTCTGTAGGTGGGTTCTAGTTTGTTATTTGACTGTTGGGTGGGGTTTATAATTTGCAGATCCAGATCGGAAAGTATTTTGTTCATGGCTAGCCCCACTCCTGAATGGATAAAGTGGACTATAGAGTTCTCATATTCATCCACCATTCCGCAGGTGTCGTCGTTGGGGCAGGGATGTAGATTGAAATCTCCTCCCCAAATTATATGGGCATTTTCGATTTTCTGTTTGGGGTGCCAATGTTCGGTTATTTTTTCTTGAACTAGGGAAAGAACGTTCAAAAAGTTGTCATTCTCTAAGTTGTTATATAAGTTGATTATTGTGATGAAGAGTTTTTTCCCAATTATGAAGGTGAGGATCTGGAAATTTGATAATAGGTCCACCTTGATGATCTTCATGTCAGAAATTGTATTTGCTAGGTAGATTACCAGTACCCCTTTAGGTCTACCTGAAATGCTAGGAAGGGCGGGGGATGTAAATGTCCTGTATCCCTCAAGGTGTAGGGGCGTCGTTGCCCAGGTTTCTTGTAAGCAAATGATTTGGGCGTCCTTCAAGAAACCAGCGGCCGAACCGTCCTCTATTTTGTTTCGGAGACCCGCCACGTTCCAAAAGATCACAGGAAGCTGTGAGGATGTGTTATCTAAGGCTGAGATTTTCATTTGTGGAGGGGCTGGAGTGGAGATGGATGGGGCCAAGGTTGTTTGTGGGGGCTCCGGGGATTTGATTATTGGTCAATCGACCATTTCCAGGCCGCTGAACCGATTCATAGTCGGTATGCCTGGCCAGTTTTGCCCATTGATGGTATCTCTATAGTTGGATCCGTATAGTTGGTGGGGTGGTCTCTCCCACTGCTCCCAGTTTCTAGGTCTGTTTTGTGGGCCCATAATCTGCCACGGGACTTCTCTTTGCTGGTGGTTCTGATTTACTGACCACCAGGAGTTATCAGGGTCACTATGTCGCGGCAGTAGTTTTGGTCCAGCGACATCTAGCTCCCACGGCTGTGGAATAGGTTTCCGCCAGATGTTATCAGTGTCACGTATGTAATTGTTGTTATTATATCTTTTTGGGTAGAAGTATGACAAAGATCTTGTGGCGATCCCCCCTATGGTGTTATTGTATTCCCAGGAGCAGATATACTCAGCTATACTGGGGTCCTCAAACGTGATTACAACGCAGTCTCCCCGGATAGTTTTTTTCCTATGGCCCACCCACGAAGTCCTGCAGACTGATGCTATTCTGCTTTTCCAGGGTGGCGGGACGGGGCGGTTTGTATTCAGCCAATACTGGACTTTGTTCTTCAATGACCAGTTGGGTTCCGTCCCCTCACCTGTGAGTTCGGGGACCCCCGTCATGACTACCACGTATGGACATGCCTCAGGTGGCATGTTTAAAGTAGGTCTTTGATCAGTAGTCCCTTTCGGGGCTCCTTTTGTTTTTGGTGGATTTGTGTTTGTTATGACAGGGGTTTTAGAGGCAGGTGTGTTTATGATTGGGGTATTTACTATTGGTGTAGGTTGGGAATTAGTTTGTGGGGGAATGGTCAGGGGCTTGGGGATCGGTTTTTGTACAGTGGGAGGGTTTGGTACTGTAGGGAGTTTTACTGTGGGTTGTTTTTTGGTCTGCGGAAGAGGTAAGGTTACAAGTTTCTTAAGTATAGGAAGAGTAGTCGTGGGATTTGAGGCTGGTTTTGGAAGGGCTTGTGGGGGTATAGGTTTAAAAGAACCGGAAATTTTTGTTAATTGAATCTCGATGTTACTAAGTCTAGTTTCTAAAGGGCGAATATAGGAATTTTGATTAATCTCGCTGCTTCTCTTTCTTTGCCTAGTTGTTGTGGGCTTGGGGGATCTGGAATAGAGGTATCTTGAAGGTCATGTGGTGGCTGATGTATTACTACTACGTTGTTATTTGGGGGGGCAGAGTGATGGGGTAATACTGCTGGGTTTGTATCACCAACCAAAACTATGTGCTCAGTTGCTTTAGTATTTTCAGTGTGGTTTGGGTTTTTCCTAGCGTTCCTTTTCTTTATGGCTCCCTCCCGCCTCCCTCTCATTTGCCTTACTTCTTCGAGGGTTGGATCAGGGAAGATGTCTGGGGTTTTTTCTAGGTCACTTTCTATGAAAGTTACAGAGAGTTGGGAGGCTGAAAGGTCTACATTGTTTGGGAGGCTAAGTCTGTTTGCAGCCACAGAGGTTTGGGTTGGCGATGACTGTATCTCTGGAGTTCTTGCGGTTGCTAATAGTCCCATTGAGGATCGACGTGCGATTGCAAGTTCGGTTGAGACCCTCCCCTCAATTAGACTTATACTTTGGTCAATGAATGTATTTGCTTTGGCGAGAAAATCATCCATTGGGCCTAGCAGTTTTTCTCCTATCCCGTTTTTTAAAAGTTTTTTTTGCTTGCTAGATCTCGTATTCATTTTCCAATGAGTGTTTATAGGGAGAACTTTGTGTGGCGACTGTTAGCTTGTAAGAGAAGTCAGAGAAATGATAGATACCTGTATTTGGATGTCCAAAATATAGAGCTTAGGGGGGTGGGCCGGACCAGACTCCCGGACTCTCACGTTCTCGAACGGCCTCAAACGGCCCGCTCTTTGCCCGGTCTTCGCCCCGGGCTGCGACCCGCGCGCGTCCCGCGATGCGCGTTCCGGGGATCGCTTTTAAGATGTGATGGATTGTGGGGGCGAGGCACTGTGAGGGGGCGCGGCTCTCGCGGGAAGAGGACCAGCTGGAGCTGTTGTATGCTGGTCCTCGCAGTCCCGGGGCCAGCGCCTCACCCTCCTCTGCGGCCACGCGGTGTTTGCCGGCGTCCTAGCCGATCCAGCAGCGCAGGGTAAAGATGGTTTTGCTACTCCTGTAGCGCAGGCGGTAATTCAGGGCTCCAAAACGGCAAAGGCAACGAAGTCTATTACGAGTGGCACCCGCGAAGCGGGTGCCGCGAGATGTTAAAGGGCTTGGCTGTAGGCGTGGCACTGTGAGGGGGCGCGGCTCTCGCGGGAAGAGGACCAGCTGGAGCTGTTGTATGCTGGTCCTCGCAGTCCCGGGGCCAGCGCCTCACCCTCCTCTGCGGCCACGCGGTGTTTGCCGGCGTCCTAGCCGATCCAGCAGCGCAGGGTAAAGATGGTTTTGCTACTCCTGTAGCGCAGGCGGTAATTCAGGGCTCCAAAACGGCAAAGGCAACGAAGTCTATTACGAGTGGCACCCGCGAAGCGGGTGCCGCGAGATGTTAAAGGGCTTGGCTGTAGGCGTGGCACTGTGAGGGGGCGCGGCTCTCGCGGGAAGAGGACCAGCTGGAGCTGTTGTATGCTGGTCCTCGCAGTCCCGGGGCCAGCGCCTCACCCTCCTCTGCGGCCACGCGGTGTTTGCCGGCGTCCTAGTCGATCCAGCAGCGCAGGGTAAAGATGGTTTTGCTACTCCTGTAGCGCAGGCAGTAATTCAGGGCTCCAAAACGGCAAAGGCAACGAAGTCTATTACGAGCTGCACCAACACCAGGTAGATTACAAGCTGACTGACCTCAGGAACCTTGCTGAGGAGGCGGACCTCTGGGGCAGAATCGGAGTATCCAAGAAGGTATTTGGGGGGGACTCCCAAAAGGGTGATCAGGGTCCCCACCAGAAGAAGGATGGGTACATAAAAAGAAGGAGTCCTCGCAAGGCCCCCAAAATAGTTCTGAAGAGAAAGGGTCCCAATCCCAAACTGGCCACCAGTAGAAAAGGATTCTCTGACAAGAATCACAGCTAGTCTTCCCCCAAGTGCTTTGAATGTTATGAGTATGGGTCTTACAAGGGGGATCCCAGGTGCCCCAAGAGGGCACAGCCTTCCACTGGAGGAAAACCCCCAGAGGGGGTTAGTCTAGTGCCTGGGGATGAAATAGCCCCAGTTAGTGGGGGGGGGGGAGTCAGTGAGTTACCCTAGTGTCCCTGGGGGATGAGGAGAGAGTGCTCAAAACTGACATTCCTTCCAACACTGCAAATTATAGGCAGTGGCTCACCATCAATGGGCAGAGGGTAGAGGCTCTGAGGGACACAGGAGCCAGTTTAACTACGGAAAGGTGTCATCTGGTGTCCTAAGAACAAGCACTTCCCAGTACCAGGTTGTTGTAGTAGACAACCGGGAGAGCTGCTACCCTATTACTCTAGTTTTCTTTGAGTGAGGGGGTCTCTGGTCTTCTGAAAGTGGCTGTGAGCCATGCCATGCCTTTGGATTCTTTGCTAGGGAATGTTCTTGAGCACACTGCCTGGAAGGAAGTAGAGTTCAGGTTACATTTGGAGATGGGTTTGCCTGAGTTGGTCTTTGTGATCATGTGATTTCTAGCTGCCCAGAAGGGTGTCAGGCCTTTCTTACCCCTGGTGCTGGAGGTGCCGGCTTTGTTGCTATAGAGTATCACTGGTAGTGTCTGGGGGCCCTGGTGGTGAAGGAGAGACTCTGTAGCACTTCCGTGTACATCGCGGATGATTACTAGTCTCACAAGATTGTAACAGACATGTTGTGTGTGGCTGGATTACAACCCTTGGGATTCTAGTGTTCCAGTCCTTGCGTTCTCATGTTACTCACCTGTTTCCCTCTTTCTGCATCTTCAGCGGTGCAGCTTCTGTTCCTTGTGGCCTCCGGCTGTTTCCAGCGGCCCTTGGTGCCCTCTGCTCTGCTCTCTGATCCCCCAGGCATTGGTAGGCTTGGCTGGCTCAGCTGGCTCTGTGGCTTTATTTCTTGGAAGCCTGGAGACAAAAAAAATAAAAAGGTTTTCATTTAGATTATATATGGCAGTAACAGAGCATGAGTGCATAGCAAACTACTTAACTGAACTGTGCCTGGTGGATTCAAACTGTTAAATGCTGAAGTTATAAGCGTCATTGTAGAAAAGTAGGATCTGCTTTCATGGTCATCCCCACTTTTTGCTGGTGTCATTCTTTTTTCTGACAGTATGACTGGGATCCTGCTAATCAGGACCCCAGTTACTGTGTTCTCTCTCTAAATTGGACAATGGTAAGTACTATGGTACTTTCCCAATTGGTTACTGGTGTACTCTTGTAAGACCCTAGTATATGGTACTAAGGTACCCAGGGCATAGGTACACCAGGGGTAAACCCTGGGCTGCAGCATGTATTATGCCACCCATGACAGACCACTCAAACTGTGACTACAGGCCTGCCCTTGCAACCTGTGTTAGCTGGTGCTAGCACCACTCACAACAGATATAAGTTTCCTTATATCTGAGGTCACGGCACTTAAAACATATGTCATCCCTAAGGTAGGCCTTTAAATCCTGAACGCAGGGTGCTTAGTTATACGTGTGAGGGTGCCCTGCATAAGTAGGACACCCCCTATAAACCTAGGAGTCAATTCTCCTGGCTTTGTAAGGGCGTCTAGTCATTTTAGACATATAGTGGATGGCATCATTGGCATAACTGGCATGGGTTTCACCTGTATTTTTGCCTTTGCCTCCTGTTATTTTGCTGTGTGTTGGATTTCGGTTTGCTGGTCTAGATGATTTGGACACTTTGCCACTGCTGTTCAGTGCCAAAATGCAAGTGCTCCCTTTGTAAATTATTGTTATGGATTAGTAATTCCATGATTGGCATATTTGATTTACTAGTCAGTCCCTAGTACAGTGCACTGTGTGTGCCCAGGTCCTGTAAATCAAATGCTGCTAGTGGGCCTGCAGCACTGATTGTGCCATCCACATAAGCAGCCTGTAAATGTGACTCAGATCTGCCACTGAAGTATCTGTGTGCAGTCTAGTACTGCCATGCCTACTTGGCAAGAGCACCCACTTGCGAAGCCCTACCCTTCACTTTTCTTACATGTTATTCACCCCTACGGAAGGGCCAAGGTACCCCTGTGGGCAGGGTGCAGTGTATATGAAAAGTAGGACATGCCCTGGTGTATGTGGCATGTCCAATTTCGTCGTTCACTATTGGAAAGCTACCTGTTCCCATGGGATAGAATGGGGGATTTGCTTATAACATCTTATAAACATAACTACCCCTGGGAACAAAGTAGGAAAATAACATTCAGTAAGCCTTAACTCAGAATCTTAAAATGCATCTTTGAGTGAGGGTGATTTTTACATTCTGTGTTTGAAAATACTTTTGGAAAGTAGGTGTTTTCTTGCTTAGCAATCCAGTGTGCCTCTGCTAGGATGTGTATCAACTGTCTGGCTTTGGAGTCACAGGGGCTGGGGATGTGCAGTGGCTCAGGAGAGTCTGGATGAGGCAGGGCTGGGCTGAATAGACTTGGGCTGCATTCAGAGTAGGGGGAGGAGATTTCCATTCACCTGAATGGGCCTGGTCTGCCTTCTTCAATGCTGTCTCCACCTCCTGCCAGGAAGTTGCACCAGAGAGGACAGAACTGGTTTTGACTGAGGACAGGGCTTCTCTGCCACCAGAGAACAAATGATTTTGCTGTATAAATATTGGGGCCAGGCACTTTACATCACTTTTGAACTTCAAGAGGAACCTCTGCCAAGGAGAAGAGCTGGAGATACTGAAGGGGGAGTACTGCCCCTTTGCTGTGTGCTGTCTGGAGTTGGCCTGCAGTAGCTGTTTCTGCCAAGGAGAGGAACAGTGTGTGCATCCTGCTTGAGAATGTATCTTCAACGGCTTGAAGTGGTCGTTGCCCCCTGTTCAAGAGGTCTCAGAAACAGCAAATACCTCACCATCCTTCTGGGTGCAGTCTCTGGAACCGCTAGTCAGTCGCCGCAGAAGACAAGGGTAACCGACTCTGTCACTAAGTCCATTGCAGGAGTCTGTGTCCTGAAGGCACCTCAGAGAGCATCGCCTCGCTTTGCACCACATCCTATGGGCACCACACTCCAGAACACTTCGCTACACACTGCACAGACGTCACCGACTCCATCGCTTCCTGAATCGTACATCAACCGGCTCCGTCGCCACATCGTGACCTACCAGTACTGCATCGAGCACCGTCTCACCCTGCAAGACAGGTCTTGGTATCACCGACTCCGTCAACGAGAATCTGCCTGCACCGTGCTGTGAGGACACCGCGCGCTGCAATGCTTCCATCTCACATCGAAACTGTGACGATTGCCCCTAACCAGCTCGTACCATTGTGTTAGCCGCAACGAGTAAAAGTACTGTTTTCAAATCTGTCTTCACTGTAGCTGACCTCGCAACGATGCGGTCAGCTGGATTTGTTAGACTCTGTTGTTTCCAGCATCAAGGTAGACCAGAACAGAGCTACTGACTCAGAGGAACTGTGTTTTTCAGCTATTTCTGCAATTTATAGGTTATCTTGCAAAGTAACTATTTTTACAGTATTGTATTGTGGATTTTTGTCGTATTTGGTCTTGTTTTGGTTTAGATATAGATAAATTATTTTTCTTAACTGGTGTGGTGTCCATTTGTAGTGTTTTCACTGTATTACTGTATGTGTGCACAAATGCTTTACACGCGTCCTCTGAGATAAGCCTTTCTGCTCGAGCCATGCTACCAAGGGGGTGAGTACGGGTTATTTTAGAAGTGTATCCCCTTAGCCTATTTGAACAAAGGTGCAAACCATTGCCAACTAGAGACCCTCATTTCTAACAGTGGGCATCAACTCAATTATGAGATGTCTAACTATATATTGGCTGCATCGAAACTGGTAATGTTTGGTATCAAACATGTTAGAATCCTACCCTAACACCGATTCTGGTGTTGGATATAGGATTCCATGTGCTGAGGGGGTCCCATAGGGAGCCCCCCTCTATTCTGGCTACCAGCCTTTCAGGGTTTAACAGCCAGCTAGTGCTGCTGAGGGGCACACACACAATTCTGACCTCCTGCTGTTGAACCAGGATCGAGCAGGGGAAGGCAGGACAATAGGTTTCCTGTCACAGGGAGATGCGACTACCTTCCTGACGGGACTAAGTGAATTAGGCTGGGGTGGGGGGACTTGCCAGCTCCACCAGACTGCTTTGAAGGGCACATTTTGTGTCCTTCTTTCATACTACAGTTGAAATAGTTCAGGGAGCTGTTGGCTCCCACTCTGGTGCGAAACTGGACAAAGGACATGGGAGGATCCTCACCTCCAGCCCATCCTCTGGGAGGGACCCCTGAATTATCCCAACCCTTTCCTGTGGGTACTTAAGGGCTACCTGTGGGTGGCTTTTCAGATTCATCATGGGACAAGATTCAAATCCAATCCAAAAACACTTCTTCTTCAACCATCTGGGCACTTTGGACTTCTTTGGACTTCGCTTAAGGAACTGAGACTGCATCTGGAAGACTCCAACTGCTCTTGGTCTCGTCATCCTGCCAGTCTTCTGCATCGTCTGTGCCTGTGCTTCATACAGAATCTTTTCCAGGCCTATGGACATCCAAGACACCTGAAGGAATCTCCCTTGGCGTGAAGGAGTCACTGCCCTGCATCTGCAGGCACTTCAACTAAGCTGACCGATCTGCTGCTCCTGACGTCCCACGGAACAAAAGGCTCAGCAACACAGGTGGTGGTTCTGCGGCTCACCCTGCACTGTCTTCTCACTGAGTTAGAGGCCAGTATCCATTGTCAGAACCATTGGTACAGCACCCCTGTGCACCACATTGACTTGCTGTTGCCAAGGCTTGTTGACTCTCTTCTCCAGATATCTTCTGGCTCGAAGAAACTCCAGCCTCCAGCATCTCCTGCTACTAAGATATTCATCCTCACCGCATTCTCTGCACCGTGGGCCTACATCCTTGGTGAGCTGCTTGAGGTCCTTTTGCTTTGCCCTGTGGGTCTTCTTGAGGGTTCTCTTTAGCTCAAGTGGGCTCCCCTGCTTGCTCCGACTCTCCTGCACTTAGTGAGTCCCTTGCACCTTGCTGGTCCCGACACTGTACCTCCTTCCCTTTCCTCAACTTTTGCTGCTGCCAAGGCTTGTTGGTGCTCCAGACAGACACCAACCTCCTGTTTCTCAATGTCCAATGTGGGACAGCTCATGAACGACTCCTCCACAGCATCGCCTGGTCCTCACAGCTGCAGAGACAAGGTCACCGTCAACCCTCCTGCATCTTCTGTCATCGGTGGGCATTGGTCTTCCGTGCCTCCTCGTCACTTTCGAGTGGCATAGACTTTGTCCCCTCTGCTTGCAAGTACTCCTCTTCTAGAATGCATCCTTGGAATCCAACAGACTCTTTCACCTTCTTCACCAAGCGACATCTTCACTGAAGTCCTCCATTGTGGCCAACAGCAGTTTCCAACGTCACTTTGCACCTATGCACCCGGCTTTCTTGATGTAGGCATCCTGGTTCCTGGGGTATCCAGGGGTGGGGTGACTCTCCAACCTTCCATCTTCCATGGGGGTTCTTTGGGGTCCTCTGTGAAGGGTCCTTCTTGAAAACTGCAACTGCAACTTCCCAATTGACTTGTATTGAGCACGTGGTCGTGTTTCCACTCTGCACACGGCGTCTGTGGGGTTCCTGGGTAATTACCTTGGGTGGTTCCTTGGGTCCCCGGCACTTCTAAGTCTTCTGAGTCCAGTCTCGGCTTCGGTCATGGTTCGCGTTCCATTTTCTTAGTATATGGTTCGTTCTCCCCCTGGAGACCACTGTGAATTTGTGCTACTTACCTGTTGTATTATTAGTGTACTGTGTGTATTGTGATTATATCTCCGGGTAGGAGATATTGCAATGTGTTAGTGAGTGTTTATAATACATAGTTATTTTTATAACAACACTTTGTGGTTCTTTTTCACTTAACCTACACTATACGATTAGTTCTGGTAAAACAAGCTGCTTTACACTCCTTCTGGACTAAGCCTGAAGGCTGCACTCATCAGCTACCACTTAGAGAGCTTTATTTGGTTGTGTAAGACCACTAAAATCACCATAAGGGTTGTATGGATTATTGCAGGGTGCTTCACTTGAATAAGTATGCACCATATACTACACAAGCCTCCTACATTGGGGTGCGGTGGTTGAGATTCAAACCTGCATTGTTTTACCAGCTAATCTAGGTGTGGCTTAATTGAAAAACCATCACTAGCCTTAGGCACATATAATACTTTTTAGACAAGTAAGTTCTACTGAACTTTTAGATTGGTTGTTAAGGTCTTGCACAACACTTTCTCCAATATTAGGAAGTTTAGTTCCCACTAAAGGGGGTGCAACGCCACACTACAACCAGACACCATGTCTTTACTTATGGAACCCAATGCATCCCAGCCCTCTAGATACAGTGGTCTTAAGTTCCAGAAACTGAGGGCCCTGTGTACCTCTAGAAAGTTGCAGACAGGTAGTAACCCCATCACTAAACATCTCTTAAAGCTGCTTATCCTAGATGAGCACCAGAATCCCGATAGGTCAGAGGAAAAACAAAGTGGGTGCGGATGCTCCAGAAGATGGGTCTGAAGGGATTTGCCCCAGTAACCCTAAATCTGAGCATGACCAGTAGGAGTCTGATGACTCCACCTTGATGAACTCTGATCCCCAGGGAATGGTACAGATGAGACAGAGGATGTCCTTAGAAGTAGGTCCCCCTTTGTTCCTCCTGGGAGGGTGCAAAGCATACAGGTCAGGTCTAGGTCCTCCTCTGCTAATTCCAATGTTTCTGGGAACTCCATAGGGACCTCCATCTCTAGCAAGAGGGAGGATTATTTAGAGAGGGAATACCACCTGATCAAACTTCAGAGAGTTAGACTCACGCTCAGGCAAGAACAGTTGTATCGTGATAAAGAGACACTGGAAGAATAGAAGGCCAGGAAGAATTTGGGACTAGAGTCCCATGGTGGCAGCACTATTGTCCCTAGAGTCAGGGAAAACTCATATGATACTAGGAACCTGAGCAGGATAGTCCCTCCTTACCAGGAGTGGTATGACATCCGTAAATGGATCATTGCATTAAGAGAGGGCCTGTAGAGTTCAGAAGGTCCCTCAGGGACAGTAGGCAGCTATCCTGTGGTTCTCCTTTGCTAAGAAAGGTAGAGACAAGCTCCTCCTTGTTAAAGAAGAGGATGCTGACAATTATTCAGTCCTGAAGATTGACCTCATAGATGGGTTTGGCTTGACCACCGAGCAATACAGGATTAAGTTCAGAGACACCCTGAAGGCACACACCCAGGACTGGGTAGATTTAATTGATGATGCTATTAAGGCTCTGGAAGGCTGGCTTCATGGAAGCAAGGTACAGGACTGTGAGGGACCTTACAATTTGTTAATGAGGGAGCACATCCTTAATAACAGTTAGAATTGGCTACTGCACCAGTATCTTGTGGGCTCGGATCTGACCTCTCCTTAAGAATTGGGAAAGAAGGCAGACAAATGGGTACACACCTGGGTTAAGCAGAAAAACCATGGTGGTTGAGGTGACCAAAAGAAGCAAGATTCTTCTAAATCCCAAGAGGAGGGTGAAGAGAAGGGCAAAGACAGAAAGGAGTATTCTCAAGGTCCCCACAAACCTGCCTTTGGGGATGAGTCCAAAACTCCAACAAGGGCAAAATGAAACCTCGGTGTTATTTATGTAAAGTAAAAACCCATTGGCCAAGAGATGCTGATTGTCCTAAAGCCAAGGAAGCTACTACCACTGCCACTAAGGCACCTGCGCCCCCTAGCACCAGTGCAAGTGCTAGTACAGCAACCAAGGGATGAGTAGGGTTAACCTTGGGCTCTAAGGTGGATTCTAGTCTAGTCAGAACTTCCACTCAGGGTGTCCTTGACTGTGGTGGTGGCATGGATCTTGCCTCCTTACTAATAAGTCCCACGAACTTGGACAAGTACAGACGACAGCCTTTCATCAATGGAAAAGAAGCAATAACTTTCAGGGACACAGGGGCCAGTGTCACAATGGTGACAGAGAAACTTGTGTCCCCTGAACAGATCATACTTGGACAGATGTTTTCACTGGGCCCACATGTCCGAAGATACCAAGGAGTTTTGTCCCTCCTGTATCACTTGCCAAGCCAGTGGCAAGTCAGGTGGCACTACAAAGGCCTTCTTAATTCTACTCCCAGTGGTCGGGATTTCCTTTGAGAGGGTAGGTGTAGGAGAGTAGCATCTGCTTCTTATGGTTACCCCCACTTTTTGCTGATGTAACACTGTTTTTCGACTTTAGTCTGGCTGGGGCCCTGCTATTCAGGACCCCAGCCTAGCTGTTTCCTCTCTAAATGGATTCCTAGTACCTTAGGTACACAACAGATTGGATTCTGAGGTGCCCTTATAAGTCCCTAGTATATGGTATACTATGTACCCAGGGCATAGGTACCCCAGAGGCCTACCAGGGGCTGCAGCATGTATTATGCTACCCCCGGAATGCCCTCCAAAATGACACCACAGGTCTGTTACTTCAGCCTGGGTAAGGTGGTGCATGCACACCTTACAGAGATATAGGTTCACTATATCTCACCTATCACTGCACATATAAACGTATCAGTCACCCCTATGGCAGGCATTATCAATCCTGAAGGCAGGGTGCTTGGTTTTGTGTGAGAGGGTGCCCATGCATGAGCAAAGCCCCTCTGCAGCCTTCGGAATCTCTTCTCCGGGGTTGTCTGTGATGCAGCCTGACCATATTCTCTTAAGTGCATTATAACCAAACGATAAATGCTAACTTTGGACTGGCTGCACGGAAACATGTTGTGTTTGGTGTCAAACACCTTGGAATCATACACCCACACCAGTAACTGGTGTGGGATGATGATCCCACCCTTCTAGAGGGAGAGACATGACAGCACCAGTATACCCGGTACCAGCTAACAGAGCCCTGGCATCACAAAATGGATGCTGCCAGCCACAGACATGGGTCTGGCCTCCTGCTGCTGACCAAAACTCTGGCAGGGGAGGCCTGGACAATAGGCTTCCTTTTACAGGGAGGTGTGACCACCTCCCAGACAGGCCTTAGTGGATTAGGGCTGGGTGGGAGCACTCCAAGAGTGCTTTGAAGTCAGCACTGGGGGCACATTTGGTGTTCCTGTGAATAGTCCAGCTCAAACCGGTTGCAGTGGCTACCAGCTCCTGCTCTGGCGTGAAACTGGACAGAGGAAATGGGTGTAGCCACCCCTCTTTCCAAACCCTCCCATAGGAGGGTCCCCAGAGTTAGTACAACCCTTGTAACCCCCTGACTACAGGACTTTAGATTACACCTGGATGAAACTCTGCTACAGAAATCCTGGAACTTCGACGATCTACACGACTAGATGTAAAGGAGTTACTCCCCTGCTTGGCAGGCACCAAAGATGCATCTGTCCGGTCTGCATCTCCAAAGCTCCCGCCGGACGCCGATGACTTTGCAACTCAGGAGGTGGGTTTACAGACTTCCCAGAGGCTGACCCGAGTCCCCAGCAAAGCTGAGACCCGTAGCACTTGTGGGTACCGTGGAACATGAACCCCTTGACACTGTGCACATTTCCAAGTGCATCAGCTTCTCAACGTCCTTTGAGACTGTGCATTGGGTTACTTGTAGCCCAGACCCCGAGCACCTTTTCCACTGAAGACTGCTGGCCTACACTCCATGAGTGTTCCATGAGCCTGACCTTTGTGTGTTTGCTCGAGGCTCCTTTGCGATCCCTGGTCTGTTGACTGGTGGGTCCCTGTGAAGGCAACTCTTACTTTAATTGGGCTTCCCTGGTTGCTCCAGATGTGCCCTGACTCTCCATAGCTTGGGGAGTCCCCAAGACCTTGCTGGTCTGTACCAAAGCATTTCTTCTCTTCCTGCATGGGTTGCTGTTGCCAAGGCTTGTTGTGTCCAATACGGGCACCGATGCTGCAGCACTCGACATCCTTTGTGGGACAGCTGGAATCCAGCTCCTGGCTGTCCTCGACGCCTCCTAGTCCTCGTGGCTAAAGAGTCAAGCTTCCCCTCTTCTCACCTGAAGCACCCGACATCGGTGGGCATTCGTCTATCGTGACCCTGGTGACTGGCAAGTGACCCAGACTCTGTCCCCTCTGCTTTCAGGTTCTTTACATCTTTGATCCAGGCTTGGATCTCTTCGGACACTTCTCCTCTTCCTGGCATCAGCACTTTTCAGTCTCCTGCCATTGAAAACGACGACGCAACCCGACATCATTTGACACCTATGCACCCGGCTTCCCTGGGTGAGGTAACACGAGTACTCCAGTGCGCCCGTGGGTGTTGGCCCTAGAAACATCTAAGTCCAAAAGGATTTGTTCCTAGTCCACCTCTAAGTGTCCTTAAACTTTAAAATTTTAACCGCGACTTTCCCCATAGAAGCTAACGGGAGCTCGCGGCTGTGTTCTCACACTGCACACGTCCCCCGTGGGTCCCCTGTGTCACTACCTTGGGTGGTTCCTTGGGGTCCCAGCGATTCTACAGGCTCTAGGCCTTGTGATTAGTCAAGTTGTGGTTCTTATACCAATTTCTTAGTATATGGTTTGGTCCGCCCCTAGGGCCTAACGTGTATTGTGCTAATTTACTGTAATATTTGAAGTGTAAGTTATGTGCTTTTGCCTCTAGCCTCATAAAGAGACTAGAGGGGTGTGTTTAGTAATAAATACATATATTTTATATATATACCTGGTGTGATCTCCTTTCATTTAGCCACTCAAGAGATTATAGACTGGTAAAACAAGCTGCTTCACATTACTTCAAGACTTAACCTGAAGGCTGCTCTCCATAGTTACCACTAGGATAGCTTTCAATAAAGGTTGTCTTTAACCTATCATCAATAAGGGGTCATTTGGACTGGTGCAGGGTGCCCACTATAACTAGTGGACAGCATATACCAGGCCAACTTCTCACATTGGTGTGCAGCGTGTGGGATTCGAGCTTGCTAATGTTTTACCAGATAATCTCAAGTGAGTGACTAACTGAAAACCACTAAAGGTACCTAAGGTACATATAATACAAGCTTAAACTACAGTAAGTTCTACTGAACTTAGAGTTGTGTGTCAAGGGCTTAGCACACCCTTTCTACAACTCAAGATAGTTTAGTAGGCCACACTAGAGTAGGTAGTGCATACACCACACCTAATTAGTGATGTCTTCAAGGCCAGGAACAAGTGGGTCCTTGCCAGAAGCCAGTGGGCTTCTAGCCTCCAAGTATGACAAACTCCCATTCTTCGAATTGAGAGCATTGTGTAGTACTAGGAAGTTGAAGACAGGCAAAAGTGCAAACACCCAACGTCTCATAGAAGTGCTGCTGTTGGATGATATCAGAAAGAATCAGGGTCTGAAGGGGTAGGTAGAGTGGGTGGGGCAGCAGATGAGGAAGGGCCCAGGGGTACAGACACCCCTGACCTGACCTCTGGAGCTGGCCAGGAAGATGACGATGATCTTGACCTGGACAATGCAACTCCTCCTGAAGATGAGGAAGATAGCCATGATGGCCCTCTCTTTACTCCACCAGGAAGAGTTGGGAGTGTGCCTAGAAGGTCCAGCTCTCCTTATCAGGAGTCTAACCATTCTGACACCTCCATAGGGTCCTCTGTTTCCTCTCATAGGAGGGAATACTCTCATGAGAGAAAAGAGAGACTGCTCAAGTATGAGGAAGCTCAGCTTAGGATCAAAAAAGAGCAGATAGCCCTAGAAAGGGAGTCCCTAGAGCTTCAGAAAACTAGAAAGAGCCCCATGGTGGCAGCAACTTCCCTATTGTTAGGGAGAGGTCTCATGACCATAGAAACCTAAACAAGATTGCCCCTCCCTACCAGAGATGGTGTCAGGAATCCCCTCCCGCACATGGATTCCCTCCCACGATGCCACTTCCGTGAACCTGGTGCGCTTGGAGGAGAGCGGACTACAACTCCCAGAATGCCCTCCGGCAACAATTGCCTTATGCAACTCAAGAGTTCTGGTTACATAACACCAAGGGTAACGCCTAGTTTTCATGTTATGCAACTCAAGAGTTCTGGTTGCATAACACCAAGGGTAACGCCTAGTTTTCATGTTATGCAACTCAAGAGTTCTGGTTACATAACACCCAGGGTAACGCCTAGTTTTCATGTTATGCAACTCAAGAGTCATGGTTATACAACGCCGAGAGTACTACTTAAGGAGAAGATCAATGGGACTCGGCGTCGGATATTCTGATCTTTGCAGGAGTACCTGGTTGAGGTACACGGACCCGTTGGTGAGTTGAGCGGCTGAAGGAACATTCTAAGGAGCGGAGGAGAGGTGCTGGCGTGTGCTTCCTGCCCGTGTCCTGTCCCGTTCTGAGAGCCGTATTCAACGTCATTGGGCACAAGTCCCGTTGGTAGAGCCGAAGCTCCCAACGGCCTGACAATTTGGAGAAAACGAGGTTGGTGCGAGCCGAAGCTCCCAACCCTCGTTCCTTGGGTAAACACACGCTTAGAGCTAAGACGCTATCCAGGAGGTGTTTCCGCGTCTTAGCCATCGACACTCGTAGGAGAACTGGGATAGGTAGAGCGGCTGCTCCCATCCATTCTCTGCGCCACCTTGGGTATCATCACTTAAACCCAGATACAAGAGACGCACACTAGGAGGTGTTCCCAGCGTCTTTGTGTTGTGGCAGTACTCTGGGGGATACTGGTAGAGCGGCTGCTCCCAGGTAGTAGAGAGCCCGGCCGGGTGACTCCCACGTGCCCCCCGTAGATTCCACAACCTTGGAACTACCCTTCACAGCGGTCGAGTGGCATTGTCGGCCACTGCTTAGCACTGTGCCCTCCGTTGGAGCATACCGGGCCCGGTGTGCATGCGGAGGACGGTTAGAAGAGCTGTGAATGGGTATCGTACTTTAACTGGTGATTCCAGTACCGGTATTCTTTGTTGTCTGTAGTTGTTTATCTGTTTATTAAATCATCCTTAAACTTCCATTTCTCTGGTCCGTCGTCTGTTTGTCCCAACCCCGAGAAAGCCAGGACGTTACAGAGGGTATGACATCCACAAATAGATTACTGCACTGGAAAGGGCCTGTAAAGTACAGAGGGTCCCCCAGGAGCAGTGGGCAGCAATCTTGTGGCTCTCCTTTGCAGACATTGGCAGAGATACGCTCCTCACTGTAGGAGAAGAGGATGCTGATAATTACCAAAGCTTGAAGAGTGCACTGATTGATGGGTTTGCCCTAACCACTGAACAAAAAGGTTAAAGTTCAGGGATACCAAAAATGCACATAATCAATACTGGGTGGACTTTGTAGATTGTGCTACTAAGGCTCTGGAGGCTGGTTGCTTGGCAGCAAGGTGTGTGATTTCAAAGGATTGTGCAACTTAATTATGAGGGAGCAAATCCTTATTAATTGTCAAAATCAGCTGTTGCATCAGTACCTGGTGGACTCTGATCTGACCTCTCCCCAAGAATTGGTAAAGAAGGCAGACACAAATGGGTCAGAACCAGGGTGAGGCAGCAGGTTCAGAACCAAGGTGGTAACCCAAAGAAGCAAGATACAAAGAACTCTGACAAGATGGGGAAAAGGGTAAAGACCAGAAGTCTTCTCAAGGTCCCCAAAAATCTGCATCTGGGGGCGGGGATTCCCAATCTAACAATGGTAATGGCGAAAAGAAACCATGGTGTAAAATCTGTAAACAGAAAACTCATTGGACTAGTGACTGTACAAAATCCAAAGACTCAACTCCAGCCACCGTTGCCCCTAAGGCAACTGTTCCCCCCTAGTGCAGCTAGAATTGGTGGTACTCAGAATAAGGGTGTAGTAGGGTTAACCCTGGGTTCTGAGATGGACTCTGGCATAGTCAGAGTTCCAACTCAGGCTGTCCTGATCTGTGATGGAGGCATGGATATGTCCTCCTTTGTGAGTCCCAGTAACGTGGGCAAATACAGACAGCAGCTTTTGATAAATGTAAAAGAGGCTTTGGCATTCAGGGACACAGGAGCAAGTGTCACAATGGTGACAAAAGATCTTGTGGATCCAGGGCAGATTATACTTGGTGAAATGTACCAAGTGACCAATGCTAGCAATGTCAGGACAGACCATTCCTTGGCAGTTGTTAGTTTCTCCTGGGGAGGGGTAACTGGCCTTAAAAAGGTTGCGGTAAGAGCAGACCTCCCTGTTGAATAGTTGCTTGGCAAAGATCTAGAAACTTCAGCTTGGGCTGAGGTGGAGCTCAGGACACATGTAGAAATGCTAGAGATCCCTGCACATGTATTTGCTGTGTCCAGGTCACAGGCCACAATGTCTAACACTGAAAGGGCCCTGGATTCTGGAAGAATTGACCAGATGCCTCCCAAGAGGAGGAGCAGTAGGGTTAAGGCAGTGCCTCCCCCCCTGACTCAGAATACAGATCAGTCTCCTGAGTGAGATGATCTTGGACCTGAAGAAGGAACTGTTCCAGAGGAGCTTGAGCCTGACCAGGTTGAGTTCTTTGGGACCGGGAGCCTTTCCAGAGCAGATCTGAGCCAGGAACAGCAAAGCTGCCCCTATCTTGAACCCCTCAGAAAGCAAGCTGCTGATGAGGCTGCTGGGAATGCTAGTGGCACCCATAAAATGTATTGGTATGATGGACTCCTATATTCAGAGAGTAGAGACCCCAAACCTGGTGCTTCCAGGAGGTTGGTAATACCTTTGAAGTTTAGGGGCTTCCTATTGACACTAGCCCATGATATTCCCCTAGCAGGACACTTGGGCCTAAACAAGACTTGGGACATAATTGTTCCTCACTTTTATTGGCCCCACATGTCTGAAGACACCAAGGAGTTTTGTGGCTCATGTGTAACCTGTCAAGCCAGTGGGAAGGCAGGTGGAACCACAAAGGCCCCCCTGATACCACTACCTGTGGTGGCGGTTTCCTTTGAGAGGGTTGGGATTGATATAGTTGGTTTGGCCATCCTCAGAGACCCCGGGGCGATAGGAGCCGCGGTACAGCCTGAGGTCAGAGATGCATTGCCCTGCCAGCTCTCCCTTCCTCCGTGGCTCCATCTGCAGGCTGCTTGGCTGCCAGCACAGATACCAGATATCAGATGGCAACAGCCTGATCTGCCCCTGTTGCTTTATGTAGACTCAGGCCATGGGGAGACCCTAAGCAGAGGCGGCAGAGCTATCTGTCTGGCTACCCCCTTCCGCTGCCAATGACCAACTACTGGCTGGATGCCCTTGCTTGAGCACACGCCACATGGGAGCTGCATATCAGGGGAACCTTGGCCTGAGTGCACATAGGGCCTAACGGCCTACTCATTTACGATACAGTCCCAACTGCCAATTAACGCATTCCTGACTGCACATCTCCCCCTCTTCCACTGGGGAGACCCCCCCTTGCATTGACCTAAACACAGTGAGGCACTATTGAAGCACCCGGGTAGCTGTGAGAGAGGTACCCACCTGATTGCTTTACATCCATCATTATCATCATAGTCTTTATTCGAATTAAAATAATTCATACAAGACACAAACGAAAACACAGTTATCAAATGACGCAGTCACTAGGTAATATAAAATCTTTCCAATAAATAGATAAAAGTTTTAAGTAAGAGAGATATTAAACATTGAAGCAGACAAGATGATATACATTACGCATCAGTAATAAAACAATGATAAAAATAGAGTTAATAGACAAATAATGGTGATATTTGAGACCCTACCTATGTGCCTTTTCACTGCACCGGAGGGCTTTTAGTCTGAGAGGCCATGCCCACCCCAAGTATTTGGCTAAGACTATTGAGTGGAATGGTAAAGTGCTTGTAAGTAAGATTCTGATGGCTACGGCAGATCTCCTTGTGCCCAGTAGTTTACATAAAGGAGAGAGCCAGTAACGTCTTGCGGTAGCATATGCAGGGCAAACAAACAAGAAGTGGGCGATAGTTTCTTCTTTAGCACCACAAACAGGGCAGGTGCATATAGTTGCACCAAACCACCCGCAAGTTAGAACCCTAAGTGGGAGGGAGCCTGCTCTAAGTTGGAAATAGAGTTTCCTATCACTTGGCGAAGTGATCAAATGCCAAAAAGGTTCTAAGAAAGGTAAGACCTTTGCCTCTAAAAAACGGCTGGTCATCGTGGGGGCAGAAAAGGTACCCCACACCCTGTGATTTACCTGTTCCCAATATAATGTTTTCAATAGCTTTTTGGCTGGAAACTCAGCGCCAACCGGGTCGTTCCATAGGTCTTCCAACCCCAGAGCTTTTAAAGATTCACGAAGATTCCTTAACCACCCAATCTTGTGGAACTTGTCAACCTGAATTACGTCCATGATACCCAATGCGTAAGATTGGAGCTCCGGTGTAGTCCATAGTCTCCTCCAGTATAAAACCGGACGGAGACTGGCCAAGTCCTTGATGGCCTTTCTACCTAGATCGTAACGCAATGGGACCATTGGCATACTTTGTGGTAAGCCAATAATGTAACGAAAAAATTTATTTTCAACGGCTGTTAGGGATGTTAATGAGTCAAAACCCCAGAGCTCTGCCCCATACAGGACTGAGTTTAGGGCCTTTGCCTCATATACTTGTAACACTGGTTTAACAGGTTTAGTAAGAGATTTTTTATGCTCTTTAACCAGCGCACCCGTGATCTGGGTGAATTTCAACGTGGACAATTCCAAATGTCTATTCCACTGATTATTATGGGAGACATAAATGCCCAGGTAGGGAAAGTTTGTTACCTCCTCCAGAATTTGGCCGTTCATTATGAGCTTGCCAGCTCTGTAGCTTGGGTGTGGGTTGAATGTCATAAGCTTAGTCTTTGACACATTGACCTCCAAGCCATAATCTTTGCAAAAATGTTCAAAAATTGACAGAGCCCTTTGCATGCCGCACGGTGTTTTAGACACTATAAGGGTGTCGTCGGCAAACATTAGTATTGGTGTAGGGGCTCCTGCCAACTTAGGAGCGTCGGTGTTAGCTTGAAGCATATAATCAACTACTCATTTGATGTACAAAGAAAAAAGTGTAGGGGCCATGGCGCATCCTTGACGCACACCTCGCTCGACAGGAAACTCGGGGGTTGTTTCCCCCGGGCCACCCCATTGTATTTTTGCGAAGTTGGGCTCGTGCAGTCTCCTAATTAGAGTCAAGAGCTCCAGGGGTAGACCGAGCTTTTCAAGGACCCTCCAGAGTTGCTCTCGAGGGACAAGGTCAAAGGCTGCTCTTAAATCCACAAAGGTGATGTAGAGACTGCCTTTGCCTAGTTCGACAACCTTCCAAAGCAATTGCTTAAAGCGAAACACCTGGTCCACAGTGCTGGTGAATTTGCGAAAGCCCGCTTGGAGATTAGAAAGGATCTTATTAGCTTCGATCCAAATGAGTACCTCATTCAGTACCATCCTCCCAATGACTTTTTGAATTGTGTCAATTAGGCTGATGGGCCTGTAATTCCCTGGGAGGGTTTTGTCACCCTTTTTGTATATTGGAATTAAAATGGCACCCCCCCAGGATTTAGGTATTGGGGCACCTTCAGCCACAGCGTTCGCAATTAGGGTGATGTACTTGCTCCAGGAAGCTTTGTTATCGAGAAAAAGGTCAGATGGAACACCATCCAAACCAGGGGCCCGCCCTGCGGCTACACAAGACAAGGCAACTAAAACGTCATTAGAACAAAAGGGCCCGGACGGATAGAAGACATATGGAATTGAGCCCACGTTTCTATAATGGGGGTCTCGTGCATATTGGGGTTTGAAGTACCCCAACCAATCTTCTTGAGTGACATGGTTTGTGGGGTTTTCAGGCGAGCCCCCTCTGCCCCACTTTAACACATTCCAGAATAGTCTGGTGTCCCGGGCGTAGCAAGCCTCCTTCAAGTCAAGCCAGAACAGAACGTCCCATTTTCTTTTTGCTTGGGCGAGGCTTTTCTTATAAGCAGATCTAGCAGATTGAATGAGTGGTATACTCCCACTAGAAAGGGCTTGGGCCAAGGTGCCTCTTGCACTTTTACATTGTTTGTCGTACCACCTAGGTTGCTTAGACGGTGGCATGGTGCTCCTTCTTGATTGCTTAAAAAAGAAAGCACGTAGACCCTCGAAGAATGACTCATGTATTCTAGTTGCTTGCGCATTTTGATCTTTAATTTTCAAAATTTCCTCAAGATTCGCATTAATTGCAGAGAGGGTAGTATCAATATGGGCCATTACTGAGGCGTTGGTCTTTACTAGGGTCCATTTTAGCCTCCGCATATCGTTTGATGGCACACACGCCAAGGGATCCAAGGTTGGTTCCTTGATCAGTGAGCGGGATGTACCAGACCAGCAATGGGAAACACAAATGGGGTTGTGGTCACTCTCTAATCTTTTCTCCACCACCATGTCTATAGGGTGGCACCACAGCCTCAAACAACAAAGGACGTAATCGATCCTGCTGACTGAACGGCCATTGTCGAAGGTGAATGCTCCCAGCTTGTCTCCTTTTGTTCTGCCGTTCAGTGCCCGTAGGCCACTTTCTAGGCAAAATGCATTTGCCTGAACTGCTGCCGTGGACCACCTTTTAATGGGGGGTAACGAAAGTACTGTGATACCCCATTGTCGGTCCTCGTCGGGGTCAAAGCCCCATTCCGAATCAGAATCTAGAAGGGGTTCGTAAGTAACATTGAAGTCCCCGGCTACAATTAGGTCCCTCTGGCACGAGTTAGATTCAATGAGTGTGGTTAAAATGTCCAACTCCCTTGATTTTTTCCCTTTCGTGCCCCGAAGATAAATATTGTAAATATCCAAAGTGCCCTTGTGGTCAAGAGTTAGTCTCACTAATTGGATATCCGGGGACCCAGTGTCGATCTCAACAGCACGTGAAAATAGATCCTGGCGAGCCCAAATGATTAGTCCACCAGAAGGACGGCCTTTCGGGCCTTTGGTTGCTGGAACATAAAAGTTCAAGTATCCCAGCATAAACCGAGCCTCGGGGGACCATGTTTCCTGCTGTAGGCAGACATCATAGTTGTTAACAAAGCTAACCCATTCGGGTGAGTCAAATTTAGTCTTAATACCAGCCAGGTTCCACGACAAAAGAGTGCCAGAATAGTTACTAGGCCGTGTGGTATGGTGCACAATAGTCTGGCTAGGTACATTTGCCCTCTCGCTCAGGCCGGATGGAGACGTCAATAGGGCTCTGCGTGTTGTATGTGATCCTATCCGGGCCAGGGGAATGACCACCTGGGCATCTGTGGGTATACTATTGTTTGCCCTCAGTGTCATAAGAGGTAAGGGGGATGTCATACTATGCAATTGTCAGTGACAAAAACCTCGAGTATAAAAAAAGTTTAAGTTGTGGGCCTCTATGCCAGATCTAGGACAATAGGATGTGTGTTCAGTAATAAACCTAGGGAGGCGTGGGTCTTTGAAATTGACAATGATGCAATCTCCCTGAGTGTTTTTAGGTTGGGAGCCTATCCATTGGACCCTTCTAACGAAAAGAATCCGACCATTCAGTTCATTCGGGATTGGTCTATGGATGTTAAGCCAATGACTTACTTTATTTTTTAGTTGCTCAAAGGATTCATTTTTGTTATTAGGGAGTTCGGGGACACCCGTTAATACCACAACAAGCAGCAGCGAAGCGGCGCTAAACAGCGTGACCTCGCCGCACACCAGGCAGAAGACAACACCTCCTCCGGTTGCGTGGCAAGAGAGAATCAGGTAGGGAAATGACTCGCCCGCTCTGTCAGCGGCACAGCTGATCTTTAAGCGCTTCCAGGCGCGGATGAGGGACCGGCGGCTTCCAGGCCTGCCGCAGAGGGTGATGGGAGTTGTAGGCAACAAGCAGCAGCGAAGCGGCGCTAAACAGCGTGACCTCGCCGCACACCAGGCAGAAGACAACACCTCCTCCGGTTGCGTGGCAAGAGAGAATCAGGTAGGGAAATGACTCGCCCGCTCTGTCAGCGGCACAGCTGATCTTTAAGCGCCTCCAGGCGTGGATGAGGGACCGGCGGCTTCCGGGCCTGCCGCAGAGGGTGATGGGAGTTGTAGGCAACAAGCAGCAGCGAAGCGGCGCTAAACAGCGTGACCTCGCCGCACACCAGGCAGAAGACAACACCTCCTCCGGTTGCGTGGCAAGAGAGAATCAGGTAGGGAAATGACTCGGAATTTACATCCTTCCAGCTGGATCCGATTGAGGTTACCCTACCCAAGTACATGCATATACCCCCGGGAGCGCCCTCAGCGTGAATATGCACCGTGGAGACTTCAAACAACAGCGGCTCACCTTCGACAGGCGTGGTGTTGCTGACTGCTCAGAGCAATCAGCGTACGCGGATGGCAACTGAGGGACGGACGCCCCCCTTTCTCCCCTTGAGGGTACAGCATCTATCATGGCCGATTTTAAATCGGGATTACATGCTAATTATGCCAGATTGGAAACTTTAGCAACCCATTAGACTGAATGGGGGAGCAACTGGATAGAAATGGCACCCGATTGGATGGGGTAGAGGAGCGAGTGTCCATGCACGAGGACTAGACCAACCCTTTGGCACATCGGATGGAAAAAACAGAACGGCTCCTGCTGAAGGCAGTAGCAGTTAAAAACAAAGATTTAGAAGCAAGGTCCCAGGGAATAAATGTGTGGATTCTCGGCTTGGCAGAGTCGACCAGTATGGGGCACCCTGAACTGTTCGTAGATACCCTGATTGGACCACAACATTTCTCAAGACCTTGATAGTAGAGAGGACATACAGATCTTTGGGCCCCTTCCCGTCCCCCTGGGGCCCCTCCGCGTTACATTGTGGCCTGCCTTTTGAATTATAGGGACAGGGGCACCATCCTTAGATGAGCCAGCAGGAATTCCCCACTGCAGTATCTGGGCACCACGCTCTCCAGCTACCCTGATTATATGCTCGCAGTCTAAGAGGCAAGGCAGAAGTATACAGAGCCAAAGGCACAGTTAAGGAAGCTTGGCCTTAAATATGGCATGATTTGTTACTATGTTACTATGTTACTGGGTACTTAAAGAGTGCACGGCTACTCCCAAGAGTGTCCCGGCGCTAAGAAAAGAGAACCAGTGGCAGAACCAAACAGGCTGCCCCGAGGCCGCTGGACTATTGTGTAAACAGCCAGGTTATTCAACCGCGTCTAAAGCTGAAGAGGTCCTGCGTCTGACGCAAGGCTGGAGGCATGTTATTCCAGAGCCGAGACTGTGAGTAACAGTGGACGATGAGCCCAGGTTCTGTGACTCACCTGCAGACGTCCTTGTCTTCTGTAAAAACTGAAGGACAGTCAACCCCATTCCTCACCTGAACAGTCATCTCCGGACAGACGATTAATGGCCAGTGCGGAACTGTTCCCCACTGATTAACGTCTCCACCTCTACTTAACAGAACAATGCCTGGGACTGAGATATATGTCATACCCGAAGGTGATGTGGCTATTACTATTACTGTTACTGATATTTGCTTTTCTGTTCACAAATGTAGCCTAATCGCTACTTTCAGTTAATATAGTTGCTTACAACAATCCGTACAGTTTGGGTGTTAGGCCCGAGGCGCTGCCCGCCTCCTACGGATGATTCCAAAAGTTACCTTATTGGGGTTTTGTTCTTATGGATCTTGGGGCAATGGGAATTCACCAGGCTTCCCTCGCCTGATGTGGGTGGTGGGTGGTCTCATTAGGCGTTAACTAGATTTGTTCTTACATTGTCTTCCCCTTCGGTCTTTCCTTGTGTAAATTCCTCTCCCCTCTGACACACCTCATATCCTACACTAGATGCAGAGTCAGCATCAATCCGCTGTATAAGAAATGGGAGCCTGTAACTCAGCAGTTGAGATCTGGCTACTGTCCTGGAATATTCGGGGAGTCAACAATGCAAGAAAATGTAAGTTAGTCCTATCCTGTCTACACAAACATCATATTAAGATAGCCTTTCTCCAGGAAACGCACCTCCATCCACAAGTCTCCCCCCTCCATTCTCCTCTTACTGGGGTCCTCATTGATACTTTGCTGGATATGGTACTTACTCTAGGGGGGTGTGTATACTCATACATCATAGTCTTCCGTTCACACACCATACCACTATCGCGGACAACCAGGGACGTTACCTAATGGTAGCGGGAGCACTCCTCAGCAGGGGACCCTGTTTTTAAATATATATGCTCCAAACACAGATGACTCATCCTCCTTTAATGGGCTCTCCTCTCTTCTTGGCCGTTTCAAACCAGATGCCTTATTTGTGGGCGGAGACCTGAATCTATGGCTGGACCCCAGCCAGCACACATCTAGTTCAGGCCAGGGTAACAAACCTCAATCCCTCCTTATAGTCCGAGACCTTCTGGATTTACTGACCCTCCAAGACTCTAGGCGCACAAGGCATCCTGGAAGCCCATGTTGCACATTTCATTCCGCCCCACACTCGATATGGACGCACATCGATTATTGGTTCATCTCCGCTGCTGCCTGCCTGTGGGTACATAATGTGGAGAACGCTGCCATGTACACTTTCGGATCATGCGCCAGTGCTTCTACATCTCATGGTCCCATACACTAAGGGTTGGGAGCGGAGATGGTCATTCCCCACGACGAAGCTATTAGATGGGGTGTTCCACATGGAGCTGAATGAAGCCATCCTGAAATACTTTGCACTCAACACAGGGTCTGTCACACAGCATTCCATATTATGGGATGCCTTTAAGGCGTACATTTGTGGCATCTGCATATCCAGGCAGTCAGGAGTGATGTGAGCACTGCACAGCAACCTGGCTTGACTGGAAGCTGAATTGGCGATCATTGACAATACCGATGACCCAATACTCACTGCAACTACATTACATACACAAGTCGTTCCCTCCTAGCAGAATTTATCAAACTAGCGGACAGGGAAGCCAAACTGCTGAGTAAATATAACGCAACTTACAGGTATTGAGAGGGAGAATGCCCCGGTAGGACATTAGCCCGTCTCCTGCGTCCCCACCGCGGAGCAGGACACATCATGTCCCTTTGTTTAGAAGACAACACTAACGTTTCAGACAATGCCAACATAATATGCGAGCTAGTCTCGTACTATCAATCACGACATACTTCCAGGATGCCTTCAAGCTAATCTAGCCTATCTTGAGGAAGTGGTGATGGTCTGACTATCTACTGGACAAGCACAATTTCTTAGGGAACCTTTTACTGTTGAAGAACTTACCCAGGCAGTATACTCACTAGATGGCTCTAAGGCCCCTAGTATCAACAGCCTATCTGGCACCATTTATAACGCATTAAAAAAGACGCTGGTGCCTCACCTATTGGAAGTGTACTCAGAATCATTAGATAACGGTACACTTCCCCTCATAATGTGGGAGGTCGAATTACACTATTAATGAAGCCTGGAAAAGATCCCACCAGATGTGCTTCATACAGACCTCTGCCTCTCCTAAACTTTAACAACACGATATTGGCCAAAGCGATGGCAAACAGGTTGTCACTGCTTTTAGACCAGATAATCTGTACCCGATCCAGACAGGCTTCATAGGTCAACTGCGCTCAACCTTAGGAAAGTTTTTTCGGTATTGAACAGAGTTTCACCTAGGACTCCTGCGGCAGTGGCACTTTTAGATGCTGAGAAGGCATTTGAGTCACTTGAGTGGCCCTTTCTCAATGCAACGCTTGGTAAACTTGGCATACCCAACAGTTTTAAGGCGTTGATTTCACTCCTGTACTCAGCGCCCACGGCTTGTCTGCGGGTGAACGGCTCTCGCTCAGATCCTTTCCCCATCTCTAGGGGAACCAGGCAAACCTGCCCACTATCACCCTTGCTATTCATTACAGCCATGGATCCCCTGGTCAGGCACCTCCAGGAAAAGCATCTGCACCGGGGCCTCCAGTTCCATCCCGGCCCTCTTTTAATGTCCATGTATGCAGACGATATTTTGCTGTTCATCAGGCACCCCGCCAAAAATCGAACCCTTTAGTGGAGGAAATCGCTAGGCTTTGGGTACATGTCGGCCTGCATATAAATCGGAGTGGAGACAGAATATCGAGTTGAAAATGTCGACTTCACACAAATATCGAGTTGGAAATATCGAGATTCAGAAATATCGACAGCAAGAATATCGTGGTCAAGAATATCGAATTTAAGGTAAAAAATATATTGTTTGCAAAAATATAGTTTAAAATATCGAATTTTAAATTAGTGTTATGTATTTTAGTTTATATATGAAATGTATGTGATGTATGTGTTTTTGTATAAGTATTGTTCATGTGTTTTAATATATATGTTACATTTTTAATAATTATTAATTTTATTTTAATTACATTTTGCATTTATTTTTGTTCTGCGGTGGGTTGTGGGTTTTTAGGGGAATAGGATGGGAAGTAATTTAATTATAATAAATGAATGATTATTTTTTATTTATTTAATTTAGATTTTATAGTGTTACTTGTGGGAAGTAATATATTTGTAATTAAATATTAATTGGTTGTTAATTAATATTAATTAATTAATTGATAATTAATTATACTAATTGTGTAAATGTTTTTAGGTGCGGGTTGTGGGGTGTATGGGGTAAAGCGTGGGAAGTAATTTATATTCATTTATTATCAATTGGTTGTGAATTAATAATTAATTGACTGAAAATGTATTATGGAAATTATGTAATTAACTTTAGGTGCAGGTTGTGGGGTTTATAGGGGTAAAGGGTGAGAAGTTATTTATATTTAATTAATTCATAATTAGTTGTTAATTTATATTAACTAATTAATTGATAATTATTTATGGTAATAATGTGACTTTTACGTGTGGGTTGTGGGGTTTATGGGGTAAAGGGTGGGAAGTAATTTATGTTTAGTAAATTAATAATTAGTTGTTAATTAATATTAATTAATTAATTGAGAATTAAATAGGGATTTGCGTAAATAATTTTAGGTGTGGGATGTGGGGTTATAGGAGTAAAGGGTGGGAAGTAATTTATGTTTAATTAAAAATGAGTTGATCATTAATATTAATTAGTTAATTTATATTTAATTAGGGTATTTATACTTTTGTGTGTGGGGGTTTTTATTGTTATAGGTGTACAGTGTGGGGTGTAAATTAATTTAACTTACTTCATAATCAGTTCTCAAATACTATTAGTTTTTAAATTAAAATTAGGTTTTAATTGTGTAATTAATTTGTTTACAGTTTAATTGTAGCTGTGGGTGGGGATTATAGGGGTTAAGTGTGGGAAGTTAAATAATTAGTCTTTTTTAATTAATAATATTTCTTTAATTGGTAATTAATTATGTCAATTAAGGAAGTACATTTATCAAAACTTTAGATATGGGTTGTGAATTGTGTGATGTTATAGGGTAGGAAATACAAGAAGTAAACCTATGTAATAATTAATGTTTTTGTTTCTAAATAATTTCTAATTAAATATATTTATTTTTTTGGAAATTATTTTCTATTTTATTTAGTATAATATTTGTAGGTAGTTGTCATATGCATTTAACATTATAATATGTTTTTTAAAATATGAAATATATTTGTATTTTATTTTTAACACATTTATATATTTTTCAATTAATTTAGTTTTTTAAATATTTTTGTTAAAATGTTGTTTGTTTTTAATTTTGAACTGATCCAACACTTTCCCTACTGTTGCACTCGCTGGTGTGGGAATATACATTTTTACCTCTTGGCTATCCAACAATTTGCCTACTGTTGCACTCCCTGGAATGGGAAAAGTAATTTTTACCTTCCGCTATCCAACACTTTCCCTACTTTTACAATTATTGGAGTGGGGGTAGTAATTTTTACACCTCTGCTATCCAACAATTTCCCTACTGTTGCACTGACTGGTGTGGGAATAGTAATTTGTACCCCGCGTCTATCCAACACTTTCCCTACTGTTGCACTCACTGGAGTGGGAATAATAATTTTTACTGCTCCACTATCCAACACTTTCACTACTGTTGCACTCACTGGAGTGGCAATAGTAATTTTTACCCTTCCGCTATCCAAGACGTTCCCTACTGTTTCACTCACTGGAGTGGGAAATTTAAGTTTGAACATTTTTAAATAATGTAATGTTTTAATTTCTAATAGAATGTTCATTTTAAATTAGATTTTATGTTATTGGAACATATATTTGTGTGTGTATATATATATATATATATATCTCAAACTCCAAACCCTGGCCTGACTGTCATTTCCAGGAAACCCAGGCACGGACCTCGTAGTGCTCAAAGAATAGTCACAGCAACGTTGTGGTGCTCAAGGTAGCAGTGAAGTTTATTTTTGAATAATCACCAGCAAATAACCAGGCAGAGTGCCTGCCATGACCTGTTTCGCTCGCATCATGCGAGCTTGATCACATGACAAGAATATATATAGATATATATTTGTACATTTTTATATAATTGTAAAATTATAAAATAAATTACAATTAATAGTTCATTAATTGTTTTAATATAAATATATAGGAATTATTATGTGTGTGTGTTTAACATTTTAAAATTAAGCTTATTATATATTTTTTAATTTATAGTAAATATTATTTATTATTTATATTAATTTTATTATTTACCAATTACCATATTTAATATTTATTTATTTGATTTTATATATATTTATATATATATTCAGTGAAAAAACCATAGGTTTCACACATGTTATAGTTAGCTGGACATTTTACTCGTAAAAAACCAATGAAATTGCCCCGTTATAGTTAGTTCAGCTAACTATAACTCGCGCGCCCGCAATGCACTGCTGATGACGTCACATATTACATCACTCATGACATGGTCAGTGACATCACTCATGACATCACTGATGACATCTCAAATGACATCACTGATGACATCACTGATGACATCATCCAGTGAATGTGTGTTATTCTGAAAATTACATATGTTTTATATATGTATATCTCAAGGTCGATGGAAGAATAAATGGGTATATAAGTGTCTAAATGGATGATTTGTTTTTGAAAAATTGATTGTGTAACTGACTGATTAAGTGTATCTCTCACTTTGTGTATAAGTGGCTGCATGGGTTGGTGAGTAGCTACATGGGTGTCTATATAGGTTATTAGTTGTTTTTTTGAGTATCAGTCTGAGTGTCTGTATGGTACGGTGGGGGGTATTACGTAGTGCATAGATGCATGAATGAGTGACTCACTGTTTGTATGTGTTGAAGACAGCATGTGTGCAGGACTGTATGGGTGGATGAGTGTGTGTATGGGTGTGTTAGTGAGTGAATGACTGTCTCAATATTGTCTTCAGGAGTAACTACATATGTTTTAAACTAGTATATGTGAGTATTGGTGTATATAAGTGAGTATATGTGAGAGTGAGAGATTGGAAGAGTTCCTGTATGAATAAGTATGTGTTTCTATAAGTGATTGTTTAAAAGACTAAGTATGTGTAAGTTTCTGTAGAAGTAAGTGTGGTGGTGTGTGTATAACTGTATATGCAAGTAAATGGATGTTTGATTCTTTATTAGCATGAGTGACTATGTGTGTGAGTAACTCTATGGATGAGTGGCATTGTGTAACAGGATGTATAGATGTATGAGTACATATGATGAGTGAGTTCATGTATGAGTGACTGTATAGGACTGTTGGTGAATGAGTGGATGAGTATGTGGATCTTAGAATTACTGAAGAGGTTGTTGTAACTGGTATTGGTATGTCCATTGTTTTGATATTTTTAGTCTCTATTTTTGAATGTGTGTATCAAAGCTTATATTAAGGTGAGAGGAGGTCTGCCACTCTATCACAAGGATGATGTCATCAGTGATGTCATCAGTGATGTCATTTGAGATGTCATCAGTGATGTCATGAGTGATGTCACTGACCATGTCATGAGTGATGTAATATGTGACGTCATCAGCAGTGCATTGCGGGCGCGCGAGTTATAGTTAGCTGAACTAACTATAACGGGGCAATTTCATTGGTTTTTTACGAGTAAAATGTCCAGCTAACTATAACATGTGTGAAACCTATGGTTTTTTCACTGAATTTCTAAGGTTTTTTAAATGCTAATTCCTAACTATAACGTGTGTGAAACCTATGGTTTTTTCACTGAATTTCTAAGGTTTTTTAAATGCTAATTCCTAACTATAACGTGTGTGAAACCTATGGTTTTTTCAGTGAATTTCTAAGGTTTTTTAAATGCTAATTCCTAACTATAACGTGTGTGAAACCCATGTTTTTTTCAGTGAATTTGCAAGGTTTTTTAAATGCTATTTTTTGTTTTTTTTCTTCATTTTTTTCAAACATATTTTTAATTTAATTTTTTACCTTTTATAAAGACTATGCTTAATTTTTTAAAAACATTAAATATTTATTTTATATAAATTTTTTAAAATAAACAAGTGACATTTATTTCCAGATTTTTTTTTTTATTTTTTTTTTTTTTATAGTACGCGTACCGTAAGCTCACGGTAAGCGTACGGTTTACGCACCGTCCGTAATCTATCTACGCTGCTTGCGTATAGTTACGTACTTTGCGTAGCGCGCGTACTGCGCGTGGGACGCGTGCGCGCTTACGCAACACGCGCACGTTACGCGGAAGTGCCGGGAAATGACTGTTATGCGCATGCGCGCAAGCGCGTGTCTTTTTTACGCGCACGCGTACTTTTTGCCGTAAGCGTACCGTAAGCGTACCGTAAGCGTACGGTAGGTCATGTGATCTTGAAACACAACTTTTGATTGGTTGAAACTACTTTCAGTTCTAGAACTCTCCTACACCACACCCATTCCCCTCATTTCTGCTTGTGATCCCTTGGGAGAAGGAGCTGGTTTGTCTTTGGGATACGATGGCAGAACAGCAGAGCTCTTCTGAGAGTGAGGCTAGCACCAGCAGCACTGTCTTGAGGCAGAGAGCGAGGAAAGTAAAACCTTCTTATGTTTGGGATTATTTTACTTTTCCAGAAGGCCAGCAAAAGGTGAATGCACCCTTAGTTACTTGCAAGCTGTGTCAGCGTGTACTTTCTAGAGGTAATCCTGACAGGAAGTATTCCTTTGGGAATCACACCATGATGAGGCACCTCAAGGATGTACACAAAAGGACACATGCTCAACTTTTTGGAGGTAACTCTTCAGAAAGACGAGCCAGTACATCCACAGCAGCTCAGCCTGGACCATCACCTGCAGAGCTTACTCCTTCTTCTGCAGCTCAGGTGAGCCCTTCATCTGTGGGGGGAGAATCTCCTTTTGCTGGCCCTCTGGAAATGAACCCTCGATTTCGGAAGGTTGATATTCATTGCACATTTTGTAAAGCTCTAATTTGTTATAGGGAGACCAGTGTTTCCCTAGTGAATAACAAAATAGATCAGCACATTTGTAGCTTTGAATGATTTTCCCATGGTTCCTTTCCTCTGTCCCTGCATGAACACAACGGTTCTTTTAAGAGCCAACCTTATCTTTCATCTTTTTTTTACATTTTTTTTAAAAAACTTTTTTTTTTTTTTTTACCGTACGCGTACGGTAAGCGTACCTTTTTTTTTATTTTTTAAAAAAAACACTAAAAATCATTTTTCACATTACAAGGTCCTTGAAAGACTACAATTATTACTATTGACTTACCATACTCACTGAAAAAAATATTTATTCATTTGTTTTTTTAAAAAATAGTTTTTAAAATGGTTGTAGTTTACGAAAATTTTCTATATCGATCTGAAAAAAAAGAAAAAAGTATTAATATCTTTAAACCATTTTATAATACAGTACACATATTTACATTTTTTACCAAAAAATATTTTTGCCTTATTTTTGCTGTTTTCAGAATATATTGCATTTCACTATAAATTGTGAAAGCAATTGCATTCATCATTTTACAGCGGGCAAAAAAAAATAACAATCTCAAAGATTGTATTAAAAAAGCCCAGAATCTCTTCTCACTTAAACTTATCATTACAGAAATGCATATTATTCTAAAAAAATATCATCTAAAAACAATACTTTTTTCTTTAAAATACCGTCTGATATTTTTGTTTCAGGAGTATAATCACAATATTATATCTCAAATAACTCCAAAATACATCTGATTTTATTTCCTTTAGGCCAAATTGTATTTTTTTTTTTCCCTGGAATAAATTTCCAAGGGAAAACCATTAAAATTCTAAAGTTTAATCTGTCCAGATCTCACCGATTCTCTGTAACATTTTGGTTCACAAAAAATTTTTGAATAATTTATTTAGTCCACAATAGAATTGCTTACTTTTCCACATGGCCAAATAGTAATTTTTTAAATCATTTTTGTAAAAATTTCCAATGGCAGTCCAATAGCATTCCAAAATTTAAAATGTGCAGAAGTTACCGATTATCTCTAAATTATTGGTTTTTCAAAATTGCATTAAAAATTTAAAAAGTCCACATTACAATTGGTTATCTTTCCTTTAGGCCAAATGATAATTTAAAAAAATATTTTTTCTACAAAATTGCAATGGTAATCCAGTAAAATGGTAAAATTATTTTGTCCACATCTTGCCAAGTCTCTCTAAAATTTAGGTTTCAGAAAGATTAGATAGGAATTTGCTAAATCAAAAGGCAAACGTTGTTTGAAAATCAATTGGGAATCATTACACAGTGTCCAGCCTTTTTCACATTTAAGATAAACTGTGTAATGTCCAGAAGTAACAGTAGGTCCATCATGGAAAATTATTGCAACAGTTACAAAAGTTTTTCCTGAAATTGATAATTGCTGTCCTGTAAACTTCTTTATTAAAGTATCCAATTTTGAACCATCAGCTCTACATCGTTGCATCATTAAAATTACATACTGTCCGTATTCCCTTAAAATTAATGTTGAAAACATGTCAGAATTACACTCACCACATTTCATGCTATGATTAGCATCTTTAACTAATTTTGCAAAAGTGACTGTTTTACTCTCTGGCAATGTCAAATAAATAAACCTTTCATTATCAACAATAGAGCCACATATATTATAACAATTTTCACAACTATGTTCCCATTTATAAGAGAGACCAAAAAAAATGTCAATGGGAACTCCTTCTTCTTCCACTACCTGAAGAAAAAACAACAAGAATTCCTGTGCGTCTTGCTGTACATTTTGAGAAAACTGTGTTCGTCCTGAACATACATCTAAAAGTTTTCTAATGTCAGTAGCACTTTCTATTTGAGTTTTATCTTTACTCAGCTTTTGAAAAAGGAGACTGAGCTCTGAACAGAATCTTTTTCCCTGATTTACTATTATCTGCTCTTGCAAACTTTCCAGATAAAATACAACATTCAGCACTACATTAGCGTAGCAGTTGACACCAGAGCTATTTTCAAAATGACATCCTACAACCTGTTCTTCATTTTCCTTATTCTTTTTGCTTGCAATTACATCACTCCTCTTTTTTTTCCTCTTCTCTACATCTTCATTACAGATATTCTCATTTCTCCTTTTACGAGAAACTACACGTTTCTCCAACACAGGATACTGACCTAAATGAGGAGCATAGCTTCTTCTTAATCTATTATACTCCTTTACACAGTTTGTATCAGCACTAACTTTTGAGTCATCAAAGTCTATCATGAATAAACCTGATAATGTTTTGACTCGTGACAAAGCTACATATGCCATACCTTCTTTGAACACAGTTGAACCAATGTTCACAAATGCACAATCTACAGTCAATCCTTGAGACTTGTGGATAGTTACAGCATATGCTAGTGAAAACGGAAACTGCTTCCTACGTACATATAAGTCTTTCACAAGCATGAAACGAACTGAACAACGACAAATGTCTTTAACTTCCTCTATCTGATCAAATTTTATTTTTAAACATTCAATTCCATCTTTTTTCTGATAATTAATAAAACCCACAACTCTTCCCATCGCTCCATTCACTAAGCCTTTTTCAACATCCAAATTTCTCCTTAAAAACACTCTACAGTTCATGCAAACATATAGATTTTTTTCTAATCCTGCTGTTTTGGAGATATTCTTCTCTAGTGAGTCCAATTTATTTTTCAGTTTGCCTGTTACTGTGACAGTAATTCTTCCATCCTCAATTTTGTCCACTGCTTCCAATTTCATGATGTCTTCATTTTCCAATTTCAAAAGCTCCTCATTAAATATTGAGCATTCACGTAGAGTTGGCATTAAGCAGATGACACTTTTGTTTTCTGCAATATTCTTGTATATTTTCTCTGCAACTATTTCTTCCTTTGGAAATAAGTTATGTAGCAGCCGACTCTGTAATGCTTTTTTGCCAACTTCTGTGAGTAGTCCAATTCTGATATCTTTCAGAATACTTCCATATTCTTCATCGTTTGCTTGCCTCATATTAGTTGTAAGTTCCTTGTACTCAAAGAAGGACCAAATATTTGTATTTCCAATGCTTCCCAATGACTTCTTCGTGTCTTCATGTGTCACAGTATTAAACACTGGTTGTCCTTTAACTGGAGTAAGTTGCAAAAGATCCCCAAAAACTATGACGTGTTTTCCACCAAATAACACGTCATAGTCTGTCTTCAAAATTTGCTGCATTCTTAAATGCACAAAGGCAAGCATTAAGTTTGATACCATGCTCACCTCATCAATAATGAGAACTTGCATCTTCTTCAATACTCTTGACACTTCTAAGGATGCTTCTCCAGTTAGCTTGTTGAATTGTATTTTGTTCTCATGCTCCACTGGTAACATTAGCAAACGATGTAAGGTGAGTCCTTTTATGTTATATGCTGCTAACCCAGTTGGAGCAGTAACCACACAAGACAAAGTAGAATCCGTTTTTTGCTTTAGGTAGCTTCTGATGACTTTAATTAGGAAACTTTTTCCAGTGCCAGCTTGTCCGCTTACATACATCCTGATTGGATGAAATGATGTGCATGAGCACTCTTTTTTGATATGTAGAAATCCGTGATCAATTTTGTTTTTGATCTCTTCATAAATTTGTTGCTGCTCTTGATTCAGTTGTCTTTCCAAATTTTCTAAGTCTATAAATTCTTCTTGAGCTTGATTCATAGCCGTTTCCACTTCATTCATGGCTATTGATGCTTCATTTTCAACGATTGGTTGTCCTAGGGGATCTTGACTGTATGTTCCTGAACTTTGGCTGTCCTGAGAACTGTCTCTAGCTATTTCTGCTGCAATTGTAGTTTCCTGTTCAATTTCTTCATTTAACATTTGCAGATAAGTTGAGAATGTACTGCATTGTATGCTGTCTTTGCAAGCATTAAAAGAATCTTCATAGCTCTGGAATTCTCCCAGTAGTTCATCCTCTGTACGCCATGGTTTAAACAACTGTAAAAGAGCCAAGTAGTAAAATTCTTTCTTGTCGGTAGTGTCGCAACTCAGCTTCCGGTGATTTATCAAACTTCCTTTGGTTTGCTTCACCAAACATCCTTCTTCACCAACAACTTTATATTTTCCACTGTTGATGTCTTCTGCAGCTTTCCGTGAATAAATGTAGTTCTGCAGCACTTCATAGAGACACATGTTCTCCAGATGATGACTTCTCTTGGGATAATATGTGTCCAACATGTTTGTTTTCAATATGTCTGTACTTTCTGGGTCATTCTCAGCCAAATATTCAATTTCTCCAACAGATTTCAGTACCCGATTTCTCATTGCTGCAAGGCCTAAACTTGCCCAAATTATTCTTCTTGACTTCGAGTAGAGACTTGCAGAAGATAACCTATCTGAACATTCGTAGGATCCAATTTCTCGATGCGATAACATCTTCAAACTAAAACTGTACAGCTTCTTACTGACAGTCTTCTCGTGAGAAATCTCTTCCCACATTTCCTTCAATTCTGTTTTTTCTGATTTCGTAATGTAAGACGTTACATATCGAGCAACAGCAATGGAATTGTCAGCAACATACTGTATATCCATGTTAGCGTTCCACATGGATAAAATGACTGGGTTGTAGTCATTTATATTTTTTGATTCTTCTTTTCTTTTAAGGTTGTAGGTATTCTTAGGTGATTTTCTTGTGATAGTATGTCTCACAGCTGACATAAAACTGTTGACTCTTCCATTTGTAAGAACAGGTCTAGGAAATCCAAATCGACATTTAGTGTAGTATTTTTCTTTGCTCTTGTATTTCCGTCGACAGTATTTTCCACACCGATGACTTTGGAAACGTAGAACTTGCTCCTTTAACTTGTTCTCTTCTGTGTTTTTAGGTATAGCACATGTTGCATATTCTTCAATGTAAGATAACACTGCTTCATCAGTATCTGTTCCAAACTTTGGGGCATCCTTGATCCACAGCAGCATATGAATATGAGGAGCACCTCTTGCCTGGTACTCTTTTCTCCAAAAGAAATCCACTACTTCTCCAAGGGGTGGATTTTTTTTATTGCAGATGAAGGACATCATAGCCTCAAATCTATGATTGAAATATCTGCAAACATTAACCGGATCCAATGAGCACAGTTCTCCTGCTGTCTTGTATTCGATGTTTTCAATGTTTGAATTGGCCTCTCGTAGAAAATCCAGTAAATCATCCCAAGCGTACTCGGCGCAGCTTAGGGTAAGGAACCATGTTGGTGTTCCTAAGTTGCGTAACATGCATTTTAGTTCACCATGGCGTCGGTACCAATATTCATTTGTCCCACGCTGACAAGCCATCAGATTGATCAGTTGTGTTTCCAAATGATCATCTCGGTGCTGCACTTTCTCCATAAAATCCTTAGCAGACACATTTTGTAAATGTACTCCACTTTTTAAAATGTGATTTACTGCATAAGACAGTGCAGACAAGTCGCTTTCAAATAAAAGATGGAACAAATAAGGGATACTTTGTCGAAATCTGGGATCTTCAGCATATAGTCTTGTAGTCCGATACTCAGAAGCTGGAATCTGTTCCGGACGTTCATCGTATCGTCCTCCTTTTCCTTTAGGAAACAGCTGGGGAAAACATCGAGCTTCCAAGCTCTCCTCCCATACACTCACGGGATTTCCTTTTGCTTTCTTCATCTGAAAGAGATCAATATTGTCTCCCATAACTTCTTTCGAATGGAGAGGATGTATGCTAAAATGTTCATAAATTTCTTCTTCCTTTGACTTGTCCACTTTTTCAATTTGTCCAGTTGGTGTTTCTGTGTCTCCTTGTAAATCTTCTTCTTCTTCTTCTTCTTCTATATAAATTGATTCATACCATTTGTTATTTTTTTTCAAATACAAATTTGCTCTTTGTACTTTCCGCACATCTACCAGCTCCTGCCAAATCTTCTTATTCTTTGTAGGGACACCATTAACCAGAATAATTAATGGTTCAGTTTCCAAAGTATCTGCATCAATAGTTTCCATATTTTTTTTCAAGTCCAAGGGCAAATACACCACTCTACCTTTTAAACCTCTCAGTAAATCTGAAGGAGGTAATTTACCAGTTTTGGGCTCCATACGTACTATGGTCTGGAACGGATGAACACATTGAATGAGTATAGACTCATATGTATTTAATTCAGAAAGTTCAGCAGGAATAGCATCCAATTCTAAATTATTATGTACAGCTCTGGTCGGCATTCTATTTTCCTCTAACTTGTTGTAGCAGTATTTGCAAATACGCTGATCTTCACCCAATTCAAAACAATTTTCAAGAAATATATATGTGGCAAAATCCATCCACTTATAATTATCTTCATTTTCACTCTTTCTGTAGAGATCAACATTCCTAGTTTGTTTTCTATAATGAGTTCTGCGGCAACAAATACAAGTAACATTTGGTCTTTCATTAGAGACTATTGCAAATTTTGTTATGTGATCATTAAATGTGTTACTTACAGAGGGTTCTACATTCTCTTCCACTTCTGCCTCATTTATTGTGTCCTTCTCTGCACTGTTTTGTTCAGGACCAAAGTAACAAAACTGAATTTCATCAACAACCTTCTCTACATCTGATACCGTTCCTCGGAACAGAGCCCTATTCAATTCATTTAACTTTATTGCTGGACTTTTGGCAAAATACAACCGTCTCACAAACTTTCTCATTTCAGTATGATGAACAGCCAGCATCCTAAAATGATGGAAAACACTATTGCACACTTTTCTAGATAGACAAGCAAGAGAATGACCCTGCAAACCAGTATTCTCTCTCACTCTGCATGGATCCAGACTTTGAAGCACCTTAATCTTTTGTTTTACACTTTTTTTACTATATTCTCTTAGAAACTCTCGAAATCTGTCAATAGATTCCTGACGCACAGTGCAAATACTACTACAATTCCAAGTGTACACTGGGGCTTTAGGACGTCTCCCCATTGCCTCATCTGCCATCACTTGTACCTCATCTCTTGGAACCATTATCTCCTTCTCCATTATGCAACCATTTTTTACTTCGTATGAACGACCTCTGGTGTCAACTGCATGCAGCAAACTATTACTTTGAAAATAGCTTTCTTCATTAAAAAAAGGTTCACTACTTGAACTATGCATCCACTTTCCTAAAAACACTTTACAAAAGTTTGTTCTGTTCACTACTCTTTTGCTTTTGCTTTGTGATTTCAGTACATTAACCATTTTATCTAATGTACGCATCCTATTCAAAATTAATATGAATAGTTTCCTTTTTAATTCTAATGCTTTTGCTGCAATGGCTTCAATTTCTTTTTTTCTCTTATAATATTTAGCCTTTTGCTTATATTTCTTTATATCCTTTATCAAATTGGACATAACTCTTCTCTGAAACATTTTTCTACGTATCTCTTTAAATGCTGTTTTTCTGTTTATGTTAAACTTTTCAATTGCAGAAGGTATATTTGCATTAACTAAATCCTCAATTTTTTGCTGTTCTGTAGGTTTTGTTACATTTTTCCGAGAACAGACATTTTGTACATTTTTGTTTGTTTTCAATATTTTGTTTAGGAATTGTCTTTTTTGCTTACCAGAAGATTTTTTCTTTTTCCCAACATCAGCATCTTCTACTAACTTTGGTCCTCCAGTTGTCCTCAAATATAGTTTTTTTTTTAGCGTTTTTTGAACTCGAGATTTTGTAGGCATCTTAAATTTTGTTCACTGTTCTTCAGCAATACCTGAAAAAAACTAAAAAAAAAATCCTTTATTGTATTTAAATATATTACTACATTTCTTTTCACAATAGTCACAAAACGAAATTTCTTTGCCATTTTCAATGCACACAAACTGCTCTTTTTTTAAAATTTATTTAAATGCACATGTCCAAGCTTTTTTTTTTTTTCAGATCACCACCGTGTGTATTCTCTGTGACTGCCTACACTCCAGCAGGGGCCACCAGCCTTAGTGATGCTGAATATATTTGCATTACAGACTTAAACCTGAAAACCCCACTCGCTTCTAATTACTGTGCATGACTATACATGGCAAGCACATGGGTGTGTGCTAAGCCTCTGCTTCTTCCCCCAAAAATTCGCTCCTCTTTTCCATCTACTGCAACTGTGAAATCACCAGAGCAAGACGCAATAAATTTCTGCCTATAATTCTTCTATGCACACAGAGTCATGTTTTCACATTAGTGCCAAAACGAAATTTCTTTGCCAATTTGAAAGCACACTTACTGCTCTTTTTTTTTCGGGCCAAGTGAAAATCTCTTTTTACACTTTGAAATCACTTTTACAGACTGACACATTCTGAAACCTTTTTTTTAAATTTATTTAAATGCACATGTCCAAGCTGTTTTTTTTTCAGACCACCACCGTGTGTATTCTCTGTGACTGCCTACACTCCAGCAGGGGCAACCAGCCTTAGTGATGCTGAATGTATTTGCATTACAGACTTAAACCTGAAAACCCCACTCGCTTCTAATTACTGTGCATGACTATACATGGCAAGCACATGGGTGTGTGCTAAGCCTCTGCTTCTTCCCCCAAAAATTCGCTCCTCTTTTCCATCTACTGCAACTGTGAAATCACCAGAGCAAGACGCAATAAATTTCTGCCTATAATTCTTCTATGCACACAGAGTCATGTTTTCACATTAGTGCCAAAACGAAATTTCTTTGCCAATTTGAAAGCACACTTACTGCTCTTTTTTTTTTGGGCCAAGTGAAAATCTCTTTTTACACTTTGAAATCACTTTTACAGACTGACACATTCTGAAACCTTTTTTTTAAATTTATTTAAATGCACATGTCCAAGCTGTTTTTTTTTCAGACCACCACCGTGTGTATTCTCTGTGACTGCCTACACTCCAGCAGGGGCAACCAGCCTTAGTGATGCTGAATGTATTTGCATTACAGACTTAAACCTGAAAACCCCACTCGCTTCTAATTACTGTGCATGACTATACATGGCAAGCACATGGGTGTGTGCTAAGCCTCTGCTTCTTCCCCCAAAAATTCGCTCCTCTTTTCCATCTACTGCAACTGTGAAATCACCAGAGCAAGACGCAATAAATTTCTGCCTATAATTCTTCTATGCACACAGAGTCATGTTTTCACATTAGTGCCAAAACGAAATTTCTTTGCCAATTTGAAAGCACACTTACTGCTCTTTTTTTTTCGGGCCAAGTGAAAATCTCTTTTTACACTTTGAAATCACTTTTACAGACTGACACATTCTGAAACCTTTTTTTAAATTTATTTAAATGCACATGTCCAAGCTGTTTTTTTTTCAGACCACCACCGTGTGTATTCTCTGTGACTGCCTACACTCCAGCAGGGGCAACCAGCCTTAGTGATGCTGAATGTATTTGCATTACAGACTTAAACCTGAAAACCCCACTCGCTTCTAATTACTGTGCATGACTATACATGGCAAGCACATGGGTGTGTGCTAAGCCTCTGCTTCTTCCCCCAAAAATTCGCTCCTCTTTTCCATCTACTGCAACTGTGAAATCACCAGAGCAAGACGCAATAAATTTCTGCCTATAATTCTTCTATGCACACAGAGTCATGTTTTCACTTTATTGCCAAAACGAAATTTCTTTGCCAATTTGAAAGCACACTTACTGCTCTTTTTTTTTTGGGCCAAGTGAAAATCTCTTTTTACACTTTGAAATCACTTTTACAGACTGACACATTCTGAAACCTTTTTTTTAAATTTATTTAAATGCACATGTCCAAGCTGTTTTTTTTTCAGACCACCACCGTGTGTATTCTCTGTGACTGCCTACACTCCAGCAGGGGCAACCAGCCTTAGTGATGCTGAATGTATTTGCATTACAGACTTAAACCTGAAAACCCCACTCGCTTCTAATTACTGTGCATGACTATACATGGCAAGCACATGGGTGTGTGCTAAGCCTCTGCTTCTTCCCCCAAAAATTCGCTCCTCTTTTCCATCTACTGCAACTGTGAAATCACCAGAGCAAGACGCAATACATTTCTGCCTATAATTCTTCTATGCACACAGAGTCATGTTTTCACATTAGTGCCAAAACGAAATTTCTTTGCCAATTTGAAAGCACACTTACTGCTCTTTTTTTTTCGGGCCAAGTGAAAATCTCTTTTTACACTTTGAAATCACTTTTACAGACTGACACATTCTGAAACCTTTTTTTTAAATTTATTTAAATGCACATGTCCAAGCTGTTTTTTTTTCAGACCACCACCGTGTGTATTCTCTGTGACTGCCTACACTCCAGCAGGGGCAACCAGCCTTAGTGATGCTGAATGTATTTGCATTACAGACTTAAACCTGAAAACCCCACTCGCTTCTAATTACTGTGCATGACTATACATGGCAAGCACATGGGTGTGTGCTAAGCCTCTGCTTCTTCCCCCAAAAATTCGCTCCTCTTTTCCATCTACTGCAACTGTGAAATCACCAGAGCAAGACGCAATAAATTTCTGCCTATAATTCTTCTATGCACACAGAGTCATGTTTTCACATAAGTGCCAAAACGAAATTTCTTTGCCAATTTGAAAGCACACTTACTGCTCTTTTTTTTTTGGGCCAAGTGAAAATCTCTTTTTACACTTTGAAATCACTTTTACAGACTGACACATTCTGAAACCTTTTTTTTAAATTTATTTAAATGCACATGTCCAAGCTGTTTTTTTTTCAGACCACCACCGTGTGTATTCTCTGTGACTGCCTACACTCCAGCAGGGGCAACCAGCCTTAGTGATGCTGAATGTATTTGCATTACAGACTTAAACCTGAAAACCCCACTCGCTTCTAATTACTGTGCATGACTATACATGGCAAGCACATGGGTGTGTGCTAAGCCTCTGCTTCTTCCCCCAAAAATTCGCTCCTCTTTTCCATCTACTGCAACTGTGAAATCACCAGAGCAAGACGCAATAAATTTCTGCATATAATTCTTCTATGCACACAGAGTCATGTTTTCACATAAGTGCCAAAACGAAATTTCTTTGCCAATTTGAAAGCACACTTACTGCTCTTTTTTTTTTGGGCCAAGTGAAAATCTCTTTTTACACTTTGAAATCACTTTTACAGACTGACACATTCTGAAACCTTTTTTTTAAATTTATTTAAATGCACATGTCCAAGCTGTTTTTTTTTCAGACCACCACCGTGTGTATTCTCTGTGACTGCCTACACTCCAGCAGGAGCAACCAACCTTAGTGATGCTGAATGTATTTGCATTACAGACTTAAACCTGAAAACCCCACTCGCTTCTAATTACTGTGCATGACTATACATGGCAAGCACATGGGTGTGTGCTAAGCCTCTGCTTCTTCCCCCAAAAATTCGCTCCTCTTTTCCATCTACTGCAACTGTGAAATCACCAGAGCAAGACGCAATAAATTTCTGCCTATAATTCTTCTATGGACACAGAGTCATGTTTTCACATTAGTGCCAAAACGAAATTTCTTTGCCAATTTGAAAGCACACTTACTGCTCTTTTTTTTTTGGGCCAAGTAAAAATCTCTTTTTACACTTTGAAATCACTTTTACAGACTGACACATTCTGAAACCTTTTTTTTAAATTTATTTAAATGCACATGTCCAAGCTGTTTTTTTTTCAGACCACCACCGTGTGTATTCTCTGTGACTGCCTACACTCCAGCAGGGGCAACCAGCCTTAGTGATGCTGAATGTATTTGCATTACAGACTTAAACCTGAAAACCCCACTCGCTTCTAATTACTGTGCATGACTATACATGGCAAGCACATGGGTGTGTGCTAAGCCTCTGCTTCTTCCCCCAAAAATTCGCTCCTCTTTTCCATCTACTGCAACTGTGAAATCACCAGAGCAAGACGCAATAAATTTCTGCCTATAATTCTTCTATGCACACAGAGTCATGTTTTCACATAAGTGCCAAAACGAAATTTCTTTGCCAATTTGAAAGCACACTTACTGCTCTTTTTTTTTTGGGCCAAGTGAAAATCTCTTTTTACACTTTGAAATCACTTTTACAGACTGACACATTCTGAAACCTTTTTTTTAAATTTATTTAAATGCACATGTCCAAGCTGTTTTTTTTTCAGACCACCACCGTGTGTATTCTCTGTGACTGCCTACACTCCAGCAGGGGCAACCAGCCTTAGTGATGCTGAATGTATTTGCATTACAGACTTAAACCTGAAAACCCCACTCGCTTCTAATTACTGTGCATGACTATACATGGCAAGCACATGGGTGTGTGCTAAGCCTCTGCTTCTTCCCCCAAAAATTCGCTCCTCTTTTCCATCTACTGCAACTGTGAAATCACCAGAGCAAGACGCAATACATTTCTGCATATAATTCTTCTATGCACACAGAGTCATGTTTTCACATAAGTGCCAAAACGAAATTTCTTTGCCAATTTGAAAGCACACTTACTGCTCTTTTTTTTTTGGGCCAAGTGAAAATCTCTTTTTACACTTTGAAATCACTTTTACAGACTGACACATTCTGAAACCTTTTTTTTAAATTTATTTAAATGCACATGTCCAAGCTGTTTTTTTTTCAGACCACCACCGTGTGTATTCTCTGTGACTGCCTACACTCCAGCAGGAGCAACCAACCTTAGTGATGCTGAATGTATTTGCATTACAGACTTAAACCTGAAAACCCCACTCGCTTCTAATTACTGTGCATGACTATACATGGCAAGCACATGGGTGTGTGCTAAGCCTCTGCTTCTTCCCCCAAAAATTCGCTCCTCTTTTCCATCTACTGCAACTGTGAAATCACCAGAGCAAGACGCAATAAATTTCTGCCTATAATTCTTCTATGGACACAGAGTCATGTTTTCACGTTAGTGCCAAAACGAAATTTCTTTGCCAATTTGAAAGCACACTTACTGCTCTTTTTTTTTTGGGCCAAGTAAAAATCTCTTTTTACACTTTGAAATCACTTTTACAGACTGACACATTCTGAAACCTTTTTTTTAAATTTATTTAAATGCACATGTCCAAGCTGTTTTTTTTTCAGACCACCACAGTGTGTATTCTCTGTGACTGCCTACACTCCAGCAGGGGCAACCAGCCTTAGTGATGCTGAATGTATTTGCATTACAGACTTAAACCTGAAAACCCCACTCGCTTCTAATTACTGTGCATGACTATACATGGCAAGCACATGGGTGTGTGCTAACCCTCTGCTTCTTCCCCCAAAAATTCGCTCCTCTTTTCCATCTACTGCAACTGTGAAATCACCAGAGCAAGACGCAATAAATTTCTGCCTATAATTCTTCTATGGACACAGAGTCATGTTTTCACATTAGTCCCAAAACGAAATTTCTTTGCCAATTTGAAAGCACACTTACTGCTCTTTTTTTTTCGGGCCAAGTGAAAATCTCTTTTACAGACTGACACATTATGAATCCACCATGTGTAACTACAACAAAAACAATTCCCATTTCTATTATTCATTTCTTAAGTTACCACATACATCCCCTCTCAAACTGTAAACTCACCTTTAAATTTAGTTAGTTGTGAAAGAAATGTGTCACTCAAACAGCAGATTATCAGAGCCAGGATCTCTGTTCTGTACACCTCTCTCCTCTCAGCAGAACCAGATAATGGCAAACTTTCCCTCTATTTTTCCACACATATACATGTAAGTTTCAAATCTCAGTGCTTCCCCCTTTTTTTCAAATGTAATGACACATTTCTATTGGTTGAAAACCAACCCTTTTCCAAAAGTACCCTGCCCCCAACTTGACTTCTGCCTAGTACCCTTCCCCCAACTTGACTTCTGCCTGCTACCATAGCAACAGCTCATGGAACACTGCTGTGTGCAGTTAGGTCAGAAGTTCGACACACAATGTTTCAATTCCACAGAGCAAGAGTGCTTGACTTTTCAATCCTAACTGCAAATCCATAGTACTGTTCTTTGGTTACACATTTTTTTGTACCAATACAAAACATGCTTCTATTAATTTTCACATACAGCCTAGTTTTTTTTCTAGAATGGTATGAAACAGCCAATCAGTTCTTTTTGTTTTGTAAAAAATATGTATGCCTCCATTTCCAAACTGTCTTTATTTTCATATTGCCATTCTACTGAAAGACACCTCCTGAGTGCATCCAGTTCTCCTTTGAAGATGTTCACAGTGTGGATTGTAGGGCACAGCTATGTCTTCTGGAGTGAAAAGTTTGCAGAGAAAACAGATATGGTGAGAGACCTTGCTTTGCCAAATGTAGACATTAAATGGATTGGTCAGAGAGGGTTAAAGTGGCACCAATTGATGCCATTGGTGAAATCCTTCATGCAAATCCAACACCCTGACCTCATAATAGTGCACTGTGGTGGCAATGACCTAGGCACTTTGACTGGGGTAGGTCTGGAAATGCTTATGAAGGACACCTTTGCACAACTGTTTACACTTTTCCCTAAAACTGCCTTTGTGTTTTCCAACATATGCCAAAGGCAAAAATGGAACTGGTCCAATCATTTCTGTCCACAGATTGACAAAGCAAGAAAGCACGTCAACAAATCTGTTTCTGCTTTCCTCCGTGACTATGGTATGGGTGCCATTTACCACAACAACTTGCGTTACGACATGCAAGACATTTATAGAGGAGATGGTGTGCACTTCAATGATGAAGGGAACAGAGTCTTCCTCTTGAACCTTAGACTCTGCATCGGTACTTACTTGTAAGTACCACTAAAAAAATGACTCCATAAACACAACAGCTCTTTTTAGAGCTCCCTAATTTCTAAACTCTTAAATCTGATTTTCATTTATTTATTTTTATTTTTTTTACCGTACGCTTACCGTGAGCTTACCGTACGCGTACCCCGTGATTTTTTTTAAAATCAATAAATGTTTTTTTTGTACTTTTCTGTCCTTCTTTGACCCCCTTACAATTGTTAGGGGGTCTGTAACTCTCCTCATTGCCCCCTTTCTTTGTTTTCAATCTTTTTTTTCAGAGTGAAATACACAAAATGGCGGCCGCCGCTTCCTGGTTTCGGCCGATTCGAATGTTTACTAAGATCTAAGAGCCAATCAGAATCGCGCTCGCGCACGCCACCGTACGCTTACCGTAAGCGTACGGTAAGCGTACCGTAAGCTGGCTCAGATATATATATTGATTTAAAGGCTATTTTCTCAGAATCTACTGAACAGATTTACACCAAACCTACAAAAGGCACTTCCTTGACCTAGGGACTACCTCTCTGCCAAATTTCTAGTAATTCTGTTCAGCCGTTCGGGCTGTAGGTCGTTCTAAAGGTCCTATGGAAAAATGCATGGGAAAAACGCGTTTTGGGACCCCCCTTTTATCTCAGCCCCCGCTTGACGGATCCCCCCGAGACTTTCAGGGTAGGAGCGGAGCGTAGCGCCCCACCTATTTTGAGAAATTCGCGAGGATTCGTCGACCGGTGCCAAAGTTATTCAAAATAGAATGTTGAGGTTTTCCTATGGAAACGTGGTCCTAACTATAACTACCTACTGGCGACCGCCAGTAGGTAATATATAATATATATATATATATATATATATGAAACAACCCACACGTATAGACGTGTAAAATGAAGCGCACTCCAGCAAGAATCCAGGGACAAGGTTTTTCAAAGCATGAATGCTTTATTTGGCAAGTTCCCCCCGTGCTACCCCCGAAACGCTGACAGACGCGTTTCGCCAACTGGCTTTTTCAAAAAAAAAAAAAAAAAAAAAAAAAAAATATATATATATATATATATATATATATATATATATATATATATATATATATATATATATATATAAAATTTGATGCTTGATTCAGCTTTATTTTTTACATCAATATTTTTTTAAAAATATTTTTGTACTTAACTGTATAAGTATAGGGACATTTTTGCATTCTATATTTTTTCATTGATACTTTTTACTCCTGTATTTTTTACCTCTATATTTTGTCAGTAAACTGTATAAATTGGGAAAAATCATAGCTTTTTCCCTTGATGAACTCAACGACCCCCCTTTGATGGGCAGCTGATACCACTAGATATTTGGGAATCACACTTCATAGAAGCGGTGACCAGATTATTCGCCTCAATTACGGCCCTGTCATGGATAAACTTGCCACCCAGGTGGACCGCTGGACCCGTCTGCTGCTCTCCATGGCTAAGCGCATAGCACTCATCAAAATGAATGTCCCTACTCCCTACCTATACCTTTTTGTAAACATACCCATCCCTTTGCCGAATGAGTTCTTCCTGCAGCTCCACAGCCTATTGATGAACATGGTATGGGTGGGCCGCAGGCTGCGTATAACATGGAACACCCTCATGCTCCCCTACGAACGAGACAGATTTGCAGTCCCGACTTCCGTCTACACTACCTAGTGGCGCAAGTACAGTATTAGTTCCACTCTTATGCTCATATACCGTATAATAAGCCTGAGCGGGACTTATCAGACCCTACACCCCGTTACGCATATTACCACAAGGCGTTTGGCTAGACCCTATATATGTCCAAACGCTGTCCACTACATGCTGGGCCTGGTAAACGCTCAGCAGACTGTTGGGCTTCGACTCCCTATATTCCCCTAAATTACCTCTACCTCATAATTTGTGGATCCCTCTCACATCCGAGAGATTGGCACTATGTACCTTGCTGAAACTTCGCCTCAATACCATCAGGGACTTTAGCCCGGATGGCCATATCAGGACAAGATAGACATCTCCCAAGACTTGTAACTTTCCAACATGGACAGTTTTATCCTTGCTAGACTACACTGTACTTTGAGCACAGTAATGACTTCCTATCTGCTATCACCTGCAGAATTCCCACCTCTCACGCTACTCATAGGTGACTCAGAAGCATTCCACCTGATCACTAAACTCTACCGCTTATGTATGAATTTGAAACAAGTGTATGGTAGCGGGGCCTGCTGCTGCTGGGAGAAGAACCTGGAACACCCACTCTCGGGCAAAGATTGGGCCCATAGCTGCACACAAATAAAACTTGTATCGCCTCATCACCGCCACAAGCTCCTCCATTTCACAGAACTGGCCAAGTATGATCCGTCCAAATCCTCAGAATGCCCCAAGTGCCGCTCACCCATAGCTGATTTTACCCACATGAGATGGACATGTCCTAAGATCTCTACCTACTGGACATCTGTGTTCCAACCATTATCAATCATAATCTCTACACCTCTTGTACCATCCCCTATGCTGGCCTTGTTGGGCATTGTTTCCGATCTCCCTGTCTGCAACCCCAGATTTACAGCTATTGCTCTGTTATTAGCCCAGAGGGAAATTAGGGTGCATTGGGAAGATCGGTTTCACCCCATAAAGGAGGCCTGGCTCCGGAGCATGTCCTATTGGGACATGCAAACTGAGTAATACTCAACATCGCAACCACCCATGTCTCGTCCCAAGGATATTTGGCACTTATACTGAGCTTATTTACTTACATTGCACCTGGTACTCCAGTGCCTCTCCAATACTCCCACTCAGAATGACAGAGCTACTACCCCAACCCCCAAGCCCTCCATACACACCAGTTGCTAGACTTCACAGTCTCGCAGCACTATTACATACACACTCCCTCACACAGGATCGGATACCCATGGACTCAGCACCGACTCATTCCATAACTGTATAGCCACTCAAGCAGATCAGCTCTGGGAACGGTCTTAATGACTCTCCCTACCCAACTCTCCCTCCCCTCCATTTTGAGTACTGAGGTTCTGTACAATGTGTGTGTACGATTTCCCTACAACAACTTGCTGCAGAGCTACAATTAAGACTTATAGACGACTATGCAACCCAAGTAGCATTGTGGATCTTCTTTCAGATAGGAAGATGTTGTCAATGTATGTCTGTTACCTTTTCCCTAAAAAAATCTTCAACAAATAAAAAAATTAAAATAAGATAACTCAGATCTCACATTTCTTTGCTGGAAGTGGAATTAGAAGTAAAGATCTTACCACAGGCTATTACGAGACCCCAAATTCACTAGAAACCGAAGCAGTGTATTTTTCTTTCATATTTCCTTTTCCCCCCTTAAGGCTAAAGTTGCCTTGATGCAAGATAGTCTGGTGGCTTGTGCCCAGTGTGGGAGTTGGGACCTTACAACGCACACTCCAGCTCACTCCTGCGGGAACCTCAGGTGAGTGTCTTACAGAGGGACTAAGAGAGGTCTGGAGCCTGGAAAAATGGCCCAGACAGTTGCCAGGAGAGGAAAGGGCAAGGGGTGTGTGAATCCAGCCCCTGAATGTCCCACAAACGAGGAGAATGGGGCACCGGAGGAAGCCGCACATGAGCCTACTGGAGAGAACATTGCCTTCCTTGATAACCTGCCAGAGCTTGCTGGATGGCAAGCAGAAGGGGAACCCACCAGGGAGGAGTTCTGTAAGGCACAGAGAGAGTGCCCAACCATGGATGGCATGAGGCAACAGGCTGAAGCCCAGGCAACTGGTCAGATCTAGGTCAGACCTCTGGTCGTCAGACGTTTCTCAGCAGCCAAACTCTACCTCAAGGTACACCGACACCCAAGAGAATAATTCACCTGATATAGGAGACTAATCAACATTCTGTACCAATATCTACCCAACTCAAATCCCCATAGATAGGTCTGACCCTTTGTACCCGGATACCAACCCTTCCACTTCCAGGCCTCATGGTAGTAATCCCCTAGCTGCTAATTGGGGTAAAGGGAACAACCCTCCTTCAAAATGTTTCAATACAGCACTACCATCTTCACCAGCACCTATACAGAGCTCTTATCTTGCAAATACGACAACAACCAGTTCACATGACAACCAGATCTCAGCACAGAATACCCCTGAGGGATCCTCAGTCACCTACCTGAATAGAGAAAGAACGAACACTGGAAAAGTCACTGATCCTAATCAATGGGGACTTGATTAATCAACCAAACCACACACAGGACAAGAGTGCACATCCAGTCTTTCTGCATCTCCACATAGGGAAATCAAAATACTTAAATTACAGTCCAACTGTGTTTTTCAGGACATTCACTATGCACTACAAGAAATGAAGAAATTCATACACCCCACAGAAAATACTCAATCTAAAATCAGGCTTATTCAAGAAGCAGTACAAGATCTCTGACTCAAGCCAAAGTGAATATCCATGCCTCTAACAATTAGAGTAAACCGACCGTGATAGCATCTGAAATATCTATCGGAGAATGCCACCCAAGCCTCACCTCGATCCTATGACTCTGCATCCACTCTCACCATCACTCGAGACAATCAATGCACTTAGAGCCACCTTGCCCAACAATAAAAAACTCAGCCTTAATAATATGAAAAGAGTACTGATAACTGCCAGTAATCAAGACATAAAGCCTAGGAAAACAACAAGACCGCTACTATGCCTACTACTTAACTGCCGATCAGCTGTGAAAACATGCCTCAGACATTGCTGCCCTCATCATTATTCATGAAGCTGACGTGAAAATCCTAACTGAATCATGGCTCACTGAATAATCTTCCCCTTGCATGGATAAACTGGTTCCTCCCAACTACAAAGTTGTGAGACTAGATAGACTAAACAAAACAGGAGGAGGTATCGCTTGCATACACCGTTCAGCTCTCTCTCTGTTACCCAATTACAGGCTGACCCTCTAGGCTCCTATGAATACCTTAGTCTTTCTATAAGTACTGTGGATAATCAACAAAGCAAACTACATGCTTTCTACCATCCCCCAGGTATCAATGCCCCTTTCAGAGACCAGTTAATGGAGATCATTTACTGAAAATTCTTCCCCTAACTCCAATGAAATATTCCTAGGTGACTTCAATCTACATTGGAACAGTCTAAATGATAAACAGGTCAATATCCTCAAAGGTTTCCTAGTAGGACTGAATCTCACTCAAGCCTGCACAATGCAGACACATTCAAAAGGCTCAAAATTAGACTCGATTATTTCTAGAGACAAGGCTGTGAAAATAAACCTAATCGTTCCTTGCGATTGGTCTGATCACCAAGTCATTACGTTCCAAATATCGGCCATTAAAAATAAAAGCTCCACGCAATCTGTCAAACTTAAGCAGTAGGTACAAGACATTATTGACTTAAGCAATGAGCAACTAGTAGCACAGTGTGAGAAGGATCCACTCCCGCCTAATAACATGGTAAACGTTAATAAACTCATGTAACACTATAATTCAACAATGACAAATATACTCAATACAATTACACCTTTAGAACTTGAAAGAATTCCAGATAAAGATAAAAATCCTTGGTTTAGTGGATCGCTAAAAGAACAAAAGGCAAAGTCTGAGACTAGCTGAAAGGAAGTGGAGACAGCACCCTTTCTCCCCACAGCTAAAACTCCTTAGAAATACTAGAAATGGGTACAACAAAAGTGTTCTCAGATCCAAAAAAGCTTTTTATAGAACGGAGCTGGATAATGCTGAAAATAGACCTTGTAACTATTCAAAATGATCAAAACAATCTAATAAACTGTCCAAATCCTCACAAGAATCAATAAAATCCCAACTGAGCTGTGAGGACTTCTCAACCTTCTTTCCAACCAAAGGCAACTCATTGGAAAATGAGCTTGGGATAACCACAGATAACCCCACTAGCCCTTTGCCATCTCAAAATCATTAACCCATACACACCTCACAGACAAAGGCCAAAAATAATGCACAATGGTCAACCTTCAAGCTATTTGACCACAGTGATCTTGCCAAAACTCTCTTGACTGTAAAACTAAACAACCAGTACAATGATCCTCTCCCCTCAAAATGCTTGATTATAATCAATCAAATCATCGTAGCCATTTGGACAACGATAATCAATGCTTCTCCGTTGCAAGGTTCCATGCCAGACTGCCTAACATATGGTAAAGTCCTCCCAATCATCAAAAAGACAACAGGACACCCTTCTGACCCTAATCATCTAGTGACCAACATTCCTCTATTTGCTAAATTGCTCAAAAAATGTGTGCAACAACAACGGAGCCAACACATGGCTAGATTTACTCTACTTGACGACTGCCACTCCGGATTCAGACCTGATCACAGCACGAAAACAGCGAAACTCCATCTAGTGGATGATACCCTGCGGGCACTGGATCACAATTTATTATGTCTATTAGTACTTCTTGCTCTGTCTCCTGCTTTTGACACGTTAAACCATGAAAAATTGCTAGCACATCTAGAGAACAGGAAGGGGCTATCAGGACTGTGTTAAAGTGGTTTAAATCCTTTTTGCAGAACAGAACGCAAAGATTTATGTGTAACCAGGATCTATCATTGCCGCCCTCTAGCTCAACACTATTGCCATCTCTATTTAACCTTTATGTCGAAGGACTAACTGAAATGCTACGGCACACTATCAGTTCCTTTCACATGCATGCAGATGACACCCAGATCTGTATTAAGATTTTTTCTCTGGAGGCGATCAAGAGAACGAATGATGCATTAAAGGTGACCCTACAATGGTTAACTAGCGATCATCTTAATTAAACATTCAAAAAACAGAATTCCTATAAATATCATCTCTCAAAAGCCCCTCTGATGTCAAGGAATGGACAAAACTGATCACTGCTATAAATTGCACCCCAGTCCTAGTTGACTCAACCAAATCTTTTGGAATTACCCTTGACAAAACCTAAACATGCAAACCCACATTAACGCTATGGGAAAGAGTGCCCGCTTTCACCTGAGCTACCTTAGAAAATTGAAACCATTCATCACAAACTCAGACCTTAAATTGGCAGTCCAGTCCTTAGTCATCTCAAAGATCAAATATGGCTGTACGACCCTAATAGATTTCCCCAAGATCTCCACAGCTCCTCTAAATGTTTGCCTGAATGTGGCCGCTAGAATCATAATCGGTTCAAGAAAATATGACCACATCTCTTCTTACCTGAAGGCTCTTAACTGGCTACCATATGAAGCCAGAATTCAACTTAAACTGGCATGTATTACTATTACTCACAAAGGGGCATATTATCAAGCCAGGCGATAAAATTATCGCCGCTTTCGCGGCAGAAAACTGCCGCTAAAACGGCGATAATGGGCTTGATAATATGCTCTATGGAATTCCAATTGAAGCCCATGTTAGATGTCCTTCACATAAATAAAACAGGTGAAACCTCTGGAGATCACCGCATCTATTGGGAGAATGACCTACTGTATAGTGAGCCTCAGGCACCTGTGCATGGGGCAACACTGGCACTGGTAGTTCCCCAATGCTGCAGGGTCATCCTACTGGGCCTCGCTCATGAGATTTCTCTGGCAGGACATCTGAGGCAGGGCAAGACCTTAGCCAGGCTTCTCTCCAACTTTCACTACGCCCAGAGGAAGATTTTCTTAGGTACACTCTACAGGACTTGCTTAACCTGCCAGGTCAGTGTGGAAACTGGGAGAAAGCTGAGAGCTCCCTTGAATCCCTTACCTGCCGTCGGCACCCCCTTTGAAATGGTGGGCATTAATATTACAGGGCACCAGGACCCCAAGATAGCCTTTGGCTACTGTTTTATCCTGATCTTGGTGGACCATGCCACAAGACACAAAGAGGCCATATCTTTGAGGACTGCAACAGCGCCTGCGGCGGCACTGCCCTAATGGGGATTTCTACCAGAGTGGGTTTCCACAAGAAAGTGGTGTCTGACAGGGGCACCAACTTTCTGTCTGCATATATGTAGTCAATGTGGAAGGTGTGTGGAGTTTCATATAGGTTTTCAACACCCTACCATCCACAAACAAATGGGTTTGTTGAGAGGTTCAGCAAGACCCTAAAGGGCATGATTATGGGCATACCTGAGCCTATGAGGAGGACGTGGGACATCTTTTTACCATGCCAAATCTTTGCTTACAGGGATGTACCACAGAAGGGGGTTTATTTAGCCCCTTTGAGCTTCTGTATGATCACCCTGTGTGTGGATCTCTAAGCCTTGTTCGGGAAGGGTTGGAGCAAGCTCGCAAGAAGCCTACCCATGATGTGGTTAGCTGCATTATAGCCCTCCTGAACCAAGTTCTGGAAGAAGGTTTCTGAGAACTTGGAGACCAGCCAAGAGGTGATCAATCAGTGGTATGAACAGACTGCTACCCATGCAGAATACTGGCCTGGGCAGAAAGTGTTTATGATGGAGCAAGTGGGCCCCAGGACCCTCCAAGACCATTGAACTGGGACCTATTAGATAGTTGAGAGGAAGGGGGAGACCACCTACTTGGTGGATTTCAAAACTCCCAGGCACCCACTTAGGGTTCTTCTGTCTCAAGCCCCATTTTGAGATAGATGTCTGAGGTCATCATGCTGTTGGTGACAGATGATAGAGAAGAGATGGAGAGTGAACTACTCCCTGACCTCCTTACATCAAAAGAGAAAGATGGGTCAGTGGAGGGTGCCAACCTCTCCCCTACCTTGACACCAGTGCAGCGGAGACTGTCACTAATTTTTGGGGCAGTTTGCCTCTATATTTTCCCTCACTATTGGGCTATATGACATTGACACTGGAGACTGCTCCTCTGTCAAAAACCAAATTAATCAGGCCCTCTGACAATGTAAGGGCCAGCATCAAGGAGGCTGGAGTTGGAGATGACGAGCCCTCCAGTAGCCCCTGGTCCAGCCCAGGGGTGCTGGTACCAAACGTTGCCTCACTGGGTACCACCCCTAAATGCAGGTTATTTGTGGACTACAGGGGGCTCAACTCAGCAACTAAGACTGATGCTCACTCCATCCCCACAGCTGATAGGTTAAGGGCTATCAAGTTTCTGAGGACCTTTGATTTAGCTACAGGATAGTGACAGATTGACATAACCGAAGAAGCTAAGGAGGGATCAGCCACCTCCACCCCAGAGGGTCACCTTCAGTTTAAAGTTATGCCACTTGGATTAAAACATGCCCCTGCCACCTCCCACAGGCTGGCTTACTGGGTTTTGGCTGGTATGGAGCTTTCAGTGCTGTTTATCTGGAAGACCTGCAAGAAGTGCTTAAGGCCCCACAGAACACAGACCTGACTACCAAGGCCAATAAGTGCCAGATAGAGCATGGATCTCAGGTGTACTTGGGACACATTATGGTTGGGGGTAAGGTGCAGCCCCAAATTGCGATATGGAGACAATTCTGGCCTGGGAACCCCAAAAACCCAAACTGAAGTGAGGGCCTTCCTGGGCCTCTTAGGATATTACAGGAGGGTTTCAAGGGATATGGCACCTTTGTTGCCACCTTGACTGAGCTGACTTTCCAAAAGTAGCCAAAAATGTTGATCTGGACAGGGGCCTACCAGAAAGCCTTTGACTCCCTAAAGCAAACCATGTGCACAGTTCCTGTGCTCAAAGCCCCTGACTTTTCCAAGGGACTCATAATACAAACAGATGCCACAGATGCCACAGATGCCACAGACCAGATGCCTCAGAGCATGGTGTAGGGACAGTTGTCAAGGCCACTCACCTGGAATGCTTGTCCACTGGAACTATGCTGGACTTCCACTCTCCTCTAGGACGACTCCTGCCCAGGGCTGTAACCCCAAGTCAACAGTAGTCCCAGAAGGGAAGGGGTTAGGGAAGAAAGAAAGAGAAGATCCTTCAATTCAAGATCTTGTGTGGGAGTACCTCCAAACAACCTTCCCCAAATCTGATTTCTGGGTATTCTATAGGACCTTTGCTTGTCTCAGACTGGGGATGTATACCTGTTAGTGATTCACAAGGGACAGACAGACCTTAGTTTACCCAAAGTGTTCATGTTATGGTACATAAAGTTTCCTTACACACTAACAATCATTCAGTTAGAAATATCAGTGTACTTACAGTGTATAAACTTTAGCCACAACTAGAGTTTAAGTCCATATCCAGTCAAGATCATCCTTAACACCAGAGTAGAGAACCACCTTGCTTGCAATCCACTCTGAATAACTCAGTCATTTTCTCAACACTGAGAAGAAGAGGATTAACTTGTTAGTTCCTTATTTTAGCTTAAAATGGCTCCCAAGGATTAGTCCATAGTTTCTATACTTAGGAGTTCCCAATGTTAGTTTGAACATGAAGAAATAAAAAAGTCAGTTAATGCACTAACCTTATTCATGATTTTTTAATCAAGGTCAGCACGGGGGGCCTCATGTAGGTAGCTAAATACCGGTCGGTAACGGCCGAAATTCGGTAAATATGCCGTTACCGACCGGTATTTAGACAAGTGAGATGTAGGAGGCCAAAAACCAGTTTTCGGTAAATATGAAGCGGTAAATACCGATTTATAATTACCGAATTCTAAAATACCGATTCATATTTACCGAATACATATTTACCGAATCGGTAAATATGAAGTGGTAAATATGAATCGGTAAATATGAAGTGGTAAATATGAAGTGGTAAAACTGAAAAGGACATGTAGGAAAATTCGGTAATTAAGAAATCCATGAAATTCGGTAATTAAGAGTCGGTAATTAACACTGAGTGAAAGCAGGTGGTAACCATCAACAGACCATATAAGCAATCCCAAAATGCAACAGCGTGGACAACATGGCCGCTCTGTATGTCATTGCAAGGCGCCTACGTCTACAGGCAGCAGGTCTGAGGATATGGAGATGGGAGGAACGCATCTATAGACAGCGCATCACACTCTTCCAGCTGACTGATGCAGAGATACATGAAAGGTACAGGCTACACCCCCAAACCATCATGGACCTGATAAGGGACCTGCACCCACTCCTGGACCAGCCAACAAGAAGGGCGCATGCCATACCACCACATGTGCAGGTGCTCTGCATCCTACATCTACTGGCATCTGCCAGTTACCAAGGGGTGATAGCTGCGGTGGGCGGTGTATCCCAGAGTTGCCTGTCCCGTTTCTTCAGGAAGTTACTGGATGCCATGATGCAGAGAATGCACCACTACATCAGCTTCCCAAACACACAGGCTGAACTGCAGAAAACTAAAACTGACTTTTATCACATGGCACAGTTCCCCCATGTCATTGGCTGTATTGATGGCACACACATCCCAATCTGCCCACCAGCTGACACTGAGCACATCTACAGGAACAGAAAGTCCACCCACTCCATCAATGTGCAGGTGATCTGTGATGCAGGGAACATCATCACTGATATTGTAGCGAAGTTTCCTGGGAGCACCCACGACTCTTACATCTTCCAGAACAGTGGGATCTACACACGACTGATTGCCGGAGAATTTGGAGAGGGATACCTGCTAGGTAAGTAACAGTGACGCCCCATGAAACCCGCAAATCATAGTGTATAGAGGCATGTGACTGATGGTTCCCTTTTACTCACCTAGGCGACAGTGCATATGCCTGCCGGTCATTCATCCTCACTCCCTACCTACACCCATCAACCCAGAGTGAGAGACGATATAACGTGGCACATAAATCTACACGCAATGTGGTGGAGCGCACGTTTGGACTACTGAAAAGCAGGTTCCGCTGCCTCCACAAGAGCGGAGGCGCACACCAGTACACACCGATCAACTGCTGCAAGATCATTGCCACTTGTGCAATGCTGCACAACCTTGCCACGAAGAGAGGTACAGAGGTGGAACTAACAGATTTTGAGGACAACGAGGAAGAGTCAGGCCAGCCAGAGGGCAACGCAGCTGGAGTGCCAACTGCAATAGATGGGAGAGAGAGACGGGCAGAGATCACATGCAACTATTTCTGAGTAAGTAAGGGGACACAGCCAGTTGTGGTATGTCATGACGTAGTTTTAATGCGGCACTACGCCATTACAACTAGATCAAGCCAATCTGGCAACATAGCATATTTACAAGGAGTAAGTCCAGGGTTACGTCACCCATTGGGAATTGGCTACGCAGGGCTGCATCAATGTTTGTGCATACGCGCTGCAGTGTGGGATGGCACGGATTGAGCATCCTCACTACTGCCAACCCCAAGCCGCCTGCTGCTCCTGCGTGCTTCTGGGACGGGGGGTGTGATGCTGCTCCTGCTGCTGGAGTCGATGCTCTCCGCAGCATCCCCTGCAGCAGTTGTGGCCGCCTGACTTGTTAATAGCACCTCAAGTGCACTTGTGACCTGCACCATCCCCCGAGACACGTCGCTGCAGCAGTGTGTCAGGCCCTCCTGCATCGACACAGAGCGCCGGCAGAGTAGAGAAGTGGCAGTTGCCAGACGGTTGAGTGCCCTGGTGTTAGGGATGTATGTCGTTACAACGCACACTTTTACAACGCATGCACTTACAATGCATTTTTTACAACGCAACATCCACTACAACGCATTCCATTACAACGCAGGACACTACAACGCATTTTTAAAAACTACCTTTACAACGCATTCCATTACAACGCATACTACCTTTACAACGCATACCATTACAACGCATAATATTACATTGCATTTAAGGTAAGTATTGGATAGTATAGGGGTAAAAATTACTATTCTTACTCCAGGGGGTGCAACAGTAGGGTAAGTGTTGGATAGTATAGGGGTAAAAATTACTATTCTAACTCCAGGGGGTGCAACAGTAGGGCAAGTGTTGGATAGTATAGGGGTAAAAATTACTATTCTAACTCCAGGGGGTGCAACAGTAGGGCAAGTGTTGGATAGTATAGGGGTAAAAATTACTATTCTAACTCCAGGGGGTGCAACAGTAGGGCAAGTGTTGGATAGTATAGGGGTAAAAATTACTATTCTAACTCCAGGGGGTGCAACAGTAGGGTAAGTGTTGGATAGTATAGGGGTAAAAATTACTATTCTAACTCCAGGGGGTGCAACAGTAGGGCAAGTGTTGGATAGTAAAGGGGTAAAAATTACTATTCTAACTCCAGGGGGTGCAACAGTAGGGCAAGTGTTGGATAGTATAGGGGTAAAAATTACTATTCTAACTCCAGGGGGTGCAACAGTAGGGCAAGTGTTGGATAGTATAGGGGTAAAAATTACTATTCTAACTCCAGGGGGTGCAACAGTAGGGCAAGTGTTGGATAGTATAGGGGTAAAAATTACTATTCTAACTCCAGGGGGTGCAACAGTAGGGCAAGTGTTGGATAGTATAGGGGTAAAAATTACTATTCTAACTCCAGGGGCTGCAACAGTAGGGTAAGTGTTGGATAGTATAGGGGTAAAAATTACTATTCTAACTCCAGGGGGTGCAACAGTAGGGCAAGTGTTGGATAGTGTAGGGGTTTTAATGTAATATTATGCGTTGTAATAGTATGCGTTGTAAAGGTAGTATGCGTTGTAATGGAATGCGTTGTAAAGGTAGTTTTTAAAAATGCGTTGTAGTGTCCTGCGTTGTAATGGAATGCGTTGTAGTGGATGTTGCGTTGTAAAAAATGCGTTGTAAGTGTAGTGCGTTGTAAAAGTTGCGTTGTAAAGGTTGTTCCCCGGTGTTAGTGTCCCTCCTCTGCCGTTCCCGGCGCCGTGCATCTATGTCAGCATCTAATTTGCTGCACAACTGCTGGATTGACTGGGACATGTCCCGAATGCCCGCTGCCATTTCACCCATCCCCACTGCCATTGTGCTGATGTTCTTGTCCATTTTGACAAATGTTGATTTCATGCACCGTATATGCCTCTGGACTGACATGACTGCCTTTGTTTGCAGGCGCTGTTGTTTTAACATTTTGCCCTCGAGCCCCGAGAAGACACCATGGCTGTCAATGTTTGCTGGTGGACTCTGGACACGCGACCTGCGGCGCCCTCTTGCACCCGTCTGTTCTGCCTGTGAGGTGTAGGGCACAGTGGCATGGCTCCCATCCTGGGGCATAGTAATTTGCTCAGGGCCCCTGCTGTCGTCAGACGAGGTGTCTAAGGCTCGCAGCCTGGCAACAGCACGCCTCCTCATTCTCACACATGCAGGCGGTGATGTGGCCGGTGACTCAAACATGAGTGGCGATGCTGGCTCTGGGTGAGGTGATGCTGGCTCTGGTTGAGGTGAGGCTGGCTCTGGTTGAGGTGAGGCTGGCTCTGGTTGAGGCGAGGCTGCCTGTGTTAGTGGTGCGGCTGCCTGTGGCACTGCTCCCTGGGCTGAACTTGTGCTGGCCAGAGCTGATCTGTGTGGCCGGTGTGCCCTCTCTCCTGCAGCATGTCCTGTCCTGCGCGATGTCACATCTGTGGACAGAAATGCAACATCGGCTCAGTGTACCTGAAGGGCTGCATTGCAAGCATCACAATAAAATCATGTTACACTCTCAATTTGTCCTCTGCCTCCTTGTGGCTAATGTGTGTAACATGCCTTGTTGTCCTGTGCTATTTACTTCATGGTTGGGGTTTCCCTGACTACATCTCCCAGAATGCATTGCCTGTCTGCACTAACACATGGACTGGAGTGGGATACTCATTTCACAATGGGGGATGTGGGATAGGGGTAGGGGGGGCTACATTGCTGTGCATTCGTCTTACCTTGTTGGGTGGCGGCTCTGGCAGAGCTGTCAGCATCCCCAAGGCCCACGACGCTCTCTTGCTCGATTGTGGCCCCCACCAGCTCCTCCAGTTCGGTGAGGGCAGGTGCCCTGTTGGTTCCACCTCCAGTCTGGCTGGCCTCCTTCTGGATTTCCCCCATCTTCCTCTTGGTTACAATCCTCAGGTCATACCAGCGCTTTTTGAGGACCTCTATGTCCCTGTGGGTCACTCCCACAGCATTGACCTGCGCCTGGATGGCCAGCCAAATATTGCGCTTTTCTGCCTCAGGCACTTGCAGGGACTGCCTCCCAAACAGCTTCTGGTGCTGCTTCACCACCTCCTCCACCAGCACCTGGAGTTCCTTGGGGCTGAATTTCATCTTCCTCCTCCTTTCCCCTCCATCTCTCACTGTCCTCTGCGTCGACATGATGTTTTTTTGCTGCACAAACAGGCACTGGCTCCCTGCCTCTCCTCTGCACTCCAAGCCTCTCCAGAGTCTGTTAATTGTGTCCACCTGCCTGGGTGTGGCCACTTCCTGGTTGGGTGGGGTGTGGTTGCACAGGATTGGCTGTTTCATCCAGTCATGTGATTTTTTTTCCCGATTCGGTAAATACCGATTCGGTAAATTACACTTCGGTATTTACCGATTCGGTAAATGCCACCTCGGTATTTACTGATTCGGTAAATTCCGATTCTTGATTACCGAATGTTACCGATTCGGTAAATATTACCGAATTATTACCTACATATAACTTACCGATTCTTAAATACCGATTCGGTACGGTTCGGTATTTAAGAATCGGTAATTTTTATTTACCTACATGAGGCCCGGGATCTTTTAAAAAAGTGTTAACCCTGCTCTGTCTCGTAATTCCTTTCAGAAAGAAGAATGCCAGCAAGTGCAGAGACTCAGCTCTGGAGAAGACACGAAGTAGCGGGCAAGGAGTTCAGGGGAAACTTGAAGCACAAAATCAAGGTCCCGGCTGAGATCTCACAGCAGGGATGCAGGCTTCCTGGTGAGGGAAGGGAGCAAGAACCACTCTCTCTAACCAGGATGAAGCCAAGCGAGGACTTGTGGGTTGGTGTGTTATTTATACAACGCTCAAACAAGATGGCTGCCGCGAGCACCCGAAATTCCGCAATATTTAGAGAGTCACCAATTTCTCCTAGGGAGAGCTGTTCAGACGTTGAGTAGACAAAAGGCCACGGGGGATAAATAAGGACTTAATGAGGTCTTCGACCAAGAGGGGCACCAGGCAAAAAAGTCCCGAGGATAGCACATGACAGCATCAAGGGTCTTTAGAATAAAAGACCCCCAAGGGAAGGTTTATTGGAGCACAAAAGGTCTTTAGAACGAATGTCTCTGGGGGTTGGCAGTATGAGCAACATAACAAACCCCCTGGGTTCTAATCACACAACGGGGAGCAAGAGGACCCTGGTTCCTGACAGTAATCCCTTCACAGCTCAAAGATGATGGCCTAGACGAACCCTTATTTTTCATCTCTCAGAGGTTACTCCCCAGGGAACAGAGGTAGAGTGTTATTGAGAGAGGAGCCTCTGCTCTGGGCACTGAAGAAGCTGAGACCATACTTGTTTGAGACTCACTTCCAGATTCAGACAGAACACAGGCCCACCAGTTGGCTACTGTAAATGAAGGGTGAACATTCAAAATTGTTGCGGTCGTTCTTCTCCCTAATGGGACTGGCCTTTACCTCGGAACATAGACCTGGGTCAGACCACACCGATGCAGACGATCTTTCAGGTCCTTCTGCCTTGGTGATGAGAATTCACAGCACATTGGGTAGATCTCCCCACTTTCAGCTGCAGGGGACACTTGTTAGACTTGTCAGCCTTAGGCGGTCTTCCCCCAAACGTTTTGCCTACTTGCAAAAATTATTGCTGGATTATTCCTTCTGTTGCACTTTACCACTGCTGACCAGTTCTAAAGTGCTTTTTCTCCCTCCCCTAAACATGGTTTGATTCGCATATACCTAAAGAGCTCACTTAATGTACTTGAATGTCCCTTGTAGAGTGGTATACTTTATACCCAGGGCCTGTAAATTAAAAGCTACCAGTGGGCCTGCAGCACTTCTTTTAATTTTGTTTAGAGGTTTATATAGCGAGAACTTGACCCAAAGGTATCATAGCGCTTTAAATGAGCACCAGTTACGATACAGACGGAGCCATTCATTTTTGTTAGGCACAGGGAGATTAAGTGATTTACGCAGAATCACAGGATGTTGAGCGTCCCTACCAAGACTCAAACCCAGTTCCCCAGGTTTGTGTTGACTGCTATAGCTGTAAGGCCACATCCTCTCCCCTTATTTTGCCACCCATTTAAGTAGCTCTCTAAAACTTGTCCCAGGCTTGCCATTGAAACCTGAATGCAGCGTCAAACTGCCATGCCGACTTGGCATTGAAACCCTCTTGCCAAGCCTCAAACTCCCCTTTTATTACACATGTCACCCCTAATGTAGGCCCATGGTAGCCATAGGGCCGGTTGCTGTGTAACTAAAAGGTAGGAAATGTACTCTTAAGTGTTACCTGTTCTGGTAATGAAAAAGTCCCAAATTCGTTTTTCACTACTGTGAGGCCCACCCCTCCCATAGAGTAATAACGGGGATTGCTTATTACTTTTAATAAGCTGTAATTCCCTTTTGAGAGGAGTTAGATATGTGATGTTTAGTACCATTGGAACTGTTATGATGAATCCTATTTAATGGTCCTATTTGATTTTTCATAGCAATGTTGAAAACACCCCTTTTAGAAAGTTGGCATTTTCCTGCCCTTAGCCCTTTCTGCCTGTAGCATGTCTTGGTCAACATGACTGAGAATAGCTGACAATTCGACTTTGTGAATTCCTCCCAGACCGTCACACAATAGTGGGATTATGTGTGCCTCAATGTGCCATGATCTGGCAGGATTGGAACACGGAGCTGAGCACACCCCACTTGCACCTGAATAGACTGTGTTCCGTCTCCTCACAATAGGTTTAACTACCCGTATTGTTACTGCAGCTAGCTTGGAGCGAAGGCTGGGGAGTCAAGAAATTCCACTTGCACTTTAAACAACCTTCCTAGAAGTCTCCCACCTACCAGGAGAGGGGCACCAGGGTATAAAGATAGGACTTTCAGACCCACTCTGAGGTTCACTACTGGATCTGAGGAAAGACTGGTAGAGGAGTGCGTGCTGCTGTGACCTGCCGTGCACTCTGTCAGACTGCTGCTGTACCTGGAAGGACTGCTTTGCTGCCTGAAGCCTACCTTGAACACTCCAAGGGCTAGTTTGCTGGCCTCCTTTTCAGAGCCACAGGGACATAACAGACTCCCACCACCTTGAAAACACACCTGGGTATTGCCTGAGTGAGTCCTGAACCCCCAAGAGATCTCCGTCTACTTCTGGACCTTTGGTTGTGGTGCTCAGAGGGCCATTTTCCAGTACCAGGACTTTGACAAAATTTGGCCAAAAGGTGCTCTAAAACCCAGGAGGAGACCAGGCCCAGCCCGCTGGACCATCCGCCAGAGGTGCATGGCCGGTCAGATGGACTTTGTGGCTTCTCCTGCTATGTTCTTCTCTGCAGCAGTAAATCCATTTCAGCAGTCCTTCGCCAAAGAGTTATCCGACCTCGTGGAACTGTCTTTGGCTACAGCCCTCTACCTCGTCCCACTGGAGATTTTCAACTTCCATTTCAGTGACTAAGTCTGAAGGTAAAAATCTTCAACTGGGCTTTACTTCATGGCCATCCGATGAGGATGCTACCTTCACGGATACTCCTGCAGCCTTGCCTCACTGAACTTCTACCTTCTTAGACAATTTTCTTTTAAAGTTTTTCTAGGTTCGAAGATAGGCTGACCTGGCCCAATCCAGAACAGTGCTTCTTTACGGTCAGCCTTTCCTTTCGATTTTGACCTGGCCTCACTTGACCATATGCCAGCAGTTGGCGCTATTTTATAACCCTAATCTGTGAAGATTCATAACTCATGTTCTATTGATTTTATTTTATTCGTTTTGGTGTCAAATAATTGATTAAAATGTACTCTAATTTTATACATTGGTTTGGTGGTAAGCTTTCTCTTTATTGCTGTTTGTGTGATGCATAAATACTTTACACATTGTATCTAAGTTAAACCTACCTGCTTTTTTGCCAAGCTACCCACGGTTAGTCACAGGCTAATTGAGATATATTTGGGGTTATCCTGCAGGGGATTGTGGATGTTGCTTGACCAAGGCTCACCCTCAGTCAACCAACAACCCAATTCCTCCCAGGGTTGCAGTGCCCATAATAGCCATGTGTGGTGCTTGGCTTACTCCAGGGCTTGGCTGGAGTGCATCTGAGCTTGCTTTGTTACTATTAGAAGTCTATTTTGTGACTAGCAGTTATTTTATTCTTGTGTGTGTATGTGCTTTGTATCAACATGTCCTTGTCATACCCCCTTCCTCAATTTCCATAAAGACTGCCTATTTCTAATAATTTCAGCCACCTGCCTTTGTCCCTGTCACATTTATTTCTACATCCCATACCCATGTGTTTGGAGATCTCCAAACATGCAGCAGAGTACTCTGCATACAAAAGACACACGAGGGGAAGCAGTCTCTCACAGGAGTCCCCTTTTGTTGTCCATAATCAGCACTGCTGAGGAATTACTTTACGCACTCCAACATGCAGTTTGTAAATAAAGCTAGTTGTGTGTTTTATGGTGGGTCTGTGTGTGCATGAGACTCTCAGTAATAACAAAAAGTCAGACCTATTGGCTTTGCCAACGCTTGTTTGCACTAACATTGTTGCCTAAATAAGGCCCTTAATGTATTAAATGAGTAGCAAACTATGCATTTCTGCATTGTGTTTTAAGTGACCCAGACTATGGAGAGACATTTGTATTTGCAACACTGCTTCCAATATTCATTAAACTCTCTGTTGCCTCGTGTGTGACTTAACTTGAATGTTTACTCTTCCATTTCAAGGGCAACAAAGAGGAAAAGAGGTGGGTCGATGGCACTAGGTGGAGATATGAAAACTTTAAAAGAAACACCCCTCCGTCCACTTCCGACACATATTACGTCAGTTCCTCGTCTGACGCAGGCGGTGAGTGTGCTTTAACATATGGACCTGAATTAGCAAAGCCGGGAGGTCTGGCCTTGGCAGCAGTATGTTTTTGTGAACTGTTATTTAAATTTCCTCGAATATGGCAAATTGAGGTTCTTAAGAGGTCTAATAAAGTTCAAATACAATAATGAGGTAGTTCAGTTAGAAGCACTGTGGTTGTAAAGGGGAAGACCACCAATGTCGGGGCAGATTTACAAGCCCGTTGCGCCACTTTTCCCATATTAAACGTGACGCAAAAGTGGGGCAACGGGCTTGTAAATCTGCCCCGTCGTATTTAAGAATTCAGCTGAGGATCTATACAGTGCTAAAAACTCCGGGGCAGATTTACAAGCCCGTTGCCCCACTTTTGCATCACGTTTAACATGGGAAAAATGAAGCAAAAGTGGTGCAAGGGGCTTGTAAATCTGCCCCTCCATCTGGAGTGGATAGGCGCTAACCATCAGGTCAAGCCAAGATATTCAACAGCACAGGAAATGTTCATGGGGCCTTCTGAAATGGAACTCTGTATAAAAGCAGCGACATTAGCATAGTACCTGTGATGCAAACTCCTATACAAGAGCTCACGCGTAAGAGATTTCATAGAAGGGGATGATGGGGTGACTGCACCAGCCTGAGGCAGCCTCAAGTGAAGCATGCCCAGAGCAACACAGCTCCTCACAGAAACAGAGTGAAGCATGCCCAGAGCAACACAGCTCCTCACAGAAACAGAGTGAAGCATGCCCAGAGCAACACAGCTCCTCACAGAAACAGAGTGAAGCATGCACAGAGCAACACAGCTCCTCACAAAAACAGAGGGAAGCATGCCCAGAGCAACACAGCTCCTCACAGAAACAGAGTGAAGCATGCACAGAGCAACACAGCTCCTCACAGAAACAGAGTGAAGCATGCACAGAGCAACACAGCTCCTCACAGAAACAGACTGAAGCATGCACAGAGCAACACTAAGCTCCTCACAGAAACAGAGTGAAGCATGCACAGAGCAACACAGCTCCTCACAGAAACAGAGTGAAGCATGCACAGAGCAACACAGCTCCTCACAGAAACAGAGTGAAGCATGCCCAGAGCAACAAAGCTCCTCACAGAAACAGAGTGAAGCATGCCCAGAGCAACACAGCTCCTCACAGAAACAAAGTGAAGCATGCCCAGAGCAACACAGCTCCTCACAGAAACAGAGTGAAGCATGCACAGAGCAACACTAAGCTCCTCACAGAAACAGAGTGAAGCATGCACAGAGCAACACAGCTCCTCTCAGAAACGGAGTGAAGCATGCCCAGAGGAACACAGCTCCTCACAGAAACAGAGTGAAGCATGCCCAGAGCAACACAGCTCCTCACAGAAACAGAGGGAAGCATGCCCAGAGCAACACAGCTCCTCACAGAAACAGAGGGAAGCATGCCCAGAGCAACACAGCTCCTCACAGAAACAGACTGAAGCATGCCCAGAGCAACACAGCTCCTCACAGAAACAGAGTGAAGCATGCCCAGAGCAACACAGCTCCTCACAGAAACAGAGTGAAGCATGTACAGAGCAACACAGCTCCTCACAGAAACAGAGTGAAGCATGCCCAGAGCAACACAGCTCCTCACAGAAACAGAGTGAAGCATGCACGGAGCAACACTAAGCTCCTCACAGAAACAGGGTGAAGCATGCCCAGAGCAACACAGCTCCTCACAGAAACAGAGTGAAGCATGCACAGAGCAACACAGCTCCTCTCAGAAACGGAGTGAAGCATGCCCAGAGGAACACAGCTCCTCACAGAAACAGAGTGAAGCATGCCCAGAGCAACACAGCTCCTCACAGAAACAGAGTGAAGCATGCCCAGAGCAACACAGCTCCTCACAGAAACAGAGGGAAGCATGCCCAGAGCAACACAGCTCCTCACAGAAACAGAATGAAGCATGCCCAGAGCAACACAGCTCCTCACAGAAACAGAGTGAAGCATGCCCAGAGCAACACAGCTCCTCACAGAAACAGAGTGAAGCATGTACAGAGCAACACAGCTCCTCACAGAAACAGAGTGAAGCATGCCCAGAGCAACACAGCTCCTCACAGAAACAGAGTGAAGCATGCACGGAGCAACACAGCTCCTCACAGAAAGTGAGCATTTGATAGTCATAGCGCTTACAAACAGGAGCAAGGTTAGTAAGGGACAGTATGGGTGGACAAGAGAAGTGATGCTTCTGACAAAGCAAGCAGCAGCAACGTGTCTTTTCAAATATTAATATCAAGCACTCCATGTAGGCGGATCAATGGCACAATATTGTGCTAAACAATATTATCGACAAAAATATTGTGTCAAAAATATTGTTTACCACTGTATCCTGATCCAATACTTATAAAGGAGATGTAAATAAATATTGTAAAAAATATTGTGGGCATTAATATCATCATCATTGGGGAGAGGGATGCATCCCTCCCTTCCCAAGCCTTATGACCCCATTTGCCCCCTCCCCTCACTTTTACAAATATAATTTGGCTCCGGGGGATTTAGGCGCCGGGGTCTGAAAGCCAACCCTATGCCACACATGGCTTGCCAGGCTTCAGGAGGGTTGGTCGCAGGCCTACCTGCAGGCCAGGTCTTGGGGCAAAGCCCACACTGCATGCGGTTGGCTGCCTGCAGGGGGTTGGATGTAAGGCATGGCCGCAGGGCCACCCACCGCAATGTGCATGGTTGCAGGCCGTATCCTGTGGGGGTTGGCTTTATGCATGGTAATAAAATATACGTTTACATTCAAAATTCCTAGAATTTCACTGTAAAAAAAAATTGTTAAAGTCACATTATAGTTAAGAATTACAATTTTATCCTATTTTACATTAATTAAAAATTAAGAAACTAACTATAAAAACAGAGTTTAAAAAGCTGTTATCACTAGATGAAATTGTCAGTTAAAACATGCCCTTATAAAAAAACTAAACCATTGTAATTCACCAGTTACAGTTATCTCAAGGAACCATAATAACTTGTGCCTCAAAGTAACTATAACTTCTAATTACCCCACCTATTACATCACTCCTGACATGATCTGTGACATCATCACGACTGCACACTGGGAGGGGGCTTCAACATCATCCACAAAGAAAGAATCTGCTGCATCGCCACTCAAGGCTACACAACTCCAATCATGGAACACTGCAGGTTCCAACTGCACAAAGACAACAAAACAACCACCAAAGGCACCCTCTTCCCCAGAGCCCCAGGACCACCAACCGGCCTCGGTGACACCATCACACCTTTTATTGCCCCACATGCCATTGAGTCCAAGTACTACACCTTCCTCTGAGACCACAACTTCCACCTGGATGACGCCACTGACACTAACTCCTCCAACCTCCTGGAAAGAATGTACAACATCGGCCTCACCCAGCTGGTTACAGACCCCACACACAAAGCAGGAGACACACACTGGACCCTAACTTCATGCCAAGCAACAGAGTCAAATACAGCCATGCCACAGAACTCACCTGGACCGACCACTCCCTTGTCTCCCTTGTCTACTTCACCATGACAGGATCATTGTGCACTACCACCAACCCCCAAAACCTCCTTCAGCAGCTGGAGCACGGTGGGACAGGCCCAATGGATGGATGTCCTCAACACCACCCAGCCGGATGCTACAACCAACCTGGAACAAGCAGTCCAGAACTTCAACATTTGATTCACCAGCACTGCCGACCGAGTCACCTCCATCAAACCAGCCAAAACCTGCAGATCCACCAAACAAGCCAGCTGGTATACACCAGAACTTAATACAATGAAACACAGATTCAAACAACTGGAGAGAAGGTGGTGCACCAGCAGAGACAGCACAGACGAAGCCACCTTCAAGTCAGCACTGAACAAAAACCACCAATGTCTCAAAGATACAAAAAAGAACACCCTTGCAGACAGCATAGAGGCAAGCACCAACCACATGAAATTCTTCACCATCATCAGAGATCTCCTGCCAAAGAGCCACTGAGAACACAATCCTTCCTTGACAGGAACTCTTCGACGCTCTAGCGAACCACTTCCAAAACAAGATATCCACCATCTACAAGAGATTTAAGCCCCCACTCACAGACCACCTCAGCCTCCTCACTCCAACAGAAGCCACCCCTGGCAAGCATCTCACTCCATGGGAACAGCTCACCACACCAAACACCACAGCCATCATGAACTCCATCCACCCATGGACCTCTGCCTCCACCCCCTCCTAAACCAAGAAAGCATTGAGATCACCCACCTAATCACCACCATCCTCAACCTATCCATTGCCATAACCACCTTTCATGATGTATGGAAACATGCAGAAGTCAAACCCCTCCTCAAGAAAGCCTCCATCGACCCACGTGAACTCCAGAACTACTGCTCTATCTCGCTACTCCCTCTCCCTGCTAAAGTACTGGAGAAGGCTATCAGCCAGCTGCTCACTGAATACCTCGGGCCTCATATATGAGAAGTGTTGCATCGCTGCATGAAAGCAGCGATGCAACACTTCTCGGTGCAACTTCCTTGCGAAGTGATGGATACATCATATTTACTATATGATGCATCATGTCAGAAGAAATGACAGATACGTCAGTATTACTGACGGATCTGTTGGCGCAAAAGTGGTGAATGGCTGGAGTTGTATCGGAAGCATGACGACACTCCAGCAATGTTCCTTTCACATGGGGGAAGCCCCATGTGAAAGGGCCGTCGTCACCGTTACGCCTGGCATGAGGGAGGTGTAAGCTATTGATGCATTGGCGTCCTAGAAGTGGCGCAGTGAAATCTTATAGATTTCACTGCACCACTCCTATGACCTTTTCTTGTGGGGGAATGACCACCCTGCATACATGATACCTGATGCAATTATAATGTAGTTCAGGGGTTTATGAAGTGACGCATCTGCTTAGAAATGTTGCGGTGGTGATAGAGGTGTTGGGTAGGGTGGTGAGTTCCTCGCCAATCCTTTGGATTCTGAGAGATGTGGTGTGGGCATTGGTCTGTGGGAGCTTCCGAGAGGATGAATTTCATGGTGGAGGTGGTGTCCTGGGTGGAGAGGATGTTCCAGGTGGTCAGTGTGTAGGAGTTTGTGTTGGGTAAAATGCTGGCATATCTGTTGAGGAAGAGCGTAGGTTTGGGTAGGGGTTCGAAGTTTCTATATATGGTTGCGATCTTGTTGTGGAAGATTTGTAATATGTACAATATGTTTTTGAGCCAGATCCAATCATAATTGAATCAAAGGAGCATTTCGTGGCAGACTTGTAAGACATTGAATGTAGCTATTTTCGATTATTCACAGTTGGGAAAAATTAGTAAGACACCAGACCTTAGAGCCGTAAAGTACTGCACTAACCACTTTAACCCACTAAATCTCCAAAGCTGGCAATGGCTGACCATAAAAATAGTTTTTCAATGCATTCAATACAGCTCAAGCTCTATGCTGTAAAAGTACCTCGCTTTTATTAATCTGCGCTGACCAAGACAATGTATTTGTAAGCCAAACCCCCAAATAGTTGAGCGCCTACACTCCCTCAAGGGGGATACCTTGCATATACATCTTACCTCTGAAAGACCTATGTGGGTTAATGGGCATGCATTTCATTTAGTTCACAATGATGTGTAATCGATAGGGGTGGGCGACAATTTATGTTCCGCTCGTGGAAATTGCGAAATTTCGACATTTTCGCGTTCCGCGCGGAACGCGAAAATGTCAAAACTTCCGCGATCCGCTGCCGGAACGGACATATGCAGGTGCAGGACAGGATTCATTCTGGCACGATGCTCCTGTCACAAAAATTAAACCTCAACAGGAAGCACTTACAGATATAAATAAAGCAGGGGACTTAGTTGAAGCTCAAATTCAGTAACGCATTAATCAGCACAAAACATTCGGGGTGCTAGGTCGAGGCTGGGCAGGTGTGCTGTTTTCTCCCCACACCTACCGTCAAAAATTAGCTGTGATCCTTGATGGAGCTCTGTGCATCCACGACTTTCTCGAGCGCAATCCCTGTGTAGCTGCTGACGCCAGGAGGTTCTGTCTCCTCATCTGCTGCTCTGATCGGTCTCTGGCCCTTTATAAACAAGAGGCATGTGAACTGCGGTGGGCAACGTCTTACCTCCCTTTCCCCCACTATGATGGACAGCCGACTCGAGGGACCCCGGGGCCCGTCGGCGTGGTGGCAACGTTATAGACACACATGGTCACCGTAGACAACTCTTCTGGCCCTTTACGCAGCTGTAGTGTGGGAAAAGCACTAAACATTTACCCACCGAGGTAGCACTTACTGATTAGCCAGTAGAAAGTACTCCAGTTGAGTAGAGGTATTGCACAAAACGGTGGCATCTTCTTGGGTAAATATGCAGGGTAGGATTCATTCTGGCACAATGCTCCTGTCACAAAAATTAAACCTCAACAGGAAGCACTTACAGATATAAATAAAGCAGGTGCCCGAGTTGGAGCTCAAATTCAGTAACGCATTAATCAGCACAAAACATTCGGGAGCTAGGTCGAGGCTGTGCAGGTGTGCTTTTCTCCCCACATCTACCGTCAAAAATTAGCTGTGATCCTTGATGGAGCTCTGTGCATCCACGACTTTCTCGAGCGCAATCCCCATGTAGCTGCTGACGCCAGGAGGTTCTGTCTCCTCATCTGCTGCTCTGATCGGTCTCTGGCCCTTTATAAACAAGAGGCATGTGAACTGCGGTGGGCAACGTCTTACCTCCCTTTTCCCCACTATGATGGACAGCTGACTCGAGGGACCCCGGGGCCCGTCGGCAACGTTACAGACACACATGGTCACTGTAGACAACTCTTCTGGCCCTTTATGCAGCTGTAGTGTGGGAAAAGCACTTTACATTTACCCAACGAGGTAGCACTTACTGATTAGCCAGTAGAAAGTACTCCAGTTGAGTAGAGGTATTGCTCAAAACGGTGGCATCTTCTTGGGTAAATATGCAGGGCAGGATTCATTCTGGCACGATGCTCCTGTCACAAAAATGAAACCCCAACAGGAATTCAGTAACGCTTTAATTCAGCACACAAAAATCTCCGCGATCACGCTAAATTTCGCGTGATCGCGGAGATTTTTTGCCGTTTCGCGATATTTTCGTAAATTCCGCCCACCCCTAGTAATCGATGTGAGACGCAGAAACATGAACATTAGTCGAGCAAGCTTTGCAGGCCTCCTGGGGTTCTTGATATTAGTAAGGTGGCGTCCACGAATTAAAGAGCAGAGATTTTCTGCCCAACTACTTTGGAAGAGATTTTATTGCAGTTAATTCAGATTCGTCACCTGGATTGCTTGCTATCCTTCCGTAAGGCCACCAAAACCTACCTGTTCACCTTGGTTTAGTCCCTAGCTTTCTAATGACACTGCTTCCAGTGCCGGGACGCCTCTTCGCTGAGGCAGCTGCGCACTATATAAGAATACCTAACATAACATAACTTAAGTATTTGCTCAATAACTCCATTGATAAAAAGAGTAAACAATGTAGAGGTCAAACCACATTCTGGATGAACCCTCCTTTCAGTAGGAATTCCTTCTGTTAGTTCATCCCTTGTCCCCTCATCTTACCTGTGCATAATTATTGATGTGTGTGTGCGTGTATATATATATATATATATATATATATATATATAAAAACCAACGCTTGTTCCCTGAAGAAAAGCACGACACACTCCGGAATCCTTTGAGGGCTTTATTCAGATCAAAATTCGCAGTGCTGGCAGTCCATGAGATACAGGCATATCAACGTGCTGGCAGTTCGTGAAACAGTGGCATACGCGTTTCAGCGGTAAGTCGCCTTCATCAGTGCCGGTTTAACAAAGTCCATCGAGCGTCAGCACACAGTACAAAGCGCTGACACTCCCACAGGCAGTCTTTGTATACAATTTTTTTTTTAGCAACTACTATTTAATAAAGCATTAGCAGTATTACAAACTGTGAGGTAGTAAGTTATCAACGGAAATAACTGTAGTATATGTTGTTAATTTCTCGCAAAGATAGATCTACAACCCCTTTGAACTACTATAAAGTCACAGTATTAAAATATACAGGATGAGTTTATAGTATTCCACAGGAGAACAAGAATAAGGATCAAAACAAAAAAATCAACATTTTTGCAATTTCTATTCTGTCGGGAAATTTCTGTCGTAGTGCTTAGAGGTCGCTCACTGCTCGCTAATAGATCACGTACTCCTTTATCAACATATTGGATAGTAGTATAATATAAAAACTGTGTCTATAATGGGTTTGTAGCTATCCATTTGATGTAGTTTGGCAGTATAGGTTTCTCCTTCTCTGGTTGAAACCTTCCCATCCCGCATTTCCTATTTGTGATCATCTCCATTTACAGTATGCTAGAAAAAGATGCTGGGGCCGATTCACAGAATTAACTTAAGACAAAATCCTAAACTTACTACTTTTGGTATTCATAGAAGTTAGGATTTAGTCTTAAGTCTGTCTTAAGTCTGTCTTAAGTTTGTCTTCAGACAAACTTAAGACTAAATCCTAACTTCTGTGAATACCAAAAGTAGTAAGTTTAGGAATTTGTCTTAAGTTAGTTCTGTGAATCGGGCCCGCTGTCTTTCATTTTGAGACAACCTGTGCAACACCTTTACCAGCCTAAACTGGGCTGACTTGGGACTCTGCGTTTAAGTCTCTGAAATATGACCAACAACAAGAACATGATTCTCTACTAGGATTTGAAGATCATGCAATTGTTTGAATTTTGTTGAACCCCAGATTAGCTCTGGCATTCTGCTTTGTCCATTGGATTGGTAAAGAAAGCGGAGCGGTGAGCCTGTGCTATTGTTGTCTGTCATCCTGCCATTGAGGAGGCCAGCAACCCAGCGTAGGGGAGAATACAGACTAGAAGTATAATCTCACTACCCTCACTCGCACACAGGAGAAGCCTGCTTAGTTGCCTCTGGAAGCAGGTACTCTTTTCCAAGTGAGTGGCTTGACAACTACAGGAGATGTTGATTTCTAAGCTCAATATGTTATGTTGCTGCACTTACATAGCGCATGGCTACCTGGAGGTCTCCGGGCACCATAAATGCGAAACATCTCTTCCGATACCTCAGGAAGGGCTATTCTGAAATAGCCATATGTTAAGTAGTGTTTGCGCAACGAGAGTTCCTGCGTGAATGATCTCTGGGAGGGGAGGGAGTTCTACAGCTTGGCAACAAAACAGACCGTCCTCCCATCTCGATCTTTTGATAGACTGGCATTTGGCAAGGAGGGCATTAGAGGAGCAAAGAGTTCACTCAGGGACATAGGGAGAAATCGGGGGAACAGGTGATAAGCGACCCGGTGTTAAGAAAGGCCCTATTTCTTAATTTTGCTACACCAGTACTCACACGGCACCCTGATTTGCACCCAGTGAGACATGCAGACCTCCCTAAAGACAGCTCGATGGACCTGTTGATGTCCAGCTTTGAAGCCATATCCCCCCCGGGTCCCACAATCACACTGTCACATCTGCCAGTATGCTGACACACTCTCACAGAGCACTTCTCTATGTTGCATCAACACTCATATGGTGCCCGGACTTGTATCTGGCGGAGTATATAGACTTCCCTTTGGACACTACACTACACCCTCGGGTGCTCCTTCTCGATGTGGGCCCCCTTCTGGGACTCAAGTGCCACGTCATTCCACCATATCAACATGCCAGATACAACTCCACTAAGCACTTCTCCATGCATCATGTCTTGGAATGTTAATGGCCTCTTGGACCGTTTCAAGTGGATGGCTGTCCTGCGCTACGCGTACCGTCTTGGGGTGGATATATTATTATTACAAGAGACGCATTTGCTGGGTAACCATTGCCCCTTTCTAGCGCGCTATGGTTATGAGAGGGGTGGCGATCCTGGTAAAGTGCTCTCTTCCCCTTGTCATTGTGCAGACAACCCTCGATGCCCAGGGTACATTTGTGGCCCTCAGCGGTAAATTACACCGGAGCCCCATCAACCTTGTATCGCTCTATTCTCCTCCCTCAATGCTAGCGGCGACACTAGCTAAATCTGCAGATCTCCTGACCGTCCCTACCATTGGGTCCCATTTACCTCGGGGGGGACTTCAATGTGTTCTCTTCACCTGACCTTGATACGACCGGTCCCCCTTCCCCCAGTAGAATTACACAGGCGAAGCAGCTGAGTACCTGATCCGAGGCCCTGGGTATATGCGATGCTTGGCGTATATGGCACCCTCATTCTAAGCTGTTTACACACACTTCGGCAGCGCATCACACACAAGCACGTATTGATGCCATTTTCCTTCCATCAACATATTGTCTTATGGTTCAGGATGTTGCCATCCTCCCACGTGGTATCTCGGATCACTCCCCGGTAACGATTCGCGCAGGCCCTCCTCCCGCCTTCATGCGACAGACATGGAGACTTAATGCCTGGTTCCTCCAAGACAGGGAGTTTCGGAGGGTAGTGGGTCAGGAACTTAAACAATACTTTCTCTCTAATGACGAATCCATTTCCTCTCCGGGCGTTCTGTGAGAGGGGGGCAAGGCCACGATTAAGCGGATTGTCAAGGGCCTGCTCAAACGTCAGCGGCAAGCCCAAGCAGAATAAATTACCAGTCGTGAGGCGCAAGCCTTGCGCCTCAAGCGGGCCGCTGCTCAGTCTCCAGACGCCCCTGAAACCAGACTCCTTGTCCGGCTCTGATCAGAAATCAAGCAGTTGTCGCTGGAGGCGGCCAGACTCCTTTGGCGTTCATCTGTGGCCAGGGTGTATGGTTGGGGTGACAAGAATGGTTCGCTCCTCCATCGCCTTGCCACATACCCTAGGGCAAACCGCATAATTCCCAAGGTCCTGGCGCAGGATGGCTCGTTGTGCCGTTCCCCAGATGGGATGGCCCGTGCCTTTGCCTCCTACTATCAGTAACTATACGAGGCCAGATCCCCAACCCTTTCACTTGCTGACATGTTGGAGGTCGAGGGTGCCCTCCTCCCCAGCTTAGATCCCATTAGCCAGAAAGACCTTGATCGCCCGATCACGCATGAGGAGATAGAGGGAGCGATTGCCCTTGTCTCCTCCGGCAAGACACTGGGCCTAGACGGCCTCCCTCTAGAGTACTACATGCATTATCGGGACATTCTTACTCCGCATTTTGCTGGGCTGTTTCGGGAGGCTGTTGACCGTCCTATCACGCTGATCAATACAGAGATTAAATTGTTCGCCACGATCCTTGCCCTGTGACTCAAACCCCATTTGGCCACGCTGTCCAACCCGACCAATGTGGTTTAATGCCCTCACGGGGCACCAGGCATTGTCTCCGTAGACTTCAAGTCATCCTGGCACATCGTCAATTTCTCACTCCCTATCTCGCGATTCTTCTGGTAGAGTTTGAAAAGGCCTTTGAATCGGTGAATTGGGGTTTTTTAGAGGATGTCCTTGATATGATGGGACTCGGTCCCCGTTTTCGTGCCATGGCTAAAGTTCTTTACGCCTCCCCCAGTGCCCGTGTCTTGGTGAACGGGGTTCTGTCGGAGCCCTTCTCGGTTTGTAGAGGAACAAGACAGGGTTGTCCCCTATCCCCCCTGCTTTTCGCCTTGGTGACGGAGCCTTTGGCATCCATGATGCGGTTGTGCAAACGTATGCAGGGATGGGAGTAGCCTAACACCGACCCAGACAAAACTGCACTCTATGCGGATGACGTCCTCATCTATTTGGCAGATCCCGCAAGGTCAGGCCCCAGTGCCTCCGCATTCTGCACCTCTTTGAACGGGCCTCGGGCTTAACCCGGATAAGTCGGCCCTGGTTCCCCTCCACTTGTTCCGCAAATGTTTTGGCTGGCAATCTAACATTCCTCTTCGCCGTCAATCCTTCAAATACTTGGGGATATGGATGACCCTGCTCCCTGATCTCAGCTGGGCACTCAACGTTGCCCCACTGGTGAAACGGGTTAAGGCGGACCTCTAGAAGTGGCAGCCATTGCCCCTGAATCCCATGGGGAGGATCGCTCTATTTAAAATGATGGTGCTCCCCCGCTTTCTCTATGTATTACAAAATACCCCCGTCGGCTTTCCCAAAGCCTGGTTCTGTGAACTCGATAGCATAGCCAGCAAGTTTTTATGGGGGAAAGGTTGGGCCCAATTGGCACTCAACGTGTGTAGGATCCCCTCATTCGAAGGGGGCTTGGGGATGACCCATCTCTATTTGTATTACTTGGCCATGCGGCTTCTCTCCATACATGATTGGTTCAACGGGGGTTGGTCAGACCCGGCTTACAGGCTCGAGGTCGGGGAGTTGGGCTTCACCAGGATTCAGGCTATGCTGTATGGGGCCCCTATTCCCTCCCGCTTACCAGAGGTAACGCACTCTGTGTTGCTGGCCTGGTGGGCTGCATTGCGGCATACCAAATTGACGCACACACTGGCCCAATGTATACCTTTGTGGCAGGGGACCTGACTCAAAGAAGTTAGGGGCATATTATCAAGGTCCAGCGTTAAAATTATCGCCGCTTTATCTGCAGAAAAGTGGCGCTAAAGCGGCGATAATGGGCTTGATAATATGCCCTTGAGAATTCCAATAGAAGCCCATGTTCTGGTGTGAACATGGGCTTCTATTGGAATTCTCAAGGACGATGGAGGACTGGGGTGGATTGGTGTGCCACGCAGGAGAAGATTATGTATGAGGCTCGTGGATGTCCTAAGAAGTATCGTAGGGTTTGGGAGAAATGGCTGGGGGATGTGGCTTAGTCACAAAGGGATGTCCAACTTTATATTAATATTTTTTATTAATGTCTGTAAATCTTGTGGTTCTAACTTCTTTTCCTAGTCCTGGAATGTTATGGTGTCGGACTGTATGGCTGGTGTATTTCTTTTATTTTGTCAATCCAATAAAAATAAAAATGTGTTTATCAAAAAAAAGTTTAAAGACCCCTATGCACAATCTGATATTTTCTTTCTGAAAAGTAGGATCACTGCATTTGTGAGGCAGGTTCGACTAAGCGGGTACCTACTCCAGGATTATTAGTTGTTTGACTTTCTTCTCCCCTGTCAAAACTTGTATGTTTAGTTTGAATGGTTATTGTTTGCTCATTGCATTCAAGGCTAAACTGATTGCAAGTGTCATCCTTCAGAGATCCAGATTTCTGCACAATCCTTAGTGCATTAAAGGACAGAAAACATATTGAATGAATTCTGGGAGTACCACACAATTCCATTTAGACAGACCTCTAATAATTGAATGGTCCTGCTTCTGATTTTCATCCTGCATTTTGGACTAATTGCTAAATCAGTGGTTCATGCCCCATACGCCAAACCATGACAAGCCTGCTTTTTGGGACTTATTTCTTATTGAAGCGGCAGCACTGTCTCAATGAACTTGGATCACCGCCTAAAGTATCGAAGGAAGTAAGAAACCTCGGAATGACCATGGACTCCAAGCTGTCGATGAATGCCCAAGTGGACAAACCAGCAAGATCAAGCTTTGTCACTATAAAAACTCTGCAATACATTTTCCCTCATTTGGGATTTTCACACAAGGTCCAAGCTACCATCTCTCTTGTTCTGTCCAAATTCGATTAGGCCAATAGCCTCTACCATGGATCACCATTTACGACCATGAAAAGACTACAAGGGATTCAGAACTCGGCTGCCAGACTACTCTTGCATATCCACCGCAAGACCACATCTCGCCTGCCTTGAAAGCCCTGCATTGGTTACCGGTTGCCAGAGATCCACGTTCAAGCTACTTTGTATCACCCACAAAGCAATACATGGAATGGGACCGCTCTTCATCAGAAATAAAATCACCAAACACATTCAATAAAGGAACCTCCGCTCTAAAGGGGCATCTTGCCTCAAAATCCCAAGATAAAAGAAAAAAACCATGGGTGGCACGTACTTCTCTGTTCAAGCAGCCAAACTATGGAACTCTTTACCCCCAACATAAGATCCACCGACAACCACCTTATCTTCAGAAAACTACTCAAGAATTGGATCTTTCCCTCATAAGCACCATACGCAAACAGAAATTTACAGCATATCCCTCTGTATATAAGCATTTATTTTTACTATAGATATGTACCTATCTTTGTGTATTGCTTTGTATAAACATGCAGAATAATTATGTTGTAAAAAAATCATCCTTGGGCTACATGCACTTGCTTCAATGTGCATCTATGTACCTTCCATGTACTTGGATCTGTGTGTCTGTTAGTTTTCTCCTGAAAAAGCATATCCAATGCACTACCCTATTTCTCATCCTGTACCTCAATCAATATCTTTAATCTACATATACTTACCTCCTTTATGCATCTATATAATCTCAATGTACTTATGGATCTATATATTTATTACTTTCTTCTAATTTAGCATTTCCAATGCACTACCCTATTTCTCAACCTATGCTTCTCTTAATATATCTTCTAGCCCAACTTTCTGACTCATCTCAAACTTCTTTTCTACTACTCTTTCCAATGCACTACCATCTCTTACCCTATACATCTATCAATATATCCTCTACATCCACTCTCTCATTTATCCCAAACCCCATACCACTACTATGATCCCCAAAATAACCCTTTCTAGACTCTCTCCTACTTTACCCCTCTTTGAATCATCTGACACCTCTTTTACTATACCGATCCCCCAAAACAAACCTTTCTAAACTCTTCCCTCTGACTCTCCAAAAACCCTTTTTACTCTTCCAAAAGCCTCCTCCTATTGCTATGACCTAAAAAAAAGAAATAAAAAAAAAATTCCTTCACTCTTATATCCCTCCACTATCCTTTTCAATCAAAATAACAGACTAAAATGTTCACTTCTCAAATTCCATATTCCACTAAACTAATTCACCACTAATCCTTTATGGGTTCCAGAGTAGCGTGCTACTCGCCAATAAAGCGTTTCAACACCCCATCAGGGTTAGAAGCGCTATATAAATGCAAACCTTTTTCCCTTTTCTACCCTTCCCCAAACCTTCTCAATCCAAATAACTGACTAACATATCCACCACTCAAATTAATTTCATGTTTCACCATACTAATTCAACACTAATCCGTATGGGTTCCAGAGTAGCGTGCTACTCGCCAAAAAAGTGTTTCAAACCCCCATCAGAGGTAGCAAGCGCTATATAAATACAAACTTCTTTCCCTCTTCTATCCCGCCACCTACTCTTCTCCATCCAAATAACTGAATAACATATCCACCACTCAAATGACTTCATATTTCACTATACTAATTTTCAACACTTATCCTTTATGGGTTCCGGAGTAGCGTGCTACTTGCCAGAAAACCGCTTCAACACCCATCAGGGGTAACAGGTGCTATATGAATGCAAACCTTTCTTCCCCTCTATCCCTCCACTATCCTTCTCACTCCAAATAACTGACTAATATCCACCACTAAAATTGCTTTCATATTTCACCATACTAATTCACCTCTAATCCGTAATGGGTTTCCGGAGTAGCATGCTTCAACACCCCATCAGGGGTTAACAAGCGCTATATAAATACAAACTTCTTTCCCTCTTCTATCCCACCACCTACTCTTCTCCATCCAAATAACTGAATAACATATCCACTACTCAAATTACTTCATATTTCACTATACTAATTTTCAACACTAATCCTTTATGGGTTCCGGAGTAGCGTGCTACTTGCCAGAAAACCGCTTCAACACCCATCAGGGGTAACAGGTGCTATATGAATGCAAACCTTTCTTCCCCTCTATCCCTCCACTATCCTTCTCACTCCAAATAACTGACTAATATCCACCACTAAAATTGCTTTCATATTTCACCATACTAATTCACCTCTAATCCGTAATGGGTTTCCGGAGTAGCATGCTTCAACACCCCATCAGGGGTTAACAAGCGCTATATAAATACAAACCTTTTTTCCTCTTCTATCCTTCCGAATACAAATAAGTGACTAACCTATCCACCTCTTAAAATTTACTTGCATGTTTCACTATACTAATTCAACAGTAATCCTCTTTGGGTTCTGGAGTAGCGTGCAACTCGCCAAAAAAGCGCTTCAACGCCTCATCAGGGGTAGTAAGCGCTATACAAATGCAATTATAATACAATTGCAATAATATACACTACTATTCCTATATATTCTATAGGGAGAAGGAGAATAGGAACCACAACAGAGAAAAAGAGAAATACCAAAATATCATTCAGAAATGTAGGGTTTACCAAAGGCATTCAGTAAGAAGGTATCTATGCAAACAATCTTTTTTTAAAGTGCAATTCCAAAAAATATTCTCACTGTAAAAATATCTGATCAATTAAGTTATAAAGGTCAGTAAGCTGTATTTCAGATGGTTTACTCTTGGCGCCAACAAATCTCCAACTCTTGTTGTCTGAAAAAATTTGACACTGTACTACAATATACCGAGTGTCACTGATGCCAGACAATAGGAAAAGGAAAATAAAGTCATGAACACAAAACAAGATGAATAACGAAATATTTTCCAGCGGTGAATATGTTCAAAGCTTCTTTTCTCCTGGATTTCGAAATCTTTTGTCTTAGTGTCGACGGGTCATAAACTCCACTGAGGTCAGTATGAATGTGAATATTACAATATACATTCTCACACTATATGATCCCAGGGGAGAAACAGAATAAGAACCCGAAGCTGCTGACGTTACATATAAATCTTTAGTCTTTGCGTCCACGGGTCACCAACACCTGTGAGGGCAAGTATAGTGTCAATATTATAATATACAAAGTCACACTATATGAGCTTAAAGGAGCGAGAAAAGGAACAGAGTTTTCTCTATTCTGTCTGTTTCTGATTACAAGCTGCTGACGGTACATATAAATGGCAAAAACAATCATTAACACTTTTTTCTAAATACAAATCTTTAAATAATCACAAATAGCTCAGTATTACAAATATCTGCTATGACATAATCAAACAACTTACAACTCCGTAATATGTTTTATTGTCGCAAAAGAAGAATCCGACGCTGGAAAGCAGAACCTGCATCACAGAATGGACACGCGTAAATAACTAGCAAAAACAAAACTAATCGATCAACGGGTGTGGTTTATATACTTTTTGGTTATTGAGTAGTCTATGGAAGGAACATGCGGCTCCTCCCATTTAGATGTCATATTTTACAGTTGACACGTGTTCACGTTTTCACTGTTTAACTTGTGCACGTGTTGGGAAAAGTTACAAAATGTGAGGCGGTAAAGGTTTCGATTTCGATCCTCACATATATAAGCTCCTTAATATGTACATACATTGGAGAGCTTAAAAACTGTTACCCAGCAAACCTCCGGGTAGGTCGCTCCCCACGCCGCGACAGCGAGCGCCACCTCTGCCCCTGGCCCCCCTGGTTACTGCTGCCCCTGAGCATGAGTGTGCCCTTGTTGCGTGAGCGAGTGCTTTCCTTTTTGCCTTCTGTACCCCTGGTTGTCTGTGCGAGTGTTTTCCTTTTTGCCTTCTGTACCCCTGGCTGTTGAGCGAGTGTTCTCCTTTTTTGCCTTTTGTACCCCTGTTTGCCTGTGTGTACCCCCCTCGCCGTGCCCGTCGCCTTTTTTCTGCCTCGTTTTCTCGATCGCTTTTTCCTCGTTTTTTCCCACCTTTTGCGACCCTCGCCGCTCCATTCCCTCTCCCGCTTTTCTCGCCGTTTTTGCCCGCATCCCATTGGCCCCTACCCTCCCGCCACCCGCCTCCCAGCTGACCCCTCCTCCCAGCTAGCCTTAAATGGCGGCCGCTGCGCGACGCAGGTAAGCGACCCTTGACCTCCGGGTAGGTCGCTCCCCACGCCGCGACAGCGAGCGCCACCTCTGCCCCCGGCCCCCCTGGTTACTGCTGCCCCTGAGCGTGAGTGTGCCCTTGTTGCCTGAGCGAGTGCTTTCCTTTTTGCCTTCTGTACCCCTGGTTGTCTGTGCGGGTGTTTTCCTTTTTGCCTTCTGTACCCCTGGCTGTTGAGCGAGTGTTCTCCTTTTTTGCCTTTTGTACCCCTGTTTGCCTGTGTGTACCCCCCTCGCCGTGCCCGTCGCCTTTTTTCTGCCTCGTTTTCTCGATCGCTTTTTCCTCGTTTTTTCCCGCCTTTTGCGGCCCTCGCCGCTCCATTCCCTCTCCCGCTTTTCTTGCCATTTTTGCCCGCATCCCATTGGCCCCTACCCTTCCGCCACCCGCCTCCCAGCTGACCCCTCCTCCCAGCTAGCCTTAAATGGCAGCCGCTGCGCGACCGTGCGCAGCGGGCGTGCCGAAGGCGTGCCTAAGGCAAGCCCGTCTGCGCCCGTCCGTGCCAGGACCGCGCCCAGTGCCCGAACCCCTGGCCCCCCCGACCCACGCCGGACCTATGACCCCACCACCCTCACCACCCTCAACCCCGGCCGCACGCCGGGCTGCCACCGCGCCACCCCGAAACGAACCCACGGACCATTCACCTGCAGCAGCTGCCGCTTCACCTGCCTACGGACTCACACCGCTCCCGTCAAGAACGACTCCCCCGGAAGCAATCTCCACTGCATCCTGGTCAACACCCGATCCGTCCACAGACACGCCATCGAACTATGGAACCTCATCAACTCAATGAACCCGGACATCGCCTTCCTCACCGAGACCTGGATGAACCCCTCCTCGGCACCCGACATCGCCATAGCCATCCCCGACGGCTACAAAATCATCCAAAAAGACCGCACCAACCGCATCGGAGGAGGCGTCGCCATCGCACACAAAAGCTCCATCCGTATCTCGACCCACATCGACGACTCACTCCCCAACGCCGAACACCTCCACTTCGCGATCCACAGCGACCCCAAGACCACCCTCAGAGGCACCCTCATGTACAGACCACCAGGACCACGCACCAAGTTCAGCGAAGACATCGCAGACTTCATCAACCCTCACGCACTCTCATCCACCGACTACATCCTCCTAGGGGACCTCAACTTTCACCTGGAGAACCACACCGACAACAACACCACAGCCTTACTGGACAACCTCGCCAACCTAGGACTGAAACAGCTAGTCAACACCCCCACCCACCACGCCGGACACACGCTCGACCCCATCTTCTCCTCCAACACATCTCCTTCAGCCACACCACCGAACTCACCTGGTCGGACCACAGCTGTGTCCACTTCAGTTTCAAGAAGACCACCATGCACCACCACACCCAGCAACCACCCAGAAGACACTGGAATCGAGTCACCACAGAACAGCTCGCATCGACCCTCTCCCAGAACCAACCCACCAGCACCACTAACCCCAACGAAGCCGCCAACAACCTCACGAGCTGGATCTCAGACTGCGCCAACCTCCTGGCCCCCCTGAAGACCCAAGCTAACACCAACAACCACAAGAAAAACTCCTGGTTGACCACCGACCTCAAGGACTCCAAAAAAGAATGCCGCACCCTCGAGAAGACTTGGCGCCTCAACCAGACCGAGGAGAACATGTCAGCCCTCAAGAACGCCACCCGCCAACACCACCAACGCCTCCGCGCCACACGAAAATCAGCCTACCAGAACAGACTAGACAACAACGCCCACAACAGCAAGGAACTCTTTGGCATCGTCAAAGAGCTCTCCAACCCCGACGCAGAAAACAACTCCATCCCTCCCTCACAGGACCTCTGCGACTCCCTCGCAGCCTTCTTCCACCACAAAATCACCGACATATACAACAGCTTCACCACTACCAACCCACCCCCGGAACCCGCCACCGACATCACCACCATCCTCACTTGGAACCCAACCACCACCGAGGAAACCACCCACGTCATGAACTCGCTCCACTCTGGATCTCCATCCGACCCCTGCCCACACCACATCTACAACAAAGCCGACAACATCATCGCACCCCACCTCCGAGACGTCATCAACGCATCTCTCACCTCCGCCACCTTCCCAGAGAGCTGGAAACACGCAGAGCTCAACGCCCTCTTAAAGAAACCAACAGCAGACCCCACCGAACTCAAAAACTTCCGGCCCATCTCTCTCCTACCGTTCCCCGCCAAAGTGATTGAGAAAATCGTCAACGCTCAACTCACCACCGCCTTGGAAACCAACGACTCACTCGACCCCACACAGTTCGGCTTCAGAGCTAACCACAGCACCGAAACCGCCCTCATCGCAGTCACGGAAGACATCAGATCCCTGACCGACAAGGGAGAAACCGTGGCCCTCATACTCCTGGACCTCTCTGCAGCCTTCGACACGGTCTGCCACCGTACCCGGATACACCGCCTCAGCAACGCCGGCATCAGAGGCAAGGCCCTGGAATGGATCATCTCCTTCCTCTCCGGAAGAACTTAGCGAGTCCGCCTCCCCCCCTTCAGATCTACAGCCACGGAGATCATCTGCGGCGTCCCCCAAGGATCCTCCCTCAGCCCCACCCTCTTCAACATTTACATGACCCCCCTGGCGAACATCGCACGAAAACACGGACTCGACCTCATATCCTACGCCGACGACACCCAGCTCATCTTCTCCCTCACCAACAACCCCACCTCAGCAAGGACCAGACTACACGAAGGCATGAAGGAAGTAGCGAACTGGATGACAGACAGCAGGCTGAAACTGAACACAGAGAAGACGGAGGTTCTCATCCTCGGCCCTACACCCTCCGCCTGGGACGACTCCTGGTGGCCTCCCGCCCTAGGCAGCACTCCCCAACCCACCGACCACACACGCAACCTCGGCTTCATCCTGGACTCATCCCTCTCCATGTCCAGACAGGTCAACTCGGTGACCTCGGCATGCTTCAACACCCTCCGCATGCTCCGCAAGATCTTCCGCTGGATCCCCACCGATACCAGAAAGACCGTCACCCACGCCCTCGTCACCAGTCGCTTGGACTACGGGAACACTCTGTACGCCGGCATCACCATCAAGCTGCAGAGGAAACTTCAACAGATCCAGAACGCTGCCGCACGACTCATCCTGAACGTACCCCGCCACCACCACATCTCCGGACACTTGAAGAAACTTCACTGGCTCCCAATCAAAAAGAGGATCACCTTCAGACTCCTCACCCACGCACACAAAGCCCTTCACAACCTCGGACCAAAACTCATCAACCACCGCGTCTCCTTCTACACTCCTCCGCGCACCCTACGCTCGACCGGACATGCCCTGGCAGCCGCACCTCGCATCCACAAAGCCACCGCCGGAGGAAGATCCTTCTCTTTCCTGGCAGCAAAGACCTGGAACTCTCTGCCCCGCAACCTTCGCGCCATACCTGACCACCTCTCCTTCAGGAGGCAGCTCAAGACCTGGCTCTTTGAGCACTGACCCCCCCTCCCCCCAGCGCCTTGAGACCCTCACGGGTGAGTAGCGCGCTTTATAAATGTGATTGATTGATTGATTGATTGAGCAAACCGTGTCATTATCTTTCTCGTGACTAAATATATCTATTAAATGCCGTACATCTAAATAGAAGATATAAAAAAATATCGTTCAGAATAGAAGAAAAAAAATACGTGCTAATATTTCTCATCACTAAGGTTTTAAATTAAAAAATGCAAGTATTTGTAAAGCGTACAGCTACCTTCAGAGAGTCGTCCCGGTGCTCGGGGGCGTCAAGAAGATTAAGCAAGGTATTGCCCACTGTGACATAGTGGTGGGCTAACGTGCCGCCGGAGCCGGGAATCGAACTTTGAACGTTGTTGTTCGAAGTCAGGTATCATAGCTGCTGCGTCACACTTTTTCCACACTTAGATGTTAATTAGTGCTAATTACATTTTAAACATTGTTAAGTTATAACTTATAACAGACTACTGTTACAGTGAGTTTTTCACTACAAAAAGTATGCACATTTTTTTTAAAATGTACTTAAAAACAATATAGGTTTCAGGGACATTGTAGTTAGAAATTAGTATTCATAACACCTTCGAAATTCACAGAAAAAACATAGGTTTTAAAAACATTATAGTTAGAAATTAGCATTTAAAAAACCTTAGAAATTCACCGAAAAAAACATAGGTTTTAAAAATGTTATAGTTCGAAATTAGCATTTAAAAAACCTTAGAAATTCACAGAAAAAACCATAGGTTTCAGGGACGTTATAGTTAGAAATTACTTTTTAAAAAACCTTTGAAATTCACTGAAAAAACATAGGTTTCAGGGACGTTATAGACATTTCACTCATCCAAAAGCAGAGAAATTCAGTTGTTATAGTTAGTTGAGCTAACTATAACTTGCGCCCCTGCAATACACTGGCGTCTCTACAAGGGCAACCTTCTTGTGTACAGAATTAATTAGCGGCGCGCCTCGTCGCGGAGATGCCCCGCTGCTGTATCCTAGCGGACCTTCGGCACTCGGACTTGGGGTGCTGGCAAGGTGATGGTAAATCCGGCTATTCTTGTGTTAAATATGCAGGTACTTTGGACATTTCTCCTCGTAACCCACTTGGGGAGTTCAGACTTTATTTTCAAGCACTCTGAGCGGCAATCACTGTGAAATATGAATGGACTTCCATACCCAGAAATCATTGCAAATTACGTAGTCCCACATGGGCGGGGCGTATGGTTTTTAGTCCACATGGCCGCTGTGAATGCTGTGAAAACGCCAGTGAACAAGGGCATGGAGCCCGAAATGCATATGGCAGACTTGGGGGAGAGTACTATGTGCCTGCAACCATGAATAAAGCAACGGAGTTACTTACCATCAGTGTTGGCGTCTCTACAAGGGCAACCTTCTTGTGTACAGAATTAATTAGCGGCGCGCCTCGTCGCGGAGATGCCCCGCTGCTGTATCCTAGCGGACCTTCGGCACTCGGACTTGGGGTGCCGGCAAGGTGATGGTAACGCCGGCTATTCTTGTGTTAAATATGCAGGTACTTTGGACATTTCTCCTCGTAACCCACTTGGGGAGTTCAGACTTTATTTTCAAGCACTCTGAGCGGCAATCACTGTGAAATATGAATGGACTTCCATACCCAGAAATCATTGCAAATTACGTAGTCCCACATGGGCGGGGCGTATGGTTTTTAGTCCACATGGCCGCTGTGAATGCTGTGAAAACGCCAGTGAACAAGGGCATGGAGCCCAAAATGCATATGGCAGCCTTGGGGGAGAGTACTATGTGCCTGCAACCATGAATAAAGCAACGGAGTTACTTACCATCAGTGTTGGCGTCTCTACAAGGGCAACCTTCTCGTGTACAGAATTAATTAGCGGCGCGCCTCGTCGCGGAGATGCCCCGCTGCTGTTTCCTAGCGGACCTTCGGCACTCGGACTTGGGGTGCCGGCAAGGTGATGGTAAATCCGGCTATTCTTGTGTTAAATATGCAGGTACTTTGGACATTTCTCCTCGTAACCCACTTGGGGAGTTCAGACTTTATTTTCAAGCACTCTGAGCGGCAATCACTGTGAAATATGAATGGACTTCCATACCCAGAAATCATTGCAAATTACGTAGTCCCACATGGGCGGGGCGTATGGTTTTTAGTCCACATGGCCGCTGTGAATGCTGTGAAAACGCCAGTGAACAAGGGCATGGAGCCCGAAATGCATATGGCAGCCTTGGGGGAGAGTACTATGTGCCTGCAACCATGAATAAAGCAACGGAGTTACTTACCATCAGTGTTGGCGTCTCTACAAGGGCAACCTTCTTGTGTACAGAATTAATTAGCGGCGCGCCTCGTCGCGGAGATGCCCCGCTGCTGTATCCTAGCGGACCTTCGGCACTCGGACTTGGGGTGCCGGCAAGGTGATGGTAAATCCGGCTATTCTTGTGTTAAATATGCAGGTACTTTGGACATTTCTCCTCGTAACCCACTTGGGGAGTTCAGACTTTATTTTCAAGCACTCTGAGCGGCAATCACTGTGAAATATGAATGGACTTCCATACCCAGAAATCATTGCAAATTACGTAGTCCCACATGGGCGGGGCGTATGGTTTTTAGTCCACATGGCCGCTGTGAATGCTGTGAAAACGCCAGTGAACAAGGGCATGGAGCCCGAAAAGCATATGGCAGCCTTGGGGGAGAGTACTATGTGCCTGCAACCATGAATAAAGCAACGGAGTTACTTACCATCAGTGTTGGCGTCTCTACAAGGGCAACCTTCTAGTGTACAGAATTAATTATCGGCGCGCCTCGTTGCGGAGATGCCCCGCTGCTGTATCCTAGCGGACCTTCGGCACTCGGACTTGGGGTGCCGGCAAGGTGATGGTAAAATCTGGCTATTCTTGTGTTAAATATGCAGGTACTTTGGACATTTCTCCTCGTAACCCACTTGGGGAGTTCAGACTTTATTTTCAAGCACTCTGAGCGGCAATCACTGTGAAATATGAATGGACTTTCATACCCAGAAATCATTGCAAATTACGTAGTCCCACATGGGCAGGCGTATGGTTTTTAGTCCACATGGCCACTGTGAATGCTGTGAAAACGCCAGTGAACAAGGCCATGGAGCCCGAAATGCATATGGCAGCCTTGGGGGAGAGTACTATGTGCCTGCAACCATGAATAAAGCAACGGAGTTACTTACCATCAGTGTTGGCGTTTCTACAAGGGCAACCTTCTTGTGTACAGAATATATATATATATATATATATATATTCACTGAAAAAACCATAGGTTTCACACATGTTATAGTTAGGAATTAGCATTTAAAAAACCTTGCAAATTCAGTGAAAAAACCATAGGTTTCACACACGTTATAGTTAGGAATTAGCATTTAAAAAACCTTGCAAATTCAGTGAAAAAACCATAGGTTTCACACACGTTATAGTTAGCTGGACATTTCACTCGTAAAAAACCAATGAAATTTCCCCGTTATAGTTAGTTAAGCTAACTATAACTCGCGCGCCCGCAATGCACTGCTGATGACGTCACATATTACATCACTCATGACATGGTCAGTGACATCACTCATGACATCACTGATGACATCTCAAATGACATCACTGATGACATCATCCAGTGAATGTGTGTTTTTCTGAAAATTAAATATGTTTTATATATCTCAAGGTCGATGGAAGAATAAATGAGTATATAAGTGTCTAAATGGATGATTTGTTTTTGAAAAATTGATTGTATTACTGACTGATTAAGTGTATCTTATTGAATACATGGCTAAGTGAGTAATGTTTAAATGTGTAAATACCTGTATCAGTCTCTCACTTTGTGTATAAGTGGCTGCATGGGTTGGTGAGCCAAGTAATAACCTATATAAGGTTATTAGTTGGTTTTTTGAGTATCAGTATGAGTGTCTGAGTGTCTGTATGGTTCAGTGGGGGGTATTACGTAGTGCATAAGTGCATGAATGAGTGACTCACTGTTTGTATGTGTTGAAGACAGCATATGTGCAGGACTGTATGGGTGGAAGAGTGTGTGTATGGGTGTGTTAGTGAGTGAATGGCTGTCTCAATAGTGTCTCTATGAGTAACTACATATGTTTTAAACTAGTATATGTGACTATTGGTGTATATAAGTGAGTGTATGTGAGAGTGAGAGATTGAAAGAGTTCCTGTATGAATAAGTATGTGTTTCTATAAGTGATTGTTTAAAAGACTAAGTATGTGTAAGTTTCCGTAGAAGTAAGTGTGGTGGTGTGTGTATAACTGTATATGCAAATAAATGTATGTTTGATTCTTTATTAGCATGAGTAACTATGTATGTGAGTAACTCTATGGATGAGTGGCATTGTGTTACAGGATGTATAGGTGTATGAGTACATATGATGTGTGAGTACACGAATGAGTGACTGTACAGGACTGTTGGTGAATAAGTGGATGTTTATGTGGATCTTAGAATTATTGAAGAGGTTGTTGTAATTGGTATTGGTATGTCTATTTTTTTGAAAATTTCAGTCTCTATTTTTGAATGTGTGTATCAAAGGTTATATTAGGGTGAGAGGAGGTCTGCCACTCTATCACATGGATGATGTCATCAGTGATGTCATCAGTGATGTCATTTGAGATGTCATCAGTGATGTCATGAGTGATGTCACTGACCATGTCATGAGTGATGTAATATGTGACGTCATCAGCAGTGCATTGCGGGCACGCGAGTTATAGTTAGCTTAACTAACTATAACGGGGAAATTTCATTGGTTTTTTACGAGTGAAATGTCCAGCTAACTATAACGTGTGTGAAACCTATGGTTTTTTCACTGAGTTTGCAAGGTTTTTTAAATGCTAATTCCTAACTATAACGTGTGTGAAACCTATGGTTTTTTCACTGAATTTGCAAGGTTTTTTAAATGCTAATTCCTAACTATAACATGTGTGAAACCTATGGTTTTTTCAGTGAATTTGCAAGGTTTTTTAAATGCTAATTTCTAACTATAACGTGTGTGAAACCCATGGTTTTTTCAGTGAATTTGTATGGTTTTTTAAATGCTAATTCTTAGCTATAACATATGTGATTCCCATATTTTTTTTTAATGATTTTTTATGATTTTTTTATTATAAATTCTTATATGAAATGTGTTTTTTTTTTTTAAAAAAACAAGTTTTTTAAAAACTTTTTATTCTCTTAAAACACTATGTTTTTTTCTAAAAAATCTGCAATATTTCAAGTTTTCTCTTTTTTTTTTTTACCAAACAGGTAAGATATATTAGTATAACTTTGAAAATATATTTTTTTTGTCATTTTTTTTTTTTTAGTGCGCGTACGGTAAGCGTACGGTAAGCGTACGGTTTACGCAATGTCCGTAATTTATCTACTCTGTTTGCGTATAGTTACGCAATTTGCGTAGCCGCGCGTACTGCGCGTGGGGCGCGTAGGCGTGTACGCTACACGCGCACGTTACGCGGAAGTGTTGGGGAGTGACTGTTATGCGCATGCGCGCGAGCGCGTGTCTTTTTTACGCGCATGCGTACTTTTGCCGTAAGCGCACCGTAAGCGTAACGTACGCGCACGGTGGGTCATGTGATCAAGAAACACAACTTTTGATTGGTTGAAACTACTTTCAGTTCTAGAACTCTCCTACACCACACCCATTCCCCTCATTTCTGCTTGTGATCCCTTAGGAGAAGGAGCTGTGTTGTCTTTGTGATACGATGGCAGAACAGCAGAGCTCTTCTGAGAGTGAGGCTAGCAGCACTACCTTGAGGCAGAGAAGGAGGAAAGAAAAGACCTCTTTCATACGGGAGTATTTTGCTTTTCCAGAGGGCAAGAAAAAGGTAAATGCACCCTTAGTGACTTGTAAGCTGTGTGGCCGTGTACTTTCAAGAGGGAATCCCAACAAGAAGTATTCCTTCGGGAATCACACCATGTTGAGACACCTTAAAGATGTACACAGAAGGACACATGCTCGACATACTGAAGGTAACCCTTCAGTAAGTCAACCAAGCACATCCACAGCAGCTCAGCCTGGTCCATCATCTGCAGGGCCGAGTCCATCTTCGGCAGGTCAGGTGAGCCCTTCATCTGTGGTGGGAGCATCTCCTTTTTCTTCTCCTCTGGAAACAAACCATCGATTTCTGAGGGTTGAAATACGGTGCGCCACTTGTCATGATCTAATTTGTCATAGGGAGACCAGTGTTTCCCTAGTGAACAATAAAAGAGATCAGCACATTTGTCGTACCGACTAATATTCCCATTCTTTCTTTCCTCTGACCCTGCATGAACACAACGGCTCTTGTAAGAGCCAACCTTACCTTTCAAATATTTTTATATATGTTTTTAAAACTTTTTTTAGATTTTTTTTTTACCGTACGCGTACGGTACGCGTAATTATTTATTTTTTTTAAAAAAAACACTAAAAATCAATTATCACATTACAAGGTCCTTGAGAGACTACAATGAAAAACTGAAAATGTGATTGTGGAGAAGTGGAAAAAAGGGACCATGAAATTTTTGACTTACCATACCCACTCAAAAAAATATTTATTAATTTAAATTTAATTTTAATTGCTTTAAAAATGGTTCTAGTTTTCGAAAATTTTCTATCTCAATCTGAAAAAAAAGAAAAAATTACGCGATTTCAGATTCTTAAAAAAGCACATGTCCAAACTGCTTTTTCAGACCAGCACCATGTGTAACCTGGGTGACTGACTACACTCCAGCAAGGGCAACCAGCCTTAGTGATGCTGAATGTATTTGCATTACTGACTGAAACCTCAAACACCACTCGGTTGTGAATACTGTGCATGATTCCAGAGGATAAGCAGCTGGGTGTGTGGTAAGAGTCTGCTTCTGCACAAAAAAATGGCTCCCCCTTTCCATCTAATGCAACTGTGAAATCACCAGAGCAATACGCAATAAATCTCTGCCTGTAATTCCTCTTTGCACACAGAGTCATGTTTTCACATTAGTCACAAAACGAAATTTCTTTGCCAATTTGAAAGCACACTTACTACTCTTTTTTTTGGCAAGTGATAAACACTTTTACAGACTGACACATTTTGAATCCACTTTTCAGATTCTTAAAAAAGCACATGTCCAAACTGCTTTTTCAGACCAGCACCATGTGTAACCTGGGTGACTGACTACACTCCAGCAAGGGCAACCAGCCTTACTGATGCTGTATGTATTTGCATTACTGACTGAAACCTCAAACCCCACTCGGTTGTGAATACTATGCATGATTCCAGAGGATAAGCAGCTGGGTGTGTGCTAAGAGTCTGCTTCTACACAAAAAAAATGGCTCACCCTTTCCATCTAATGCAACTGTGAAATCACCAGAGCAATACGCAATAAATCTCTGCCTGTAATTCCTCTTTGCACACAGAGTCATGTTTTCACATTAGTCACAAAACGAAATTTCTTTGCCAATTTGAAAGCACACTTACTTTTCTTTTTTTTGACAAGTGATAAATACTTTTACAGACTGACACATCTTGAATCCACTTTTCAGATTCTGAAAACAGCACATGTCCACACTGCTTTTTCAAACCAGCACCATTTGTAACCTGGGTGACTGCCTACACTCCAGCAAGGGCAACCAGCCTTAGTGATGCTGAATGTATTTGCATTACTGACTGAAACCTCAAACCCCACTCGGTTGTGAATACTATGCATGATTCCAGAGGATAAGCAGCTGGGTGTGTGCTAAGAGTCTGCTTCTACACAAAAAAATGGCTCACCCTTTCCATCTAATGCAACTGTGAAATCACCAGAGCAATACGCAATAAATCTCTGCCTGTAATTCCTCTTTGCACACAGAGTCATGTTTTCACATTAGTCACAAAACGAAATTTCTTTGCCAATTTGAAAGCACACTTACTTTTCTTTTTTTTGGCAAGTGATAAACACTTTTACAGACTGACACATTTTGAATCCACTTTTCAGATTCTTAAAAAGCACATGTCCAAACTGCTTTTTCAGACCAGCACCATGTGTAACCTGGGTGACTGACTACACTCCAGCAAGGGCAACCAGCCTTAGTGATGCTGAATGTATTTGCATTACTGACTGAAACCTCAAACCCCACTCGGTTGTGAATACTGTGCATGATTCCACAGGATAAGCAGCTGGGTGTGTGCTAAGAGTCTGCTTCTGCACAAAAAAATGGCTCCCCCTTTCCATCTAATGCAACTGTGAAATCACCAGAGCAATACGCAATAAATCTCTGCCTGTAATTCCTCTTTGCACACAGAGTCATGTTTTCACATTAGTCACAAAACGAAATTTCTTTGCCAATTTGAAAGCACACTTACTAGTCTTTTTTTTGGCAAGTGATAAACACTTTTACAGACTGACACATTTTGAATCCACTTTTCAGATTCTTAAAAAAGCACCTGTCCAAACTGCTTTTTCAGACCAGCACCATGTGTAACCTGGGTGACTGACTACACTCCAGCAAGGGCAACCAGCCTTAGTGATGCTAAATGTATTTGCATTACTTACTGAAACCTCAAACCCCACTCGGTTGTGAATACTGTGCATGATACCAGAGGATAAGCAGCTGGGTGTGTGCTAAGAGTCTGCTTCTACACAAACAAAATGTCTCACCCTTTCCATCTAATGCAACTGTGAAATCACCAGAGCAATACGCAATAAATCTCTGCCTGTAATTCCTCTTTGCACACAGAGTCATGTTTTCACATTAGTCACAAAACGAAATTTCTTTGCCAATTTGAAAGCACACTTACTACTCTTTTTTTTGGCAAGTGATAAACACTTTTACAGACTGACACATTTTGAATCCACTTTTCAGATTCATAAAAAAGCACATGTCCAAACTGCTTTTTCAGACCAGCACCATGTGTAACCTGGGTGACTGACTACACTCCAGCAAGGGCAACCAGCCTTACTGATGCTGTATGTATTTGCATTACTGACTGAAACCTCAAACCCCACTCGGTTGTGAATACTGTGCATGATTCCAGAGGATAAGCAGCTGGGTGTGTGCTAAGAGTCTGCTTCTACACAAAAAAATGGCTCACCCTTTCCATCTAATGCAACTGTGAAATCACCAGAGCAATACGCAATAAATCTCTGCCTGTAATTCCTCTTTGCACACAGAGTCATGTTTTCATATTAGTCACAAAACGAAATTTCTTTGCCAATTTGAAAGCACATTTACTACTCTTTTTTTTGGCAAGTGATAAACACTTTTACAGACTGACACATTTTGAATCCACTTTTCAGATTCATAAAAAAGCACATGTCCAAACTGCTTTTTCAGACCAGCACCATGTGTAACCTGGGTGACTGACTACACTCCAGCAAGGGCAACCAGCCTTACTGATGCTGTATGTATTTGCATTACTGACTGAAACCTCAAACCCCACTCGGTTGTGAATACTGTGCATGATTCCAGAGGATAAGCAGCTGGGTGTGTGCTAAGAGTCTGCTTCTGCACAAAAAAATGGCTCCCCCTTTCCATCTAATGCAACTGTGAAATCACCAGAGCAATACGCAATAAATCTCTGCCTGTAATTCCTCTTTGCACACAGAGTCATGTTTTCACATTAGTCACAAAACGAAATTTCTTTGCCAATTTGAAAGCACACTTACTTTTCTTTTTTTTGACAAGTGATAAACACTTTTACAGACTGACACATCTTGAATCCACTTTTCAGATTCTGAAAACAGCACATGTCCACACTGCTTTTTCAAACCAGCACCATTTGTAACCTGGGTGACTGCCTACACTCCAGCAAGGGCAACCAGCCTTACTGATGCTGTATGTATTTGCATTACTGAGTGCAACCTCAAACCCTTAAAGTATTCCTTATTTTTACCAGCACACCTTAATTTATCGTGAAAACATAGTCCATATTATTTTACATGTTCCTCACATTTAAATTTCTCCCAAAACAGAAAATGATAAACACAACTTCAACAAAAGGAATTCCATTTCTATTATTCATTTCTTAATTTACCATATACATCCCCTCTCAAACTCTAAACTCACCTTCAAAATTAGTTAGTTGTGAAAGAAATGTGGCAGTCAAACAGCAGATTATCAGAGCCAGGATCTCTGTTCTTTACACCTCTCTCCTCTCAGCAGAACCAGATAATGGCAAACTTTCCCTCTCTTTTTCCACACATATACATGTTAATTTCAAATCTCAGTGCTTCCCCCTTTTTTTCAAATGTAATCACACATTTCTATTGGTTGAAAACCAACCCTTTTCCAAAAGTACCCTTCCCCCAACTTGACTTCTGCCTAGTACCCTTCCCCCAACTTGACTTCTGCCTGCTACCATAGCAACAGCTCATGGAACACTGCTGTGTGGAGTTAGGTCAGAAGTTCGCCACACAATGTTTCAATTCCACAGAGCAAGAGTGCTTGACTTTTCAAACCTAACAGCAAATCCATAGTACTGTTCTTTGGTAACACATTTTTCTGTACCAATACAAAACATGCTTCTATTAATTTACACATACAGCCTAGTTTTTATTGTAGAATGGTATGAAACAGCCAATCAGTTCTTTTTTTTATAAAAAAAATATGTATGCCTCCATTTCCAAACTGTCTTTCATTTCTTTTTACCATTCTACTGAATTTCACCTCCTGAGTGCATCCATTTCTCCTTTGAAGATGTTCACAGTGTGGATTGTAGGGCACAGCTATGTCTTCTGGAGTGAAAAGTATGCAGAGAAAACAGATATGGTGAGAGACCTTGCTTTGCCAAATGTAGACATTAAATGGATTGGTCAGAGAGGGTTAAAGTGGCACCAATTGATGCCATTGGTGAAATCCTTCATGCAAATCCAACACCCTGACCTCATAATAGTGCACTGTGGTGGCAATGACCTAGGCACTTTGACTGGGGTAGGTCTGGAAATGCTTATGAAGGACACCTTTGCACAACTGTTTTCACTTTTCCCTAAAACTGCCTTTGTCTTTTCTAACATATGCCAAAGGCAAAAATGGAACTGGTCCAATCATTTTTGTCCGCAGATTGACAAAGCAAGAAAGCACGTCAACAAATCTGTTTCTGCTTTCCTCAGAGACTATGGTATGGGTTCCATTTACCACAACAACTTGCGTTACGACATGCAAGACATTTATAGAGGAGATGGTGTGCACTTCAATGATGAAGGGAACAGAGTCTTCCTCTTGAACCTTAGACTCTGCATCGGTACTTACTTGTAGGTACCACTAAAAAATCAAATCACTTCATAAACACAACGGCTCTTTTTAGAGCCCCCTAATATCTAAACTCTTAAATCTGAATTTCATTTCTTTTTTTACATTTTTTTTTCTACCGTACGCGTACGTTGAGCTTACCGTACGCGTACCCCGCGATTTTTTTTTAAATCAATAAATGTTTTCTTTGTACTTTTCTGTCCTTCTTTGACCCCTTTACAAATGTTAGGGGGTCTGTAACTCTCTCCCTTGCCCCCTTTTCAAGATATCACCCTTTTTTTTCTGAGTGAAACACACGAAATGGCGGCCGCCGCTTCCTGGTTTTGACCGATTCGAATGTTTACTAAGATCTAACAGCCAATCAGAATCGCGCTCGCGCACGCCACCGTACGCGTATGGTAAGCGCACCGTAAGCGCACCGTAAGCGCACCGTAAGCTGGCTCAGATATATATATTGATTTAAAGGCTATTTTCTCTGAATCTACTGAACAGATTTACACCAAACCTACAAAAGGCACTTCCTTGACCTGAGGACTACCTCTCTGCCAAATTTCAAGTAATTCTGTTCAGCCGTTCGGGCTGTAGCTGTGTCTAAAGGTCCTATGGAAAAATGCATGGGAAAAACGCGTTTTGGGACCCCCCTTTTATCTCAGCCCCCGCTTGACGAATCCCCCCGAGACTTTCAGGGTAGGAGCGGAGCGTAGCGCACCACCTATTTTGAAAAATTCGCGAGGATTCGTCGACCGGCGCCAAAGTTATTCCAAATAGAATGTTGCGGATTTCCTATGGAAACGTGGTCCTAACTATAACTACCTACTGGCAACCGCCAGTAGGTAATATATATATATATATATATATATATATATTCACTGAAAAAACCATAGGTTTCACACACGTTATAGTTACGAATTAGCATTTAAAAAACCTTGCAATTTCACTTAAAAAACCATAGGTTTCATACATGTTATAGTTAGCTGGACATTTCACTCGTAAAAAACCAATGAAATTCCCCCGTTATAGTTAGTGCAGGCAACTATAACTCACGCGACCGCAATCCTCTGCTGATGACGTCAGATATTACATCACTGATGACATATGTGTCTATCTGAAAAATAAATATTTGTAATATATGTATAGCTAAAGATTAATGGAAGAAGACATGGGTAAATAAGTGTCTAAATACAGTGATGTAATATCTGACGTCATCAGCAGAGGATTGCGGTCGCGTGAGTTATAGTTGCCTGCACTAACTATAACGGGGGAATATATATATATATATATATATATATATATATATATACACATATATATATATATATATATATATATATATATATATATCAGCAGAAAAGTCCCCGTGCAGGAAGCCGCTGACCCTTCAGGGTGGCCTCTTGACGGGCACGGAGGAGCCCGTTATATCCATACAATGAAGGCAACAGAAAGTAGAGGCCCATTCCGAAAGCAAGGTTCTTTATTCAAAATCGATGCTGCACACATGCTTCCTTGTATCCTACATGTTTCGGCGTGTTGTCAGCCTTGATCACGGACAGGAAGCGAAGGCAAAGTGCTTCTGTGCTGGCAATTAAATAGTTCACAGACACGTGACTGTTCAGTTCCTCCAAATCCCACAATGCACCATAAAGCACAATTGAGTCTGATGTTAAGAAGACAGTGCTTAATTAGTTCAACAGTTCGTTAATTCACTCGGAATCATGGTGCTTTCAATTTGATATGCGGTTGGGAACAGTCACTGAAACATAGATAACATAATGTTAATATCGTCACTTTGAAAGAGAACTTCACTTGCGAACGATTGTTAGGGATGTGAAGCCCCAACAAATCCCTTCCAGCGCTGTCGGCAATTTTGCTGCATTAGCGTCTCCTTCGTAGGTTTTGCCACAGCGAGTGGGTCGTGCTTCCTAATTTAAACCAGCAGAAAAGTCCCCGTGCAGGAAGCCGCTGACCCTTCAGGGTGGCCTCTTGACGGGCACGGAGGAGCCCGTTATATCCATACAATGAAGGCAACAGAAAGTAGAGGCCCATTCCGAAAGCAAGGTTCTTTATTCAAAATCGATGCTGCACACATGCTTCCTTGTATCCTACATGTTTCGGCGTGTTGTCAGCCTTGATCACGGACAGGAAGCGAAGGCAAAGTGCTTCTGTGCTGGCAATTAAATAGTTCACAGACACGTGACTGTTCAGTTCCTCCAAATCCCACAATGCACCATAAAGCACAATTGAGTCTGATGTTAAGAAGACAGTGCTTAATTAGTTCAACAGTTCGTTAATTCACTCGGAATCATGGTGCTTTCAATTTGATATGCGGTTGGGAACAGTCACTGAAACATAGATAACATAATGTTAATATCGTCACTTTGAAAGAGAACTTCACTTGCGAACGATTGTTAGGGATGTGAAGCCCCAACAAATCCCTTCCAGCGCTGTCGGCAATTTTGCTGCATTAGCGTCTCCTTCGTAGGTTTTGCCACAGCGAGTGGGTCGTGCTTCCTAATATATCGTCATCAGCAGTGGATTGCGGTCGCGCGAGTTATAGTTAGCTGAACTAACTATAACAGGGGAATTTCAATGGTTTTGTACGAGTGAAATGTCCAGCTAACTATAACATGTGGGAAACCTATGGTTTTTTCAGTGAATATATATATATATATATATATATATAGAGAGAGAGAGATAGATAGATAGATAGATAGATGATAGAAAAGCAGACATTTGAGTTGAGCTAATTCAGAGTGTCGCTGGTGTTTCAGGGTGCTCTATATAGGAGATGCTCTCCACCTAAACTTGGGAGCTACCCAGAGTTCTCTGATCTGTTTTGCATAATGTATGTGGTACTCTATGCCTGAAAGGGTATTGTTTTGACTTATACTGGTTTCTCCCTTGTGTCTGGGCAAAGCTAAACCTCTCTGAAGAGCTTTAACAATAGTGAAACACATGTCTGGGGTTCCTTTTATTCATTTCAGGTTGGCTTGGATGGTATTTTACCAATTCAAAGCTGTAATACTGTGGCTGGAGTGGTAAAAGGATTTTGTCATTTTACAGCTCAGCGTGGATGGCACTGTGCTAATCCTACACTTAAAGACTTTTCTGTAGCTATGCCAAAAGACTTTGTCCCTTTCTATCTCAGAGTGGATGGCAATTTGCTAATCCTATGCTTTAATACTTTGATAGCAAAACAGACATTTGAGGTGATATATATATATATATATTTCAGCTCGTACTTCCTTTGTCAGCAAAGAAGGTGCCGCACTCCCGGGTGGTTTAATATTGATTTATTTCAGCAAAAAGCAAAAAGTGGGACGCGTTTCGGCTTGCGCCTTTTTCGACCGCTATACTCATTATGGATTTAGCTCCGCCATTTTATTTTGCAGTCGCGTTTGTATGATGACGCCTTTTTCATAAACATAAAAAACGGACATCTATTCACTGCCGATAATCAATTTTGGGCACCATTTATAAATGGTCTACCATGACTCAAAAAGCGACTATATACAATTCTCAACTAATGTATCTTACACACAATTATGCCCTGAATGGGCAGTTGCATCAACTTCAATATAATCTTAAATCAAGGTGAGTATTAATTCATCATACTATAATTACAAATATTCATAGTGATCTCTATGAGTGATTAAGCCCTGGATGGGCATTGACATTTCAGGGTTATATTAAATTAAATTTCAAAATAACCCAACCCATATAATTTCTATGTATAAGTTACTAGTGGGCAACTGGCTCTGTACTGCTTAAACTGTTCAACCCAGATGAACGGCTAGCTCTTCCTCAGCATGTAAGCCTCCTGGGGTCTTAGTCTGGAGATCGACTATGTATCTCGACTCCAATCTCTGTAAACGGAGCTCTCTATTCCCTCCTCTTTCATTAGGTGCAACATCGTCAATACAAAAGAATTTTAATAGATTTCTATTGCTTGAGTGAAATTCGGCAAAGTGCCTGGCCACAGGATACGTTGGATCTTTCTTTTCAATAGCCCTGGCATGTTTAAGGATTCTTTTTTTGGTTGGGTTAATTGTACTTCCTATGTACATTAAGTTGCATGGACATGTCAGAACATAAACGTCTATGTTCTGACATGTCCATGCAACTTAACCATGAAATGTCAATGCCCATCCAGGGCTTAATCACTCATAGAGAACACTATGAATGTTTGTAATTATAGTATGATGAATTAATACTCTCCGTGATTTAAGATTGTATCGAAGTTGATGCAACTGCCCATTCAGGGCATAATTGTGTGTAAGATACATTAGTTGAGAATTGTATATAGTTGCTTTTTGAATCATGGTAGACCATTTATAAATGGCACCCAAAATTGATTATCGGCAGTGAAAAGATGTCCGTTTTTTATGTTTACGAAAAAGGCGTCATCATACAAATGCGACTGCAAAATAAAATGGCGGAGCTAAATCCATAATGAGTATAGCGGTCGAAAAAGGCGCAAGCCGAAACGCGTCCCGCTTTTTGCTTTTTGATTAAATAAATCAATATTAAACCACCCGGGAGTGCGGCACCTTCTTTTCTGACAAAGGAAGTACGAGCTGAAATTAATTTGTGGACCCTCCGCCACAGTCAGCCACACCCGTTCCAGAGTGCTGAAGGTGCATCAAACGGTGGAATAGAGCTTGAATATATATATATATATATATATATATATATATATACATATATATATATATATATATATACATATATATATATATATATATGTATATATATATATATATATGTGGAAGAAAGAATCCCGAAACTGTCAGCTCCACTCCTGTCGGGGTCGGTGCGAGTTCCCGGGTTCGGGTCCCGGTAAAAATGGATGAAGATTCCACCGCAATAGGTCAAGGAACACTCGCACTCCAAGGTCCAGTAATTCAATAAAGTTTTATTGGCTACGCGTTTCGAGCAGACGCTCTTCTTCACTGGCCACAAAAAGTAAAACACTCGTCCTCCATTTAAAATAAACAAAGACATAGAAAACGGACCAAGTGTGGCTCGCTGTCCGAGCAATGAAATAGACAGAAGACTTCCAAGTCCTCAAAAATGAGGAAAAACGAAATCATTAAAGTTTTCAAACGCAAGTGCGTAGACAATAGAGTGTAATAAATAACAAAAAAGAGCCAAGTGGCTCTGAACTGAGAGAAATACCAAAAATACTCTTCATAGGCAATTCTATACAAATAGACACTCTTGTAAACATTGGTCATGTGACCATTAAACACATGGTCCCATCAAATAACAGTTTGTCCGTTTTCTATGTCTTTGTTTATTTTAAATGGAGGACGAGTGTTTTACTTTTTGTGGCCAGTGAAGAAGAGCGTCTGCTCGAAACGCGTAGCCAATAAAACTTTATTGAATTACTGGACCTTGGAGTGCGAGTGTTCCTTGACCTATTGCGGTGGAATCTTCATCCATATATATATATATATATATATATATATATATATATATATATTCACTGAAAAAACCATAGGTTTCACACACGTTATAGTTAGGAATTAGCATTTAAAAAACCTTGCAAATTCACTGAAAAAACCATAGGTTTCACACATGTTATAGTTAGCGGAAATTTTACTGATAAAAAACCAGTGAAATTCCCCCGTTATAGTTAGCGCAGGCAACTATAACTCACGCGACCGCAATCCTCTGCTGATGCTAATACTGTATTTAGACACTTATTTGCCCATGTCTTCTTCCATACATTTTTAGCTATACATATATTACAAATATTTTTTTTTCATAAAGACACATATGTCATCAGCAGAAGATTGCAGTCGCGTGAGTTATAGTTGCCTGCGCTAACTATAACGGGGGAATTTCACTGGTTTTTTATCAGTAAAATTTCCGCTAACTATAACATGTGTGAAACCTATGGTTTTTTCAGTGAATTTGCAAGGTTTTTTAAATGCTAATTCCTAACTATAACGTGTGTGAAACCTATGGTTTTTTCAGTGAATTAGTACGGTTTTTTAAATGCTAAGTTTTTTTCCCTTATAATAAGCCCTGTACATTTGGTGGCCTTCGGCCACCAAAAGCACAGGGGGTGGGGTAAGTGTGGATAGTGTTTTTTTTATTTTTATTTTTTTACCGTACGCTTACGGTAAGCGTACGGTAAGCGTACCCCGCGAAATTGCCGAAAAAAAAATAAAACCGTTTTTGCACTTGGGGGATGTTTGGGGACTCCCTCAACATGACTATGTGGGAGGGAGTTGTCAAAACAGCCCCTTTACATGTTTTTGGGCTTGATATTTTAAAAATCACTCTCGGTGCGAGAGACAAAATGGCGGCCGCCGCTTCCTGGTTTCGGCCGATTCGAATGTTTACTAAGATCTAAGAGCCAATCAGAATCGCGCTCGCGCACGCCACCGTACGCTTACCGTAAGCGTACGGTAAGCGTACCGTAAGCTGGCTCAGATATATATATTGATTTAAAGGCTATTTTCTCAGAATCTACTGAACAGATTTACACCAAACCTACAAAAGGCACTTCCTTGACCTAGGGACTACCTCTCTGCCAAATTTTGAGTAATTCTGTTCAGCCGTTCGGGCTGTAGCTCGTTCTAAAGGTCCTATGGAAAAATGCATGGGAAAAACGCGTTTTGGGACCCCCCTTTTATCTCAGCCCCCGCTTGACGGATCCCCCCGAGACTTTCAGGGTAGGAGCGGAGCGTAGCGCCCCACCTATTTTGAAAAATTTGCGAGGATTCGTCGACCGGCGCCAAAGTTATTCAAAATAGAATGTTGAGGTTTTCCTATGGAAACGTGGTCCTAACTATAACTACCTACTGGCTATCGCCAGTAGGTAATATATATATATATATATTCACTGAAAAAACCATAGGTTTCAGGGGCGTTATAGTCAGCTGGACATTTCCTTCATACAAAACTTTTGAAATTCCCCCGTTATAGTTAGTTCGGCTAACTATAACTCGCGCCTCCGCAATGCACTCTGCTGATGAAGTCACATATTACATCACTCATGACATGGTCAGTGACATTAATGATGACATTACTGATGACATCTCAAATGACATCACTGATGACATCACTGATGACGTCATTCAGTGTCTGTCTGTTTCTGTAAAGTTTAATTTTGTTTCATATATATGCCAAGCTGTATTGGGGAATGAGTGGGTGTATAAGTGTCTGTATGGAGGATTTAGTAGGTGCATGACTGACTGTATAAGTGAGTGATTAAACGTATCTTACTGAATGCATGGGTTAGTGACTAAACTGTGTGAATATCTATATGCGTCTGTCTGTTGGTGTGTAAGCGGATACATGGTTTTGTGAATAGGTACATGAATGTCTATATAAGTTATTGATTGGTTGTCTGAGTATCTATATGGGTGCCTGAGTGTTTGTGTGGGTGGGATGTATCTGACTCTGTGCATAGATGTGTCAGTGGGTGATTCACTGGGTGCATGGTTTCAACACTAGGGTGCCAATTACGATCCGGTCAAAAAAAGGCCCGTCCGACTCGTATCCGGTCTTTTTACCGTACGAATAGTACAAGTGCCGTACAAACTGCCAATTACGATTCGCATGGGAAAAAGACCATACGAATCGCATTGGGAACAACTCCCCACACGTCCTCGGGTCGGAAAACGTGTCCGACACGGCCACGGACGAATTACCGTACAAATGTGAAAAGTGAAGTCCGACCGAGGAATCACGATCCATCCCGTGCGTCCGATGTTACAACCGTATGGTAAAAACACCGTCCGCACCGAACTCCCATAGCAACCATAGAGACATGTGCCCGCATACGCGCCCAACACTCCCCCCAGCCCCCGTATGTTCGAGTCGTACTCCCCGTGTATGTACACCCCCGTGTATGTACACCCCTGTACATGTCGTACCCCCGTGTATGTACACCCGTGTACGTGTCGTACCCCCTCGTGTATGTACACCCCTGTACGTGTCGAAGCCCCACCCGTGTATGTACACCCCTGTACGTGTCGTACCCCCCGTGTATCTACATCCCAGTACGTGTCGTACCCCCTCATGTATGTACACCCGTGTACGTGTCGAACCCCCACCCGTGTATGTACACCCCTGTACGTGTCATACCCCCCGTGTATGTACACCCGAGTACGTGTCGTACCCCCCGTGTATGTACACCCCTGTACGTGTCGTACCCCCGTGTATCTACACCCGTGTACGTCAGAGTCGTACCCCCACCCGCGTATGCATGGAGCGTACCCCCACCACAACATCCTAAGGACGGAGCGCACCCCAGGCCCCAACATCACAACCGCATGTACGAGTCGTACCAAGCCACACACAAGGACAGCACTGTACAACAAAATGGGCCATGTACACACCGTACACACGCTAAAAACGCACGTACACAACCAGGACAAACCAAAACGACACAAGAATACACCATTCGAATGGCACAAAGCCACAAAACATGTCCAACAACTACCAAAACACCACATTCACTGACCTGCAACTGCCAAAAGCAAACAGAGGCCCAAAACACCACCACTCCTTATAACACACCCACCCAAAGTTCAAACACAGCCACACCCACCAATGGACCAATAAAAAGGGACCACACACACAAACCATGAGCCTTTGCAACAGATTCACTGCTGCCAGACCCCACAGACAACCTACAGCACCATACTAGAAGCTTGACCACACCTCACACTTGCACACCTTCACACACACACCTTCACAAACACCCCCACATCACATTCACACACACACACACAAACAACCACACCCACACACCCACAACCATCCACCCCCCCACCATCCACACCCACACCCCTCACCATGCCCACCAACAAGAATCCAAAGTTCACTAGCCGAGAGTTGGAGGTCCTTGTCGATGAAATCCTCAGAGTTGAGCCACACCTCTTTGGAACATTGGTCAGACAGACCAGCAATTCAGAAAAAACAGCCATGTGGCAGACCATCGTCGATGCTGTGAATGCTGTTGCGGACACCAGAAGGACCAGGCATGAATGCAAAGCCAGGTGGTACGATCTGCGGAGGAGGGTCAGAGCCAAAATGACTGACGACCACAACCAGGCCAACGTCACTGGAGGAGGGCCGTCCCGCAGACCCGTACACTACCATCCCTGGGAGGAGAGGGTGATGACCATACTGCCGGTGGTGGCAGTCGACGGATTAGAAGGACTCCGAGACCCGGGTGAGTACACAAACAACTCACCTCACTTGGGGGGAACGTCATCCACAACCAAACTCACAAACAGGCACGCAACCACCCCAAGCTATCGCATGACTCAACCACACTCCATGAACACGCACATGCCACTGGCGCCACCATGCCCCATGCACCCAGCTGGACAATGTCAAGTCACAGGCCACAGAAAACAACAACACATGACACGGTAAGCCACATGGCGGGAGGGTGGGCCCAAAAAATCACATAGTGCAAATCAGAAGCAGACAACAATGCCCTCTGCCAATATGGCCTAGGTCACAGCCAGACAAACAGTGTGTCCCCACACAGGAAAGACTCGCCAGCAAATGGCGGACGCCTTGCATCAACACATGGGGGTGACGGCACCTTCTTGCACATGACAGCAGCCAATGAACAGCCAACACTGTGAAAGAGTGGCAGCACACACCACCACAGCAGCAGTGCAGTCACACACACTACACCCAATGGGTGCCTGGAGATCACAAACAAACTCACATCAACAATCCAAGGGCCATTCAAAGATCTGCTAACAGTGTGTGCCCAGGAAGCTGGGCTCAGGTGACAGAGGGTGACACACAGAGGGAGGGAGAGGGGGACAGAGAGGGAGGGAGACAGAGGTGGACACAGGGAGACAGACAGAGGGAGGGAGGAGGGTGACAGAGGGAGGGAGAAAGGGAGACAGAGGGAGACGGACAGAGGGAGGAGGTTGACAGAGGGAGACGGACAGAGGGAGGAGGCTGACAGAGGGAGGGAGAAAGGGAGATGGACAGAGGGAGGAGGCTGACACAGGGAGGGAGGGAGAGGGGGACATAGAGGGAGGGAGACACAGGGAGACGGACAGAGGGAGGAGGCTGACACAGGGAGGGAGGGAGAGGGGGACAGAGAGGGAGGGAGACACAGGGAGACGGACACAGGGAGGAGGCCGACACACAGAGGGAGGGAGAGGGGGACAGAGAGGGAGCAAGAAAGGGACACACAGGGAGAGCAAATCAGCCTTGTGGGGTGTGGGAATGTCTGCTAATCAGCAGGTAGACTGCGTGCATGTAGACAAGGGTGGCCAGTGCCAGAACCCCCCTCTCCTCCATGGCAAAACACAGGGCCATGTCACAACCTGTGCACTAGCACAACGACAGCTACCTGCATTATCTAAGTGTGTGGAACCACTCCATGTGCCCACGTACACTGCAACACGGAAGGCGCCAATGCATTGCTCGCCACACCTGCCCACTCCACTGCTGACTGCAGTCACAATTGACACAGCAACTAAGACTTTGCCACACATAGGTAAAGTCGCAAATGCTGTGGCCAAGGGACCTACCCATGTACAAGTGCACTGTGAGTGGAATGCAAGACATATCCAAATTCACAGAGGAAATGTGCCAACTTAGAAACCAATGAAACATGGATGTTGCATGGAACAAAATTAACATTGTCTCTCTCACACACAGGTCAACGTCGTGGATCACCCCCCAACACTGGGGGGGAAGACTCACAGGACCCGGCTCGGCGGGATGATGGAGCCACCGCCAGCGGCGACTCTCACCACTCTGTGGACGAACCTGCCCCCGACCAACCTGGCCCCTCTGGTGTCCAACGACCTCCAGCACCTGCGTCAGGTACAACGGGGCCAACCACCACCCCCACTCCTGCCACATCCCAGGAGACACCCAGGATCCCTGCCCCACCACCACAAAGCAGCCAGTCTGTCCAAGAGGGACAAGGTTCTCCGGGCACCCAGGAGGAGGCAGGCAACACCGCAAATGCCATCCCTCAGGGGTCCCGGAGACCCGATGTGCCCACAACGGCAGGCCAGGCGAAAGTGGGCAGGGGTGGTGGGAGTGGAGGACGGCGGAGGCGCCAGCCTGACCAGTTGGCTGGGGAACCGGTATATGCCCATGTCTGAAACATCCTGGACACATACCGGCAGGACACCACGGGCATGGCCCAGGTTGTGTCCGTCCTCGAGGGGATCAAGACCCAGCAGGCCCAGCAACATGCCTGTCTACTGCAACACCAACGGAGGATGGAGGACAGACAGGCTGAGCTCGTGACGGTGTTCACGGGAATTCACAGTACACTCCGTCGGATGGCCGACAACATGGGCAACCCTCCCTGTGCCAGAAGGCCTAGAACATCACCACCCACAGGGAGGGATCAGGAGGAGGAGGAGGAAACATCCGACGGAGCATCCCAAACATCGTCACGGCCTGCTTCTGAGGGTCCCCGCAGGAGGGCGGGTCGTCCACGGAAAAGACCGTGAGGGTCGGCGCAACAGCACCATCTCCTAGGACACCTGGCCTGGCACCTGGCCCACTGGAGCAACAGCATCACAGCATCAAAAGACATTCTCGGCCACATGGCCTTGCTGGTCACTGTCTGACCAATGTTGACAAAGACTGTGGCATGGACTCTGAGGATTTACAATGGCAAGGACACCAACTCCCCCAGTGAACTTTGGATTCCACACACCCGGAAAGCCCCTCATGTCAAACCCCCCCCCACTAAAATAAAAAGTCACACCATGAAGAGAAGATGCCTGCTGGTTGCATTATTACCTTACATGTGTCTTGTAAAGTCTAACCATGCCTGAGTTCTCTTTTGACTTCAACCATCCACACCCTGGGGCCTGAGTCTGGCACAGGACACACATGGGTCACAGTGTATTAGGCAAGACAGACATGGAGCACCATACACACCCGTGATGGGCCCAACCAGCTGCGGGGGTGGCCGCACAACCGTGCCGAAAGACATATTGAGTACAGCAACAGTCATGCGCAGAGGGCAGGGATCATGTGGAGTGTCCTAGGGGGCACCCAGGTATGTGTAGACAGGTGGCAGAACCATGTCCTGCAAGCTTGAGTCCGGTGGATGCTGAGAATGGTGGCATGGCCAACGTTGGATGCATGGGGATGGCACATGTCACAATACCCACACACTCATGGACATCATGCACAATACACAATCTAATCCCACACAAACAGCTTGCATCTTGCTACTCGACACATAGACACATAGCCACTATCACGGAAAACCATGCCAGACATGCCGGATGCACCGTGGCAACACACCAGCATTGACTGAGAAGAGGCACTTTGGAGGCATAGGGACACCTTTATTAGTCATGTATTCGGGATTGCAGAAGCAACTCGGAGCACACATGAACAGTTTATGTGGAGTAACATGTGGGTCCAACACTGGCACCCCCCTTCTGCAGCACAAATGCGTGATAGCCATGGAACTGGCACACAAGTGTCGTTTAACAGCTAAACACCCCCTGCTGCTCTTGGAGAGCCTGCCACACACCATTGATCCGCTGATGTGGAAGTCCCACAGCATGTCAAGCCAATGCAAACCGTATGTGTCCGAGGGCAGTGTTACACACATTGATGCCATCATCACATTCCACAATCCCATCACTGATGACTGTCAACAAGTCTGACCATCTATTCAGGTGTACCCAGCTGCATGTAATGTGTACCATGGTGATGCAACATGTCTGCAGAGGAACCAAACATCCACAGGGGCAGTGTGCATACATCGTGAACAACTGCCACACCCAATACACCCCTGATGCATCCCTTACCCTAAGGAGACTTCCAAACGTGTCCGTGCCTGTAACGCTGAGTCAGCACACGATGACGTGTCCATGAGGAATAGCAGTGCCACAACAATGCAACCAGCAGATGGCATGCGCAAGTACCTGGGGAAGAGAGACACACAAGAAGTCAGCCACAAAAAGCACAGCCACTTGCATGTGCATGTACTCGACACATGTAAGGATGACCACATGCTAGGTCACAATTATGACTGGGGAAATACACCCATCACTGGCACCATCACTCCAGTGACACACCCACACACACCTCTGACTCACGTGCCATGCATGCAGGTGGAGACACACATCACAACACATGCCACACGGGGACCAATGCGTGCACACTCAGACACTGGTACTCACCACTAAGCAAAGAAGTCACGTATGAGCCGAGTCCGGATGTCCTCTTGCGGCTCCACATCCTCCACATCACTAGCCCCATTGCCAAGCCCTTCATCCTCCACGGGTGGATGGTCCTGGTCATCTTGATCCAGGATGAGTGGCACAGCTTTCTCATCTGCCATGTTGTACAGCATGCAGCAGACCATGAAGATTTTGCAGACCTTCGCCGGGGCATATGGGAGGGCGCCGCCGGTCTTGTGGAGGCATCTGAATCGGCTCTTCAGGAGGCCAAACGTCCTCTCTATCACTCGCCTTGTCCGGCCATGGGCGGTGTTGTAGCGGAGCTGGGCCGGCGTGATGGGGTTGCGGAGAGGTGTGATCAGCCATGGCATGTTGGGATAGCCAGCGTCCCCTACATGGAAAGCACATGGACATAAGTAGGACAGGAGTAACGGTCGTGCTGGAAGTCTACGCAAAATACAGGGCAGACAGACTGTACCCACCAACAACACATGCTCGTTCGTTGCGCAGCTGCGTCATCATTTCAGGCATCCTGCTATGCCTCATGATGTAGGCATCGTGTGCTGATCCTGGAAAACGAGCACAGACATGTGAAATCACCATGTTGGACAGACACACCACAAGGGCATTGATGGAGTGGTAGTGCTTGCGATTCCGGTACGCTACCTCCTGTGCGTGTGGTGGTACCAAAGCCACATGTGTCCCATCTATGGACCCAATGACATGGGGCATCCCTCCCAGGGCATAGAATCCACGCTTGACCCCAGTCAACATTGCAGGGGTAGGAAAATGGATGAAGTCATCAAGGTGAATCAACATGGCCTATAAGAAATCATGCAGCACACGGCAGAACATGCTCTGGGACATGCCACTAACATGAGCTATGGTATTTTGAAAGGTACCCGTGGCTAGAAAATGTAGGGCTGCCATTACCTTCAGCTTGGGTGTCAGTGCCGTAGGATACCTGTGCTGCGGTTGCAGGTGTGGTGCCAGTCTCGCCGTCAACTACAGAATCAACGGTTGGGGGAAGCGGTAGCACCGGATACTGTCATTCTCCCGCATGGCAGCCAAGTCCGGAATTGGTCGGGCAAGAGGTGGCGCTCTGCAGTAATTTGGAAGTGACAAGGAAGAGTGAGTGCACCACAACAACAATTGATTTGTACTGTGCACATGTTAATCTGTCAATACACATATGCCACATACAGAGTCAGGTATGTGCTACATGCCCTGGACACATATGGCTGCCAGGTGACACTCCTACCAAGACCCAGCTACACACGGAGATTGTGAACCTTCACATGCCATGGCATGGGATTAGCTGTGTCCCAGTGCTAGTGAACAGCCAGACGCAAGACAGGAGTGACATACATCCACACATCAGCAGAAGTAGGATGTCGATTGCAGAGACTGGTAGCGGAATACTAGAGACACAGGTCACATGACATTACACTAGGACAGCCCACACACCTTGCCATGAAGGTGTACATGTCATGACTCACCACACATTCATAGAGAGGATGCAGACATGTCCTTTTTACGCTACTCCGTGTCCCATGCATACATACGCACCTCACATCCGATACCACATGTGGCATGGTGTGCGGAACAGTGTGCCATCGCCATCTACACACAGACACATGTTGGTTGCCGCAACGGCTGCAGCTTTTGAGGGAGCTCAAACATCTACCTAATGGGAATCCCCCACACATACATGACATAGTCACATTGTGCACCGTGGGTAGTGACATGTCAGGTGTGGTAACCCCTGTACCGGGCCTCAGGGGACACTTCCGTGTGTTGGTGTCCGTGCCATGCCAGTGACGCTCATGCCAAGTGTGCAGTACGACATGCACACATGTCAAAGGAGTCAAGGGCATGCCTGGCACACATTGCACCGTCACACATTACATATGTACACATCTCATCATACATCTGGTGCCTTCTCCACTCAGGAGTATTGTGCCACATCACAGCCTTTCACACCTGTGCCCCACACATGTAGTACTGCCCAGACAATGCCTTGATGTCCATCCATGGACAAGTATGTCAGCCCTATTCCTTCCTGTGTGCTGCCTGTCACCACTGTGATTTGTGAAAAACACCGTACTTCTGCTAAGAGGGCCTGTGTACCTTCCCGTATCACTATGGGAGTGCTGCCGTATGTGCACCCATCGTGATGGTGAGCGTACAGGCATGTGTACGGTCCGTACCACTACGAGTACGCATACGCAAGAACACCCATAGTGGTACGGCCCATACACGCGTGCCTACGTTCACTTTCACCATGGGTGTCCTCGTGTATGCGTACTCGTAGTGGTACGGCCCGTACACATGCCTGTATGCTCCCTATCACTATGGGTGTCCTCGCGTATGCGTACAAGTAGTGGTACGGCCCGTACACACGCCTGTACGCTCCCTATCACTATGGGTGTCCTCGCGTATGCGTACACGTAGTGGTACGGCCCGTACACACGCCTGTACGCTCCCTATCACTATGGGTGTCCTCGCGTATGCGTACACGTAGTGGTACGGCCCGTACACACGCCTGTACGCTCCCTATCACTATGGGTGTCCTCGCGTATGCGTACACGTAGTGATAGTGAGCGTACAGGCGTGTGTACGGGCCGTACCACTACGAGTACGCATACGCGAGGACACCCATAGTGATAGGGAGCATACAGGCGTGTGTACGGGCCGTACCACTACGAGTACGCATACGCGAGGACACTAATAGTGATAGTGAACGTACGCACGCGTGTACGGGCCGTTGCTATGCATTTGGGGTGCCCTAGGGCCCCGGAACGCACCGTACCTGTGTGTGAAGCTCCAAATTACATAGGGGACACATGAGGGACAAGTATTAAGGCCTACATGCATGCTGGTTGTCATGGAGACCAAGTTTAAAGTTTGAATTTGTTCTGGAAGGTGCACAGCAGAAGTCAGTTGGAATGAATCTACTTTGTTGCAATGTGTTTGTGGGGTTGACATCATGCTGAAGAAAAAAACAGAATAAGAACCCACTGACTGCTAGGTTTGAAGGGATTGGAGGAAACATAGGATGCAAATGTGAGTGACCAATCACTCTGCACTCCTGTGCATGAAATGGGCCAGCAAGGCAGATATAAGGCAGCCAGGTCCCATGAGGGAGCACTTGCCTGCACATCTCTGTATTCCACGACCCAGCTGCTGCTACTGATTCCCTGGAACCATGTCAAGGGCTGTGGAGAGGTCACAGCCATTCACCCTGGAGGAGAACATGGCTTTGCTGGATGTGATCCTCCCACAGTACCCCATGCTGTATGGGCGACCAGGTTATCAGGTGAGTGCAGAGTCCTCCCAGCAGTGCCCAGAGACAGGAGGGGTGGGTGCAGAGTCCTCCCAGCAGTGCCCAGAGACAGGAGGGGTGGGTGCAGAGTCCTCCCAGCAGTGCCCAGAGACAGGAGGGGTGGGTGCAGAGTCCTCCCAGCAGTGCCCAGAGAAAGGAGGGGTGGGTGCAGAGTCCTCCCAGCAGTGCCCAAACATGAGAGGGGTGGGTGCAGAGTCCTCCCAGCAGTGCCCAGAGACAGAAGGGGTGGGTGCAGAGTCCTCCCAGTAGTGCCCAGAGACAGGAGGGGTGGGTGCAGAGTCCTCCCAGCAGTGCCCAGAGACAGGAGGGGTGGGTGCCTAACACTTCCAGCAGTGCCCAGACATGAGAGGGGTGGGTGCAGAGTCCTCCCAGCAGTGCCCAGAGACAGGAGGGGTGGGTGCAGAGTCCTCCCAGCAGTGCCCAGAGACAGGAGGGGTGGGTGCAGAGTCCTCCCAGCAGTGCCCAGAGACAGGAGGGGTGGGTGCAGAGTCCTCCCAGCAGTGCCCAGACATGAGAGGGGTGGGTGCAGAGTCCTCCCAGCAGTGCCCAGAGACAGGAGGGGTGGGTGTGATGCACAGTGTGAGCCTGGATCATTGATTGTGTAGTTGCCCTCATTCCACCTGTGTCCTTTCAATGGCACGTACTGCTTTTGCCCCTCCCCAGAGGATCATGTTATGTTATGTTATGTTAAACCGCACTTTTTGAGCGCACGGCTACCCCAAAAGGGTGTCCCGGCGCTTTGGCAAAGTGACCCAAAGAAACACGAAACCAAAGGCACAAAAACCTACTACCGTCACACTAGGTTACTTAGTAAAAAGCAGAGTTTTCAGCTCCTTCCTGAAAGCCAGAAGATTATTCGCTTTCCGAAGGGAGAGTGGGAGCTCATTCCACAAGCAGGCTGTCACGTACTGGAAGGAGCGACCTCCCATCCGAACACGTTTGACCACAGGCACCACCGTTTTAGCCTGGTCCGCCGACCTCAGCAGCCTCCGCGGCACATAGAAGACAATACGCTTCCTCAAATAGTAAGGGCCAATCGCATGAAGGGCTTTAAATGCCAAAGTGAGGAGCTTAAATCTAATTCTCCCCGAGATTGGGAGCCAGTGCAGCCTAGCCAAAAGCGCAGAGGCACTAGCTCTCCTGGGCAACCCATAGATAGCTCTGGCCGCCGAATTCTGGACAATCTGCAGTCTAGATACCAGATACTTAGGTAGGCCTGCAAAAAGAGCATTTGCATAGTCCAGGCGGGAGCCCACAAGCGCCTGGACTACCTTCCTACGATACTGCAGTGAGAGTAGGGGAATACATTTCCTAAGCATCTTAAGAATGCTGAAACATTTCCCCGCTAATCCCAGGATGTGTGGACGAAAGGATAGATCATCGTCAAACACCACTCCGAGATTTTTTACCTGGGATGATGGCTTCTCTGGGGGGGACATGTCCTGGGGCCACCATGTCTTCCAGCCTGGATCAGGGGCACAGCCGAAAAAGAGCAGCTCAGATTTATCTGAGTTGCATTTCAGGCTGTGCCGCTGAAACCACGCAAAGACTGCACTCAGGCAGCCCTTGATTCTGCCGCCGCTAAAGGCCTCTCCCTTCCTGCAAGTGAACAAGAGCTGGGTGTCATCAGCGTATGAGATGACCCGGGCCCCGAAAGCCTCCGCTACCTCCGCGAGAGGGGCCATATATATGTTAAAGATGGTGGGGCTCAGGATAGAACCCTGAGGCACCCCCACCTCCAGCGGAAGCATTTCGGCCGAGAACGGCGGGGCCCAGATCACCTGTCGGCGGTCGGCAAGAAAGGATTGAAACCAATCCAACACCGTCCCTATGACAAAGGTGCAATGCGTTGGATGCATACTATGCCTTGTTGTAAACAGCAAATGTGTTCTGATCTGTGTCTCTGTGACATGTGCCAGGTGTATTGATGTAGTGTCACTTGTTCATCCTCACAGGTAGAGGCCTCTTCCAAGGAGCACATATGGCTGACCGCCGTCAGCGCCGTGAGGAGTGCGGATGGTCGGAGGCGGCGCCTGTCCCAGGTGAGGAAACGCATGCAGGATATCCGGTGCTGGACGCGGAGGATCGCACGGGTCCTGCTGTGGGACTCACCTGAGAGCCATAAGAACCGCGGGCGCCGCCGACTGAGCCACATCCACAAGCGTGTGCTGCCGGTGGTTTTCCCAGACTTGGAGAGGCGCTTACAGGAGATGCAGCAGCAGGAAGGGGGTAGGTACATGTGTGTTTGTTGTGTTTCACCAGCATTTGTAAGTGCACTGTTCCATGGATACACTGCCAGGGTTTAATGGTGCTGTGCAGATCCTGTTACCCACAGTATTGCAGTGCTCTCCTGCCTCCCTTCCCCTCCTTGCAATGTGTTCCCTGGTCTGTGTGTAGTCACTCCGTCACAAGGTTATGTAGCCTGGCACCTTCTCCAAGTGTACTATGCCTGCAGCATCATGTGTGGGGGTGGTGTGTAACAGGTTTTGGGACCTTGCCTGTGCCCTGTCCAGTTCTGGACTTGTGGGTTCCATGTCAGTTGGCACTAATGCTGAGTCCAGACATGGGAGTTAATCTCTCAAGTGCAAGGCCTTCCAGCACGCATGTCCTATGTGGTGGCCTGTGACATGATGTGCATGACTGTGCGGTACGCATGGTGCAGGGATGGTAGCGTGTGTTGCAGTCATTCCCATTCAGGAGCATGGAGTTGTGTGGCCACTACTGTCCCCAGGGGCATCTTTTCCTAGGTATCATGTGTGTAATCCGAAAATGTCGACAATCTCTGTGTCTACAGCATAGGTTGTGCTCTGTGCCATTGACCCCTGGCACCATGTATATTGACGTGAAATGTAGTACAAGTGTCCACTGTCCAGCCTGACCTGATTTTCCTTGTTCATACTCACGGTGGCCATTGCCTGTGTGTCTTGTTACGATCATCTGATGATGCCCATTTGTAAATGATTATTTGGACAGGCGCACCTTGGGTATTTTGTGTGCAATATTGAATTTGTCCATCCCATGTGTATTTCACCCAGACTAAGAGATGTAAGTGCTTCCTGTGTCTCCAAAGAATTGTCTCATGTAGGGGGTGGGTGGTGCGGGCATGGCCTACATGTCTACACCTGAGATCTCCTTGCTAGGACTGGCCAGTGTGTGATGTTTGTCTGGACATACACTCAGGGTGCAGTGAGCCAGTCAGGGTGGGCATGTTATCAGTATTACCTATGCTGCATGTGCCTCTAGTTCCTGGATATGGTCCCTGCTCATCCCTATTTCCTGCCACGCTGTGTGGTGTATGTGCAGTGCTGGATTGTCCCCAGGGCCTTGCTCCTCAGTCAAAATTCCATGTCATCTCATTTGCTATTGTGTCATGCTCTCCATAGTTTTTCAGTGGCATGGTGGGTCACACAACTGTGTCTTGCATGCCCTACATATGTACCTTGTTTTGTAGTTGTGACTCTTCTTTTGTTTCAGGCTATGCACTGTAACCTGAGTAGGTTGGACTCATGTGACATATGTATACAGGTGTATGATTAATTTCTGTCTCTTCACCCTGCCCACAGCATCGTCGGGGGACACGGAGGGAGACATGGGCACAGACGGAGCAGAGGGACCGAGCACCAGTGCCAGCGGTGACATCGTGGCTGGCACATCGAGTGGGACTGAGGCGGAGGAGAGTGAACCCGGGGACCTGTCGACTGGCACAACAGAGTATGAAGCTGACGGGTCCGAGGATGATCTCTCCGAGTGGGCGGTAGCTGCACCACCATCTGACAGCAGCACTACATCTCGCCCCGCCCCCTCCATTGGCATCAGCCGCCTCCCACGTGCTCGTGTCCCTTCCCAGCGTGCCCAGTCACCGCATGTCTCCTTCCTGCCAGGCACTGCACCCCCTGCCCCTGTCTCCACTGCTGCCGCCAATGCCGAGTCTGTGGACATCCAGCGGCGGTTGCAGATTGGTCAGGCTGCGATCCTTAATGTCCTCCATAGCCACAGCCAGGTCCTCAACAACATGGAGGCATACTTGGAGGGCATTCATTCATCGCAGGCTGACCAACGCAACTTGCTGAGGTCCATAAACTCTACACTGACTGCAGCAGTGGGTCTCCTGCAGCGCTACGTCCCACCCCCTACCCCTGCCCCTTCCACACTTCCCACTCCCATGCCTGTCCCACGTACACCCAGATGTCAGCATGCACCCACCACAACAGACACAGGCACCACACCAGCAGGGAAGGTCCCCCGCACACCTCCTGACACGCACACACAGGGTGAAGTAGGCACACCCACTGGGTCGGGGGGCAAACGTGTGACACGCAGCCAGAGTGGGAGTCCGCATTCCACCAAATCCACTCCCTCCAAATCCCCTCCCCTCAGCTCTCCTGGCCACATCTCCCCCAAAGACTCCTTCATGGCCGCTCTGTCCCTGAGCCCCACAGTGACACCACCCCGCAAGCGGTCAAGGAAGTCCCCGGTCAGGGTGGTTGGGTCCCCCCCCTGTCCACACCCTCCCCCAGTGGCGCTGCGACCCATCCCTCTGACCCCTTCCTACTTGGGGCCTGTGGTTCCTTCGGGTGCATGGGAGTCCCTGGAGGACCTTGCTAAGGTGTGCAGCGAGCTCCTAGAATCCACCTTTGGCCCTGCCCCACCCCCTGTGGTGGAGTCCTCCATCCCTGCACCCACGTCGCCTACCCTTCACCCTCCTGTCCCTGCGGTGCCTGTTCCTTCCCCCCCACATGATGCCCTCACCCCTGTGGAAGACGACGGAATCTAACTGTGCAGGCAAGCTAGGGGACACGCATCCCACTGTGTCCCCCATCCAGCTGTGACTCATGAACTGCCCGATGGGCTTTGTAAGTATTGAACTTTCTACTGACACACTATTTAAGATCATGCTGATTAAAGCCATTTTTGTTTCCTTTGAACACTACTGCTTTTCTGATGTTGCTGTTGGTGGGGCTGCTACATGATTTTGGGTGGTAATCATGTGTGGGGTGTGTGGGAAATGTAGTAGTGTGCTGGTCATAGGGGGGACCCTGGTATCTGTGTGCCATCACACGGTGTTAGCTAGGTTTCTCTGTTCATGTAAGCAGTTACTGTATGGTGAAATTGTCCCAAGGTGTATTCCTTCCTCTGTGTACCCTGCCATCCTCCCTGCAGGGTGTTCCCAATATGTGGTGCTGAGCTGTGTCTACATCAGCTGGGTGTGTGACGGACTCCTTCAACTTTGCACATGCATGCTGAGCGATGTCTCCACCTGCATCATTCGTGGCATCCTTGGTATTCATTGTACTTGTGTATGTGGACTATTGACATGACTTCATGTGGACATGTTTTCTTTTTGGCGCTATGCATGCGTATACTCCCAGCCTCGCACACATGTGGTACATGTACTGCAGGGTCTTTGTGCACCTGACTGACATTTGTGGGCATGGTATCTGTGGCTACTCCACCCTTTGCGTTCCATGGGCACTGCTGGGAGTGTTAGGCACCCACCCCTCCTGTGTCTGGGCACTGCTGGGAGGACTCTGCACACACCCCTCCTATGTCTGGGCACTGCTGGGAGGACTCTGCACACACCCCTCTCATGTCTGGGCACTGCTGGGAGTGTTAGGCACCCACCCCTCCTGTGTCTGGGCACTGCTGGGAGGAATCTGCACACACCCCTCCTGATTCTGGGCACTGCTGGGAGGACTCTGCACACACCCCTCCTGTCTCTGGGCACTGCTGGGAGGACTCTGCACACACCCCTCTCATGTCTGGGCACTGCTGGGAGTGTTAGGCACCCACCCCTCCTGTGTCTGGGCACTGCTGGGAGGACTCTGCACACACCCCTCTCATGTCTGGGCACTGCTGGGAGTGTTAGGCACCCACCCCTCCTGTGTCTGGGCACTGCTGGGAGGAATCTGCACACACCCCTCCTGTGTCTGGGCACTGCTGGGAGGACTCTGCACACACCCCTCCTGTCTCTGGGCACTGCTGGGAGTGTTAGGCACCCACCCCTCCTGTGTCTGGGCACTGCTGGGAGGACTCTGCACACAACCCTCTCATGTCTGGGCACTGCTGGGAGTGTTAGGCACCCACCCCTCCTGTGTCTGGGCACTGCTGGGAGGACTCTGCACCCACCCCTCCTGTGTCTGGGCACTGCTGGGAGTGTTAGGCACCCACCTCTCATGTCTGGGGACTGCTGGGAGGACTCTGCACACACCCCTCCTAATTCACAATATGTACGCTTCGAACATACACGGGTGTGGGTTCGCTCCATGCATACGCAGGTGAGGGTACGGGTCGTACATACATGGTTGGGGTGGGGGTTTGCTCCATGCATACGCGGGTGAGGGTACGGGTCGTACTTACACTGTTGGGGTGGGGGGTTCGCTCCATGCATACGCGGGTGAGGGTACGGGTCGTACTTACACTGTTGGGGTGGGGGGTTCGCTCCATGCGTACGCGGGTGGGGGTACGTGTCGTACTTACACTGTTGGGGTGGGGGTACGCTCCATACGTACGCGGGTGAGGGTACGGGTCATACTTACACTGTTGGGGTGGGGGGTTTGCTCCATGCATACGCGGGTGAGGGTACGGGTCATACTTACACTGTCGGGGTGGGGGGGTTCGCTCCATGCGTACGCGGGTGGGGGTGCGTGTCGTACTTACACTGTTGGGGTGGGGGGTACGCTCCATACGTACGCGGGTGGAGGTACGTGTCGTACTTACACTGTTGGGGTGGGGGGTACGCTCCATACGTACGCGGGTGGGGGTACGTGTCGTACTTACACTCTTGGGGTGGGGTGGTACGCTCCATACGTACGCGGGTGGGGGTACGTGTCTTACTTACACTGTTGGGGTGGGGGGTACGCTCCATGCATACGCGGGTGGGGGTACGGTCCGTACATTGCCGTACCCACGCTGTGGAATGCTTGTGCGGGCCGTCCCCAGGCCTTTGCCACGTGGGTACGAGCCGTCCCGCCATTGTTGGGGTGACGTAGGTGTGGGCGTGGTACGACTCGTACCCACGCTCTTAAGGCGTGGGTACGGGATGTACCTGTATGGTTGTGTTGCCGGTTCGCGTCGTCAAGAACTTCCGTTGTGGCGGTCGCTGGCTTGGCTGGACACGCCCCCACCCCCTCGTAGTGACCAGGGCCTGAGGGTCAGGTATGTCCAGGGCATGTGTGCTGTGTGACTTTGGTGGGGGTTTTGTGGCCTGCCCTGGTCCTGCCACCCCCCCCTTTCCCCCCTCCCTTTGTTGTTCTGACCTTCTGCGGCGTCTGCGTCCGTACCTGTAGAGTAGGTCGACTGCTAAGAGGGCCGGGATGACACGTAGGTTCGGGTCCATGTCTGTCCGTCGCGTACAGGTACTCCTTGTTCGCGTCGTCCTGTCTGTCCGTCGCGTACGGGTCCTCCTTGTTCGCGTCGTCCTGATTTCCCGGCAGTTTTTGGCAGCCGGAAAATATTCACCGTGCTGGATGACGTCGGTGCGAATCGTAATTCCTGGTTCGTGAATGGCAGGCTGCGTGCGTCCCGACGTCACGTCGGCGCTTTCCCGGATCGCATTTGTACGTTTATTTTCGTCGGTCGGGGTTTTGTACGATTCGTACGGGAAAGGTGTTTCCGTGCGAATCGTAATTCCATGTTTGTATATGTTGACGACCGGGTACGCGTCGGACGGGGAATATGCTCCGTCCGACGGTTCGTACCCGGTTTTTACAGGATCGTGATCGGCACCTAGGTCTGTAATGGACTGTATGGGTGGGTGAATATGTGTATGGTTGTGTTAGTGTGTGAACATATATTTCATTAGTACATGTGTAATTTACTACATATGTGAACGGCAGTATATATGTATGTTGGAGTACAGAAATGACTATAACTGAGAGTGTGTGATAGTGTGAGTGGCTGTATGGATGAGTGTGTACTTGTATCATTGATTGTATAAGACCAAAAGAATGTGCTAGTATTTGTATGAGTAATTGAGCTTGTGTGGGTATAACTGTATAGGTGAGTAAATGGCAGTGTGATTCATTATTTGCATGACTGAATATGTGTGTGAGTACCTCTATGGATGAGTAGCAGTGTGTGAGTGTCTATATAGGTGTATGAGTGCATATGATAGTCCTGTACCGACTGACCATAAGTATGAGTGACTGTACGGATGAGTGAGTGGATGGGTGTTTAGACCTAAGACTCTGTGATGGGGTATGTACTTATTGGTGTTGGAGTGTCTATGGTCTTGAGAGTGGCACTATGTAATTTAGAGTGGGTGTATCAAAGGTTATATTAGATTGTGAGAAGATGCATCAAATGATCACATGAATGACGACATCAGTGATGTCATCAGTGATGTCATTTGAGATGTCATCAGTGATGTCATCAGTGATGTCACTGACCATGTCATGAGTGATGTAATATGTAACGTCATCAGCAGTGCAATGCGGGGGCGCGAGTTATAGTTAGCTGAACTAACTATAACGGGGGAATTTCAATCGTTTTGTACGAGGGAAATGTCCAGCTAACAATAACGCCCCTGAAACCTATGGTTTTTTCAGTGAATTTCTAAGGTTTTTTAAATTTGAATTCCTAACTATACCGTGCCTGAAACCTATGGTTTTTTCAGTGAATTTCAAAGGTTTTTTAAATGCTAATTCCTAACTATAACATACCTGGAACCTATGGTTTTTTAAGTGAATTTCAAAGGTTTTTTTAATGTTAATTCCTATCTATAACGTATCATAAAACCTATGATTTTTAATGATTTTCATAGGATTTCTAAATCTTTATTTTTCAATGTATAAATTACTTTAATTATTTTTTTTATATTGTTTTTCACCATTTTTGAAAGTTTTTTTTCCACTTATTTCTTTTAAAAATTAAAAAATATTATTTGTTTTTAATGAATTTTGGAAAAAAAATATTTGTACATTTTTTAATTTTTTAAAATATTTTTTAAACTATATTTTTAATACTTTGCTATTACTTTTTTTTTACACGTTTTTTTGGATTCGCACCCCCTATGCGCACCTTTCTCGATCCCTGCGCGGAACATAGTCACCATTTTACGATTTTAGTGTAGGATCCGCGTACGGTATGCGTTGGGTACGTATTTTCGTGCGACCGTTACGCGACTCCAAGCCCATACGCGACAATTACGAAGTACGTCACGCGACGCTCGCGCGCTTCCACGAAACGTCATGTGCGTGTTTGATGCGGTGGGTGCGCGAATCCCGCGAAATATTTTAAATGTCAAAAAACATATATATATGTATTTCATGTAAATATTAAAGGAAGACATAATCTAAGCTACTCATAAAATAATATATTTTTACTTCTAATCCTATATTGCTTTTAAATGCAATTTCGCGGATTCGCGCTCGGTGTGTGCTGCCTATGCGCACGGTGCTCGGATCCCATGTGACCTGAAAAAAAGAGATTTGATTGGTTCATTAGACTTCCTATTCTAACTATTGAAAGACCCCACCCATTTCAATACTGCACACTACTGTGAAAGTCTGACTCATTTTGCAATTGCATAAGCAATGACTGGCTTCTAATACTACTCAAACTTGACAACAAAACAGGTTTTAAAGCAGTTATCTGCCAGCAAATACATGATGTTACCAAATGCTTTTCTCACAATAATTGCCAAAATGCACACAGACTCACAGTGTGATTGTAGACAGCCAACTATCCCTTGTGCAAAACACATTTACTAGTCTACAAGATCTAAGGTGACTGCACACATTGCAGAAAATCTTCTACTACACATTAGTACCAAAATGTTTCTCTCAAAATGATTCCTAAATGCACACAGACTCACTGTGTGATTCTAGACAAACAACACTATCCCTTACACTGTACCAAAACACATTTCTTAATCTAGAAGGAGTACTACATTTTAGTGTAGAAACGTGACTCATTTTGCAAATACATAAACAATGACTGGTTTCTAATTCTACCAAAACATACAAACAGCACAGTTATCTGTATGCCAACACAGGAAAAACACAAATGCTTATCAAAGAATGGTTTCTACATGCACACACACTGACAATAAGATTGTAGACAAAAAAAGTACTCCATGCACTTTAGCAGGAGAAATACATTAGTCTGATTAAAATCAAAATAGACCACATACATCCCCTCACAAATAAATAACTCACCATTCAATTTGTTTGGAGATTACGAAGTATGTCAGTCACACACCAGATTTTCTTATACAGAATCTCTGCACTGTGCACCTGTCAGCAAAACCAAAGAATGGTAAAGTTTCCCTCTCATTTTGCACACATATACATGTAAACATCAAATCACATTCCTTCCCACATTAATTCAAAAGCTAACACGCATTTCTATTGGTTAAACTATTCAACCCTTTCCAAATGACATAAATTTGAACCCTAGCCCCAATCTGCCTTCTGCCTGTTACCATAGATACAGTTCATGGAACGCTGAACTGAGCACACAGGTCACAAGTTCAGCACACAATGTTGCTAATCAAAACAGCAAGTGTGCTTGACTTTTCAACATATCAGCTTATCATATATAATGTTCCTTTCAATCAGTTTTTGTTAACCAATAAGAATCATGCGTTTAAAAAACAGATACATGCACCTTAGTTTTCAGTGTAGAAGGTTGTCAAACAAACAATCATTTATTTTCTTTTTTCAAAACTGCATCTTATCCACCATTTTAGAAAACTCTTACTTTTCAAACTGCCATTTCATTTACAGAGACCACATGAGTGCATCCAGACCTCCCTTCAAGATGCTTAGAGTGTGGATTGTGGGACACAGCTATATTTTATGGTGCCAAAGGTATGCAGAAAACAAAGGCATTCACAAAGACCTAGGTTTGCCAAATGTAGACATTAAATGGATTGGACAGAGAGGGTTAAAGTGGCATCAATCGATGCCATTGGTCAAATCCTTTATGCATCTCCAACACCCTGACCTCATAATAGTGCACTGTGGTGGCAATGACCTAGGCACTTTGACTGGGGTAGGTCTGGAAATGCTTATGAAGGACACCTTTGCAGAATTGATTTCACTTTTTCCCAAAACTGCCTTTGTGTATTCTAACATATGCCAAAGGCAGAAATGAAACTGGTCCAATCATTTTTGTCCACAGATTGAGAAAGCTAGGAAACATGTGAATAAATCTGTTTCTGCTTTTCTCCGAGACTATAGAATGGGGTCCATTTACAATAACAATCTGCATTTTCATATGCAAGAGATGTATAGGAGAGATGGAGTACACTTTAGTGATGAAGAAAACAGAGTCTTCCTCAACAACTTTAGACTCAAAAACTCTCAATGAACACAACAGCTCTTTTTAGAGCCACTCAAGAACGAAACACATAAGCTTGATGTTTATCTCCAAGCAAAAAAACCTTACATTTTTGGGAGTCGCGCACCCAACGTGTTAGGAACCGTGCACCCTACACGAGAGAAATCGTGCACCCAACAAGTTAGGATGTGCGACTCCTAATTTTACTGTAAAAAAAAAAAGACCCTATCACTAATTTTTATTATCCCCTGGGACCCCATCCCCTGGGGCTTATAAAAAACCGTTGGGGACCGTGGGGGGAGCCCCAACCCCCCCCACGGTCCCAGCCGGCTCCCCGCATCCTTCGGGAGCCGGCATTGCTTTTCCACATGGGGAGCTGCTGACATGCAGCTCCCCGTGTGGAAAAGCAATATGGTTTGGATTTTGAAAGAGAGAGCAGGTTTCCCTGCTCTCTCATTCAAAATCCATACGAAGTTTGCTATGGGAGGGCGGGAGACTCCCGCTCTCTCATAGCAAACAACAGTGTCTTGGGGGTGGGCACCCCAGGACACTGTAGGAGCCGGCCCTGGGGGGTGGCGGTCCCCAGGGCCCTCGAGGGCTCCAGGAGGGGGGCCACGCAGCCCCCCTCCCTCAATCAATAAAGCTCCAGGGGGTGGTGGTCCCCTGGGCTTGGGGGGGCCGTTCATCCCCCCACCCTAATTATTTTCTAGCCCCGGGGGTAGCAGTCCCCGGGGCTGGAGGGCCCCCCATTAATTTTGTACACATTTTGCCCCGGTATTTGGCCCCCCCGGGGGCTAATTATTAAGGAAGCACGGAAGTCTGCGCTTCGGTTTTTTTTTTATGGCCAGATCCGCGCCCCCTGCGCGCATATTGCCGTTTAAAAAAAAAAAGGGGGCCCTGGGAGCCCTTCTGGGACCCCCTAAGCAACTCTAGAGGGTCAGAGTATTTCTACCCTGCCCCCTTTATATCTTTCCAACACTTATTTCCCTTACTCCTTCAGCACTGCTTCTACAGAGGCACAAAATGGCTGCCAACAGTTCCTGGTTTCAAATGTTCACAGACACTTGACAGCCAATTAGCATTCAGCGCATGATCGGGAGGGTGCGTGCACGGTGTGCAGAGGGTGCGCTTAGGGTGCGCATAGGGTGCGCGGATCCTCCGAGGCCATAGATATATATGTACATTTAACTCTAATTTTCTCTGGAACTACTGAACGGATTTACACCATTTAAGCAAAAGGCATGAGTCTGAATTGAGGACTACCTTTCTGCCAAATTTGGTGTAATTCCGTTCAGCAGTTCGGGCTGTAGCTGCGGCTAAAGGTCCTATGGAAAAATGCATGGGGAAAACACGTTTTGGGACCCCCTTTTTACTTGGCCCCTGCTTGTCGAAACACCCTGAAACTTTCAGGATAGGAGCGGACCGGAGCTGGCCAAAAGTTTGGAAAATTTTGCGAAGATTCGTCAACCGGCGCCAGACTTATTGGGAATAGAATGTTGTGGATTTCCTATGGAAAATAGGTCCTAACTATAACTACCTACTGGCGACCGCCAGTAGGTAATATATATATATATATATATCATCTACTGGTGGTCGCCAATAGATAGTTATAGTTAGGACTGAGTTCCCATAGGAAATCTGAAAATTCTATTTTGAATAACTTTGGCGCCGGTTGACTTATCTTCATGAAATTTTCAAAACTAATGGGGCGCTCCGCTCAGCTCCTACCCTCAAAGTCTCGGGGTGATTCGTCAAGTGGGGGCTGAGAAAAAGGGGGGTCCCAAAACACGTTTCCCCATGCATTTTCCCATAGAACCTTTAGTCGAAGGTACAGCCCGAACGGCTGAACAGAATTACTTGAAATTTGGCAAAGGGGTAGTCCTCAGGTCAGGCATGTGCCTTTTGCATATATGGTGTAAATACGTTCAGTAGTTCCTGAGAAAATCAAAAGTAAAATCACATATATATCTGGGCAGAGCCTAACCACACATCTCATTGTGAGATCTGATTGGCTGTCAGCACTTCATCCAAGAAGTGTTGGCAGCCATCTTGGGACCAATATACATGATAGCACCTCATTAAAAAGCATTGCAGTTAATAGAAGGTTTTAAGACTTTAGTTAGATTATAAATAATTTGTTGATGGTACCATACTCATTTTAGGAATTGTGGTATGTGCTAAGGTGATTTTACCGTGTGAAAAAGCCTTCTGCTGGGATATCATGAATCATGTTTGAGAGAAAACTATTTTCACATGCTTTTCCCACAGAGGTTTGGAAGGTGATCTATAAGCTAAACTGAGAGCATATTTTCTGTAAATTCACATTATCTTTCTCAGTCATGTGAGAATGAAGTCTGACATTCTCAGTAAAACATGTACATCCAACAAGGGCAGAGACTGTCAGTTGATTCCTTTGTGTTCTACTGCAGCTTACCAGAGTGTTCACAAGACCTGAAGCCATCTTGATTGGAATAAAGTGGTAACTCTTAAAACATTTAATTTAAAAAGGAACAAAATGAGAGGGTTCATTTTGCCATAGAATGTATGATTAGTGCTGCACAAAGAAAAATTAGGGCACATTTTGAGTGACTTCTCAAATCCTCTTCTATTTCATTAAAGAATTCTGACACGCAGACTGAAACATGCACTTTCAATACCAGCAGCAGACTTCCCTGGTGAGCAGTAGCTTTACTACAGTGATCTACTGAGCAACTAGAGTGCTAACATTCTGAATTTATGGCAAATGTGTGACACATCTGAATGCCTTCTTCATTGAATCAAAGTAAAAAACTGACAGTATGCCTACTGAGGAGACTGTAGTAAATGAGGAAATTAGGAAACTTCATAACAAGTCTCCCAAGATGGCCACCTGAGACAAAAGAGCCCGAATTCTGACACGCAGACTGAAACATGCACTTTCAATACCAGCAGCAGACTTCCCTGGTGAGTAGTAGCTTTACTACAGTGATCTAATGAGCAACTAGAGTGCTAACATTCTGAATTTATGGCAAATGTGTGACACATCTGAATGCCTTCTTCATTGAATCAAAGTAAAAAACTGACAGTATGCCTACTGAGGAGACTGTAGTAAATGAGGAAATTAGGAAACTTCATAACAAGTCTCCCAAGATGGCCACCTGAGACAAAAGAGCCCAAATGTAGCACAAATATCACCGAGATGTAGCCCAAGTATAGCCCAATGACAGAAATCCCAGAGTGTTTTAAAGAACAACTAGAGCGCTTACAGTCTTACTTATGACAAAAGTATGGCACACCTGAAGCCATCTTGATTGGAATAAAGTGGTAACACTTAAAACATTTAATTTGCAAAGGAACAAAATTAGGGGGTTCATTGTGCCATAGAAATTATGATTAGTGCTGCAGAAAGAAAAATTAGGGCACATTTTGAGAAAATTGCAGTTAAAAGTACATACATATCTATAGGCGCGCACCGTGCGCGAGCGTAATTCTGATTGGTTGTTAGATGTTAGTAAACATTCGAATCGGTCGAAATCAGGAAGTGTTGGCCGCCATTTTGTCTCTCGCAGTCTGAGGCAGTGAAAAACAAAGGTGGAGAACGTGAAAAGGGGGCAGGATGGACAGTTCCTGACCCCCTAGCCTTTGTCAGGGGGTCACTGAAGGACCCCCTAGGGTAAAAAAAACAATATCACCAAGCGCCCACAGACCAAGCACGGTGCGCGCACGTTGAAAAACCTGAAAAAAAAAATATTAATAAATACATAACTTAGCATTTAAAAAAACGTACAAATTCACTTAAAAAACCATAGGTTTCACACACGTTATAGTTAGGAATTAGCATTTAAAAAACCTTGCAAATTCACTTAAAAAACCATAGGTTTCACACATGTTATAGTTAGCTGGACATTTCCCTCGTAAAAAACCATTGAAATTCCCCCGTTATAGTTAGTGCAGGCAACTATAACTCACGCGACCGCAATCCTCTGCTGATGACGTCAGATATTACATCACTGATTACATATGTGTCTTTCTGAAAAATAAATATTTGTAATATATGTATAGCTAAAGATTAATGGAAGAAGACATGGGTAAATAGGTGTCTAAATACAGTGATGTAATATCTGACATCATCAGCAGAGGATTGCGGTCGCGTGAGTTATAGTTGCCTGCACTAACTATAACAGGGGAATTTCAATGTTTTTTTACGAGGGAAATGTCCAGCTAACTATAACATGTGTGAAACCTATGGTTTTTTAAGTGAATTTGCAAGGTTTTTTAAATGCTAATTCCTAACTATAACGTGTGTGAAACCTATGGTTTTTTAAGTGATATATATATATACACACACATATATATAAATGCATATGAATATATATGCATATATATATATGTGCATGTACAGAGAGGTAGAGAGGTAGAGGTGTATAGGTAGAGGTGTAGAGGTAGAGAGGTAGAGGTAGAGAGGTAGAGAGTAGTAGAGAGAGAGGTAGAGAGGTAGAGAGTAGAGAGCGAGTAATAGAGAGTAGAGAGTGAGTAGTAGAGAGTAGTAGAGAGTAGTAGAGAAAGTATCAGAGAGTGAGTAGTAGAGAGTAGTAGAGTGAGTAGTAGAGAGTGAGTAGTAGGGAGTGAGTATTAGAGAGTGAGTAGTAGAGAGTAGTAGAGAGTGAGTAGTAGAGTGAGTAGTAGAAAGTAGTAGAGAGTAGTAGAGAGTGAGTAGTAGAGAGTAGTAGAGAGTGAGTAGTAGAGAGTGAGTAGTAGAGAGTAGTAGAGAGTGAGTAGCAGAGTGAGTAGTAGAGAGTAGTAGAGAGAGAGTAGTAGAGAGTGAGTAGTAGAGAGTAGTAGAGAGTGAGCAGTAGAGAGTGGTAGAGAGAGTAGTAGAGAGTGAGTAGTAGAGATTAGTAGAGAGTGAGTAGTAGAGAGTAGTAGAGAGTGAGTAGTAGAGAGTGAGTAGTAGAGAGAGAGTAGTAGAGAGTAGTAGAGCGTGAGTAGTAGAGAGTGAGTAGTAGAGAGTAGTGGAGTAGTAGAGAGTGAGTAGTAGAGAGTAGTAGAGAGTGAGTATTAGAGTGAGTACTAGAGAGTAGTAGAGAGCGAGTAGCAGAGAGAAAGTAGTAGAGAGTGTGTAGCAGAGAGTGAGTAGTAGAGAGTGTGTAGTAGAGAGAGTAGTAGAGAGTGAGAAGTAGAGAGAGTAGGAGAGTAGTAGAGAGTGAGTAGTAGAGTGAGTAGTAGAGAGTAGTTGAGAGCGAGTAGTAGAGAATCAGTAGTGGAGAGTGAGCAGTAGAGAGTAGTAGAGAGTGAGTAGTAGAGAGTGAGTAGTACAGAGTGAGTAGTAGAGAGTAGTACAGAGTGAGTAGTAGAGAGTGAGTAGTAGAGAGAGAGAGTAGTAGTGAGTGAGTAGTAGAGTAGTAGAGAGTGAGTGGTAGAGAGTAGAAGAGAGTAGTAGAGTGAGTAGTAGAGAATAGTAGAGAGTGAGTAGTAGAGCGAGTAGTAGAGAGTGAGTAGTAGAGAGTGAGTAGCAGAGAGAGTAGTAGAGAGTAGTAGAGAGTGAGTACTAGAGAGTGAGTAGTAGAGAGTAGTAGAGAGCAAGTAGTAGAGAGTGAGTAGTGGAGAGTGAGTAGTAGGGAGCGAGTAGTAGAGAGCGAATAGTAGAGAGTGAGTAGTAGAGAGTGAATAGTAGAGAGTGAGTAGTAGAGAGAGTGTAGTAGAGAGTGAATAGTAGAGAGTAGTAGAGTGAGTAGTAGAGAGTGAGTAGTAGAGAGAGAGTAGTAGAGAGAGAGTAGTAGAGAGTGAGTAGTAGAGAGAGAGTAGTAGAGAGTGAGTAGTAGAGAGATAGTAGTAGAGTGAGTGCTAGAGAGCAGCAGAGAGTAGTAGAGTGAGTAGTAGAGAGTAGTAGAGAGTGAGTAGTAGAGAGTGAATAGTAGAGAGTAGTAGTAGAGAGTAGTAGAGAGAGAGTAGTAGAGAGTGTAGTAGAGAGTGTAGTAGAGAGTGAGTAGTAGAGAGTAGTAGCGAGGGAGTAGTAGAGAGTAGTAGAGAGTGAGTGATAGAGAGTAGTAGAAAGTAGTAAAGTGAGTAGTAGAGAGTGAGTAGTAGAGAGTGAATAGTAGAGAGTAGTAGAGAGTGAGTAGTAGAGAGTAGTAGAGCGTGAGTAGTAGAGAGTGAGTAGTAGGGAGTAGTAGCGAGTGAGTAGTAGAGTAGTAGAGAGTGAGTAGTAGAGAGTAGTAGAGAGTGAGTAGTAGAGAGGGAGTAGTAGAGAGAGAGTAGTAGAGAGTAGTAGAGAGTCAGTAGTAGAGTAGTAGAGTGTAGTCAGTCAGTGTCAGTCAATGTCAGTCAGTCAGTGTCAGTCAGTCTGTCAGTGTCAGTGTCAGTCAATCAGTGTCAGTCAGTCAGTGTCAGTCAATCAGTGTCAGTCAGTCAGTGTCAGTCAATCAGTGTCAATCAGTGTCAGTCAGTCAGTGTCAGTCAGTCAGTGTCAGTCAGTCAGTGTCAGCTAGAGCAGCTCTGCTGACCTGGTTCTCTGGCTCTAAAGCAGCTCTGCTGACCTGGTTCTCTCTCTCTAAAGCAGCTCTGCTGACCTGGTTTCTCTGGCTCTACAGCAGGTCTGCTGGCCTGGTTCTCTGGCTCTAGAGCAGCTCTGCTGACCTAGTTCTTATGCTACAGAGCAGCTCTGCTGATCTAGTTCTCTGGCTCTACAACAGCTCTGCAGACCTGGTTCTCTGGCTCTTAAGCAGCTCCGTTGACCCAGTTCTATGGCTCTGAAGCAGTTCTGCTGACATGGTTCTCTGGCTCTATAGAAGCTCTGCTGACCTGGTTCTCTCCCTCTAAAGCAGCTCTACTGACCTGGTTTCTCTGGCTCTGCAGCAGCTCTGCTGACCTGGTTCTCTGGCTCTAGAGCAGCTCTGTTGACCTGGTTCTTAGGCGCTAGAGCAGCTCTACTGACCTGGTTCTCTGGCTCTAAAGCAGCTCTGCTGACCTGGTTCTATGGCTCTAAAGCAGCTCTGCTGATTTGGTTCTCTGGCTCTAGAGTAGCTCTGCTAACCTGGTTCTCTGGCTCTAAAGCAGCTCTGCTGGCCTGGTTCTCTGGCTCTAAAGCCGCTCTGCTGACCTGGTTCTCTCCCTCTAAAGCAGCTCTGCTGACCTGGTTTCTCTGGCTCTACAGCAGCTCTGCCGACCTGGTTCTCTGACTCTAGAGCAGCTCTGCTGACCTAGTTCTTAGGCTCTAGAGCAGCTCTGCTGACCTGGTTCTCTGGCTCTACAGCAGATCTGCTGACCTGGTTTTCTGCACTCACGACGCACGCACCCGACTTTGCGAAAATATATTTAAAAATAATATAAGTTTCTTATAAGTACAAATATATTATTTTGATAAATATCTTACATAATCTCTTGCCTTAATATGTATATTAATGACACATACATATCATTTTGGAACATACATTTTTTTTGCGGGAGTCGCCCACCCAGCGCGCCCCAGCACGTATATGATGTCATGCGGGACCCGCAAGCGCGCAAACATCTCGTACCGTAATGCGCATGTGTCGCGAATGCGCTGGAGCAGGAGTCGCAGACTGGTCGCATACCAATCGCGCATATCACGTGATATTAAATGTATATGATGTAACTGAAAAACACGCAGCCGTCGCACACCATACGCGGATCCTTCATGACTTTTCTAAAATGGCGGCTAGAATGCCCGCACCCACCGTGATGTGTACACTTTGAGTGCGCGACTGCGCAAAAAATTGGAATTTTGCTTTTTTAAAGAAAATGATATAAATATATTAAAATAAAAAATGAAAACAAGAAAATTAATCAATATATCAGTTTTAATTAAAAAATGTTTTTGCAATTTTCAGAAAAATATATAATTTTATTTAATGATTAAAATATTTATAAATAAACAGTTAAAAAACTGTAGAAAATCAGTACAAAAAAATAGATATAACTACTATCACACTTAAAAGTTAGCATTTAAAAAACCTTTGAAATTCACTGAAAAAAACATAGGTTTCAGAGACGTTATAGTTAGAAATTAGCATTTAAAAAACCTTAGAAATTCACAGAAAAAACCATAGGTTTCAGGGCTGTTGTAGGTAGCTGGACATTTCACTCGTACAAAACCATTGAAATTCCTCCGTTATAGTTAGTTCTGCTAACTATAACTCGCGTGCCCGCAATCCACTGTTGATGGTGTCACATATTACATCATTCATGACATGGTCAGTGACATCACTGATGACATCACTGATGACATCTCAAATGACATCACTGATGACATCATCCACTTGACAATCCGATACACCACATCATACACTAGTATAACCTTTCATCACTCACTGTAAAATACAGAGTACCATATTTGAAACCATTGACACACCAATACCAGTTACTACATACCCACTCACTGATTCCTAAGTCTACACACACAACTACCCATTCAACAACAGAATCATCTATACATGCAGTCATTAATTAATAGAACACTATCAAATGCACTTATAAACATATATAGACATTGACACATCAGCAGTCATCTTAGTCGGTTATGCAGTCATCCTACTCACTCATGAAAAAAATGTATTGCACTTAAATTTACTCACTTACACAATTATCCAACGACACCTCATTTATTCAAACACATAGTAACTCATCGTTAATATGTTAAAAAAGCACCATTACAATTATACACTCATTCATATATTTACTCTCACAATCACTGACTCTTACACAAACTTATTTATATACACCAACTCTCACATACAATGCCTTTTATTTTTTTACTTTGTTGAAGATGTACAACTAAAACATATATTCGCTCACCAACACACAAATAAATACACTCAGTCACCCAAACAACTGTTTCCACATGCACTCTTAAACCCATACACCTAGTCAATCAACCATTCACACACCTATGCATAGAGTTACACACACCCCATCCAACCACACACAAACTCAGTGTCCCATACAAATACTCACCCAACTAATCAATAACTAATATACACACTCATGTAGTTAGTGACCAACTGAGGCAGCATGTTATACAACAACAGAGACAGTGCTGCACACATTCACATAGTTTAGTTACTAATCCATGTATTAAGTGAGACACTTTTAATTACTCACTTAAAAAGACAGTCAGACAGCTACTAAATCCTCCCTCCAGACAGTTATATATCCACTCAATCTTCAATACAGATTGGTATCTATATAATAGATATTTAAATTTCAAACTAAACCACATTCAGTGGATGATGTCATCAGTGATGTCATCAGTGATGTCATTTGAGATGTCATCAGTGATGTCATCAGTGATGTCACTGACCATGTCATGAATGATGCAATATGTGACATCATCAGCAGTGCATTGCGGGCGCGTGAGTTATAGTTAGCAGAACTAACTATAACAGAGGAATTTCTATGGTTTTGTTCTGGCTCTACCTTTCGACCTTCCGTCCAGTTTCTTGTTCGGCAAAGCAGACACGGACCCAGATGTATGTGCTTAAAATAGCTTTTTAATGCCGGCCATTACGCGTTTCGGTCCTGAAAGGACATTGATCACATGACAACGCCATCAGTGTTGATAGACCATTTAAATTGCTACATATTTGCATGTGATTGATGATGCGTGATAAACATAGAAGACACATTTACATACTTTCATTTGTTTGAAATGGCACTCCGTGTTTTGTTCCAAGCAGCATATATAAATACCCTTAGTTTAGAATGTTGAATGCCAAACATAAATATCAAAATCAAAAAGGAAATCGTCATAGTTTGATGTAAACGGTTAAAAAATAAATAAAATAACCTTAAATATATTTGAACATTAAATACTTAAAATGTCATTTTAGATCATCTCAAAACGTTTTTAAATGTTATAAAAACATTAATAAATATTCAAATCTAAAAATGTCATTGTTTTCTCGTTGGCACATATAAAGGTATTAATAAAATGCATACAATGTCAGGATTAATCCGAGACTTGAGCGGAATTATACTAGCATAAATGCAGTACTTCAAAAAGAGTAATTGAAAGTATGCAACCTTCAGTTTTAAATATACTTAATAATGTGCTGTGTATTACCTATAAAATAAATAAAATTCACCTATCATCTTATTCATCTTAAACAAAAATGAATAAAAACCCTTGTGTGTTAAAATATAAAGTGCATCTTAGTGTAGTACATTAAAAAAAACATTATGTTAATTGGTTCAGGTGATTTAGAAGCCTCAATTTACGTCAAGAATATATGTCCCATTGGTTTTACTAACAAACTTTTCAGTTGGAAATACAAATAGATTCGTTATGGGACTGCGTAACTATAGTACATGGAACTACACAGATTATGTATGAAGGCTTGAATATAATACAGATTATTCAAATTGGTAAAAGGACGCGCAGAGTCTAGGGACAGATCCAGTCAATTTATAAACAGGTATATAAATCCTCAGTATTATTGAGCCCTCCCGGAGACTTTCTGTCCATTTTAAGGATATAGCGAGTTTAGAGTTTTCTCAGCTGGTATTCCCTGTCTCCGCCTCGTTTGGTCTTGGGTATGGCATCTATCACATAGTATGAGAAGTCCTTTAGAATGTTATTGTGGACTTCTGAAAAATGCCTGACGACGGGATAAGTGGGATCGTTATTGTTGATGGCCCCGATGTGTTGCAGGATTCTTTTGTTCACTGGTAATTTGGTGCTGCCTATATATTTGAGTGGGCATGTGCATTCAAGAACATATATCGCAAATTCAGTTTTGCAGTGCAAAGGTTTGTTGATTTTTACCTCTTGCTTACTAAAAGCGGTACAATAACTTGATACCATATTGGCATGCTTTACACACCTTGCACTTGGTGAATCCATTGGGGACAGTCAACCAGTTGGTACAATTGGATGATTCGGGACTGCTAGAGACTAAAGTATTGTGCATTGAGGGAGCCCGTTTGTAAGTGATACTGGGTTTTACAGGAAGTTCATGACCTATAACAGGATCACTTTTGACTAGAGCCCAGTTTTTATATACAATTTTTTTAATAGATTTTTCTTGGGTGCTATAGGTAGTGATCAGTCTTAAGTCATCGGGGCTAGGATCTTTAGTCTGCATCTCTTTTCTGGATTTCTGGGGAATTAAAAGTTTGTTTCTGACCAGATTGTGAGTTTTATCAATTGCTTCTTGTATGGTCTTGAGGGGATATCCTCTAGCCAAAAATCTATTTTTACTTTGCTTCTGGGCTTGTGCCAGGTCTTTTTGGTTACTGCAGATTCTTTTTAAACGTAACATTTCCCCATAGGGGATACTATGTACAAGGTGTCGAGGATAGAAACTGGAAAAGTGTAGTACCGCATTTCCCGCAGTTTCCTTTCTATAAAGCCTGGTTTCCAATTTCCCTTTGTTAATATAGACCTCAACATCAAGGAAATTGATTTTTTGATTACTTATGGTGGAAGTAAAGTTTAGATTGACATAATTGTCGTTAATTTTGGTGACAAAGTTTATAGCTAGCTCTTTTGATCCATCCCACCCAATAAATAGATCGTCTATGTATCTGTAGTACATTTTCACATGATCATCAAAATCCCTTCTGTGCGTGCCCCTGAGAACCAGCTCCTCCCACCAGCCCATGCATAGACAGGCGTAGCTGGGGGAGAAGCTGGCTCTCATGGCAATGCCCCGCTTTTGCTGATAAAACATTTTGTCAAATAAAAAAATATTTTTATGTAAACAAAAATTAATCATATTCAGCAGCATGGCATCGTGTTGGGGGCAAGTTGCCTTGTTTTGGTTAAAGTAAAATTCCACTGCACGAAGGCCATCTTTGTGATTAATACAAGTCTACAAGGAGGATACATCCAAAGTTAAAAGGTAGAATTGTTGGTTCCATTGAAAGTCCTTTATTTTGGCTAAAAAGTCACTGGTATCCCTAATGTAGGATGGTAGACTTTGCACCCATTCTTGGAGGAAAAAGTCTATGCATTTGGAAGCATTTTCTAATAAACTTGATCTTGTAGATATCATGGGCCTGCCTGGTGGCTTGGAGGCATTTTTGTGAATTTTGGGGATGAAGTTGATGTCAAGGATGGTTGGATGATCGTTTCTAATAAACTGGTATTCATCAATAGTTAACAATCCCGCGCTCTTCCAAGCCACCAGTTTCGTATAAAAATCATTAGCAGTTTCCCTTAAGGCCACTGAGTTACTGAGCCGATAGCATGATCTGTCATTAAGCTGAGACAATGCTTCCAACATGTAGTCCTTCCTTGCCCACAGAACGACATTACCCCCTTTGTCAGAGTTTCTCACTATGACATTTTTGTCTGTTTGTAATTTGTTGATAAGCTGATTGTACTGTCTGTTTTTATTAGTGATTTTCTTCCTTGAGTTGGAAATTTTATGGTTGAAAGATTTGATTTGGCTTGTTACATTTTCACTAAAAATGTCAATACCATCTCTTAATAATATTGGAGTAAACTTTGACTTCTTTTTGAAGGGAGTATTTCTGCTGTAAATGGCTTGTGTGGCTAAAGTGTTCATTATCAGGGTAGGAGAAAGCACTTCCTCTTCCACATTTTGATTTTCCTGATGTAAATCAGTTAGAACTTGTAGCAATGATTGGTCAGGTGAGAACATGGTCTGTGTGAATTCCTCTGTTTCTGGAGATTTTTCAAGAGTTATGGCAGCTCCTGCTCTTGTTTTTTTCATTGCATGGAATTTTTAAAGTTTTAATTTTCTCACAAATTTGTAAATATCCATACGAGTGTTGGGATAATCGAAATTGGATTCATTGCAAAAAGACAAGCCGAGGGCCAGTATTTGAATTTCCGCTTGATTGAGCACAGCTTCAGATAGATTAATCACCGTTCTTTTCTTTTCTTCAAGTGTGTTTATCGGCGATTCCACCAGCCCCTCCTGTGTTTTTTGTTGTTGCCGCGCGGTGCTCTCTCGTTTTCCTGCCTTTTGCCTCTGCCTCCGCCTGTAGTTTCTCCTCTGCCTGCTTGTTGTTTCTGAGGCCGTGGTCGGAGGATTGCTCTCCGTTCTTCCACTAAAAAATTCAGCTCTTTTGCGGGAGATGGTGTGACACGGATCACGCTGGGCAGAGGTCTACTCGGGTTTCCCTCGGCTTCACTTTCAAGTGCCGAGCTAGGATCTGAGTTGGACGTATCCGCCGTGGCCTGTCTGTTCACGGAGATTCCAGATTCTTGGGCATTGGAGGCGGCATATTTAGATGACTTCATAACTTCGTATTTGCGTGAGAATGTAAAGATACGGGCACTTTCATAATCCACTCGGTCCCGGTGGAATTTGAACGCTTTTCGTTCTTTTATTTTATCTTCTTCTTTGCACAAGCAGATAGTCATTTAATTTTTTAATTTGGCAGTTTCATCAGAGAGACCCATGGCAGTGATTTCATCAGAAGGTTTATCAATGCGGAGTTGTAGCATAGTTCTATCGATTTCCGCATACTTGACTAATATTTCAACTAATCTCCTCGATGAGTCTAAGTTGCATTGGGCCCATTCCTTCATCATTTCTGGATTAGGCTGCTCATAGCTGGGCGCCGTTAAAATGCTCAACCCTCTCGGAATTCGCCCTACGTCCAAGTATCGTTGTGAGGAAATATGAATTTTGTGATCAGTTATGTCCCCTATCGTAGACCCCAACGGCTCCATGTGCATGCTATAAGTACATGTATGTTCCCTCCAGTTCCAGTTATGAAGACGCAAATACATATGCGTCCACCGTCAACATGTCCTCTTTTAGATCCGCCATGAATGGGTCAGATATTCCATTCCTAAGTATGAAAGGCCACCGACTTTATGTGGTTCACTTTCCACATTTTACAGATTCAGGCGAGTAGGCCCTGAATTCTGCCATCAAGCCTTTTCCTGCTTTCTGCCTCTGAAAGCTCCAGTCCGAGCCTGCATCTGTATCCATGAACTTTGTCCTACTCCCTGCGCGGCTACCGGTGCCTGATCTAGCCTGTTGCCTGCCAAAAACTGTATTTCACCTTCAAGATTATCTGCTCCGCTCCTCATCCGATGCATTCCTGTCTAGTAGTTTAGGTAAACATTCTTCCAGCTACCGTGCAAAGGGCCAGGCCTCACTGTCCTCATGCAAGTAATTCATAGCCCCTGTTACCATGGAAGATTCCTGCCCCCTCGCATCTCATGTAGACACTTAGACGCTTGTACACGCACCAACAGTCAATATAGAATAGATTCTGTCCGAGAGACCTTTCCTTTTGGATAATACAGTTCTTTAAACATAAGATATTAGATATGATTTGGGATTAGGTTGACATGACCCCCAGACTTCTGTCTCCACATGTAGAGCTAAATGTCAAGTCCCCTTCACCCTCTAGTTGCACGTCAATCACACGTCATGCGGCTGCGCGCGCATCTCTGCCAAATATTTCTGCTGACATTGCAGGATTCTCTTATGGATCCACCCACTTGTGACATCATGTATAATGACGTTTTCTAAGTTACGCCTATATGTCCGCCTTTTTTAGTTACGTATGCATATTTTATCTATCTTATCAACTGTTACGCCTCCTGCATCTGTTTCACTGTAATGCATTTCTTATAAAAATGATTACCTGTCAATAATGTATGGCCTTCCTTCCTGAACCTCCATGGTGATGGAATTTGAAGCCTGCAGTTCGAACTGTAATTCCTTTGTAGAGGAATAAAGCCTTTTAGAACCTCTAATACCACGGATTCTGCCTCTTATATTTACTGAGTTATTCTTACTAGACGTTACCGCATAAAAATAGTACCGGTAATGAAATATTTACCACAGTTGAAGTGATTTATGTTCCCACCATTTTCCATGTTCTCCGCGCATCAACTTTTCCAGCGCTTTCATTTTGCTTTTCAAATCATCATTTGTTTTTGTGACATTGGCCCCCGATTGATGAGACACATTGCTGATTAGGGGCACATTGTCGAACATCTCTGAGGCTGCTGCCTCATGGTCTTTTAGCGTGTCAGCTAAATATATATATAGTTAGAAATCGGATTTCTGGTTGACTAGGGTATGCGCCTAAGCCAGGTAGAAACCACCACTCTAGTCAGGCCAAGGGAGTTATACTCCGAAAATAACACCTGCTCACCCCCTTGGTAGCTTGGCACGAGCAGTCAGGCTTATCCCTGAGGCAATGTGTAAAGCGTTAGCGCGCGCACACAGCAGCAACACACTAAGCACAGCAAAAGAGAAACTCCACACGAGGTTATGTATAAAAAAATTGCCTTTGTATTATCCAAAACACATTAGAATCATAATCAGACATATACTCTGTGCCGACTGACACTAGGCAATATTTACAGAGGATTATATACACATGATAGGGCCAATCGGGCCACTGTCAGAACCTTTTAGGAAGCACTAGTAGCACCTATAAAACAGAACTAGTGACTACTGGTAAGATACAGTACTCAGCGTTAGGACCTGCAACATAAACACATTATGTCTGCATCACATTAGGCCTGAACACATTACGCAAAAACAGCACCAGTAGCACATGTACACCACCACCAGTGTCTACTAGCACAATAATGACCTCAGCATTATATCACATTAGCATAAAACACAGTATGCCACAATCCTATTAGGTATCACCATCAAAATGACCCCCAGGCCAACTGGCCATTCACTGGGGCTCAAAACTGCCCTCTGTCCAGAATGTCAGGGCTTACTCCTGGGCTTTCCAATTAGCCCTCTGGCTGCCAATGCAGTAAGAACCACAGTGCGCAATGCCCTGGGGCGTGGGGTGCATCTCACCCTCTTCGCCTCATGAACACAACATGTCCCCGTGTTGCAGCTGCCCGCGCTCTCAAGCACTGGCACTCACTGTGCCTCATGAGCCCTACTCTGGAACTCTGCAAAATAAAACTTGCCCCACGTTGCAGCTGCCCGCTATGGCGGCGCAGCTGAGGAGAAAGACCAGACTCTGGCACTACTAGTGCTTCGCGAGCACCAACACGGATCCAGGCACCGGCAATGTGCCTCGGGGAGCCCTGCTCACCGGGGCTCTTCTGGTGCCCCCTCTGGCAGGAGGAAGGCACCGACAATATGCTAAAGGGAAGCCCCACTCACCGGGCCTCTTTCTAGCGCCCTTGATTGGCACCAATGATGCACGTATTACAGCCCCACTCACCAGGCTGCTCTGGATGCTCTCTGCTTCCTCGGCCGGTCCCGCCTTCCAGGGGCCCCACTTTCTCCTGCAGGTAGGACAATGAAGGCAGGGTGGGCTCGCCCCAGACTTTAGCCTCCTGATCCTTACTTCGGCACGCTACTGGCGACTTCTTTGATGCTGGCCGGCCACGCCCCAACAAGGTAAGCAGCCTGACTTCCGGGTTGCAGCAGTGATCCAACGCGATTCCTTTGGTGAAGCATAAAGTGCGGGGTGGACTCCCGCTTGACCGAGGCAGTGCAGGGTAGGCTCCTGTATTAAAAGCCCACAATCAAGCGGGGTGGGCTCCCACTCCGCCACCAGCCGCATGGGGGAGTCCCCATGCCAGGATCCCCCCAGCAATCTTCGCAGCAACATGCTGCAAGGTACCAGCACTCCTCTTGGGCTGGCAGATAAAAACATAGCACTCGCGAGGTGCTAAACCCACAGTTTCAGGGGGCAAAAGCTGGGCCCAAGCAGGCCAGCGCACAGGGCCCTCCAGCAGGGAGGCAGTCCCTTGCGGCGGTGCCTCCTTGGGCCCATCAGCAGGAAGTCCTCGTAAGTCACAGGAACACCACAACATTTTCATGGGGTCACAGCCCAAGTACTTATACTCCATTTCTCCTTTGTGTGCCCTTGGCACAGGGCTTGGGGGAACCAGCCTGAGCTGGTTCTGGGGGTTTGGAGCACTTTGTTGACAAGGCTCCTCTTCCCCTTTGTCAGGTGGGGGCTCGTCATCAGACACACCACAGGGGGGCAGAGCCAGCAATCACCTAGGCAGGCACAAACCTATTCAGGGTCAGGGGACTACTCCTCCCACTACTCCACATGCCGATGTCCCATTCAGCCTAGCGCTGACTCACCCTGCCCCTCCTGGAGCCACACACATCTCACCAGCCCCTGCCCCTCCAAAGCCAGACATGCAATCCACATCACGCAGGCAGACACATAGCACACAGAAATGCCCACTTCTAGAAGTGGCATTTCTAAAATAGTGATAATAAATCTGCACGCACCATTCTGTAGCATTTATTATTACTATTCCAACCATACCAAACTTGACCACGCTGCTCCTCTCATATCAGGATTTACCACTGAAACACTTATCAGGGAATCCCCAATGTATTCCTATGAGAGGGCAGCCTCACAGCAGTGAGAAACCCACAATGGCTGTTTGTCACTACCAGGGCATGTCACACACTTAAGGTATTTGTCCTACCTTTAACCTACAATGCATATATATATATATATATATGTATATATATATATATTCACTATAAAAACCATAGTTTTCAGCCACGTTATAGTTAGAAATTAGCATTTAAAAAACCTTTGAAATTCACTGAAGTAGCCATACATTTCAGGGACATTATAGTTAGTTGGACATATCACTCATACAAAACCAGAGAAATTTAGCCGTTATAGTTAGTTCAGCTAGCTATAACTTGCGCCCCCGCAATGCACTGCTGATGACGTCACATATTACATCATTCATGACATGGTCAGTGACATCACTGATGACATTACTGATTACATCTCAAATGACATCACTCATGACATCATCCAGTGACTGTGTGTTTCTGTAAAGTTTAAATATGTTTTATATATATATATATATATATATATATATATATATATATATATATATATATATATATATATATATATATATATATATGCCAAGGTGTATTGAAGAATGAGTGGGTGTATGAGTGTCTGAATGGATGATTTAGTAGGTGTGTGACTGACTATATAAGTGAGTGATTAAACGTGTCTTAGTGAATGCATGGGTTAGTGACTAAACTGTGTAAATGTCTGTATCAGTCTGTCAGTTGGTGTGTAAGCCGCTCCATGGGTTGGTGAGTAGCTACATGAGTATCTATATGGGTTATTGATTGGTTGTCTGAGTAACTGTATGGGTGCCTGAGTATCTGTGTGTGTGGGTGGGGGCTGTATGACTCCTTGCATGGATGTGTGAGTGGGTGATTCACTGGGTGTATGGGTTCAAAAGTGCATCTGTGAGGGGCTGTATGGGTGGGTGAGTGTGTGTATGGCTGTGTTGGTGAGTGAATGGATGTCTCAGTGGTACATCTGTGAGTATATACATATGTGAAAGGCAGTATATGTGAGTGTTAGAGTATATAAATGACTATATGTGATAGTGAGTGATTGTGAGAGTGGCTGTATGGATGAATGTGTGCTTGTATCAGTGATTGTATAAGACAGTAAGGGGCAGATTTACAAGCCCTGTATGCCACATTTGCGCTGCCGTTGCGTCACTTTTGTGATGCAGCGGCGGTGCAAAGCAAGCACCATGCTGCGGTGTATTTACAACGTGACGCATCTAGGGAGATGTCACATTGTAAAGCCCTGCGCCACATGTGGGCGTTCCGGCGCAGGGGGGGGCGTTCTGGCACAAGAACGCCTCCTAAAAGTGGCTGAGTGAAATCCACAAGATTTCACTCAGTCACTTTTACGGCCATGCTGCGTCAAAACCCTGCGCCTGTTTGAAGCAGGCGTAAGGATTGACGCAGCATGTTAGTCATAGGGGCCCCCCAAGCCTTGCTGGAGCTGCGTCGCGCTTGCGACACGACTCCAGCAATGCATCACCTTTACGGCAGCAGATGCGTCACACATCCGTCTATTCTTGCCCCATGGTGCGCCGCATTGTAAATGTGGCGCATCCATGGTGGCGCAAGAGGCGTCTGCCGTGATGCAAAATAACTGGCGCATCCCTGTTGATATGCAGGGATGCGCCAGTTATTGTAAATCTGCCCCTATGTATGTGTTAGTATATTTATGAATAAGTATTGATGAGTGACTGCATGTATGAGTGACTGTATAGGTGAATAAGTGGATGTGTGTGTAGACCTAGGAATCAGTGAAGGGGATGTAGTAACTGGTATTGGTGTGTTTATAGTTTCAATAATGGTAGTCTGTAGTTTAGAGTGTATCTAAGGTTATATTAGGTTTTGAGGAGGTGCATCTGATTATCACATGGATGATGTCATCAGTGATGTAATTTGAGATGTCATCAGTGATGTCATCAGTGATGTCACTGACCATGTCATGAATGATGTAATATGTGACGTCATCACTAGTGCATTGTGGTGGCGCGAGTTATAGTTATCTGAACTAACTATAACGGCCGAATTTCTCTGGTTTTGTATGAGTGAAGTGTCCAACTAACTATAATGTCACTGAAACCTATGTTTTTTCCAGTGAATTTCCAAGGTTTTTCAAATGCTAATTACTAACTATAACGTCCCTGAAACCTATGGTTTTTTCAGTGAATTTCAAAGGTTTTTCAAATGCTAATTTCAAACTATAACATCCCTTAAACCTATGTTTTTTTCACTGAATTTCTAAGGTTTTTTAAATGCTAATTTCTAACTATGCCTACAGAGGTAGGACATGTGCAGAAAGGGGAAGAAAGGCACAGAAAGAAGCAAGAGAAATGCAGAATCATGATTTGTGTAGGAAAGTTGCCTGCAGTAACGCAAAGGAGCACTATGCAATAATGTGATCTATATTGCATTGGGGAGGCATACCATAGGTGGTACGTAGGCATTCCCATGCAACCACCCATGGGTTTTGAGGCAAATCATCATCTTATAACATTTATAGATCGGGAATTGAGACAAAATATGATGTCCCCTCAAGGCAGGTGTATCAGTGGAGTATCATTTAAAAGTCTCCATAATTTTCAAAGTTTGCAAGTGTGATGCAGTGTACAGCACACATACCATGAGAGATGTCTTCATGGATATTTTTGTACTGGGAGGATCTCATTCCAGTGCAAAACCTATGCTTGGCAGAACACTCACATCCCTGTACTAAGGTCAGGCACTGGAATTATAAGGTTTTGTGGCCGTGGCATTTTCTGCATGAGTATGGAATTGCTACAAGTACCACATATTCCATCATCTGCTGTGTAATGTGCAGATTTAAATCCTCAGAAATTGCTTCTAGCTTGAATGGATACAAAGTTACTAAAACCAGGTCTACCTCTATTGCTGCAAAGTGGAAGACCCTTCGCAAAGGTTGACTGGTCAACTTTCTGTTGCTTATTTTTGTATTTGGGTATTAAATTGGTACTAATGAGGTGAAACATTTGCCCAGTTCGTGTTAGCATGTGTGAAATGTCAAAATAATAAAATATTACTATCACATAATGTGCAGCATTATGCTGCATAACTTGCCTTTACTTGCCACATAATTCAACCATGCTGCATGATTTGGTCCTCTCGTAATGCATAATTCCAGTGGCCTGCACTATGGGAGAAGATAAAGGTGGGTGAGCCAACAAATCAACAGGGACAGCTAAGCCAAGGGTCTGCCATGGCTCTTAAGAGGCCGTACAGAAGTGAAGATTTGAAAATATGTGGCATGTCAATCATGCTGCACAGATTATGTTAGACTATAGTAAGTCTTCGGAAGCACCTCATCTTGGTTCATTAGATTATAAGCAAAGTATTTATTAAAGATGAACTGAGAATCGTTCCTGCCCCCTATCCCCCACCTCCTCTCCCCAAAAGACAATGCTACTAGTGAACTAAAACACACGTCAGGGGTCACGTGTAACCAGATGTGGCCTACGTTAAAAGATGGAGCAGCTTTATAAGCTATTGAATCAAACACAGGAGTTGTTTTGTACAGTGCAACGCCTGAATTCATGGATAATTGAAGGGGCCTAATTTGTGCTGATGAACAAAAAGGAGGATTGGTTTAAAAGTTTTTGCCTATCCTTTAAGGTGAAAGTTTCATGTTCTTTACAGTTTTTTGAGTAACCTCGACTGGAAAGTATTGGAGCACTTCACTTGAGCATCAAGACTGGGACCTGTTTCCCTAGATCCACTGTCGGCAGCACTGGCCATCCGATAATGCCACTTTCAAACTCTCTCATTGCCGAGGGAAACAGATTCACATGTTTCACTCTGCCTGCTATGGGCCTCATGAAAAACTGCATTCTTAAAAGAAGCAGCCCTCTGTCATTTAATTCATTTAATTGATTTACTGGGCCTTTTGTTATGGTTTTTGTTCCTCAAGGGTACAGCGTGCTCGCACATAGTGTTTGGGTGCTATAAGAAGCAGTCGCAGAGCCTAGAGGAAACATAGAACCCCACTTTCATTTCCAATGACCTCACACTAGCCTTTTGTGACCCCAGACCCCAGACCCTGTGGTGGGAGTAAAGATGTTCTACCCCCATCTGAGTGGGGAAAACCCCCTTGGGCCATATCATACACACGGTGCTGTTTCCTTAAAAGGTGCCCCCGGCGCAAACAAGGAACATGCGCCATATTAGGATGAAGGTGCTGTCTCCAGGGCAGCTGCTCACTCATGCTGGGGGCAGCACATTCGACTGAAAACGAAGTGGCTTTGAAGCAGCTGCTCTGCGTTTTACTGTGCAGGCGGCAACCTGCCTGCACTTTTAAAGGAGATTTCAGATCCCCTAGCAGGAGGATGTCCACTGAGGATACATATATACAGGGTGTTCAGAGACTACTAATAGCCAATAGGGTAGCCACAGAAGATACTTATAGCCAAGAGGGTGTCCAGGGAGCTACTCATAGCAAAGAGGGAGTCTTGGAGACACTCATAGCTAAGAAGGTTTCAACAGGGATACTCGTAACCAAGAGGGTGTTCTGTTGGATACTCATAGCTAAGAAAGTGTCCACATTATAATCATAGCTGAGAAGGTGTCCACTGGGATACTCATAGCTAAGAGGCTGTCCAGAGGGTTACTGTAAAGATCCTCCCTGATGCAGTGTAGAAAAAGAAATAATATTTATTGGTCCAAATAACATTCACAGCTACTTCCAGCTCGCTCTCCTAGCTCCTGAGCTCCAACCTCCCTTCACCTTCAAAGAACAACATTCTACCCACCAACATCGTTCTAAATTCCATCCATAAGAAGCTAAGATAACTCTACACATCTTCACCCTCATACACAAAAAACGAAATTGTCAATCCCTAAACAATACATGGACTGACATGTTAAAAGTGGTAAATGAGGACTAGGTTGGGACACAAAACATTAGTCATCAGGAATTGGCTGAGGAGCATGACATTTGGAGACATTCCCCACACACCAAGCAGAACCATCAGCTAAAATGAGAATATTCTTTTTCACAGCTTTTACTTGTACGGGTTCGGAAAACCTACTCTCACCCTTGGTGACAATACCGCATCTTTTAACTTCAACCCAATCAGCATCCTTTATGTCAGGCACCTTGACACCTTTCCTGGCATTATAATACTCCATTGCAAAAAATTGCTTCTGAGACACATCACTCTCTACATCAGCGAGATCAACCCACACACAGTCTTTGGCCTTTAGCCACCCTGGAACCTCTTTCACACCAGGCTCTCAACCTTTGAGAGAGATGAAGGGAGACACTCCAGTCACTGAGTGTGGCGTCACCCTATATAGCTCTAGTGCTAGAGGCTCTTGTGGTCTGACACCACGTGATGACTTTTGACTACCAAATTTTAATTGACTTTGGTGTTTGTTCTGCTTGGGTTTTCGGATCAGATAGAACCCGCTCATCAGAGCCCCTCTAACCCAGCCAGAACGTTACCCTCTCCCTAGGGCCTATTCACAACAAGTAACCACAGATATATATATATATATACCACCTAAGGACAGGGAATTCCTACTATATATATATATATATATATATATATATATATATACACATATATATATATATATATATATATATATATATATATATATATATACATATATATATACATATATCTAGACCTCTTATAATACAAGTGGCGGCCTCGCGATCCCAGACGGACCCAGGACTTCCTACCCAGACGGCAGCCTCGCGGTCCCAGACGGACCCAGGACTTCCTACCCAGACGGCAGCCTCAGCCTCGCGGTCCCAGACGGACCCAGGACTTCCTACCCGGACGGCAGCCTCAGCCTCGCGGTCCCAGACGGACCCAGGACTTCCTACTCAGACGGCAGCCTCAGCCTCGCGGTCCCAGATGGACCCAGGACTTCCTACTCGGACGGCAGCCTCAGCCTCGCGGTCCCAGACGGACCCAGGACTTCCTACTCAGACGGCAGCCTCAGCCTCGCGGTCCCAGACGGACCCAGGACTTCCTACCCAGACGGCAGCCTCAGCCTCGCGGTCCCAGACGGACCCAGGACTTCCTACCCAGACGGCAGCCTCAGCCTCGCGGTCCCAGACGGACCCAGGACTTCCTACCCAGACGGCAGCCTCAGCCTCGCGGTCCCAGACGGACCCAGGACTTCCTACCCAGACGGCAGCCTCAGCACAAGTTCATCCTATGATTACCATAACATACAACTATTTATCAGATTACACAAGAACTGCCAGTTTGAGCACAACCTGTTCTCTGGTTCGAGGGGCTCCTCTCTCCCTTATTCAGTTACCACTTACCTGATCAGGGTTAACATCTGTTCATGTCAAGTCACAGCTGACTAGAAGAATAGGCTACCCTCTTATACAAGAACACGCAGCACATGTTGATTCACTACAAACTGGATACTTTATTACTCATTACACATACAATCACATAACATTACGATATAACACATAACCTGCAAGGAAAAGTGTAAGATTAAGTTGTACACTCTAATAAGAAAGGGTCGACATCACCTTAGTAGTATGTAGCCTGCACTCAGTGGTCATCTAGGCTCCCTTCTCGTCTGTGCCTCGGCTCGCCTGGAATCACCCTTCTCCGAGTCACTGGGACCTCTTCCTTATCGGCTACTCTCTCATCTCTGGCTATTCTGTTAGGAAAGCATCTGTCTCTCGATTCTTCTCCGCCTTCAAGATGGCGTCTGTCTTCCCTGGAATAAGTAGTAGCTCTACTGCTAACGGCTAGATGCCGCCTACGGACTGAACATGTAACTGCCTCAGACTTTCACTAATATAGAGGTGCATTTCCTCATGGAAAATTCCGGCCCGTAACCTGCCGCCCACCAAATTCTTGTACCTCCCCGTACCAAGGACACGTTCCCAGCCGGCCGGCCTGATGTAGTGTCTTCGGCATGAAGAAAAATACAATCCTTCGATAAGGGCCGGCCTGAACCGGTTCTCTCCAAGCGAATAACACCTCATAACTAAAACATTACCCTTAACCTAGAATCATCTCAAGCTGCCGGAGCAGGAAGAAAGATGGAGTCTCTCCCGTTTGAGGCCTACCAGGCCTGAATTCAGCACGGCTCCATGAAATACCCTCACTACAGGACAGGTTATCCCTAATACTAACGAATCTATCCCCTAGGATATGTGTGCAAGCCCTGATCTATGGGGAAGAACACAGGATCATGTCGAAGTGCCTAGTAAATAGGCTCCATTCACTACTCTAACCCTTAGACTTGGATGGTAAGAGACTGAAGTCACACTAGTCACCCTTTAACACAAAAAGGCCGGGAAAATCGAGCAGTACATTTCACCCTTGACTTCAGTCTATTATACATTCATTAAACAGAACTAACATCGGTGGAAGAATAATATGAAACAAAACTAACTGATCTATGTCTAGTACCAAGTGTGCAGAATTGAAGTAGTGAAGGAATACACTGAATAAAGCAACAGATAGAAATCAAAACAGCGATAGTAATCAGAATACCTCCTAAAATTTGACGTAACAGATATAAATCAGGTAACCAATTAAAGAGCCAGTCAAACCAGCCCTGGTCAATGTGTTTTCTAACTTCTTCCGTCAAGTCATGTAACTTGTCAATATGAGCGCGATCAGACAAGTTAAAACAACAAAGACCCTCAAAATCGGAACAATCGTGTCCATGTTTAAGCAAAAGATAATCAATGGCCGCTCGATTTTGCAAGATGGCTCTGCGTTCACCCTGGGCGTCTAATAGCATGTCAGACAGGACTGTAGAAGTATGATTAATGGATTTTACCATCCAGCAGGCCATTTTCCCAATAGATTTGGCATTATAAACCGCCAAAGCAGGAACACCAATAATTGAAATAGCCAGGCTAAGGTATTCAGACTTGGAATATAAATGCAAGGACGAGTCACAATCCTCCTGTAACATCATTGCATCTCGAATCACACGAGAATTGGCATTCGGATGTGACGAGAACATCAGTAAACTGAGTCTCGTAATGGCACAAGGGCCTCCAGAAATATTTGCGGGGACATATGGCCAGGAAGTATTACCACATGAGAAAAGCCATCCGGCAGGTAGTAACATCGTGCGATAATGACTAGGGGTAACTACCAAGCTCTTGCAAGTCATATTGTTCTGGACAGAAGCATATGTTTTCGGTGTCCTTTGAAAGCACAAAGTTCGCTCATGAAGGGTAAAGGAAGTAGCACCTTTCAATTTTAGACGCAGACATTCAGAAATTGCACTAGGATTACACGTAAGGAAAAAACACAAATCTCCTTGTGTTATATTATAGGTAATTATTTGGGACTGGATGGGGGGTATCTGGTCTGGTAGTTCAGTACATAAGGGGCAATACGCATGGGTGGCAAAATCGCCCAGAAGAACATTGGGGCGAGCCTTTGAAATGTTGAAAATATGAGTCAAAGTTTCTAGCGAAGCAGGGACAGCAACCAGACAGGTTGCCAAGATGTCGTGTACAGATCTCATCGGTGTCAAACAGAAGTGAGGGGCATCAGTCACCCTTTTTGCCAGTAAGGTCCAAAAGTTCGATGACGAATCCCACGCAGCGAAGGAGCGCGACACTCGGGTGCGTAAATCATCCCGGGTTGATGGGATCCCTCCTCTCTCGTCGAACCAACCCGAAAATAGTCCGACGCCGACACATCCTGCAGCAACAGTCCAAAGAATGATCTGAAAGAGAATCAAATACAGGCATTATTCATTCTCGTAAGTAACATTTGTCAGCCGGGACCGCTTCCCAGCTATCTTTCCCTGGTCTCATAACTAAAATGGTATTGTCGTGACCGGTGGCAATGACCTCTGCTTGTTCAGGGGGATTCTTAGGCGACTGCACCCAAACCCTGGCCCCAGGGTTATCTGTGGAGCCAAAACCTTTCTGGCCTCGTACAGTTAGCAAAGTTGGGGCAGTGCCTTTTGTGATCTCTCCACTGAAAACAGGCATTATGAGTAATTGAGCCACTCGGTCAGTTTGATGTATCAGTAAGTCAACCTCACTGCTGTTCAGTAGGAGCACCTTAATCTCTCCCTGATAATCACTGTCAATGATTCCTCCAAGCACCTGAATGCCTTTTACAGCCAGCCCCGATCTAGGGGCGATTAATCCGAAATTCCCGGGTGGTATATGAACACCAACACCGGTCGCGATGATGACCCGATCTTTACCTTTTATAACGGTGTCATCCATGGCATGCAAGTCTAAACCTGCCGACCCTGGGGTCGCTCTACATGGAGCCAAAGCTCCAGGAGTAATTTCCCAGTACATCACAGTCTCTCTGATTTCATTTGGCTGAGCATTAACATTCGGAGGAAACAAACGCATAAGTGGAGATTCAGCATTTAGAAAAGGACGGTTATTCAAAATTAATAGCGCTTGGGACAAAAAGTCTCGCCAATTCTTATACTTGTCATCTGTCAATTTGCGCAGTTGCTCCTTCAGCAGACCATTCAATCTCTCCACAAGACCCGAGGCCTGTGGATAATATGGGATATGAAATACCCAGTCAATATTGTTTTCCACACAGAATTCCTGTACCAATCTTCCACGAAAATGGGATGCATTATCAGATTGAATTTGGAATGGCACACCATAATACATCATAATCAATTCCAATGTTTTAATGGTATTCAATTGGGTAGCTTGCTTACAGGGAAGGGCTACCAACAGGCCACTGTATGTATCAACAATAGTGCAAACATATTGACAATTTCTACTAATGGGAAGTGGACCGATGTAATCAATCTGCCAAATTTGAGCGGGCAGTTTCCCGCGATGTAAATGACCTTTAACAATTTGGGGCACTTTGCGCTGTCTGATATGCTGACAAACGGGACAATGTAAAATAACATTTTTGATTAAATCTAGGGGAATATAAATTCCTCGATCAGCAGCCCACCTGCTAGTGGCTTTCTCTCCAAAATGTCCTGCCTTCTGGTGGGCCCATTTCGCCAATCCCGCAATATCAGAATCTTGCCTGTCCACCACTGCCTCAGCAATTTTAGATTTCTCATCTGCAATGTTATGAAAAAATTTGTCAAGAGAATCTATCGGGGTGTGAGCATCCACATGGAAGATTGTAACAGTACTCTGTGGGAGCATCTCCCAAATCTCCTGCCATAATTATTTTCCCCACAATTCTTTTGAATGCAATTTCCAATTATGGGAATGCCAAGTCGGTAACCAAACTGCCAATCCATTGGCAGTAGACCAAGAATCGGTAAAAATATGACATGTGCCAGGTAACTCTTGTTTCAAAACTTGATAAACAGCATAAAGTTCAGCAAATTGACTGCTCTTCCCTTCACCAGTTGTGCTCAGCAGTTTTTGTGTAATCGGATTATAGGACACCGCCTTCCAGTGCCGTTTCGTCCCTATGAACCTTGCTGAACCATCCGTAAACCAGACATGGTTTCTGTCCTCTGCGGACAAATCATTAAAAGGTCTACCCCACTTGACAGGAGACTCCTGTACTAAAGGTACGGAACATTCACTCTCAGTCTCAGTCGATGGCACTCGCGCCACCTGCTCATGTAAAGATGCAACTCCTTTTTGTCCCACACGCGCCCTGTCTTGTATATACCATTTCCATTTAATCACACTTGCCTCTTGAGCATGTCCAATTCGGTGAGTTTTCGGCGAACTCATAACCCACTGCATGATAGGAATTTCAGGTCGCAAAACTATATCATGTCCCAAAGTCAATTGCTCGGTATCCACCAGAGCCCAATAACATGCAAGTAACTGTTTTTCAAAAGGTGTATAACGCTCACCAGCATCAGGTAACTTTTTGGTCCAGAAACCTAACGGTACTCTACTCCTGCCTTGCTTCTGCCACAAACTCCAATTCGCATAAAGGCCCTGTACAGACACATTTAAATCCACATCACCATCACGTACGGGCCATAAATCCAAAGCATGCTGAATTGCCTCTTTTGCTAGGTTGAACGCATCTTGCCGTGGTTTATCCCATTCAAATGCATTCTTTTTACGAGTGACACGGTACAAGGGGGCTAATATTTGACTCAAATGAGGAATATGCTGGCGCCAAAAACCAAACAAGCCAATGAAGCTTTGGGCTTCTTTCCTATTCCTCGGAACTGCAAAATCAAGAATTTTCTGTTTAACCTGAGGGATCACTTCACGGTGTCCCTCATGCCAATTAATACCCAAAAATTTTACAGCCTGGGACGGGCCTTGTAATTTATCCGGGTTGATTTCCCAACCTTTCTCACGCAGGCACTCAATGACTCTGTCCAATTGGGTCTGAACTTCCTCTTGTGTTTCGCCTTGGATCAAAACATCATCAATATAATGACACATCTGAATTTGTGGATGAACCGGTACCTCAGCCAAATGCTCTGCCACCAGCCGGTGACATATCGTAGGACTATGCACATAGCCCTGAGGAAGACTTCTAAACGTCATCTGACGCCCATTCCACGTAAAACTGAACTGTTCCTGACACTCAGGGGCAATCGGAATCGAAAAGAAAGCATTAGCAATATCAATGGACGCATACCATGTACCTGGATGTTTTTGTATTCTTTCAATTAAAGTAATGACATCCGGTACTGCAACAGTCAAAGAGGGTGTGTGTTTGTTCAATTCTCGATAATCAACAGTCGTGCGCCAAGAATTATCACTCTTACGTACAGGCCAAACAGGATTATTCCAAGCAGAAGTAACTGGGGTTATAACACCTGCATCCACCAACTCCTGAATAGTGGTACTAATCTCCTCATGACCACCTGGAATACGATACTGCTTCTGACAGACCACTTTTGTCGCCTGAGGAACTTTTATGGGGGGCATTCTTAAACGACCAACCCGTATAGGCCTAGACGATATATAATGCGTAGTTCCAAATTGGTAACATCCATCATCTAAATGCAAAGTCATTCCTTTCAAAATATCAATTCCAATTATGAATTCTAAGAGTGGCACCACTAGTACAGAGTATTCTTTTCTAGGGATTCTACCTATTCTCATTTCAAGTAAAGTTTGAACTGCAGGAGTTTCCTTTCCACCTAATCCGGTAATTGTAAAAGGCTGACCTGTAAACTTCTTTGATTTTCCATGAATAAGAGTGGCCTCCGCTCCTGTATCTACCAATGCTCGGGCCCTTTGGATATTACGATGTCTCCAATAAATTTCAATATCTACATAGGGTCTATTATCTCTGTGAGCCCATCTGTGTACTGGAGCTTGACCTATTTCCTAGTCATGCTTACTGCATTCTGTGTACCAGGATAAATCAGGATAAAGACTCTCACGTTTCTTAGGTATCGGTACCTCCTGTTCATATCCATTCCCAGTACGAAATGGATTTGTGTCTTCTGCATTGTACTGCGGGTTTCGATCGGCCAAACTATGACGATCCTCTCTCCTCCTCAACTCAGGGGATTGATCCCTATCATCTCTACGTCTGCTGTAAACATAATCATTTCTCACCCTTTCTCTTACCTCCTCTCTCTCTCCGTCTCTCTCACGACGGGGGGACATATCACGTACATAACGTCGATCATCACGACGAACAGAGCGCCCACGGCGGTCGTCATCACCGCTACCGTCAGAACCACCACGATCACACTCAGTCGTCCGAACACGGCGGGCACCCTCCTTCCGATCCAAGCCACGTTTGCGAAACAACTCCCACAAACGAGCAGTAGTCTCACCGTCAATGTCCTCCCTCCGCACACCATCGGCCAGAAGACCAGAAAAGATATCACGTCTAGTAAGTTTATTGTCACCAGGAGTACGAGTGTCAGGCCGGGACTGACGTTCAGGTTTAAACCACTCACCCAACTCACCGAGTTGGCGTACCGATTCCAGTACCGTAGATAACACGTTACCAGTTTGATTAATCAATAAAGTCATCATGACCTGCTTATAGGCAACAGGGGAAGAACGAATGATACGATTCCGCACAGAAGATGTCAACAAACCATCAAGCAACCTGTCAGCAGTACCCAGAAAAATTGCCGTTTTCATCACCTCCTCTTTGAGACGTTGTGCAGCGTCGCGCAAAGTATACCACGGTTTGTCATTCACAGGCCAATCAGACTCAGTAGGATACTTTTGATTACAACCCTCAGTCGCCAATTGAAGTAAAGAAATTTGACCACCACCATTATAGTTACGAAAATGATCCTGTACAGTAGAATCCGAACTCAAGGAACAAAACTTCAAACAATCGCCATTATCTAACATAATGCCAGCAGCGCCCAGTTCATAAAGGCGCACCATCCATGTGAGCAAGGTCTCACCAGTTCGCTGCCGAAATCGCTGCAAAATATCACTAATTTCTTGTTGAGTAAAGTCCTCTAAAGAGTCTAAAGAAACACCCTGCGGAGCAGCGGGAGACTGCTGCAACTTCCGACGAAAAACTGGATGCGCCGAGACCGCGGGATGAGCATCACAAGGAGCTCGACCAGTACACGTAGAGGAACAATCAGTGGAAGAAGCATCGACCCCGCTCGAAGGACGAGCGCAATCACGGGGTGCACCATCAGAGGCGCAAGAAGCAGATTTACAAGCACGGCCGGAGCGAGAGGACTCGCGCTTGGCAGACTCCTCACCCGAGGAAGGAGAATCACTCGAGTTCCAGATATTACCATCCCATTCATCAGGATTCCAATCCAGTCCGGCTTTCGCCACGACCAGACGCACCTTTCGCGTCGAAACCCGACCACGCCGATTCTTGTATTTATAACGAGCAATTCGCACAGCCGCTCTCTCGGCAATAGTCTGGTACGTCTCAAGTTTGTCAACAAGCAACTTATTTTGACACCGTAACAAAGTATGAGCATTCTGAATCTCAACAAAGTTCGCTTCCAAATCCTTATGCAAGTTCTGCAACTTCAACAACCTCTCATGGAGAAGCCTGTACGCAGACAGAACAATCCAACCTCTGCGCCCTAAAATGGGAAGCTCATCACCCTTAGATACCGGCGCCTTCTGTAGGCAAGTAATCACATTAGCCGGCTCCGCCAGCTCCAAAAAAGAATTCCAATTCTCACTCAAACCAGTAGAATCAGCCCACTCACGGGCTAAGGCTTCATAAGGCGTTGAATCCCATCCGGGAATATCAACGGGCAACTTAAAAGTAGATTTAGATTTTCTAGAAAACATCGTGAAAAAGAAAGAAGAAAAGAAAGAAAAAGAAAAGAAAGAAGAAGAAAAGCTAGACACACAAGTATACCACAAAGAATATACAAACAAAACCACGCACACGCCGAAAGCAAACACGATACAACACGACGCACACAGGTTTCGAAAACGGTTCGTGACGCCAAATGTTCTGCTTGGGTTTTCGGATCAGATAGAACCCGCTCATCAGAGCCCCTCTAACCCAGCCAGAACGTTACCCTCTCCCTAGGGCCTATTCACAACAAGTAACCACAGATATATATATATATATACCACCTAAGGACAGGGAATTCCTACTATATATATATATATATATATATATATATATATATATATACACACATATATATATATATATATATATATATATACATATATCTAGACCTCTTATAATACAAGTGGCGGCCTCGCGATCCCAGACGGACCCAGGACTTCCTACCCAGACGGCAGCCTCAGCCTCGCGGTCCCAGACGGACCCAGGACTTCCTACCCGGACGACAGCCTCAGCCTCGCGGTCCCAGACGGACCCAGGACTTCCTACCCGGACGGCAGCCTCAGCCTCGCGGTCCCAGACGGACCCAGGACTTCCTACCCAGACGGCAGCCTCAGCCTCGTGGTCCCAGACGGACCCAGGACTTCCTACCCAGACGGCAGCCTCAGCCTCGCGGTCCCAGACGGACCCAGGACTTCCTACCCAGACGGCAGCCTCAGCCTCGCGGTCCCAGACGGACCCAGGACTTCCTACCCAGACGGCAGCCTCAGCCTCGCGGTCCCAGACGGACCCAGGACTTCCTACCCAGACGGCAGCCTCAGCACAAGTTCATCCTATGATTACCATAACATACAACTATTTATCAGATTACACAAGAACTGCCAGTTTGAGCACAACCTGTTCTCTGGTTCGAGGGGCTCCTCTCTCCCTTATTCAGTTACCACTTACCTGATCAGGGTTAACATCTGTTCATGTCAAGTCACAGCTGACTAGAAGAATAGGCTACCCTCTTATACAAGAACACGCAGCACATGTTGATTCAGTACAAACTGGATACTTTATTACTCATTACACATACAATCACATAACATTACGATATAACACATAACCTGCAAGGAAAAGTGTAAGATTAAGTTGTACACTCTAATAAGAAAGGGTCGACATCACCTTAGTAGTATGTAGCCTGCACTCAGTGGTCATCTAGGCTCCCTTCTCGTCTGTGCCTCGGCTCGCCTGGAATCACCCTTCTCCGAGTCACTGGGACCTCTTCCTTATCGGCTACTCTCTCCTCTCTGGCTATTCTGTTAGGAAAGCATCTGTCTCTCGATTCTTCTCCGCCTTCAAGATGGCGCCTGTCTTCCCTGGAATAAGTAGTAGCTCTACTGCTAACGGCTAGATGCCGCCTACGGACTGAACATGTAACTGCCTCAGACTTTCACTAATATAGAGGTGCATTTCCTCATGGAAAATTCCGGCCCGTAACCTGCCGCCCACCAAATTCTTGTACCTCCCCGTACCAAGGACACGTTCCCAGCCGGCCGGCCTGAAGTAGTGTCTTCGGCATGAAGAAAAATACAATCCTTCGATAAGGGCCGGCCTGAACCGGTTCTCTCCAAGCGAATAACACCTCATAACTAAAACATTACCCTTAACCTAGAATCATCTCAAGCTGCCGGAGCAGGAAGAAAGATGGAGTCTCTCCCGTTTGAGGCCTACCAGGCCTGAATTCAGCACGGCTCCATGAAATACCCTCACTACAGGACAGGTTATCCCTAATACTAACGAATCTATCCCCTAGGATATGTGTGCAAGCCCTGATCTATGGGGAAGAACACAGGATCATGTCGAAGTGCCTAGTAAATAGGCTCCATTCACTACTCTAACCCTTAGACTTGGATGGTAAGAGACTGAAGTCACACTAGTCACCCTTTAACACAAAAAGGCCAGGATAATCGAGCAGTACAGTGTTTTACTTTACCCTAGCATGAATGTACGACGTCTTGCATATGCCTTGTTTCTCTTGAAGGTTTCTTCTCGTAGTTTTGAAGTGGTAGCTGTCACAGTACAACAGCCTTGCCAAGAATAGAACGTGTGGGAGGTGCATTTGAAAGCATGATAGAGAGGGAGGTGCGGAATGTACTTTTTGGTCTCGAAGTGTAGTGTTATGAGCAATGGAGCTTAAATGTGCACTATGTTGTATATTGAGAGATGAAGCATGTGCAGTGGTGCACAAATGTGCGCTCAGCTGTATATTGAGTGGTGAAGTATGTGATGCTATAAGCAGTGGTGGACAAATGTGCATTATGTTGAACATTGAGAGATCAAGGATGTGATTCTATAGGCAGTGGTGCACAAATGTGCATTGTGTTGTACATTGGGAAGCATTATGAAGTTCTTACTATTGGCTTTGACATGGACTCATGTCATCCTGAATTCTGACTCTTCCTTGCTTGAGCTTTTCTGCGCGCACAGACAGGCCCCCAGAGTGTTTGCAAGTTGATTGGGTTAATCACGTTCATGTTTTGTTTTGTGGGAGATTGTTTAATGTACCCTGGAAGGCTTTCATAAGCTTCGTTAAGATAAAGGCTGGAACATGTGTGTTAGAAATGGGGTCTCTAGTTGGCAATGGCTGGCCACTGTCCAAGTAGGGACCCTTCTTCCTAAGTCAGAGTAAGCAACCTACACCCTTTGATAACCCCTGCTCAACCCTGTGGTAACGTAGCACGAGCAGCTAGGCTTATCTCAGAGGCATTGTGTGAAGCATTTATGACCATAGACAGTAATACAATGAGGAACACTACAAATGGACACCACTCAAGTAGTTATAAAAAATAGGTATATTTATATAGACTTAATCACAAGACCAATAACAGTAAAAATCCACAATACTAGAAAAATAGGGTTACTTTATAAATGCTGCAAAAAAAGTTCAAGGTGCACATAATGAGGTTCAGTTTAATGCAGTGGTCTCTGCGACCCTTTTACTCACAAGGTATCTGGATTCTGTAGCAAAGCAACAAAAATGTCGCTAAGGAGTTGTAGCGATAAATTTCCTCACGCTAACCAGCGATGCGTTGAATCCTTACTGCAAGGGAGGATGATGCACTGGGTTGCGGGCAGGATAAAGCGACAAACTTCTTCACACTAAGCCGGTGATGCGATAAAATCCTTGCCGCTAAGGGAGGATGATGCACCGAGCCTGTTGCGTGTGCCTCTTTCCTGTCCACTTACATTGAAGATAACCATCTTTTGGCTTCCCACCAAGCTGGTTTCCGCCCAGTTCACTCGACGGAGACAGTGGTCCTCTCAGTCCTGGACGAGCTCAAGAACAAGGCAGATTCCAACAGCCCTCAGGCCTTGGTGCTTCTCGATCTTTCCGCCGCCTTTGACACGGTCGACCACTCCATCCTTCTTGATCGTGTCAGGGCGGCGGGCATCCAGGGCACCGCCCTTTCTTGGCTTGCGTCATTCCTCCAGGGCCGGTCGCAGGCTGTCCAGCTCTCTGGCTTCTTTGCCCCACCGCGTACGGTGTCATGCGGGGTCCCCCAGGGCTCCTCTCTTTCCCCTCTACTCTTTAACCTCTACATCTACCCCCTCATTGCCTCTTTGCTCAAACTGGGGGTCTCCGTCTATAACTACGCGGATGACCTCCAGTTAATATTTGATCTCTCCTCCTCTTCTAACCCTCTCCCCAAATTTCAAAGTACACTCGTCTTTATTTCTGACTGGATGAGTCTAAACCATCTTAAACTCAACCTGGCCAAAACGGAGCTGATCTTGACTGGTGGGACCTCTAACCCTTGGTCCTCCGCCTTCTGGCCCCCCAGCCTTGGCTCCCCCCCGGCCCCCTCGGCCTTAGTGAGAACCCTTGGTATCAAAATCAGCAAGGATCTCTCCATGCGCCCTCAGATCAGCTCCGTTGTCTCTTCATGTTTCCTCTCTTTACGAATTATCCGTAAGATTTCCCGTTTTTTTTCTATAGATGCTCTCAAAATAATTGTTTTAGCCATGGTCCTCTCCCGCTTAGACTATGGTAACTGCCTTTATGCGGGTGTTCTCGCCTACGAGCTGCGACGCCTTCAAACCATCCAGAATCAGGCGGCTCGCCTCATTCACCAGCTCCCCAAATTTCACCACGCCTTCCCCCTTCTTAAATCCCTTCACTGGCTCCCCATTATGCACCGTACCCTTTTTAAAATGGGTTGCATAGTCTTCATGGCCCGGGCCCACACTGCCCCTCTCTTCATCAACTCGCTGATCACCCCTTACATACCCAGCCGTACTCTCCGCTCCTCCAGCCAGGCTCTCCTCATCATTCCCCGTTTTCGCAAGTCGAGAGCAGGTGGCACTAGGTTCTCTGTCCTTGCCCCCCGCTTTTGGAATGACCTCCCATTCTCCATCAGATCCATTACCTCCTACCCACACTTTAGGAAGGCACTCAAGACTCACTTGTTCACCCTAGCGTTCCTCTCTCATTGATTCCCCTCACCCCTCCATCCGACTCATGTAATCTTCCAGCGCCAGGAAACCGCTTGGTCACAGCGCGCTTTATAAGCACTTTCAACTTCAACTTCATCTTGCTGCGATGAAAGAAAATGGCGCTCCGCGAGGGAGCGACGATCCTGATGCGATGCGGGAAAAATGGCGAGCTCTCGGCGTCCGCGCTGCAATGAGCTTGATGCGATGATTTGGGGTTAGCGAGCACTTTGGGGCACGCTAACAGGCAATGCGACAATCCTTGGGTTAGCGAGCGTTTTCAGACCCGCTGACAGGCGATTCAATAACTTGGGTTAGCAAGCGTTTTCAGACCCGCTGACAGGCTCTGCGACGATCTTCGGGATAGCAGGCGTTTTCAGGCCCGCTGACGGGTGATGCGATATTCTTCAGGATAGCTGGTGTTTTCAGGCCCACTGATGGGTGATGCGATAATCTTTGGGATAGCGGGCGTTTTCAGGCCCGCTGATGGGTGATGCGATAATCTTCGGGGTTAGCGAGCGCTCGGCCGCAGCAGAGTGACGATTTCTCTCACGCTAACCAGCCGCAGCGGCCCGCTAACGGGGGTTAGCAACGATTTTCAGCACTCTTTTCTCAGCAGTAAAACTAGAGGCCCTGGAACTCACGGGAGCATAACCTGCAGATAGGAAACCTCGCTGGGAGGACACAGGAGGCTGGTGGTGCAGTCTGGTGTGCCTGAGACTCCTGCAGGAGGCTAGCTCTCTTCTAGCCCTTGGATGATTGCTGTAACCACAAAATAAAAGTTCCTTCAAAGTCCTTTTCCTCTTCTTCCAAGTCCAGTAGTAACCACTGCAGGCCAGTCCAAGAAACAGCACACAAGCACAAGGACAGTCCTTCACCTGCAGATTCCTGTAGTAACACGGACAGAGGTTCTTCTTGTTGTCCAGGAGCAATACAAATTGTAAGGGTTGGGGCACAAATATTTATACCCCCAAAGTCTTTGTTCTTAGGAGTCACAAGCCTCTGAACCCAGCCAGAACCAGTTCTGCCCAGCCCTGGAGCACTTTGTTTACCAGGCTGCATCCTTCCTTTAAAAAGAGGGGGTCTGCCTTCAGACGCACAGTGGGAGGTGGAGCCAGCATTCACCTTGCCAGGCACAGCCCTATTCAAGTGCAGGAGCTACCCCTCCCCTCACTCCCAGGCAGAACTCTCTATTCAACCCAGGTCTGACTCAGCCTGCCCTGTCCCTCCAAAACCAGACAGCCAATACACATAATAGCAGAGCACACTGGAAGGCTTAGGCAAGAAAGTACCTATACTCTAAAAGTGGTAGTTTCAAACACAGAATATAAAAATAACCTTCACTAAAAGATGTATTTTAATATTCTGAGCTCAGGCATACTAAATTCGCTTTTCTACCATGTTCTGTGGGTCAGTTAGGACAATAGGATGTAATAGCCCAGACCTCCCATTCTGGCCAATGGACAACAGGTAGCCTTACAGTAGTGAAAAACGAAATTGGGTGTAATTCACTACTAGGACATGCTACACACATCAGAGCATGTCCTACCTTACACATACAATGCACCCTATCATAAGGGTGGCTTACAGATTGCCAAGGGAAGGTTCAGGGGCTGGGAAGTGGGTGCACTTCACAGCCAAGATGGCAGTTCTGGAATGCACACAGACGCTGCAGTGGCAGGTCTGAGACACACTTTACAAGCTGCTTCTGTGGGTGGCACAAACCAGTGCTGCAGGCCCACCAGCAGCATTCGGTTTACCAGCCCTGGGCACACACAGGCCACGCTACTAGGGACTAACAGGTAAACCAAATAAGCCAATCAGGGATACATCAATTCATATGTCATCTTTACAAAGGGTTTATAAGGTAACAGTGGTTCTGTCGGGTGAAAGTATTGCTTTTCGCATTAGGCCTAGTCACACATTGTTTAAACAATATAAAACAAATATCATTATACTGAAAAAAACACACAGGACAGTTCAAATTCAAAGTAAATTCTTTATATATGAATTGCGTCATTCATATATACATACATTAATATTACCCGAAAGGCCGTCAGGCAATAATGTGGTGACACGAGTGACAAAGTGAATACTAAGTGCTCGGTGACAGTGTGTGTGAAGGTGTGATATGTACAGTAGTTTAAAATCAAAGTTATTCGAAAGTGGCCAGGGAAATGCAAAAGTTCAAGCTGCGCAATGGAAGAGTTCTTTCTTTGGCGCAGATTCTATGCAAAGGTCCACAGAATAGTCGACGTTTCGACCCTAGTACTGCACTCTTGAAAGGTCAGTGCGGGTCTTCATCAGGACTTGAAAATAAGCGAGACGGCCTATGAGTAAAAAGGGGGGACTTAATTAGGTGTGTGTTAACACTGGAAATATGAAACATGGATTAAGGGTGGTAGATGACTTACCTTGAAAAGAGAAATGGATTCTCAGAATGGACTAAATCTAAGGAGTGGGTGAGTATCCGGCATATGTCTCAGGATTCACTCCAGTGGTATATCGTGTGGATGGGACGATCAATGTGTCTGGTGGCGGTATCTAGAAGATAATGAATAACCAGGGTTTCAACGGGAAAACTATTACAAATTATCCGTGTAGTTGGATAAACTAGCGCATAGATGACGCTCACCTATTGGCTTACGAAGCGCTGTCTAAGTTCAAGCCCTTCTGTCTCCTTAATGTGGGTTAAATAGCTTCATCAGACGAAGTTTGTTTCTGAAAGGAAGCAAGGTTCGAGGTTATGCTAGAATACCTTGGGTCCAAAGGGACAAGGTCTGTGAATGAACGAGATTGGATGGGGATTCACAATTACCTTATTTGGAAAAACGAACCGCTGGCCTCTGGGTCCTGGCTCGTATGATTGAATCGGTATCTGGAAGATAATGAAAACCCGGGGTTTCAACGGGAAAACTAATTTCAATTATCCATCAGGCTGGATAAACTAGCGCAAGTATGACGCTCACCTGTTGGCTTGCGAAGCGCTGTCTAAATTCTGTCTCCTTAGTGTAAGTAATCTTGTTTTCTTCAGACGAAATTTATCTGAAAGGAAGCAAGGTTCAGGTTTAGGCTTGATTGCCTTAAATCTGAATCTGAATCTTAAAACCCTTCGTATCAGAAACAAAATCTTTCATAAGGGACACGACACATGCCATCCAAATGCTGGAAGGTCAGTCATTTGATCCCCATACGCAGCTCTTGGTCACACTTGACGTGTCCTCCTTATATACTTCAATTCCACAAGACACTGCGTTGGAAATCATCAGAAATACATTAGATTCCAGATCAAGACCGCACTGGATCCCCACCGATTTCTTGATCTCCTTACTGGATATTGCCATGAGGAAGAACTACTTCATCTTCAAAAAACAATTTTATTACCAATGCAAGGGCGTAGCCATGGGGGCTACATATGCCCCAAGTCTAGCGAATGTATACATGGATCACTACGAAGAGGAACATCTATATAGCCTGGACAACCCATACCTGAATGCCATCGTAGTATGGAAGCGTTACATAGATGATGTGATAATGATTTGGAATGGGGATAACATCGAGCTGAATAACTTCTTGACCTGGTTGAATATGAGATCTCCGGATATCCAGTTCACAATGGCAAGCAACAACGAAGCAATTGACTTTCTGGACTTAACATTCCGTTCACAAGATAATCTGCTATATTGTGACTTGTACCGAAAACCGATGGAAAGAAATTCATTACTCAAATACCAGTCCCATCACCCACGCAGCCTGCGAGACAACCTCCCTTATGGCCAATTCCTCAGACTGAGGAGGAACTGCACAAGAAGGGCAGACTACTTTAGGGAATCTGAAATACTCGTGTCAAGACTCAGAGAGAGAGGTTATCCAAGAGGCCTTCTCAAACGGGCAAAGAAACGGGCATGGTACTGCCCTCGTGAACAATTGCTGGAGACTAACCGTAAACAACCAGAGACAGACAAAATAGTCTGTGTGACTACATTTAATTCCAAAAGCAATGAGATAAAGAAGGTTGTAAAGAAGTATTGGAACCTGGTCGCAAGTGAACTACAAATATCACAAGACCCCACATTCGCCTTCAAGAGAGGAAAAAACATTAAGGATTCAGTGGTAAATGCCTACTTGGACACACCGAAACAACCTGACCTCAGGGACCTCTTGGGGTTAACACCAGTATCTGGACATCACAAGTGTGGGCATTGCAAGGCGTGTGACGTTTGCCAAGAAGGATCTACATTCACAAACACTGGTAGAACATACAAGCTTTCCCAGTTCACAAACTGTAACAGCATGAATGTTATTTATGCCATTCAATGCCCTTGCGGACTTACATATGTGGGACAAACAACTCAGAAAGTGAAAGTACGAATTCTCCAGCACATGAGCAGACTGAGATGTAAGGTGCAGGGGGCCCCCATGGTAGAACATTTTACCTCACACAATCATTCTCCCAATAACATCAAATGGTGGGTACTTGAAAAGATTATCCCTAGCACCAGGGGTGGGTCAATTGCGAGATCATTGAATTACAAGGAGTGTAGATGGATCCATTTACTTAACTCGGTCCAGAATGGGTTGAATGAGATGGAGGAGATCGCAAAACAAATGGGTCTACTCTGATAACTATCATTGCCTGATTCTTTCATGATGCTGTGCAATCACCTTGTGTAACTTTCCGTCTGTATACTTACTGTTGTACTGTGTTCCGGTTCCTGAACTTACCCATGTAATGTGCATGCTATGAATCACACTATGTAGCATAATATCATCAAACTACCTTCTCTTTCCTTTAAGAGTAATTTCACTGTGCATTCAACCCATGCTGGCCCATCTAATGTTCATTTATCATAATGATTGTGCCCAGACGATGCACGACTAATGGTGTGACTGCACTGTTTCATTTGGCCACTCAACAATTGAAGTTTCCATACGCTTGTGCTACGCACCATCAGCGTTGCATTCATTGACGTATGTGAATCCAAAACACTCCGTTTTAACATTGTTTCGATGGTAACGTATGACACTCCTTGCCACAGGTGGCAACGTAGCATACGTAGTGACGTTTGCGGGCGTTCGCGCCGCGCATGACTCAGGATTCACTCTTCGACACATGGGATCCCCCGGATGACGTATTTGCATTTGGTCTCCATGACAACTCACGTCTTTTGACGTTAGCACAATCTGTTGCCGAGCAACCGACAGCGCTCGGCGTCCACGCGCACGCCACACTGAGCATTTAGGCAGACGCACGTCAGACCTCCTTGCTGATTAAATCATACGAGCCAGGACCCAGAGGCCGGCGGTTCGTTCTTCCGAATAAGGTAATTGGGATCCCCATACGATCGCGTCCATTCATAGAGCTTGTTCTTTCAGATTTAAGGCAATCAAGCCTAAACCTGAACCTTGCTTCCTTTCAGATAAATTTCGTCTGAAGAAAACAAGATTACTTACACTAAGGAGACAGAATTTAGACAGCGCTTCGCAAGCCAACAGGTGAGCGTCATACTTGCGCTAGTTTATCCAGCCTGATGGATAATTGAAATTAGTTTTCCCGTTGAAACCCCGGGTTTTCATTATCTTCCAGATACCGATTCAATCATACGAGCCAGGACCCAGAGGCCAGCGGTTCGTTTTTCCAAATAAGGTAATTGTGAATCCCCATCCAATCTCGTTCATTCACAGACCTTGTCCCTTTGGACCCAAGGTATTCTAGCATAACCTCGAACCTTGCTTCCTTTCAGAAACAAACTTCGTCTGATGAAGCTATTTAACCCACATTAAGGAGACAGAAGGGCTTGAACTTAGACAGCGCTTCGTAAGCCAATAGGTGAGCGTCATCTATGCGCTAGTTTATCCAACTACACGGATAATTTGTAATAGTTTTCCCGTTGAAACCCTGGTTATTCATTATCTTCTAGATACCGCCACCAGACACATTGATCGTCCCATCCACACGATATACCACTGGAGTGAATCCTGAGACATATGCCGGATACTCACCCACTCCTTAGATTTAGTCCATTCTGAGAATCCATTTCTCTTTTCAAGGTGAGTCATCTACCACCCTTAATCCATGTTTCATATTTCCAGTGTTAACACACACCTAATTAAGTCCCCCCTTTTTACTCATAGGCCGTCTCGCTTATTTTCAAGTCCTGATGAAGACCCTCACTGACCTTTCAAGAGTGCAGTACTAGGGTCGAAACGTCGACTATTCCGTGGACCTTTGCATAGAATCTGCGCCAAAGAAAGAACTCTTCCATTGCGCAGCTTGAACTTTTGCATTTCCCTGGCCACTTTCGAATAACTTTGATTTTAAACTACTGTACATATCACACCTTCACACACACTGTCACCGAGCACTTAGTATTCACTTTGTCACTCGTGTCACCACATTATTGCCTGACGGCCTTTCGGGTAATATTAATGTATGTATATATGAATGACGCAATTCATATATAAAGAATTTACTTTGAATTTGAACTGTCCTGTGTGTTTTTTTCAGTATAATGATATTTGTTTTATATTGTTTAAACAATGTGTGACTAGGCCTAATGCGAAAAGCAATACTTTCACCCGACAGAACCACTGTTACCTTATAAACTTACTGCCCAGGTTCTGAGGGATACTGGGTTACCCCATTATTTGCTTAGAGATAAATGGTGCAGGTTCCTACCTGCGAGGGTTTTTACTCTCATTTAATGTTTTTGGATTGATTTTCAATTTTCTTAATTTGCTGTATTGTGAACTTTTTCTTCTGTGTATTATCTTGTGTCTTGATTTAGTATGTCTGAAAGAGAAACACTGTCATATAGTGAAGACTATATTGCAAAATTGATACATGACCAGGGAGCCTCTGGATTTTTACTAGGTTCTGATAGAGCCTCAGCAGACACCAGTCTGAATGAGAAATTGGCTAAAATTGAGAGATTAGAGAAAAAGTTAATTAGAGCACGCCTACATGGGCATGTATTGACAAAATATCTCACGTCCAATATAATTCCCAAAGGCTTACAAGTACGTAATGAGCCTGCTATATTCATAGATATTCCGAAATTCAGAGAAGGATTCAGTTACGTAGCAAATAATTGCTCTAGGCATTGGATGGTTCTCGGGGTAGAAACAGCATTGGAATATGTTAAAAGTCTAACACAGGAAATAGAGAACCTTAAAAAGGAATTGTTAGACGATACCTCCCTAACCAACGCTAAGGAAGCATTAGAAAGAGCCGAAAAAACACTCTCTGAATTCAATACCATCACTCTAAACAGGAAGCTAGATAAGTTATCCAAAGATATAAGGAACTACGATAAAAACATCACTTATCCATATTTATCAGACGACTATTACCAGCAAGATAGCCAGGGTTTCTTCAGCAATAAAGGTCGACAGGGACCCAGAAGATTTTACACCTTCTCAAATTCCTCTGCGGGGAGTGGGTCCGATACAGAATCTGACGGACCTTCCTCAAACCCACAAACCAACCAGGGTCCACGTTTTTTAGGAGAGGGCTACCGCCAAAACAACAGGGGCGGAGGGAGGGCTCAGAACTGGGAGAGACCGAGAGGATGGAACAGGGGGAGGAACATCCAGCAAGGTACATCACGAGTCCGGTTCTACCAACCGGAAACACACGGGGAAATATCTACACGGAGGCAAACTTACAGATGGTAGAGTTTCACACACCCGTGATTCCATCTGTGACTATTTCACAACCTATACCACACTCGATTGAAGCCAACACCTTGATCTCAATGAATCAGAATAGCACTAACCTATCTGACCCAATCATCAACCTATCAAACCATACCATGTCTCAGGCTGAAAAAGATATACTAGCCAAAGGTCTTTCTTTTGTCCCCACAACCATCCCAGACTCTTTCCAGATCAAAATTGAGCTACAACGCTTCTTTCGTAAAATCAGGTTGAAGTACTATTTTAGCAAAAATACCTACAACCCGGTACCGACTGCCACAGGATTTAGACCCATCTCAACTTTCACCCCAGGGGCACATATGGTGAGTGATAAAATACTTGCATATGAGAAGATTGTACTCGAGGAAACCATGCAAATTGTGTCAGCCAGGAAGTACATAAAACACAATATCAGCAAAGAGGAAAAGAATGCCTTACGTTCCCTGAGCGACAATAAAAACATCATTATCAAGTCGGCTGATAAGGGCGGTGCAGTGGTACTACAGAACACAGACGATTACGTAGAGGAGCTTGAACGACAACTAGGAATGGAGGATAGTTACCAACCTACCCCACGTGACCCTATGCCTCTTTTAAAATCCATGATAGAGAAGGTGACAAAAGGAGGTCTTGCACATGGATTCCTAAGCCAGCATGAATACGATTTCCTCAACAACAAAGACCCTCGAACACCGACCATATACACCTTACCTAAAATACACAAACGATTGGAGAAGCCACCTGGAAGGCCCATTGTCTCTGGATGCGGCTCAATCCTTGAGCCACTCAATCAATTTATAGACCATTTTTTACAACCCTTCGTATCAGAAACAAAATCTTTCATAAGGGACACGACACATGCCATCCAAATGCTGGAAGGTCAGTCATTTGATCCCCATACGCAGCTCTTGGTCACACTTGACGTGTCCTCCTTATATACTTCAATTCCACAAGACACTGCGTTGGAAATCATCAGAAATACATTAGATTCCAGATCAAGACCGCACTGGATCCCCACCGATTTCTTGATCTCCTTACTGGATATTGCCATGAGGAAGAACTACTTCATCTTCAAAAAACAATTTTATTACCAATGCAAGGGCGTAGCCATGGGGGCTACATATGCCCCAAGTCTAGCGAATGTATACATGGATCACTACGAAGAGGAACATCTATATAGCCTGGACAACCCATACCTGAATGCCATCGTAGTATGGAAGCGTTACATAGATGATGTGATAATGATTTGGAATGGGGATAACATCGAGCTGAATAACTTCTTGACCTGGTTGAATATGAGATCTCCGGATATCCAGTTCACAATGGCAAGCAACAACGAAGCAATTGACTTTCTGGACTTAACATTCCGTTCACAAGATAATCTGCTATATTGTGACTTGTACCGAAAACCGATGGAAAGAAATTCATTACTCAAATACCAGTCCCATCACCCACGCAGCCTGCGAGACAACCTCCCTTATGGCCAATTCCTCAGACTGAGGAGGAACTGCACAAGAAGGGCAGACTACTTTAGGGAATCTGAAATACTCGTGTCAAGACTCAGAGAGAGAGGTTATCCAAGAGGCCTTCTCAAACGGGCAAAGAAACGGGCATGGTACTGCCCTCGTGAACAATTGCTGGAGACTAACCGTAAACAACCAGAGACAGACAAAATAGTCTGTGTGACTACATTTAATTCCAAAAGCAATGAGATAAAGAAGGTTGTAAAGAAGTATTGGAACCTGGTCGCAAGTGAACTACAAATATCACAAGACCCCACATTCGCCTTCAAGAGAGGAAAAAACATTAAGGATTCAGTGGTAAATGCCTACTTGGACACACCGAAACAACCTGACCTCAGGGACCTCTTGGGGTTAACACCAGTATCTGGACATCACAAGTGTGGGCATTGCAAGGCGTGTGACGTTTGCCAAGAAGGATCTACATTCACAAACACTGGTAGAACATACAAGCTTTCCCAGTTCACAAACTGTAACAGCATGAATGTTATTTATGCCATTCAATGCCCTTGCGGACTTACATATGTGGGACAAACAACTCAGAAAGTGAAAGTACGAATTCTCCAGCACATGAGCAGACTGAGATGTAAGGTGCAGGGGGCCCCCATGGTAGAACATTTTACCTCACACAATCATTCTCCCAATAACATCAAATGGTGGGTACTTGAAAAGATTATCCCTAGCACCAGGGGTGGGTCAATTGCGAGATCATTGAATTACAAGGAGTGTAGATGGATCCATTTACTTAACTCGGTCCAGAATGGGTTGAATGAGATGGAGGAGATCGCAAAACAAATGGGTCTACTCTGATAACTATCATTGCCTGATTCTTTCATGATGCTGTGCAATCACCTTGTGTAACTTTCCGTCTGTATACTTACTGTTGTACTGTGTTCCGGTTCCTGAACTTACCCATGTAATGTGCATGCTATGAATCACACTATGTAGCATAATATCATCAAACTACCTTCTCTTTCCTTTAAGAGTAATTTCACTGTGCATTCAACCCATGCTGGCCCATCTAATGTTCATTTATCATAATGATTGTGCCCAGACGATGCACGACTAATGGTGTGACTGCACTGTTTCATTTGGCCACTCAACAATTGAAGTTTCCATACGCTTGTGCTACGCACCATCAGCGTTGCATTCATTGACGTATGTGAATCCAAAACACTCCGTTTTAACATTGTTACGATGGTAACGTATGACACTCCTTGCCACAGGTGGCAACGTAGCATACGTAGTGACGTTTGCGGGCGTTCGCGCCGCGCATGACTCAGGATTCACTCTTCGACACATGGGATCCCCCGGATGACGTATTTGCATTTGGTCTCCATGACAACTCACGTCTTTTGACGTTAGCACAATCTGTTGCCGAGCAACCGACAGCGCTCGGCGTCCACGCGCACGCCACACTGAGCATTTAGGCAGACGCACGTCAGACCTCCTTGCTGATTAAATCATACGAGCCAGGACCCAGAGGCCGGCGGTTCGTTCTTCCGAATAAGGTAATTGGGATCCCCATACGATCGCGTCCATTCATAGAGCTTGTTCTTTCAGATTTAAGGCAATCAAGCCTAAACCTGAACCTTGCTTCCTTTCAGATAAATTTCGTCTGAAGAAAACAAGATTACTTACACTAAGGAGACAGAATTTAGACAGCGCTTCGCAAGCCAACAGGTGAGCGTCATACTTGCGCTAGTTTATCCAGCCTGATGGATAATTGAAATTAGTTTTCCCGTTGAAACCCCGGGTTTTCATTATCTTCCAGATACCGATTCAATCATACGAGCCAGGACCCAGAGGCCAGCGGTTCGTTTTTCCAAATAAGGTAATTGTGAATCCCCATCCAATCTCGTTCATTCACAGACCTTGTCCCTTTGGACCCAAGGTATTCTAGCATAACCTCGAACCTTGCTTCCTTTCAGAAACAAACTTCGTCTGATGAAGCTATTTAACCCACATTAAGGAGACAGAAGGGCTTGAACTTAGACAGCGCTTCGTAAGCCAATAGGTGAGCGTCATCTATGCGCTAGTTTATCCAACTACACGGATAATTTGTAATAGTTTTCCCGTTGAAACCCTGGTTATTCATTATCTTCTAGATACCGCCACCAGACACATTGATCGTCCCATCCACACGATATACCACTGGAGTGAATCCTGAGACATATGCCGGATACTCACCCACTCCTTAGATTTAGTCCATTCTGAGAATCCATTTCTCTTTTCAAGGTGAGTCATCTACCACCCTTAATCCATGTTTCATATTTCCAGTGTTAACACACACCTAATTAAGTCCCCCCTTTTTACTCATAGGCCGTCTCGCTTATTTTCAAGTCCTGATGAAGACCCGCACTGACCTTTCAAGAGTGCAGTACTAGGGTCGAAACGTCGACTATTCCGTGGACCTTTGCATAGAATCTGCGCCAAAGAAAGAACTCTTCCATTGCGCAGCTTGAACTTTTGCATTTCCCTGGCCACTTTCGAATAACTTTGATTTTAAACTACTGTACATATCACCCCTTCACACACACTGTCACCGAGCACTTAGTATTCACTTTGTCACTCGTGTCACCACATTATTGCCTGACGGCCTTTCGGGTAATATTAATGTATGTATATATGAATGACGCAATTCATATATAAAGAATTTACTTTGAATTTGAACTGTCCTGTGTGTTTTTTTCAGTATAATGATATTTGTTTTATATTGTTTAAACAATGTGTGACTAGGCCTAATGCGAAAAGCAATACTTTCACCCGACAGAACCACTGTTACCTTATAAACTTACTGCCCAGGTTCTGAGGGATACTGGGTTACCCCATTATTTGCTTAGAGATCTTTACAAAGGGAGCATTCGCGCTGTGGCACTGAAAGGCAGTGGCACAGCGCCCAGAGCATCTATAACCAGCAAAAACAGAGGAGATACAGCGAGAAATGGAAGGGAGACTCACGCCAATGGTGCCCGGTCTAACAATGTGAGACTGTAGAGGGAATGTGGGAACTCTTTTTGCCCTGGAATGCTTGCCTGGAAACTGGCCAGTTCCAGTAAGTTTCCTTGGCGCAGAAGGAGAGACTCTAGAACCTTCTACTGTGTTTTGAGATTATAAAGCTGAGGATTGTTGACTTAGAAACCGGGATTTTGGAGCAGAATGGGGACGGACGTGTCTACTTCGGTACAGCGGAACCCTCATTGCTGAGGCTCTTATCCCAGCTGTTAAATCCCCCAGTCTGGAGTGGGCTAAGATCCAGTGTTTGCACCAGGTGAAGTGTTGAGTTTTGATTATTGCCATTGTGATGTGTGGCCAGTGGCTTTGATCATTTGAGGTGTTTTCTTTGTGATGTGTGAGTGAGTCAAGGTGCACATCCAAAGCAATCATTTGATGTATTTAGTGTATATATCTTTCTGCAGGACGTCCAGTATTATTTTCTGCTTGTTTATTCATTATTAGTATTCATGCATTTAACTGTTGCATTTGCCAAGTGTGTTATTATTGCTTGCATATAAATATGTATATATCTCTATATACATTTGAATGTTATTCATTTGACATCCGGGAAAGCCTTTCTGTTAGAGAGCATTGCATGAATGAAACCCCACGCCTTATTCTAAAAAGAGAGTCTTTGCATTTTGTAAAGTGAAACCCTTTTCTAGGTGTTGTTGTGTTTTATGTCTCTTGCTTTGCCGTGTTTGAGCCACCGTGTGGGAGTATTTGTGGAACTCTGTATTATCTGAAAGGTGGAGCAATACAATGACCACACCAACTTCTTCAACTCTTCAAATCAGGATAACCCATTGGAGAGGGAAAGTTGTATGTTTTCCATATTCAAACGGTTGATTCTCTCAACCAATCCATTGGCTTGAGGCCTGAACAAAGCCACCTTTTCATGCTTGATCCCCAGTTTGCACAGGATTTCTTGCATCTTCCTCGACACCAGTTGTACACCATTGTCGGATACTAGGGTCTTTGGAATGCCTTCGTTCATAAACACCCTCTCCAAAAATCCTACTACCTTCTCAGTGTCAATGCAATCAGTGGTTTCAATGACAAACCACTTGGAGTGATAATCCACCAAGAACCATCACAAATTTGCTACATGACCCACGTTTGGATAGTGGACCCAAGAAATCAATTGCCACCTTCTCCCAAGGCCACTTGGGAAGAACCACACAGGCAAGGGGGGAGGGGGGGGGGGTTGTCTCATGATTTTAGTCCACTGGCATCCTAGACAAATAATCAGCAAGTGGATTTTTCAGACCCTTCACATATTCCATCTCAAAGTTGTATTCCAGAACGGATAGCATCTCCCTTAAACAAAAGAATAAGGGGCTTATGGTGAGTGTGGACCTTGAAAGATAGACCCCAAATAAAGTACCTGAAATGTTTTATGCCCAACAACATGGCAAGGCCTCCTTCTCAATCACTAAATAGGAAACTTCTGTGTCCCGAAGTCTCCTGGATGCGAACCCTATAATCCTCTCGTGACCTTCATATACCTGGTGCAGCACAGCTCCAATCCCAACTGCACTAGCATCAGTGGTTTTAAAGTTTTGGCTCTGACATCAAAGTGACCTACCGTCGGAGCATGAAGGATACAGGACTTCAAATTATTGAACAACTCATTGCAGGCCTCATCCCAATCAAACACAGGGCCCTTCTTCATTAATAATCCCTAAGCCACCCACACATTTGGAACAATATTCTGAAAGACCAAGAAAAGATTTTAACTGATCCTTGTTTAGGGGAGTGGGGGCGTCCTGCGCAGCAGAAACAATGCTCTTCTTAGGTTTGATTCCAGCCTTAGATATTTTGTGCTCCAAATATGTCACACAACTCTTTTTCAATTGGCACTTTTCCTTCTTTATTGTTAGACCATGACTCTCCATTCGCCTCATCACCTCATTCATCACCTCATCATGATGCACGCTGTCTCTTCCAACAACCAACACGTCATCTTGGAAACAGAGAACATCCCTCAAACCCACTAATATCTGCTGCATGACCCTCTGGAACACCGCTGAGGCAGATGCCAAGCTAAATGGCATCCTACAGTAACGGAATGCCCCCAGCAGTGTCACAAATGACGTGAGGTGTCTAGAATCCTTTTGGAGATCAATCTGGTGGTACACTGCAGACATGTCATTCACACTAAACACCTCACCACACCCATGGCCATTAGCATCTCAGAGATATTGGGTAGAGGTTGTCTATCAACCCAAATATCTCTGTTTAGGTCACGCAAGGCCACACATAGACAAACTTTGCCATCAACTTTGGGTGTGACTACGATGGGAGACAGCCATTCTGAGGCCTCAATGGGTTCTATTATTCCTTATGCCAATAACTTCTTGAGCTCCTCTTGAAGGGGTTATTTCATTGTGTGTGGCACGTTCCTAACTTTGTGCACAACTGGCACAGCATTTTTCTTCAAATTGAATTTGTGCGATAAACCCTTAAACTTCCCTAATTTTTCATAGACTACTTCAGGATATCTCTGCATTATGGTTGTCTCGTAAGTATCAATAATGTGCACAACAGTGGTCATGACTGGTTCAGTGGCATTAGGATTCAAGATGATGCCAAGGTCCTTTTGATGGCGCCAGTCTAGTAAGTTTGAGCCTAGTTTCATTAAGTACACTCAACCGTATGCCTTCTTCCCATTAAAGCTGATCACCATCCACCTCAACTCCAGAATCTCTATAGAGTTCCCACGGTATCCAACAGCCTTAATGTCAGACTTGTCTGACAAAAACTCCTCATCACTCCATGTCTTGCAATACATTTCCCTTGATAGTAATGTGTAGAGACTACCAGTGTCGACTAACATCTTGACATCATGCTCATTCAAATCTACAGTACAGTGGGATTTCTCCAATTTGTGTGTACTCTCTCTTTCAATTTCGGTATCTAGTACACAAGGGCTATCACAAGATTCTCCCTCAACACTGCAACCTTCCACATTCAACATCAATTCATGGACACTCTCACGCGTGTCATCTATTTCTTGTACTTGACCCGAATTGAGTTTTAGCCCTACAAACCATGGCAAGATGTCCCTTCCTACCACATGCTCGACACGTTACATTCCTGGCCATGCACTTGGTACTGGAAGCGATGTGGCCAGGAGCACCACAATGGTAACATTTGATTACCCCTGTGTTGAATCCTGGGGTGACAGGAGCAGCTAGCCAGGTATCACTAGGTTTGTTAGAAGGAGCTTTACCTTTTTTGTCTCCTCCGGCACTTGAAAGACCAGTTCCTTTGAGGATATGGCACTAGTACATTTGTCAATCTCCTTGATCCATAGGTCCGTGTGTTCTAACCCCTTAGCGATCTGAATTACCTGCTCCAATGTAGGGTCCTTTATAAGCAATTTTTCCCTCCCTCTATTATTTTTGGTGCACTTTACAATCTGATCCAGTGTAAGGTAATCTACCAACTCCCTCAAATCAGCAAGTCAGGGAAAGTCCCCTTAATGCAGCAACATACGTCGCAATATCCTCATCCATCTTTTGCACACAACAGAAATATTTCTGTCTCTCCAAAACAATATTAACTTTTGTAGTAAAGTGCGTATCCAACATTTTCCTTGTCATCTCATAAACATTATTTGGCTGACCAGCTTCCATACCAAAAGAAATGTCAGGGAGATCTTCATATAAACGCCTTCCATCAACTCCTAACTGATGGAGTAAGATAGCTTGACTCCATACAGGACCATACCTGTCAGCTCCGGTCGCTAAGACATAGGTAAGAAATAACTTTTTCCATTCCTTCCAAGGAATGCGAGGCTCACCAGGAGTGTCAAGGAAGGTGGGTGGCGCAGACAAACCCTAGTCAGCCATAATGACAATGAATACCTACTATATATGCAAATAGTTTCAATATAGTTCTTGAAGTGCACATATAATATCACATAACATTGTTAAAACACAGTCTATTAAAAAGTCACACCTGAAAAAGAAGTTGGTTAAAATAAACAATAAACTAAATCAACAAATTAAAATAAGAACATCAAAGCAACAAACCAATACTTCATGGGTAGGCTTGGTGGAGATGGCATGCACTTGCTAGAACAATCCGAGCAAATCCGTCAATCGAGGATGAAGACGTAGGTAAGTATCAGTATTAGAAAGGTGGTGATAAAATACAGTACACCCAAACTTATTCAGTCTTTGATTACCCCCTATCAACTGTCTAGGAATCCTCGTTCCAGTTCTGCTTTTCTTGCCACTCCCCTGAAAGTCTGAAGATCTAGGTGGGGTGGACGCTCGTTCTCTCTGAATGCCTCCAACCTTTGGAATGCCCTCCCCCCCACTCTCCGAGGAGAACCTATTCTGCTGGTCTTTTCCGGAAACTGCTCAAAACTCACCTTTTATCACAGCACACTAGCAGGATTCTCTCTTTAGTCTCTCCGCTCTGCAAAGCGCTAGGAGGCCTCAGGGTAGCTAAGCGCTATACAAATCCAATTTCAATCATTCATTCATTCATTCATTCATTCATTCATTCATTCACTCAATAGACCATAAGGCAGATTCCGCTGCCGTACGAGGCTCAACGTGTAACTTTGTGCAGAAAATAGGTGGCAACAGATTATTTGGAGCGGAGGGATGTTTATGTGAATGTCACAGCTCCAATAGACCACAAGGAAGTTTTACCCAACCGCCTAAGATGGCCGCCGCCATACGTGGTTGTACGTGCTGTTTCTAGAGGAATTGGATACCAGAAGATGGAGGAGGGTGGAGTCGCGTGGAGCGTAGATGGAGCCATGCGAGACAGAGTTTGAAAGTAAGCTGCCAACAGGTTTTTAAAAAATAATCTATTGTATGTAAGCAATTTATTGAAATAATGTGCTCTGCAATCCTGCTTTCGCACACGTACGACCAAATGGCAAAACTGGGGAGAGCACAGCCGCACAGTCAACAGTAGCACACTGCTCTACCCCGGCACATCAACATCGAGCAGGAGCTACAGTTAATTGTAGTAAAAGTGCATGCAGAGAGAGCAAACAGTTCACACTCCGGTGCCCAAACACAAAGTACTCACAGTCCTTTGGTAACACAGTGCAGAAGGATAGCACTCAAAAGAAATTCCTTTTGACATTATTTGCCGCTTTACCCTGTAGATCAAAAATCCAGGGGTGGAGGTAGTAATTGTCTGCCCCCTGCGCAGACCAGGTTCAACTCGTTGCCAATGTAAAGATCTACTCTGATGCAGTGTAGCAAGGAAAATGATCTTTATGGGTCCAAGATACATTCACAGCTACCTAAGGCTTGCTCTCCCAGCTCCTGAGCTCCAACCTCCCTTCACCTTCAAAGAACAACATTCTACCCACCAACATGGTTCTAAATTCCATCCCTAGGAAGCTAAGACAACTTCACAGTTTCTCACAGCTTAGAGGGTGTCCTGGGGGATACTGGCAGCAAGGAGCAGTGGGGCATACTCATAGTTAGGAAGGTGCCCATGGGGATAGTCTGAGCTAAGAGGGTGTCCAGGGGCTTACTCGTAGCCAAGCGGGGGCCCTGTGGGATAGTTATAACTAAGAAGGTGTCAACAGGATAGTCATACCTTAAGAAGGTGTCCAAGGGGATACTCATAGTTAAGAGAGTGTCCAGAAGTATACGCATGGCTAAAAGAGTGTCCGGAGTGAAAACGTATAGCCAAAAGGGTATCCAAGGGATACCCACAGCTAAGAAGGTGACCTCACAGTGACTCATAGCCAAGAGGGTCTGTAAGGGGATACTCGTAGCTAAAAGGGAGCCCATGGGACAACCATAGCTAAGAGGGTGTCCAGGGCGATACTTGTCGCCAAGAGAGAATCTATTGAGGGGGAGTGCATTATGTAACATATGGCACTATACCTGTCTGTGTCAGACACTGCAGATTTAGGGTGCGGCTGGCATGGACAGGACAATACACTTTATTAGATACAAAATGTAGTGAGTTATTTATTTCAGCAGTTGTTATTCTTCCCTGGAAGTAGCCTGGCATGCCCTGGCAGTGATGCTTTATTGTAGCATGGTAATATTCTTAGCAGCAGTGTGCGCGCTCTCACCAGTGACAGGTCAGAGTATAAAGCTGCATCATTATCTTACCCGGACAGTGCCAGCAGCAGTGTGAGCTCCAGCACCAGTGACGTCTCAGGTTTTAAAGTTGCAGCATTATCTTTCCTCAGCAGAGCCCTAGCAGTGCCACCAGCAGTGTGAGCTCCCGCACTCGAGTCACGTCAGGGTATAAAACTGTAGCATTATCTACCTGGGTGGTGCCCTGGTACTGTGATTTCCCATGCCAGGGACATGTCAGGGTATATAGCTGTAGCATTATCTTTCCCCTACAGTGCCCTGGCAATGTGACCTCCCACACAAGGGACATGTCAGGAGATAAAGCTGCAGCATTCTCTTTACCTGGAGTTGCCATGGCAGTGCCCGCAGCAGTGTGGGCTCCTTCACCCGTGGCATCTCAGCTCAGGGTATAAGGGAGCAGCATTATCTTTACCTGGAGGTGCCCTGGCAGTGCCCACAGCAGTGTGGGCTCCTTCACCCGTGGCATCTCAGGGTATAAGGGAGAAGCATTATCTTTACCTGGAGGTGCCCTGGCAGTGCCCACAGCAGTGTGGGCTCCTTCACCCGTGGCATCTCAGGGTATAAGGGAGCAGCATTATCTTTACCTGGAGGTGCCCTGGCAGTGCCCACAGCAGTGTGGTCTCCTTCGCCCTTGACATCTCAGGGTATAAGGGAGCAGCATTATCTTTACCTGGAGGTGCCCTGGCAGTGCCCGCAGCAGTGTGGTCTCCTTCGCCCTTGACATTTCAGGGTATAAGGGAGCAGCATTATCTTTACCTGGAGGTGCCCTGGCAGTGCCTGCAGCAGTGTGGGCTCCTTCACCCGTGGCATCTCAGGGTATAAGGGAGCAGCATAATCTTTACCTGGAGGTGCCCTGGCAGTGCCCGCAGCAGTGTGGGCTCCTTCACCCGTGGCATCTCAGGGTATAAGGCTGCAGCATTATCTTTACCTGGAGGTGCCCTGGCAGTGCCCGCAGCAGTGTGGGCTCCTTCACCCGTGGCATTTCAGGGTATAAGGGAGCAGCATTACCTTTACCTGGAGGTGCCCTGGCAGTGCCCGCAGCAGTGTGGGCTCCTTCACCCGTGGCATCTCAAGGTATAAGGGATCAGCATTATCTTTACCTGGAGGTGCCCTGGCAGTGGCCGCAGCAGGGAGGGCTCCTTCACCAGTGACATCTCAGGGTATAAGGGAGCAGCATTACCTTTACCTGAAGGCAGGTCCTTCGAGCTCAATGCGTCCAGGCTATGGAACTCCCTTCCCCCCTCTTTAAGATCCAATCAGACCCTCTCCTCATTTCGCAAAGAACTAAAAACCTTCCTTTTTAGAGACTAAGCACCTCACCCCCTCCTCAGAGTGCTCTGCTCTCTACTCAGCGCTTGGACGCCCTCGGGCAGCAACCGCGCTATACAAATCTCCTTTTCATTTCTTTTCATTTCATTTCATTTTAGGTGCCCTGGCAGTGCCCACAGCAGTGTGGGCTCCTTCACCCGTGGCATCTCAGGGTATAAGGGAGCAGCATTACCTTTACCTGGAGGTGCCCTGGCAGTGCCCACAGCAGTTTGGGCTCCTTCACCCGTGGCATCTCAGGGTATAAGGGAGCAGCATTATCTTTACCTGGAGGTGCCCTGGCAGTGCCCACAGCAGTGTGGTCTCCTTCGCCCTTGACATCTCAGGGTATAAGGGAGCAGCATTATCTTTACCTGGAGGTGCCCTGGCAGTGCCCGCAGCAGTGTGGTCTCCTTCGCCCTTGACATTTCAGAGTATAAGGGAGCAGCATTATCTTTACCTGGAGGTGCCCTGGCAGTGCCCGCAGCAGTGTGGGCTCCTTCACCCGTGGCATCTCAGGGTATAAGGGAGCAGCATTATCTTTACCTGGAGGTGCCCGCTGCAGTGCCCGCAGCAGTGCGGTCTCCTTCACCCGTGGCATCTCAGGGTATAAGGGAGTAGCATTATCTTTACCTGGAGGTGCCCTGGCAGTGCCCACAGCAGTGTGGACTCCATCGCCCTTGACATCTCAGGGTATAAGGCTGCAGCATTATCTTTACCTGGAGGTGCCCTGGCTGTTTCCTGTCCTTCACTGGGGTCTCCTCCGGGCAGTGCTCTGTATAGTGCAGTCGGGCTCCCGCAGTGTAGGGCGTCTCTGAGCAGTGCCCTGCCAGGGCTACCCTATGTCTTCACACAGGGCTGTCTCCTGACAGTCACAGCAGTCCAAGATTTCCTGAAGTCAGGGGATGTCTCATTCATTGATTGACAGATTCCTAAAACTGTGATATAAACCCTGCAGCACCACCAGGGCCTGCCCTCCTTTGCCTTCATGGTCTGCACAGGCAAAGCAAAACACACAAGCACCTGAATGTGTCGAGGAGCACACAACAAACCGTAGGAAGCTGGGAGATGCAGGTGTGTAAACTCAATTATCTGGATTACTTCCTACATGTTTCTAAATCTGCACATGAATAATTTCAAAAGTAAGCTTTCTTGGCTTCTCCTCATTTTTCTGCCCCCTCCCTCCTTGTGCCGCAGTTGAGATGGAGAAGGCAGCTGGTGGACAGTGACCTGAAGAAGGCAGACAGTGGACAGTGACCTGGAGAAGGCAGACAGTGGACAGTGACCTGGAGAAGGCATGCAGTGGACAGTGATCTGGAGAAGGCAGGCAGTGGACAGTGACCTGGAGAAGGCAGACAGTGGACAGTGACCTGGAGAAGGGTAGACAGTGGACAGTGACCTGGAGAAGGCAGGCAGTGGACAGTGACCTGGAGAAGGCAGACAGTGGACAGTGACCTGGAGAAGGCAGACAGTGGACAGTGACCTGGAGAAGGCAGACAGTGGACAGTGACCTGGTGAAAGGTAGACAGTGGACAGTGACCTGGAGAAGGCATGCAGTGGACAGTGACCTGGAGAAGGCATGCAGTGGACAGTGAGCTGGAGAAGGCAGGCAGTGGACAGTGACCTGGAGAAGGCAGGCAGTGGACAGTGACCTGGTGAAAGGCAGGCAGTGGACAGTGACCTGGTGAAAGGCAGACAGTGGACAGTGACCTGGAGAAGGCAGGCAGTGGACAGTGACCTGGTGAAAGGCAGGCAGTGGACAGTGACCTGGTGAAAGGCAGACAGTGGACAGTGACCTGGAGAAGGCAGACAGTGGACAGTGACCTGGAGAAGGCAGGCAGTGGACAGTGACCTGGAGAAGGCAGGCAGTGGACAGTGACCTGGAGAAGGCAGACAGTGGACAGTGACCTGGAGAAGGCAGGCAGTGGACAGTGACCTGGAGAAGGCAGGCAGTGGACAGTGACCTGGAGAAGGCAGACAGTGGACAGTGACCTGGAGAAGGCAGGCAGTGGACAGTGACCTGGAGAAGGCATGCAGTGGACAGTGACCTGGAGAAGGCAGACAGTGGACAGTGACCTGGAGAAGGCAGACAGTGGACAGTGACCTGGAGAAGGTAGGCAGTGGACAGTGACCTGGAGAAGGCAGACAGTGGACAGTGACCTGGAGAAGGCAGGCAGTGGACAGTGACCTGGAGAAAGGCAGACAGTGGACAGTGCAAACGAAAATGACCCTGCACCCGAGATAAGCCAGTGCTTTCTAGTATTGATATCCTAATACACCATTCTTTTAAAAGCACCACACAATTGCTTGGCTAGGCAAGCAATTGTGTGGTGCTTTTTAAAGAATTAACTGCTTTTCAATAAAAGAAACTGACATCAATCAAGTAACACGACCATCTGTCTCATTTTCATCTGGGAAGCTACTTATTTAATATACTGCTATAGAACAAACCTCTTTAAATATGATGTACTAGAACATTTACACTAGAACATATATGTTGTTCTGATGAGAAGGGTTAACCCTTTGTGTTGTGGACGGCTTCGTTTTGCCTAAATATGGTGTATTAGGATATCAATACTAGAGAGCACTGGCTTATCTCGGGTGCAGGGTCAGTTTCATTTGTCTTGGATAGTGGTGGTTTGTAACCACCTTTGGGGATGCATGTGGGTCATATCGTAGACCAGATGCACCGAGGCATAGTGTAGTTTTTACAGGCTCCCACAAGTGGTGACGTTTGGAGCTGGACAGTTAAAAGCTCTGACCCGTTTCTTTGTTTGGATAGACAGTGGACAGTGACCTGGTAGAATGCAAATAGTGGACAGTGACGTGGAGAAGGCAGACAGTGGACAGTGACCTGGAGAAGGCAGACAGTGGACAGTGACCTAGCAGAGGGCAGACAGTGGACAGTGACCTGGCAGAAGGCAGACAATGACCCGCTGGAAGGCAGAGAGTGGACAGTGACCCACTGGAAGGAAGAGAGTGGACAGTGACCAGGCAGAGGGCAGACAGTGGACAGTGACCTGGCAGAAGGCAGACAATGACCCACTGGAAGGCAGAGAGTGGACAGTGACCTGGAGAAGGCAGACAGTGGACAGTGACCTGGCAGAGGGCAGACAGTGGACAGTGACCTGGCAGAAGGCAGATAATGACCCGCTGGAAGGCAGAGAGTGGACAGTGACACACTGGAAGGAAGAGAGTGGACAGTGACCTGGAGAAGGCAGAAAGTTGACAGTGACCTGGTGGAGGGCGGACAGTGGCCTGTCAAAAGGCAGACAGTGGACAGTGACCCGGTGGAAGGCAGAGAGGGGACAGTGACCTGGAGAAGGCAGACAGTGGACAGTGACCTGGCAGGAGGCAGACAGTGGACAGTGACCTGGCAGAAGGCAGACAGTGGACAGTCACATGGCAGAAGGCAGATAGTGGACAGTGATCTGGTGGAAGGCAGACAGCGGACAGTGAAAAGGAGAAGGCAGACAGTGGACAGTGACCTGGAGAAGGCAGACAGTGGACAGTGACCTGGAGGAGGCAGCTGATTGACAGTGACCTGGCAGAAGGCAGACAGTGGACAGTGACCTTGCGGAAGGCAAACAGTGGACAGTGACCTGGAGAAGGCAGACAGTGGACAGTGACCTGGAGAAGGCAGACAGTGGACAGTGACCTGGTGGAAGGCAGAGAGTGGACAGTGACCTGGAGAAGGCAGACAGTGGACAGTGACCCGGTAGAAGGCAGACAGGGGACAGTGACCTGGTGGAAGGCAGAGAGTGGGCAGTGACCTGGTGGAGGGCAGACAATGGACAGTTACCTGGTGGAGGGCAGACAGTGGACAGTGACCTGGTGGAAGGCAGAGAGTGGACAGTGACCTGGTGGAAGGCAGAGAGTGGACTTTGACCTGGAGAAGGCAGACATTGGACAGTGACCTGGTGGAGGGCAGACAATGGACAGTGACCTGGTGGAGGGCAGACAGTGGACAGTGACCCGGTGGAAGGCAGACAGTGGACAGTGACGTGGCAGAAGGCAGACAGTGGACAGTGACCCGGTGGAAGGCAGACAGTGGACAGTGACCCGGTGGAAGGCAGACAGTGGACAGTGACCTGGAGAAAGAAGACCGTGGACAGTGACCTGGAGAAGGCAGCTGGTAGACAGTGACCTGATGGAAGGCAGACAGTGGACAGTGACCTGGTGGAAGGCAGACAGTGAACAGTGACCTGGGGAAGGCAGACAGTGGACAGTGACACGGTGGAAGGCAGAGAGTGGACAGTGACCTGGAGAAGGCAGACAGTGGACAGTGACCCAGTGGAAGGCAGACAGTGGACAGTGACCCGGTGGAAGGCAGAGAGTGGACAGTGACCTGGAGACGGCAGACAGTGGACAGTGACCCAGTGGAAGGCAGACAGTGGACAGTGACCTGGTGGAAGGCAGATATTGACCTGGAGAAGGCAGACAGTGGACAGTGACCTGGTGGAGAGCAGACAGTTGACAGTGACCTGGAGAAGGCAGACAGTGTGCAGTGACCTGGTGGAAGGCAGACAGTGGACAGTGACCTGGAGAAGGCAGACAGTGGACAGTGACCTGGAGAAGGCAGCTGGTAGACAGTGACCTGATGGAAGGCAGACAGTGAACAGTGACCTGGTGGAAGGCAGACAGTGAACATTGACCTGGGGAAGGCAGACAGTGGACAGTGACCCGGTGGAAGGCAGAGAGTGGACAGTGACCTGGAGAAGGCAGACAGTGGACAGTGACCCAGTGGAAGGCAGACAGTGGACAGTGACCTGGTGGAAGGCAGATATTGACCTGGAGAAGGCAGACAGTAGACAGTGACCTGGTGGAGGCAGACAGTGGTCGGTGACCTGGTGGAAGGCAGAGAGTGGATGGTGACCTGGAGAAGGCAGACAGTGGACAGTGACTCGGTGGAAGGCAGACAGTGGACAGTGACCCGGTGACCCAGTGGAAGGCATATAGTGGACAGTGATCCGGTGGAAGGCAGACATTGGACAGTGACCTGGAGAAGGCAGCTGGTAGACAGTGACCTGGTGGAAGGCAGACAGTGGACAGTGACCTGGTGGAAGGCAGACAGTGGACAGTGACCTGGGGAAGGCAGACAGTGGAGAGTGACCCGGTGGAAGGCAGAGAGTGGACAGTGACCTGGCAGAAGGCAGAGAGTCGACAGTGACCTGGCAGAAGGCAGAGAGTGAACAGTGACCTGGAGAAGGCAGAAAGTGGACAGTGACCTGGGGAAGGCAGCTGGTGGACAGTGGCCTGGTGGAGGGCAGACAGTGACCTGGTGGAAGGCAGAGAGGGGATAGTGACATGTCAGAAGGCAGACAGTGAACAGTGATCCGGTGGAAGGCAGACATTGGACAGTGACCTGGTGGAAGGCAGACAGTGGACAGTGACCTGGTGGAAGGCAGACAGTGGACAGTGACCTGGGGAAGGCAGACAGTGGACAGTGACCCGGTGGAAGGCAGGGAGTGGACAGTGACCTGGCAGAAGGCAGAGAGTCGACAGTGACCTGGCAGAAGGCAGAGAGTGAACAGTGACCTGGAGAAGGCAGACAGTGGACAGTGACCCAGTGGAAGGTAGACTGTGGACAGTGACCTGGTGCAAGGCAGACAGTGGACAGTGAGCTGGAGAAGGCAGTCAGTGGACAGTGACCTTATGCAAGGCAGACAGTGGACAGTGACCTGGCAGAGGCAAGATAGTGGACAGTGGCCTGGTGGAGGGCAGACAGTGGACAGTGACCTGGCAGAGGGAAGACAGTGGACAGTGGCCTGGTGGAGGGAAGACAGTGAACAGTGGCCTGGTGGAAGGCAGACAGTGGCCAGTGGCTTGGCGGAGGGAAGACAGTGGACAGTGGCCTGGTGGAAGGCAGACAGTGGCCAGTGGCCTGGCGGGAGGCAGATAGTGGACAGAGACCTAGTGAAAGGCAGTTTACAGTGACACAGGGAAGGTACATATTGATGGTCATAAGGCGGAAGGTGGATAGTGATCTGGTGCAACACAGGTGGTGGACAACTGGCAATTTACAGTAGACCTTACCCAAAATTCCATGTCCTGTCCATGACACTTCATAATAAGGGTCTTGATAAATGATTGTACGTACGAATAGCACGTAGAGAAATATCATCTGTCATAAATATTGTGTTATAAATATTAATTACATGTGCATTGTTTCATTGGGTTCAGATTTTCTATTTTTAGCTTCAGTGGGGCAATATTTTTGTAGACGATATTTCAGACACAATATTTAATTCAGACAATATACTAACAATGATTTCCTCATGCCCCACCCAGAGGAGATGTGTTTTCAAACCAATAATCATAGACACAATGGAAATATCAATACCATCTCTGCGTCTTTCAATGATGCTAACACTAAAAGTGGCACCTCTTGTGGCACATGTTTACATTTCTGGTGGGCACCTTTTGTGGCACATGTTTACAATCTGTGATGGGCGCATTTTGTGGCACAGCTTGGCATTCAAGGGGAGTCATCTGTTGAACGGGTTTGCATAGGCACCTCTTGTGGCACATGTTTACATTCTCTGGTGGGCGCCTCTTGTGGCACATGTTTACATTTTCTGGTGGGCACCTCTTGTGGCACATGTTTACATTCTCTGGTGGGCACCTCTTGTGGCACATGTTTACATTCTCTGGTGGGCACCTCTTGTGGCACATGTTTACTGTCTCTGGTGGGCACTTCTTGTGGCACAAATTTACATTCTCTGGTGGGCACCTCTTGTGACACATGTTTACATTCTCTGGTAGACATCTCTTATAGCACATGTTTACATTCTGTGGTAGGGTCCTTTTGTGGCACATGTTTACATACTGTAGTGGGCACCTTTTGTGGCACACGTTTACATTCTCTGGTTGCCACCTCTTGTGGTACATGTTTACATTCTCTGGTAGGCACCTCTTGTAGCACATGTTTACATTCTCTGGTTGGCACCTCTTGTAGGACATGTTTTTATTCTTTGGTGGGCACCTTTTGTGGCACAGCTTAGCATTCAAGGGAGTCACCTGTTGAATGGGTTTGCATAGGCACCTTGTGTGGCACAGCTTAGCATTCAAGGGAATCACCTGTTGAATGGGTTTGCATAGGCACCTTTTGTGGCACATGTTTACATTCTTTGGTGGGCACCTTTTATGACACAAGTTTACATTCTCTGGTGGGCACCTCTTGCAGCACATGTTTACATTCTCTGGTAGGCACCTCTTATAGCACATGTTTACATTTTGTGGTGGGCTCCTTTTGTGGCACGTGTTTACATTCTCTAGTGGGCACCTTTTGTGGCACATGTTTACATTCTCTGGTGGGCACCTCTTGTAAGACATGTTTACATTCTCTGGTGGGCACCTTTTGTGGCATAGCTTCGCATTCAAGGAAATCACCTGTTGAATGGGTTTGCATAGGCACCTTGTGTGGCACAACTTTGCACTCCAGGTGATTCAACTCCGTGGTGCAGGGTGACATTCTGAATGTGCACTTTGTGTGGCACAGTTTCTGCGGGAGGGTTAGCCCTTGTGGCATAGCTTTGTACTGTGTTGTGGGCAAGTCCTGTAGACAGGTTTGCACTCAGGGGTTAGGGGGAGTCTGCAACACAGTGGCTTTTGGGAGCGCTTTTATCTAGACATCTCTCTCTCTCCCTCTCCCTCTATCTCTCTCCCCCACTCTCTCTTTCTCTCTCCCTCCCTCTCTCTCCCCACTCTCTCTTTCCCTCTCTCCCTCTATCTCTCTCTCCCTCACTCTTTCGCTTTCTCTCTCGCCCTCTATCTCTCTCTCCCTCTCCCCCAGTTTCTCTCTCTCTCTCTCTCTCTCTCTATCTCCATCACCCTCTATCTCTCTCCCTCCCACTCTCTCTCTCTCTTTCCCTCTATCTCTCTCTCCCCCACTCTCTCACTTTCTCTCTCGCCCTCTATCTCTCTCTCCCTCCCTCTCTCTTCCCTACGCTCTCTTTCTCTCTCTCTCTCTCTCCCTTTATCTCTCTCTCCGCCACTCTCTCTTTCTCCCTCTCTCTCTCTCTCTCGCTCTCCCTCTCTCTCCCTCTCTCTCTCTCTCTCTCTCCCTTTATCTCTCTCTCCCCACTCTCTCTCTTTCTCTCTCCCTCGCTCTCTCTTCCTCTCCGTCTCTCTCTCTCTCTCTCTCTCTCTTTCTCTCTCTCTCTCTCTCTCTCTCTCTCTCTCTCTCTCTATATATATATATATTCATGTGTGAATGCATTTTCATCTACATTCAAAAAGAGAAATTAGGACAGCATTGTACTAGATCGCACACAGCTCCCACTATCATTGTTTATGCTTTGTGGCACTGCAAACAACCCCTGCCTATACCAGGTGCTAGGAACACAAACGGTCACATACACAGTACTGAACAAAATATGTGCATGCCCTAAGGAACAGCATGTCTGTGCAGTGGACTGTGCCCTACACCAGCTCTCACCTCTCTCTTTCTTTACAGGGGGCCGCAGCTGGAAGTATTCCCCCAGTACAGCAACTTTTCACTATGTTTGCAAGGAAGGACTATGAAGGAGTCTTGAACCAACAGGCACAAGGAAGCTAAACTCAGCCACTTTTAACTGTGTTTCTCTGTGTTTTACGGCTTCTTTTGTTGAATGTCAGCTGTGTTTTTCTTTCACTGTTTGTCCTGCACCAATGCAGGAATATTTCATGAATATTGTGTAATCTGATATCAATTTAATTTATTGTGAAGTTAACTAGTTGGGCCAGGTGGAGTGGATTTTCCTAGACCATTGTTAGCAAGTGTCATGGGAGGAGCTTAGTGGGTAAAGGGGGTGTGTCTTCAGTGTGGAACAACCCAAAGATTAGAATACATTACATTTGCTGAAATGTGGCACATGGGGGGTCGGAGGGGCCAAGGTTTAGGGGAATAGGTCAGGGGTGCTTCTTCAGCATCCTTTTTTTATGGAAATCTAGGAGACCCCTATATTGTTGGTCTTCTCAATATGTCAGACTGGCTGGGTAGTGGAACAGAGGGTTCAAGCAGTTGTTGGGGGAAGTCGTTGTCGCCATTCCGAAGCTTTACTGCACATCAACCAATATAACGTTCTTCACAGTGGACACAGGACTCTGAGAAAAATGAGAACATTAAACTTACTAGATTAAGTGATGTCTCTTAGAAATAGTTATAAGCCTGTGTAGTGGACTTGCCACAAGACTCTACAGGAAAGAGCCCTCTTGATTGTATGTGAAGAAGCACAGACCACTGAGAAGATAGTAAATCTTCACGGTGTTTCAAGTTAATCCAGAGAGAACTCCTTGACTCTCTAGGAAGCTGTGAAGAGGTCCGTCCATGTAATTTGTATCATTAGTGGGCGGTGATTGGACGAAAGACCACTCAGAGCTAGGTGCATGATAAGTTTGGTTTCTTCTGTAAGAATTAAGAGGCACTTCTTAGTGGAATGTAGACTTCTTGGTGGAATGTAGAGTTCTTGATGGAATGTAGAATTCCTGATGGAATGTAGACTTCTTGATGGAATGTAGACTGCTTGATGGAATGTAGACTTCTTGGTTGAATGTAGACTTCTTGATGGAATGAAGACTTCTTGATGGAATGTATACTTCTTGATGGAATGCAGACCTCTTGGTGGAATGTAGACTTCTTGGTGGAATGTAGGCTTCTTGATGGAATGTAGACTTCTTGATGGAATGTTGAGTTGTTGATGGAGTGTAGAATTCTTCATGAAATGTAGACTTCTTGGTGGAAGTTAGAAATCTTGGTGGAATGTAGACTTCTTGATGGAATGTAGAGTTGTTGATGGAGTGTAGACTTCCTGATGAAATGTAGACTTCTAGATGGAATATGGAGCATTCATTCTGTAATAGATGTTTCTTCAAAATGTACAAATACTTTTCTATCATTTCACAACTCCTTCAATGGTCTTTCGTGTACAATATGTGACTTGGTTTATATTGTATATGTCATATTTTTACTTTATATCATAGTGAACTAGAAAATGTCATGTATTGTTATTGCAGAAAATCAATAAAAAATAAGTTGTGACTGCTTTCATTCTTTCCATCTAAATGCTCTGACCTTCAGTATAAACTCAGAGGAATAGGACGGAGTATTTACCACATGTGGTAAATACCATTGCCCCAAGGTTAGATATTAATCTTATGTGGTAAATACCATCTTTCGGACTTTCCAGCATCAAAATGAGGTTTACCATGCAGAGCCTGGACTTACACACTGAATTCCATGTGTTTTGCCTTTTAATGGGCTTTATTACTCAATACATTTCAGCAGCTTGACCTGTCTTAATTTATCAGGGAAAGCTGTGAGGATGTGATAATTACCTCACAAGAGGTCATTCCAAGCCATGTACAAACTTGTGCACAGATACATAAGTTTCACAGCAAGCAATCCCACTCTCCATGCCTTACAGGGGCTGTTGCTACAATGGAAAACAACACTTCCTCGTTCCCAGTAGAGCGCTGAGGAAATGGAACAAATGTGTCCTGTTCTGATTACCGCATATTTCCACCAGTTACATTGATTATGAATTATGCTGTAATACTGCACGGCTTCACCGAGTTACCACCCGTAACAGTGACAGTAAGACTGCGTATGAATGAGATAAAATCTGAAACCATCGGTTGTGGCATTTGCAACGCTGCTCTGCACATTTCCCCACATTATTGTCCTCCGGAATTCAGGGGTATATTCATCAAAATGTAAGGTAGCACAGTAAGACACCTTGCTGCATGACAGGGAAAGGGGAGGAATGCTCTGTATTTAACATGATATGACATATTCCAGCCTTTTCCCAGAGTTGGCACACAATATGCTGCCTAGTGGCCATGCATTCACTCTTGTACCATACTGTACTATTCTAGGGAGACATGTAGAAAGCATGGAAACCACTAGGCATCCCAATGCTGGTTCAGACATACTGTGACCTAATCACACTAGTTACTCAGCATGAGTTAGTTCTTGAATAGCCATGTCTTGATGAGTTTTTGGAAGGACAGCTCGTTGTCTGTTGCCCTTAAGGTTGAGGGAGAGAGTTCCAAAGTTTAGCAACATTGGGCTAAAGGACGTCCTCCTCTTCTGGTTCTTCTAGTAGGGTGGACAGGGGCCAGGTGTGCATTGGTTGATCTAAGTGCTCTGTTAGGGACGTAGGGGGTGTTGAGCTAGTATGAGGTAGGAGTTCCTTGTGAATTAAGGGCTCTATGATAGAGCACAAAGACCATAGCAGCCCGGCGAAGACGCCGCTGGGAGGAGAGGGTCGTGAGGCCTGGAAGCCGTCTCCCCAGTAACGTCAAAGCGCCGCCCCCTGCCGCTGGTAGTAGGAGGAGGCCGCGCCTCCAGGCCGCGTTGCTTCAGGAGGCGGCGCGCGTCTCCCAGTAGCTGCGGAGGGGGACCAGGACCGAGCCGAGTAGCCGACCGGGAATAACTCTGTGCCAGTGATATTGGGACGAGAGAGCAAGGTGGCCTTCCGCAGCGAGACTCACGAGCAGGGAAGCCCTTGAGGGAGGTGGTAGGTGGGAGTGCCCCATTACCGCCCCCTGGGTTGAAGAGATCTCTCCGTGTCTGCACAGTGAACCCGTCTTCCCTGAAAGAAGTGAGAACTCGGCTCAAGCTTCGCCGACCTTCACGAGAGGAGGACCACGAGGTTAACAGTAAGCTGGGTATAAGCAAAAAGGGAGGAAATGCACGGGGACTTGTGAAATGAAAACCAGATACTGGGTTAAAAGAAATTACCAGTGCCAGGAGATATACCCTTGCGAGACTGTGGGTTACATACTGGGAACTCCCCGAATAGAGGTAGAAGTAAGGTGCAACTGTATTAGTCTGGTTCCCGGAACAGGGATGGTTTATGTGTAAATGTTCAACTGGATTAGTGTGACTACTAGTCACTGAAAAAGCTGCAGGTGCAAGCTCAAATGTAACAGTGATTCCTAGCAACCAGATAAATCACCAGTATAGCGCCTAATGTATAAGATTGACCAAAGGTGATAAACCAGGATTCAGGAAGTGAAGTGTCTAGTGTAACCAACTATCTGAAGGGCCACCTGTGGCCTGCTGACCAACTGGAGAATTGTGTTAAGAAAATGTTACAGGAAGTGCTACATGTGGGGGATTTAATTTGGTATACTAGAATCTAGGCGCTGGATTGACATATGTGATAGTGGTTAGGAATGTGCTATACTGGAGTAAAGAAAGGAATTATACTGCTGTTCTGAATACCATGTAATGTTGATCCTGAAATGTAATGGATAGCAATTAATTGAGTGCACCTAATAAGGAAAGATAAAACTTCTTTTCTAAATCTGAACACTGTTTCGGTGTAGCGTCATTTTTGAGCGGTGTAGCGCTGAGGTGTGAGTTGGGTGTGATGCAAACACGACATGCAATGTTGGAGGGAAAGCCTTTCTGCCTGAGCCAAGCTACCCCAAGGACATCAGGTCCAACAACATGATTTGTTCATCCAGCTGGCTACCAGTTCCTGACACGGTCCCAAGGTGGCAGTGGCAGCAGGATCCAGGCCTGGGGCAAGCAGGAATACCGGCTGGGTGTCATCTGCGTAGGAGACTATGGAAATGCCAAAGGGAATTACGAGGTCCGCTAGAGGTTGCATGTAGAGATAAAAAAGCGTGGGACTCATGGATGATCCCTGCGGGACTCCACAGATAAAAGCGATTATGTCAGAAAGCAAGACTTGTCAAGTACCCGGAAGGAACTGTGCTTCAAGAAGGAGCAGAGCAGAGCCGGTCCAGGGCTTTCCCTGAACCTCCAGCCGCATGGAACCTTTTTAGGAGGATATTGTTGTTCATGGTGTCAAAGGAATGCACTAAGTTCAAGAAGTATTATGGCTACCACGCCTTATTGTCTAGTTCCCTATTTGCATCCTCCACTACCACTAGGAGGGCAGTTTCGCTGCTGTGTTTGGACTGAAAACACGTTTGAGTAGGGTGTAGGAAGTTGTTGGCCTCAATGAAGTCTGACAGATGGCTATTGACTTGTTTTTCTAACACTTTGCTAATGCCCGGAAGGAGTGAAATTGGTTGGGTGTTCACCAGACATGAGGAGTCTAGGTTTGGCTTTTTGAGGATTGCTTTGACCATGGCATGTTTCCACGCCAGGGGTACCATTCCCTTCTCCAGGGACAGATTAACCCTGTCAAACAGAATGGGAAAAATCATTTTTGCCCTGAGGAAAAAGATCCAGGAGGCAGGGGGATGGGGGTGCGGGATCTAATGGGGATCCGGATTGAAATTTGCTAAAAAGGGTAGTGAAATTTTATATGTTAGTGGGAAAATAGAGGGCAGTAGAGCTACTTTTCTTACTCTTGTTAAAGAAATTAGCATCCAAGACTTTCTCCACCACTTGGCAGGAGAGGTAGATATCCAATATTTTATTTTGAAAAGCGGTGGCCAGATTGTTTCACCTATCGTTAGAGGGCTTTGGTGGGTGGGCCATTGGCCATGGGTTCTAGCAATGCTTTGGGGATTTTAAATATCTCTCTAGGGGAGTTTGCTGCCAAATTGATTATCTAGTTTCATTGTAGTCAGCCTGGGCAGTTTTTATCTCTGTGTGATAAGTCCTTACAGTTTCACAGTATTTTGTTTTGTTGTATTCTCCTTAGTCCACATCCCATTCCCTTTCTGCAGTCTTGGACTTTCTTATGAGTGCTCTTAGGTGGGGGGTAATCCAGGGGGTAGATTGACTTTTGTTTCTCAGAGTAAAGGTTCTCCTGGGAATGGTTTGATCTAGAGAGTGGTTTTCCATTCTCTGATCCTACCATTGGCGACATGTGGGTCGGAACCCAAGAGGGGGGTGATTTTGCTGAGAAAAAGTGTCCAATCTTTGTGGTTTAGCTGGAACCGGTGTTGGTCTTTTCAGGCAAATGGTTTGTGGACTGCAGGTGGGCAGGGGTTAGTGGGGACCACACGAATCAGGAAATGGTTGGACCAGATCGTGTATAAAGGGTCCAATACCTGTAACTGGAGGTTGTTGGTAAAAATTGGGTCTAACAGGTAAACCTCTGCATGAATAGGACCCTGTACTCTTTAAGTGAGTTGGACGTTGGTGAGGTGTTGCAGGAGACTGGCTGCTAGGGTGTTTGAGGGCTGATCAAGATGTGAATTTAGATCTCCCAGAACTGTGAGATGGGTATTCCTGATTGTAAAGCTGGCAAGGGCTTCCGGTAAGATCTGGGTGAATTGACTTGCTGGGGCAGGGGGTCTATGAATATGGACTCCGGAAAACGTGAATGTGAGGGACATGGAAATGGCGAATGTCAGACTTTCGCAATTGGAAGATGGCAGGGGTTTGGTTATACATGAGAGTGTTGCCTTTAGCATGACTATGAGTCCTCCTCCCTTCCTGTTTTCTCTACCTCTACGTGTGATATAATAGTCGGGGTAGATCCTGGACAATATCTGGTCCAGACTCCTCTTGGAGCCTGGTTTCAGTCAGGAAGATCACATCAGGCTTTTCTTCTTCTAGGAGTGAGAAGATTTCCAGATTGTAGTGAGGAAGGGATCTACAATTTAACAGGAGCATTTTCCAGCCGTGTTGGGGGGACTGGTGTTCTTGGATGTAGGTAAAGTAGGAGGAGTGTATTCGCAGTACTTACACTTTAGGTTTCCCCCGGTCAGGTCAATGTAGTGGAGACATTTGTCATTGTCGACCCCTCCTAAATCGACCAGTTGCTGTGTGGAGTAAGTGACCATGCAGGCACGGAAGGGTGCAGGCGGGCTTGCCTTTGGTGCACCTTCAGCGTGCCCACTGCCCTGTTGTCATTTACGTTGTTGTTGATAGAACCACTAGAGCGCTGACCTGCCTGGCAGCTCTATAGTTTAGTATCCCAACACAAATCTAAGGTAAAGTGCTCAGTGCAATTTGACTTCCCCTCCATAATTCTAGGAGCAATTTGTATAATTTCAGTCCATTTTCACCCACAATAACCAATTTTAAAAGCAAATTAAAAAAGAAGTTTAACTCCCCCACCCTCCTGAACAATACTTGGTTCAGTTCATGCAATATCAGTCCATTTTCCCCCCACAATAAAGGGGCAGATTTATGACGACTGGCGCATCCCTGCATATCAGCAGGGATGCGCCAGTTATTATGCGCCACAGCTGCGCCACCATGGATGCGCCGCATTTATAATGCGGCACACCATGGGGCAAAAACGGCACAGATGCGTGACGCATCTGTGCCGAAAAGTGGCGCATTGCTGGAGTTGCGTCGCAAGCGCGACGCAGCTCCAGCAATGATCTGGGGGGCCCTATCTATACAATGCTGCGTCAATCCTTACGCCTGCTTCAAGCAGGCGCAGGGTTTTGACGCAGCATGGGCCTAAAAGTGACTGAGTGAAATCTTGTAGATTTCACTCAGCCACTTTTAGGAGGCGTTCCTGCGCCGGAACGCCCCCCCTGCGCAGGAACGCCTACATGTGGCGCAGGGCTTTACAACGTGACGCATCTGGGAGATGCGTCACGTTTGTAAATACCCCGCACCATGGCGCAGGATTTGCGCCGCTGCTGCGTCACAAAAGTGACGCAACGGCGGCGTAAATGAGGCGCAAGTGCAACATAAATCTGCCCCAAAATGTGTAAAAGCGGAATAAAAATAGTTATAAAAAAACAACATGATGCATTGCATTTTCCTCTTTCTATGTGTTCTGCAGAATACAGAACACAGAGAAAGAGGAAAAAACTAGGAGAAATTAAGATATTACTCCTTGTTACATCTTCCATGGGGAGGCGTAGCATAATGGCACATTCCCAGGTCTACCAGTAATGATAAATCTTGGAATCCGTCAAAATTCATGGGTGTTGCGTTGGAACCCACAAACCACCCATGGAACGCCTCCCTAGGGCAGAGTAACGCAATGCAGCAATTTTCACTACGTTACTCCAGACTGATCAAATCACTCAAGGCCATGCAAGGTGGCCTTGTGTGGCTTGATAAATCACACTTAAGGGCTGCCTCATGCTTGCACCCTGTAGGGTGGTGCAAAAGCGATGCAATCCTTTGATAAATATGGCCCGGAGTATACAGGGATGGCCCCGCACCTGTAGCATCCTGTTACGTTGCGACCACATTTGGTCACAACTCCTGATTTGTGGTAGGCCTGGGCGAAGCACTACGCTACGCTCGCGTAGTTTGCGAAGTTTGCGCTACTTCGCACTACGCGAACTGCACGTAGCACAGTGCGAACACGTGTAGCGTAGTGTTGCTTAGTGCTGCGGTCATTGTTTGCTTGCTCGCGGTCCTCAACGTCAAGTTGGCGACCGCGAGCATGCAAAATGACATCCCGGCGAGACTTTTTCCTTGTTCGCGATCGCGAGCATGGAAAATAAACCTCCCGGCGAGATTCCCAACGCGAGGAGGTCAGGTTTCTCATTGCGAGGGGTCGCGTATGCTCGCGACCGCTCGCGATGAGAAACTACCAGTTCGCGTTGAGAAAGCTGCCGCTCGAGTAAAAATCTACTCGAGCAGCAGAAAACTACAGCTCGCACTGTGCAAGATGCCACTTTCAATGATTGCACAGTGCCGGTTGCTTGTCCGCACTGTGCAATCATTGAAAACAACATCTTGCACAGTGCGAACATGTTACTACGCAGTTCGCGAAGTGCTACGCGTAGCTCGCGTAGTGCGAACTTCACTTTGCGTAGCTTCGCGAAGTGCTACTTCGCGAACTACGCCCACCCTTAATTTGTGGCCCACTTGTATGTATAAACATAAGGACGCGGCAGAATATCTCTCTAAGAACTGCCAAGATATGCACTAGGCGGTGAATGAACACGAGGATGTGGTACTAGATCTGATCCAGCACTGGATGTTCTGCTACACAAGGGAACAGAGGAGAGAGGAGCAACCATTAGAAAAGATCTGGATTATTTAATTAGATGCAGAGACCTTCTTCCTAGGGTGCCACTGCAGTCTATGTGGTCCTTTTCAGTTCCTCTACTGTAGCACATCCTGCTGTTGTAGCTGTAGATACTATGTGGACCCCGCTGGGCCTGCTCTTGCTGGAATGGTGCCTGCGTGGTCGGTTCAAAGAAGAAATGCATTACAGGCTCCTAAAAGCAATCTGTACAAATGATTAGATGTCCCATCTATGTATGATGCCAGAATATCCTAAGCAGCCCCATTGGAGTTGATAATAGAAGATCTACACCCAATGGAGTGATAGTTGTGTTAACTATAGTTAGGACACAATATTTGTTTCAGGCAACTTTTGTCAAGAATATTCAGGACTATCCAATTGTAACAGGTAAAATAGAAAAATGTTTTGGAGTATTTATCAAATATGGAAACAGTGTGAAAGGTGCCAAAATTAGTCCTAGGTAAACTCAACTCAGGTGAACTCAAGTTACCTACACTTCAGAAGGATTCAAAGTTTGACAAACCTTTTTTATATTTGAGTTGAGATGGCGCTGATTGCCAAATCTGCCTTCTCAAGTTGGTAGAAGACACACAATTGATGGATGGACACATTCACCCCCAGTCAAGAGATCTTGGTTAAATCCATCATTCTTTTGCTCACCATGCCACCCCAGTTTTGACCTGACCATTTGCAAATCAGTCTTGACCCTGTGCCTCATGGGAACAGTCCAGCCCGAACTGCCAAGCCAGGTCCTCCCTGGACCGTAAACAAGCATCCTAGGACCGGTTTCGGGGTTTCACCCCTCTTCAGCCAGGATAGCTTGATTCCAGTGGCACAGTGAGCCCAGGACCCACGTCTGGGCATACCTGGCGCACTTAGGGCGAGAAAGCAAAAGACACACAATTGATGGACGGAATGCAGTACAAATCAAAAAATTCACCCCCAGTCAAGAGATCCGGGTTAAATCCATCATTCTTTTGCTCACCATGCCACCCCAGTTTAGACCTGGCCATTTGCAAATCAGTCTTGACCCTGTGCTTCATGGGAACAGTCCAGCCCGAACTGCCAAGCCAGGTCCTCCCTGGACCGTAAACAAGCATCCTAGGACCGGTTTCGGGGTTTCACCCCTCTTCAGCCAGGATAGCTTGATTCCTGTGGCACAGTGAGCCCAGGACTCACGTCTGGGTATACCTGGCTCACCATGCCACCCCAGTTTAGACCTGTCCATTTGAAAATCAGTCTTGACTCTGTGTGTTGGACTTGGCCCTTCTGGCAAGTTCACCCCTAGAACTTTTTGCATTATCCTAGCCTTTTGCCTATGTTGTTCTAGTGGTTTTAGGCCTCTAGGCGCTTTCACACTGTGTCCCAGTGGAAAGTGCGTGCGCTCTGTATATGTTTTAGTGAGACTGACCTGCCCTTCCATAGGAATGCATGGGGGATCTGAGTGACCGTGTTAAGTCCTAATGTGAGAGGAGTGCAGGGTCGAGTTTGGTATGTGCGAACTCGTGAGAGTGAATGCTGCGCAATGATGTGTGCGGCGTTACGGTGTCTCGTGTAGAAGTGCCACTTCTAGAAGCTGGCCTGTCTGTGTAATAAATGTGCAGTGACTGTCTGGCTTGTGATTGGCTGGTGTGTCTGGCTCCAGGAGTCAGGATGGGTCTGTCCCGGTGGTGAATGGAGAGATCTGCATGTGATGGCAGGGAGGAGTACACCTGAGACCTGAATAGGGCTGGGCTTTCCCTACACAATGCTGGCTCCACCCCCTGTGGTGCGTCTGATGTCCCTGGCCTGTCCTGTGAATAGGGAGAGGGGCTGAGCAAAACAAAGTGCTCAGGAACCAGTTGCATCTGGTCCACCCCTTCCCTGCACCTTTGGAGACAAAGGATTCTGTGTATAAAAGAGGGGCTGTGACCTCATGAAAATGTTCTTGTTCTTGGACTAGAAACTACCAGGGGCGTGCTGCTGCTGGGGCTCAGGGGAAGGCTTGCCTCCCTGGCCCCTGCCCAGCCCCTGGATGCCCTGGATGCTGGAGGACTTCTTTTGGACTTTTGAAGACTGTCCTTGCCCTGGAGGGCTTGCCTCCCTGGGCCCTGCCCAGCCCCTGGATGCCCTGGATGCTGGAGGACTTCTTTTGGACTGTTGGAGACTGTCCTTGCCCTGGAGGGCTTGCCTCCCTGGGCCCTGCTTTGCCATTGAATCTCTACAGGAACTTGCTGCTGTTCTTTTTACTCCAGGGCTGGAGGGACTGTGTGCTGCTTGTGGCGCCTCGAGAACACTGTGCTTTGCTTGTACTTTAACCTGGGAAGAGGAGCGTGGGCTGCGCGGTGCTGCCCGGTCCTGTAGCGGGAATCCCCATCGTAGGGATTCCCCCGTGATGTCAGCCGAAGCGGGTGCCCACCCCGCTTTATACTTTTATTTGGGAGGGAGCCTACCCCTCCTTTCCGTTTTTATTGTTCTCATCTCAAAACCGAGCGGGTGCCCACCCCGCTGGTGTGTCTAATAGTGGGAGCCTTCTCCGCATGTCCGCTAATTTTATCCTTTTTAAATCGGGTGCCCACCCCGCAGCCATCTTTATCTAAAAACAGGTTCCCACCCCGCTTCTACAGTTATTGGTATCCGAGGGAGCCCACCCCTCATGGCCGCCGGAGGAGGAGAAGCCCGGAAGTCAGGCAGGCCCGCCGTGACGTGGGCGGGGCCTGCATCCGAGCCGGAAGAGACCGGCGGGAGAGAGAGACGCGGGGCTCCGATGCTCGAGGGAGCCCCGCTGTAGCACCAAAGCAGAGAGGAGTCCCGGGTCCCAGGAGGGGGCCCGGATGAAGAGAGGAGTGTTGCAGGCAGGAGCCCTCCCTGCAGCGAGAGGCCCGGTTTCGAGACGGGGACCGGGCGAAGCCAGCCGACAGAAGTTGCCTCGCGTCCCCGCGGGGCTCCCTTGAACGGCTGGGAGCCTCGGGAGCCCCGGGGGAAGAACAAGCAGCGCGAGTAGAAGCCCCGGTCCCGGAAGAGGGGACCGGTTGAAGAGTCCGGCTGCAAGGAAGAGCCCGTGAGTGTGAAAGGGCTGGGGGGGGGGCTCTGCAGAGACTACTGTGGTGCCTGGTAAAAGGCACAGTACCAGTGATGTTTAGAGCGGCCCCGGATGGCAGCGGGCTGCTCCAACGACGGTGCATGATTATCCTGAGAGCCTATGTGGCTCCCACGAAGGGGGCATAGTTGTTTACAGAGCCCCGTGAGGCTCTAACGCGTGGCATATTTGTTTTCCGAGCCCCGTGTGGCTCCACAGTACTGGGGGACATGTTGTTTTGAGAGCCTAGGTGGCTCCAACGTTTTTGGCATAGTGTTTCAGGGGCCAGTGAGAGCCCATGCCACACATTTGACTTCCAGAGCTGCGCAGCACTTAGTGCCAGCTGTAGCGTTTAGGCCCTGTTCTTGTCCCCAGCGGCCCAGCAAGTAGTGGGCCGCTGCTACGTTTAGGTTCTGGCGCAACCTGGACCCTAATGTGATTTAGGTGTTATTGTGATTTATATACTAATGCGTTGGGTGTTAGGAAATGTACTGTGTGTAGTATGTTTTGCGCACCCTGTGTTTTATACCTCTAGATATGATTTCTGTATAGGAGGTTGTTTTACCTGTTTAGGTTTATGTTAGGGAGATGATACTTCCCTGTGTGATGTACGCCCCTAGTGTAATTATACTTAGGAGGTAAGGTCTAATGCGTTAGACTTATGAGAAATTGCATAATGTGTTTATGTCCCTGTGATGTATACAGGATAGGTTTTATAACCGATTCTATTATGATAATGCTGAGGTCATTATTGCGCCAGTAGTTACTGGTTGTGCTCTACAGTGATAATTTGTGTTACAGTTGGTATATGTTCTACATTCACAATTGGTGATTTGTGCTAATTCTGACAGTGGTCCATGTGGCCGTGTCCTGTGTAAATATTCCCCTGTAAAATTCTGCCCAGTGCCAGTTGGCACAGTGTAAATTATGTGATTATCATCTAATGTGTTTATTATAATACAAAGGCTATTTTTTTATATAAAACTTGTGTGGAGTTTCTTTTGTGGTGGGCCTAGGGTGTTGTTGCTGTGTGTGCGCGCAAACGCTTTACACATTGCCTCCGGGATAAGCCTGACTGCTCATGCCAAGCTACCAAGGGGATGAGCAGGGGTTATCTTTGGCGTGTAACTCCCCAGCCCTGACTTGGAGTGGTGGTTTCTGCCTGGCTTTGGCGCAAGCCTTAGCCAACCATAAATCCCATTTCTAACATTGGTGATCAGCAGTGGGATTAGGACTTGCGTTTGCGCAGTACCACAGCGACAGCTGGCTGCACTACAAAACTCTGCATTTAGATAGTCACATGGAAAGGGATTATTGTTCTAAGGTTGTTTTAAGTGTCATTTCTGTGGAAATTTGTTTCTTGTGCATTTTGAGTTGAGTGTCCTGCCAAGGACAGAAACCAGAAACTGGAGGGGGTAACTGCCCTTGTGCAGACAGCTATTTCTTGGGTTGGCTTGCAGTAGAAGCTGGAGGAGGTAACTGCCCCTGTGCTGTTTGCTATTTCTTGGGTTGGCCTACAGTGGGGACTTCATTGGTTTGGAGTCACTAGCTCGGGAGGGTAGATCATCCCCTAAGTGCAGTGTGTTTTCTGGATTCACCAGTAAGGGTGGGATCCAGTGGTGGCAGCAGATGTGTGTCCAGTGCATGCAATCCCATTCCCATTTCCCGGGGTAATGGTACCTGTGTCACGTGGTGGTCAGGTTGAGAAATCAGGGGCGATAGAAACTGTCTTACCAGTCTTGGGAGGGGTTTGGGTATGAATGTGTGATGCGCTGGATGAATGTGAACGTCCCATTCCCAGTTCCCGGAGTAATGGTACCTGTGTCACGTGGGGGTCAGGTTGAGAAATCAGGGGCGGTAGAAACTGTCTTACCAGTCTGGGGGGTGTGTGTGTGGATAAATGGTGTGTTGCACTGGACAGGTGAGCGTGAGTTCTCTGAGATAAGGAGCCCGCTGGATACTTGGGTGTAACTGAAATAAGGAGCTTGCATTGAGGAGTGATTCCAAAAGGAGTGGCTGAGGTGTCTTCCAGCCCAGCGTGGTGGAAGAGGTTCAGAGGAGCCCAGCTAGGTCTCGGTGTAGGGGCTCACGTCCTGACTCAGCGGAGAAGGAGTGGGTGGGACTGCGTGTCTCCAGGTGCCCGAAACCCAGTCTCAGGGCCTGGATGGTTTCTTTAGGGAACATCAGGTCGGGGGCCTAGGCTGTACTAATAAGCCATTTGAGGAGGATCTTCCCGTGTTCTAGGATCGGAAAAGGCATTTGGGAGTGATCACTTTAGGAAACAAGGAGAAGCTTTTGTTGGGTAGAGGAACCAGATGAAACTTAGGAGAGGCTATCCCTGAAACTGGGGGAAGTGGCCTGCAGTGGTTGCCTGACTGTCCAAGAAAGGAGTAAGGAACTGTGTGTGTACTTAATTTTCAACTTGTGTAGGCTCTCCCAGTGACTAAAGGACGTGGAGTGCCTGTAATCAGAGCTCCAGCAGTCCCAGTGTCTGGCGTTACCGCTCCAGTTGGGAGGGTGCAGAAGTCCAGAGGGAGGGGTGAGAGGAGGAGGGAGTCCCCAGTGGGAACCAGTAGGTCAGGGGCCAGCCAGGAGGGCTGAGTCGCCACTGAGTGACCGTGGTGTCGCCACTTCTGTCCTGGGGATCTGCACGCACTGTCAGATGGACAGGAGGTCGTGAGATCAGCGCCAGGCAGACTGTAACATGACCCATTAGTTATGTGTCACCCTCGGTAAGTCCTGGTTCGCCAGGCATCTGACCAAAGGGTACGTCCCTCGGTTGGGGAGCCAGTAGTCGGTGTTTCCGGATCTGGACGTCAGGGGGCTGTAATTAGTGTCCTGGCCGGTTTGCCTTCTAGGGGTACCACTCCAGTTGGGAGGGTGCGGAACTCTGGAAGGGGGTGCAGAGGGAGGACGGCCTCGCCTCTGATCCCGGTGCATCCGGTGGATGTGGATCCCAGGTGGTAGACCAGTTGATGGAGAGAGGTCCTGAACTGGTGGGAGAGTTGTGTTCTGGAGGGTGCTTCTCCTGGGAGGGCGCGCAACCCCAGAAGTAGAGGTAGGGTGGGGCATTCTTGCCCGTGACCTCTGGTCAGCCTGAGGGTGCGGACCCTAGGTTGAAGGATCAGTGGTAGTTTGGAACTACACTGAGAGGGAGAGTGGAGAATGGCTTGTATGCCAGGGGTTACTACCCCCCACTCTGGGTTTGGCAAGGACCAGTGGTATCTGGGGGGCCTAGGGCCTGGTCCTGGCCGTGAACAACTAGGTAGTATCAGTGGGGTAGCCTAGTTGGGCCTGAGTTTTTTTTCGTTTTTTTCTTTCTCAGATGGAGCCACGTTGATTCAGAATGGCGTAGAACCGGAGGGTGTCCCTGCAGGGCGCGCCTGCGTCCATGTTCTATCGCCTCAAGCAGGGAAGACCATCACGGTGGTGATTGGTCTGCCCTGTGTTTTGGCTCGAAGGGGGTAGTGTTGGACTTGGCCCTTCTGGCAAGTTCACCCCTAGAACTTTTTGCATTTATCCTAGCCTCTTTCCTATGTTGTACTAGTGGTTTTAGGCCTCTAGGCGCTTTCACACTGTGTCCCAGTGGAAAGTGCGTGCGCTCTGTGTATGTTTTAGTGAGACTGACCTGCCCTTCCATAGAAATGCATGGGGGATCAGAGTGACTGTGTTAAGTCCTGATGTGAGAGGAGTGCAGGGTCGAGTTTGGTATGTGCGAACTCGTGAGAGTGAATGCTGCGCAATGATGTGTGCGGTGTTACGGTGTCTAGTGTAGAAGTGCCACTTCTAGAAGCTGGCATGTCTGTGTAATAAATGTGCAGTGACTGTCTGGCTTGTGATTGGCTGGTGTGTCTGGCTCCAGGAGTCAGGATGGGTCTGCCCCGGTGGTGAATGGAGATATCTGCATGTTGATGGCAGGGAGGAGTACACCTGGGACCTAAATAGGGCTGGGCTTTCCCTCCACAATGCTGGCTCCACCCCCTGTGGTGCGTCTGATGTCCCTGGCCTGTCCTGTGAATAGGGAGAGGGGCTGAGCAAAACAAAGTGCTCAGGAACCAGTTGCATCTGGTTCGCCCCTTCCCTGCACCTTTGTAGACAAAGGAAAATGCTGTATAAAAGCAGGGGCTGTGCCCCAATGTGAAATGTTCTGTTTTGGATCCTGACAGAGGGGGGCTTGCTGCTGGTGGCTTCCAGGAGGGACCGCCATGGGGGCTGCCTCTCTGCTGGGGGGCCCTGTGTGCTGGCCCCTGGGCCCTACATTGCCCCCCTGATGCCTCCATGACTTCTTGGACCTTTTTGCTTGTTCTTGGACTTTGCCAAGGCTTGATACAGCCTTCCAGCACCCTGGGAGCGCTTTGTCTGGAGCATTTTTCTAGGAGAGGGAGAGCCTGGGGGCTGAGCAGTGCGGCGCTGCAGCCCTGGCTGAGGGAATCCCCCTTGTAGAGATTCCCCCCTCCTTGTGAGCTTTTGCGGGTGCCCACCCCGCTTATATCGCTATTTTCAATGGCGGGTGCACACCCCGCATTCTTGTGAGCTTGCGGGCGCCCACCCCGCAGTGGCCGCCGCATTGATGCTGTTTGACGAAGCTGGAGACCACCCGGCATCGCCGCATTTGTTATATGCGCGGGTGCCCACCCCGCGACTTTGCCGCTTATTGTATGATCGTAATGGCGGCTGCCCACCCCGCTGCCGCTTATTTTATACTTTATTTATTGCGGGTGCCCACCCCGCGATTATTGAGAAAATCACCACCGCGGCCGCTCCGGATGTCAGGCAGAGATTGCCTGTGACCTGGGCGGGGCCTCACTGGAGTCCGGAAGCCCCGCCCGCCGAACAGAAGCTGCCCGGAAGAAGGAAGATGGCGCCTGCCTGTGCGGGGCTCTCATGGTTTAGGGGAGCCCCGCAGGCGCCACCAAGTGCCGATGGAAGGCGGAGGGGGCTCGAGGCACAGTGCCGGTGCCTGCCCCCACCGCGGGTGAACAAGGAAGTGACGGAGCCTCCAGGCTCCGCTGGGAAGTCCCGGTCCAAGAAGGGGGACCGGGCGAGGAGGAGCACACGCCGAGAGAGAGCCTCCCCCGACCAGAGCCCGGTGAATGGGGCCTAGGCCGTCCTCTTTTCTTTGTTGTTGGTGCTCACGCGGCATCGGAGTAGTCCTGGGCGATCCTGCGAGAGAGCGGACCGCCCCAACGTGTGGCATATGCATATGCCTTTAAGGAGCCCCAGAGAGGAGCTTCATGATGGGCCCCCGGCCGGTGCTGAAGTTTCTGAGCGGCCCCATATGGCAGTGGGCCGCTCCAACGCTCGGGTCATATTTATTTTAGGAGCCAGTGCGCTCCGGTGGGGCACAGCGTTCTCAGAGCCAGATGGCTCCCACGCCCCACAGACGTTGTCTGAGAGCCCGTGCATGGCTCCAGCGGGGGCAATGTTATTTTAAAGAGCCCCCAACAGGGCCCAGAGGGCTCCAAGGATTGGCGCAGTTTGTTCTGGAGGGCTAGTGAGAGCCCCTCTGCCACAGTTTGACTTCCCCCAGCTGCGCAGCACTTAGTGCCAACTGCAGCGTTTAGGCCCTGTTCTTGTCCCCAGCTGCCCAGCAAGTAGTGAGCAGCTGCTACGTTTAGGTTCTGGCGCAACCTGGACCCTAAATGTGATTGAAGTACTATTGGGTTTAATGCTTAGGGTGTTAGGAAATGTACCGTGTGTCGGATGAATGGTGGCCTACTTGTCTGGGTCCTACCCCCATACCTTGTCAGGAGGCAAAGAATCTAGGGATCTGGATGAACCCTGCTCTCTCTTATGATGGCCACATTAGGCGTCTTGTAGGCAAATGTTTTGGAGTGCTAAAGACTCTAAACAAAACGTTAGACCTCCTCCCTCTATCGGCCAGAAGAACGCTAACGCAGGCACTAGTAACCTCGCGTTTAGACTATGGTAACGTCTTGTTCCTAGGGGCCACCGAAGGCAGCATAGGTCGCCTACAAGTCATACAAAACTCCGCTGCCAGACTGGTGCTAAGAAGACCCAGGAGAGCCAACTCAAAAAAAGCACTGGATGCGCTTCATTGGTTACCTGTAAAGAAACGGGTGCGCTACAAGTGTCTCCTCTTCTGTCACCGCATCGTCTGGGACAGATCACCGACATATCTCAGAGACTTAATCAGCAGATATGAACCTACCAGGTCCCTTCGATCAGAGGGCGCCGGACTGCTGAAAGTACCTAAAACTAAGAAGGCTAGAATGGGCGGACGCTCATTTGCACTCCAAGCAGCCCAACAGTGGAATAAACTCCCCTGTGCAATGAGACTGGAGAGCAACGAAACGCGGTTTAGGTCCCTGCTCAAAACTCATCTTTACTCATCTTAATCCGGTCGGTCTGTATGCTGAGTTCTTGGTTAGTGTTAGCGCGGGGACACGCCGTGATGGCGTTACTGTGCGCTCTACAAACTCGATATTATTATTATTATTAGTATGTTTTGCGCACTCTGTTTTTTATACCTCTAGATAGGATTTCTGCATAGGAGGTTGTTTTACCTGTTTAGGTTGATGTTAGGGAGATTATACTTCCATGTGTGATATACACCCCTAGTGTAATTATTACTTAGGAGGTAAGGTCTAATGCGTTAGACTAATGAGAGATTGCATAATGTGTTTATGCCCCTGTGATGTATACAGGATAGGTTTTATACCTGATTCCATTGTGATAATGCTGAGGTCATTATTGCGCCAGTAGTTACTGGTTGTGCTCTACAGTTATAATTTGTGTTCCAGTGGTATATGTTCTACATTTACAATTGGTGATTTGTGCTAATTCTGACAGGGGTCCATGTGGCCCGGTCTTGTGTAAATAGTCCCCTGTAAAATTATGCCCAGTGCCAGTTGGCACAGTGTAAATTATGTGATTATCATCTAATGTGTTTATTATAATACAAAGGCTATTTTTTATATATAACCTTGGGTGGAGTTTCTTTTGTGGTGGGCCTAGGGTGTTGTTGCTGTGTGCGCGCGCAAACGCTTTACACATTGCCTCCGGGATAAGCCTGACTGCTCGTGCCAAGCTACCAAGGGGGTGAGCAGGGGTTATCTTTGGCGTGTAACTCCCCAGCCCTGACTTAGAGTGGTGGTCTCTGCCTGGCTTTGGCACAAGCCTTAGCCAACCAGAAATCCCATTTCTAACAAACCACAACGCAAAATGTTATTACTACGGGCCCAGATTTGTAGCAATTCGGCTTGAATGCCTTGCTTGTCAATTTGGAACTGCTGTTGTACGTTCCCTTCAATGTGCATGAGGGGATTGTGCACAATATACACATATATGTGTTTTGCATATGGCATTTGTGTGTATTTTAGTATGTTATTAAGACATGTGTATAGTAATAAGTTTCTGGGAAACTGTAAACGGCATTAAAAGAGACGCAAGAGTGAAACCTCCTCAAGTGTGCGGTAAAAGCCTGGGTCATCCATCTACGACATTTAGCAAATGCGAAACTTTGAGAAAGATTGTAGGAGTGACGCTCGGATTGATAAACTAAAAGACATGGAGAGGTGTGGCTCACTGGTTAGAGGCGGCAGACCCGTAAGCAGAGAATCGGCCAGGGACCAGGGTTCACTTCCCGACGCGGCAGGGTCGTGGACCAGGGTCAAAACGGACTTGATAATTCTCGCCTCGGTACCTACTCTAACCAGGAACACACTCGGCAACTCTGGGCATTAAGCTTGCCTCATCTCTACAACGGCCCCCCACAGACGCCAGGGATGCCTGGTTTCACCTTGGAGATACCCAGAAAGGGACCATCTCACAGGGATAGCCAGGACGGGTTCCCCAGCGGTCTACAGCGCCGGGACGCCCCGTTGCTGGGGCAGCTGTGCGCTTTACAAGTTTTCAACATCAACATTAACATTAACATCATTCACTTCAAGAAGCAGGGGCATCTAACCTATGTAGCCTCCCGGACCGTTTGGCTGAGTGGGTGAATCAACAGAGAAGGTGGCAAAAGTGACAATGGCAGGATGAAGAGGTGGCACACCAGGGCCAAACGGCATTCCGCAGGCCATCTTCAAACTCAACCTCAATTTCTGGGCACATCTGTTAATGGCACTCTAAAACGAGGTGGAAACAACAGCCAAGATTCCCAGTAGCTGGAGTGGGTCAATATTAAACCTGGTCTTCAAGGGTGGAGACCAGTCCAACTCCGCCAACTACAGGCTTATAGCGCTCACAGAATCCGAGGCTAAATACCATGAAACACTAATCCTGGAGGAGATGAAAGAATGGTCAAATATCAACAACCTGGTCCTCGAGAACCAGACAATGTTACTGGGAGGATACAGAATGACCACAAACATCCCAACCATTACAACAATTGCAGACAAATGCAAGCGCTCACTAAAAATGTCGCATATATTCTTAACTGACTTCAAAGCAGCATTTGACCGAGTGGACCAGAGCCTCTTGCAGGGAAAATTAAGACAGTGGGGGCTTCCAGACAAAATACTACGCGCCTTCGAGCAGTTGTACACACACACACTTGGATCTAAGTTAAACTGGCCAATGGTACAAGCCTATCAAGAATTCCCATGGAAGTCGACCTTACACAAGAATGTGTCTTAGTGCCACATTTGTTCAACTCATTTATGGCTGCCCCGTCTCTACGACTTGAGCAGATGAACTCTCATCCGCCACGACTCGACACCTTAAGCTTGACGCATCTTTCTTATGCAGACAATAGTATTACTCAGCCAACAAGAGTGGGACAGCAAAGACCGTTCACAGAAGTAGCAGAGTGCGTCAAGGTCAATAAATGAGAAGTCAACACAACAAAATCAAAAATAATGTCCATCAGGTTCAGGAACCAACCTGGCCCACCACTCAGAACTGCGCTTGGAGACCAGATTCTAGAGGAAGTCAACAGTTCTGGGTCTGTATATAGACAAGAGATTGAACTTCCAAGAGCACAAACCATACATCACTAGGAAAGGAAATGCATCAATCTATGCTCTCTGGTTTCTGATGGCTAGCTACTCCCTTCTGTGGCATATGCGAGCGCAACCATGCACGGCACAGACGCATCACTTCTGGACAGACTACAAACCAACACGTAGAAGCGCGTTTGGCCTTCCAGTGAACGCCTCACCTGCTCAGCTCCGCCTCGAATCGGCCTCATGCAACAAAACCTAGGGAGAAAACACTTCACCATCAAAACATGGTATGAATGATGGTCAGACCCAAGGAGTCTATTGAACAGTGCTCTACAGCAGCCATTGGAAAAGGATCTCACTCCATACACAGTGAATTCTTGCACTCACCAATGGAAATCACCAACCCAAAAGACCTGTGGAATCTGGACCTACCATATCCAGACCTTTACCAAGCAATAAACAAAGCGGCAGAAATGCAAATACTAACCAACTGCACGCATGCTTGGATGGTGCTGCAATCTTAGACCATCTTGAAACCGGCAGCATATCTAAGCACAACGTACTCCGTGCACCTCAAGAGGAGAATGATGGCCACCCATTGTGGTGCACGGTCCTCGCTGGAAGACCAACCATCATGGAATACAGGGGCCAAAGTCATGCAGACTGCGGTGAGGTAAAGGAGGGCTAGGTCCACCCGGTCTGTATATGCCCTTTTTAGGTCTCGCCTAGCTATTGCGTTTACGCAATTGCTATGTCAGACTCTTGTAAAGGGGCATTTCAAAGTGCTCCCAAAAGTGGATTGCATGGCAAGCACGCGCACAATCACGTGCATCGTGCCGCCATGCAATCCGTTTGGGAAAGCGCTTCAGCCCACTGGCGCCCTCGGCATCATACTTCAAAGGGTCCGCTCCCCCGCCTGAAATGCGCTCCCCCGCCCCCACCAAGCGCGCGCGCTTGCTTTCACTTTCGCGGGGCGGGCGCTCGCTCGCGTCCAGACCACTTTGTCTTGTTTTTAGTTGCGTTATATTAACGATGCCGCACCATAGTGTCTTAATGCATTTCCGTGATAAATTAAAGAGCCGTGCGTAGCACGTTTCGTCGAGAGGCATTTCTTCCGACCGTACGTATTGACAAGACGCAGGAACATTTTTTTAGGTATAAAATGGTGTTAGTGAATCCAAAACTGAAAGCAATTCAAATATCCATGATACGCCGCCCTCCCGCGTCCCATCTTTTCACCTGCCGATGATTATATTCGTACTTATAACGTCATACTACGAGCCTCGTTGCACCTTACCAGATGTTAAAGGGGTCGTGGATGTGAGAATAGATGACCAAAGAGGCCCAACGTCCACCTCAGCCGCCTCCCTGAAGTGGTGAGTGCCTTGATACGCCGCCCTGTTTATATTGGAGGCTCGTGCTTCCTACGGATTATGGTGAGCTATGCGCTGCCATTTTGTGAAGGGCCGGACATTTCAGGGCGGTGCAAGTGATGTGTAGTGCGTGGCTCGTTATCTTCTGATCTGCCACTAATGACCTTCACCGGCCTATTCGGTTGCGAATCGTCCGCGGCCTTCTAAATTACTATACTACACAAACCGGCTGTCAACGTTTTCAGCTCCAACCCCGACACTCATTGCGCCATATTCACCTCTTTTGCTTGAACTTTCCTTGCACAGTGGTATGCTCAATCTCAAATTGTCTTTTTACGTGCGTTCGCTTGTTATTTAGGAGGGCGCCCCGTTGATCTTGTTACTAGGTCGCGCTTTAAATCACAAATACCCTAACTAGATAATAAGAAGACCTAGTAACAATCGTCCAGGCTTGGTCCTTATGTTACTCTCTTATTGAATCATACAACATATGGCATTCAAAGTATACATAAGCCAATTACGTTGGTTAAGTACTATGGGGCAGATTTATGACGACTGGCGCATCCCTGCATATCAGCAGGGATGCGCCAGTTTATGTGCCGGAAGGGGGACCTTCCTGTATATAAACAATCATTGGCCTTTTGATGGTTCCATGTGTGCTGCACAGCAAAGCACACATGGAAACATCAAAAACGAGGAGAAATGGAACATTTATCCTCATTGCACCAGGGTAAGACCAGGTTTTCCCTGGTCTTAATGCTGGCGCTGCCTCGTATTTAGGCCTCTCTTGTAAATAGGGGGCAGCGTCAGAATCAATGGGTGTTGCGGTGGCATAGCATAAGCATAGCGTGAAAGGGGGCCTTATTTACAAGGCAGCGTTAAGCCATGTTAAGTGGCTTAAGGCTGCCTTGTAAATAAGGCGAAGACCCTATAGACACAAGACACAGGAACGTCGTAAAAAGTGACGTTCCCGTGGTGATAGGGGCTTGTAAATTTGTCCCACGTGTGTTCTTGCTTATTGGAGTCAAGTGTGGCAGTTCATCCTTAAGGGGTGAGCCACACATCCTGGAGGCCCGCCCCCTCAAGTCAAGATGCGCCACGTTTGTATTAACCCTTGTCTCGGTGTGCTGTACTATAGCCTTATAGACGGTTGCCAAGGGCTACATGGGTTGTTAAAGGCTCTGAGCTATAGGTCTGAGCCGCATGTGAGGCCTATAACAAGCAAGAAGGCCTTCACCAACCAGTAGAGGTGGAGGGCTGTAAGGCTATTAGAGCACTCCACCCACTGAGGGTAGAATGTTCTGAATTTAAAAGGGAGAAACAGAAGGACGAACCTTGGGACATTGAAGCACGAGGCTTTTACCAGCCATTAGAAGCCCTGAGCCGCTTCATGGTCTTCAATGGAGCTACCAACATTCCAATGTTCTAATAACATAAAAGCCGTTCACTTCTTAAGTGGAATCAAGTTAACATTATGGACGCCACTTCATGAAGCAAGTCACAGGATGTTTGTTTCTGCCCAGGGATGAAGGCAGCCGGCAGCCAGTTATTTGTTCTCGTGTCGCACACAGTGAGCTCGGCTTCTGTTGTGCAGAGCGTGGCCACTCACAAAGGAGGGATGGAAACCTCAGAACACAGCAGGTGGCATTAATTCTACTGCGGACACAGCTGCCCAGGGGGCTTTGTCCATCCCACATCCAGCGCCTTCTCTGCTCGCAAGCTCTAACCTCAGCTCTGTTTGAACAGGCTTTGCATTGGCAGATCCGAACCTTCCACAAACACTATTGACTTAAGGAGTAACTATAGTGTTCATGCACGTCTGGCACTTCTCCTGTTACACACACATGGTCAACAAGCATAGGGTGCTATAGACACATATACAGTCCACGCAGTGACATCCTCCTTCAGGAGCAGCGCTGTGCGAGCACCTCGGGATCTGCTCACAGGTATCTCTTGTTTCGTGTTTTGTGTTTGTGGGTTCAGTGAACCTTCTCTTAGTTGATCAAACGAGTTTCATATCTGAGTGATTTCTTTTCAGGTGTGTCTTTCGGTAGCGTTACATGTTCATGTTCAGTGACATGGAAGCGGCTTGAGTGTTTGTGCTCGCCTGCTGATGCTTGTGAAATCTTGTGTCCTGTTGATAGTGGCCAAAGTTGTGATGTGTGTTGTTTGCATTTACATATTGCAAACCTAGCCAAAAATCAGCAGACTGCTGTACAAGGTGAAGGCATAGTCTGTGTGTGGTTGGTGGAGTAGCTGGTTTCTAGGAGTGACAGTGGACTGTTATTTGATCATGATGGAGTGTTCTTTAGGGATGTGTCTCTTCAGCTTTTTCCCAAATTGGAGCGGGGCTGAGGCCTCTTGATAGCTACAAGTATATGTTTCCGGGGGGGGCAGATTTATGGGGATTTGATGTAGGGCAGCACAGCGAGTCACCTTACTGTGCTGCCCTACGTTAAACAGGAAGGAATTTATATTTATCTAATACTGTTCTTTGTCCTTGCACTGGCACCCTTTCAGCAGCTTAGGGCCAAAGCTGGCACCCTTGCACCAGGGTGCATGGGTTCCTCTGTTGCAAGCAGGATTGCGTTTGTGCAGAAAGGGGCACCTTCCTGCAGGATTGCTTTTGTGCAAGAAGGGGCACCTTCCTGCAGGATTGCTTTTGTGCCGGAAGGGGCACCTTCCTGCAGGATTGCTTTTGTGCAGGAAGGGGCACCTTCCTGCAGGATTGCTTTTGTGCAGGAAGGGGCACCTTCCTGCAGGATTGCTTTTGTGCAGGAATGGGCACCTTCTTGCAAACAAAGTCCTGGGAGGCTTTTCCCTCTTTCTGTGTGTGCCGCAGAATGCAGTATACACAGAAAGGAGGCATAAGGTTTTGTGTATCCCAGGTTAACACGGACTCGTAAATCTGGGGAAGCATCAAAACCCATGGGTGGTGCATGGGAACACCCACCGCAACACTCATGGAATGTCTCCCAGGTGCAGTGAAGGACAACACAGTGATTTCTGCTGCTTTCCCTGGCTTCATATCTACATTCAAAGACACGCAAAGTGGCTTTGCGTGGTCTTATAATTTTGATTTTGTGGCTTGCCGCACCAGACCGTCACAAACAGTGACACTACGGTGGCACGAGTGGCTCATAAATATGCCCCTGTGTGCATAGAAGAACATTTGTTGCCTTCATTATTCCTTTTTTGCGCCTCTTCGTCCTCAGGCTGACAGCACCTTGCCTGCAGGTCTGCAGCTAGCCACTGGAGAGGTTCCATCTGTCCGCCAGGTAGGCAGCGGTGCCAGTCATGATGGCTTTGTAGAGGATGCAGCTGGTTTTGAAGAGGGTGCGGGCTGGCGTGGGGAGCCATAGGAGTTCCATCAAGGTGGGGGTGATGTGGTTATACTTCTTAAGGTTCCTCAGTCAGGTGTGATGCTGCATGAAGGATGCCCTGGGGCCCAGTGTGGAGTCTGGGATGAAGCAGGACATTATCACCTTTCAGATGTGAGAGATTGAGGGTTTGAATGCACTACAATAGATGGTTTCTGAGACAAATGTAGGAACAGCTGTTGCCAGACTATTGTAGTCGTCTTGTTGTGGTGAGGGATGTGGCATCGGACCCTTTCGAGTTCATGTCACTGAGCCCGCTTTGTACTATCTGTTGCTTGTAGTTCTTGACAAACAGCAGGAATCCTGTTTTAGGTGGGACTAACCCTCAGCTGGCGCTGGACATCCATGTCTGGGCGAGGAGCAAGCAGTGTCTGGAGCAGAGGAGTCCTTCTCTTACAATTGTGTCATCAGCGTGTTGGTGGCTTTTGATGTTGTTGTAGTGAGTAGAGCGGAGACTCATTGGGGAGTCTACATAAGTGTCCCAATGAAACTATTCTGTGTAACATCAGAATATCTCTAGAATAATTAGTGGGATCACCGGCCCTCGCATTAAGACTCTCATTCAATGACTAGGAAAACCTCGCATCTCTGGGTCTGGAATATCTATGGATTCAACAGCGCAACAAAGTAGGTTACTTGAATGATCTTTTATTACAAAACTGAATTTAACACTCCAAGAGAAATGGTTTTGTGAGGTACCATCAATATATGTTTTTCTTTCTGTCATTCTTGAAGCTTGTGATATCATGGATGGCTGACCTTCAAGGGGCATTGCATTTTGTTTTATATTGATCATGTTTTATTGCCATACAAAATAAATTAGGATACATTTACAACTCTCAGTGCATGAAATGCAGGGACACAGATCAGACCAATGAAGAGAAATCTTTTCATGTCAAAAGATGGCCTTGTGCAGGTCTCATACGTAGAAACTTCTACGATGCACTCCACGAAGGACAAACAAAAAAAAGAGCTGAATACATGAGTATAGCCATCATCATCGACATACTTGATTTCAATCTCTATGGATCATAAAAGTAGAGACAGACAGAACAGCCAAAAATAGACATATACATAAAAATGCAGGTACAAATATCAATAAATAAAATTGTAAATATAAAAAAGGTCCACATGTTTGAAAGGAATGTATGAGGTTACAACACATACATTTACAATGCATGCCTTTACAACGCATACATTTACATCGCAACATCCTTTACAATGCATACATTTACATCACATGCCACTACAACTAATATTTTTAAACTACATTTAACAATGCATTCCATTACATCACATTTAAGGTAAGTGTTGGATAGTGTAGGGGTAACAATTACTATTCAAACTCCAGGGGGTGCAACAGTAGGGTAAGTGTTGGATAGTGTAGGGGTACTATGCATTGTAATGGTATGCGCTGTAATGACATGCGATGTAATGCCTCCGTTGTAGTGTCATGCGTTGTAGTGACATGCGATGTAATGACTGAGTTGTAGTGACATGCGTTGTAAAGGATGTTGTGATGTAAGACTGCGTTGTAAATGTAGTGCGATGTAATGACTGCTTTGTAAAGGTTGTTTCCCATTTGAAAGCACAGTGTAAAAACCATAAAAATGTATGACACAAACAGTGTCTAAAAGGTGTAAAATATCAGAGAACACATATAGAATTATAGCAATATACATGTCCCACCACGGTATCGCACAAACCTCAAGTGATACTCAACAGAGATCAGTAACTAACTGTAGGAGTTTTGCATTTTCAATCCAAAGTGCCTTTAAAAACATAGCCAGACAAAAGAACTACAAGTTCACTAGTATCACACCGTAGTAGTCTGACGTTTCTTGAAGCTCCCTACAGCCCAGATTTGTGCACAGGGGAACAATCCATTTTGCACGTATGTGCTTATAGAAGGGGCAGAAGAACAGAACATGGATGAGCGATTCAGAGCATCCTTCACAGCCTGCACACCCATCATCGTCTGGACCATTTTCCTGCTGCCATTTACCAGTGAATGATTTTACGGGTAAGGCACCATATCTAAATTGGAGGTAAAGTTTCCTTGCTAAGGGAGGGACACTTTCATCGATAGAGCTTTCATAAAAGACCAATGGTGTCCGGTCACTGAAAGACAAAGATAAGGAGCCCTTGCACTGCCACACTTTCCCAAAATAATCAAACACACACTCCAGCCCTACTCTCCTG